>NC_071618.1:14605712-15205712 GCF_014839835.1 Dryobates pubescens | reverse complement strand
TGATCCAGATACTTTTGTTATGACACGAGGTGGTTTGTATCCTGTATAGAGCATCTAAACACGAATATTTCTCCTTATAGTATACAAATGTGAGACAAAAAAGGAAAAAAAGGCAGCTGAAATGTATATCCACTATTAAAAGGGTTTTTTCAACACTGCATTTGAAAAGTGAATCTTGAGTTGAAATTAAATGGTTAATCTTAATAACCAATACTGTGTTCTTCCAAGGTTTTATGAAGAAATAGAAACTTAATTAAAATCACTCTAACCATAATCACTTCTGACTCGAAGTAAAGAGGCATGTCATTATGGCAGTGCTCAGATGAAATTGTCGGCTTCACTGAATTCCAGCAGGATATTTTCATTTGAAAGTATGCTGACTAGAATTTTTATCAGCATAGTGCAAGTTCATATTTTATTTAATAAAGCTATTTTTGGTCTTCTGGTATCACCACTGCCTAATGCAGTTAAGAGAACATCCCCACTTCCTGTAAGGGTGTTAGTCCTGACTTCCTTGTCTGATTTGTAGACAAGAATTATTTTCCAAGGGAACTGATAAGCTTACTTTTTACATTTATGGGTTTTTTTCCCTACTGAAACCTGCAGTCAAACACTAGAAAGCTTAAACTACTTAATCACTCCAGGTTTAAACTGTTTTTTTAAGACTTAAGTAGTGCAAATCTGCTCCCTTCTTTTAGCAGATAAGGTGGCCAGAGACCCAGTTTACTTAACTGGACATTTCATGACCTTGGTCTGAGGCTCTTCTCTGCTTTGAAGCTCTGTGATTAAGCAGTATGATGAGGGAATTCAGTCTTATTACTGAAGGTTTACTGTTTTAAACTTGGGCATGATAGCACGTTATTTTGAGTATTTGCAAGCTAAATATAACAAGTAAATGGACTGGAAAATTAATAGTTGTGAGCTTAATGCATGATTTGATGACTGTCAAATGTTTTAATACAGCATTTGGAGGTGAGAAATGGAAAACAAATGTCCTGCTGACATCGTTCCTTTGTCCTGGGTAAGTTGAGAATATCACTCTGATTAAAAGAATTAAATTGCTTCTCTGACATGCATAGCTAATTTTTAAGTTTCAGCTATATAAGTATATCTTACTACATTGTCCCTTTATTCCAGAAGCTAGAAGATAAATCTAGGAATCTAGGAATATCACAATACTTCTGACAAAGATAAACATACTAATGGTGTATCATCTTTAGATTTATTTCTTTTTTTCAGTAAGCATTTGTTTAATCTTACCACATGAAAAGATTGATTAAGAAAGAGCATTATGATACTAGTAAGTTTGACAGGCACACTTTTCAATTGCTTTCTTTTACTCTCTAGGCTGTTTCTCTGACCACACTGTAGTTGGTCTTACATAGTGTCATGTACAGTATAACCGCTGTGATAAATGTTTCTACTTCATCACAGCAAGCAGTCTTACCCTGAAGTATAGTTAAGACAAGCATATATTTGAAATTGCTTAGTTGAAATGTCAGCTCCTGCAGGAGTTCAATCCCACTAGATTAACAAAGAAGTGCTTGTTTGACCTCTTCATTTTGATATTTTTCTGTGTGTCATTTGACTTTAACAGATTTACACTAAAATCTTAATGCGGTGCTATTGCTTTGCTAGCATTTTTTAATGTCTCTTAAAGGTATTTCTGTGTTTTATGTATTTTTCAGAATTGTATTTGCAGATTTTTTTATCATGAACCTCATTCTCTGGGGAGAAGGCTCTTCAGCAGCTATTCCGTTTGGTACTTTGGTTGCTATTCTGGCACTCTGGTTTTGCATATCTGTACCGCTGACGTTTATTGGTGCCTATTTTGGTTTTAAGAAACATGTAAGTGCTTTTGAAAATTGTTTTGTAACTGTGTATACACATAGAGGTTTTTCACTGTGTAGATTGACTAAGGTAGAACCTAAGCTAGCTGCATTGTCAGCTCCGTTTCTGTGTTCTGCATCAGGTATCTGATCTTGGGATTCTGAGACTTCAACATTTAGTTGGTTGTTGGTGCTGATATTTCTCTGCACTGATTAGGGTTTTCATTGTATTTAATTGCTCCAGATAAAAACAGAAATTTGGACATTTTTATTTTAATTCACATCTCTTTCATTATAACAAAACCAAAAACCAACCAAAAAACCCCACACACAAACAGTTGACCCAGCTGAGCATAAGGACAAGCAACTTTGCATTTCTCGTTTTCTCCCCTTTTTTTTGTTAATGTCCACCCTCTACACTGAGGATATTTTCTGATCAAATTGTTAGAGTTCTCATGAAGTCTAATTGTGTAAGTGTTCTGATAACCATCCCTGCTTGATGAACATTAATTGGGATTTACTCCTGAGATGATCAGTTTTACTTATTTATAGGAGGGCTCTTTGTGACACTGATGGCCAATCCTTAAATAATTAAATCAGTTCTTCTCTTTTTGCTTAAAAAGTGGTTTGCAGTGCCCCACAAATGTAAAGATCTATAAATTGTTACATTTTGTGGTGGTTGGTTTTTTTTTCTATATAGGAAGCTAGAGTTCCAGCTCTATGGAGCTCTCATGGAACACCTTCAGAGAATATTTAAATATTTTAGAAGGCACTCTTTATGTTGATTTTTAATTATTCCATTTTCCTTAATCAGAATTCAGTGGGTTTTTTTCTGGTAACTGTGTTGAAATTCCAGTAACTCCCCCCTGAATTATACAGGGAGAATTCTTTTAAGAAAGGAGGATTTGACAAACTCTAAGGTAGTGTGACAGGTGTCACACATACATTTGAAGCAGAAAGCATGTACATAGCAAGTATCTATTGATGCTTTTGATATAATGCTTATGAAAAGGGAAAGGTGGCAAAGTGCATTTATCTGCCTTAAATTTTTTCTCTACCTATGCATGCATCTTAAATAAGGATTCAGTTGCTAGAGTAAATCCTCTCAGTTTGTAAATTTAATCTAATGTGATTCTTGGAGTAAATCCTGAAAAGTAACATACAGGGAATTTTAGAAGGGGAAAGCAAGAATGTGTACCACCACTACCCCCCATCTTAAAAAAAAACCCCAACACAAAAATCAGCTCTGTAACAGATCATAGACAGATGATCTTAAAAAGGGAAATCCAAAATAACAGTTGCTGTCTTTTCAGTAAGAGTTGTCTTTTAGCTTGTTTGCCTACCAAATATTGGTACCTAGGCTGGTAGCAAAAACACATGTCGTGGTAGCTGGATATGTGTGTGCTCATAACAAATGGTAGATTTTTGCCACCGCTTATTTCAGAAAGAAAGCAAAAGTGGAATGATGTAGTTTGACATTTTGTTTAGCAGTTCCTTTTTTTTTTTGTCTAAAGGCTATTGAACATCCTGTTCGCACAAATCAAATCCCTCGTCAGATTCCTGAGCAATCGTTCTATACTAAGCCATTACCTGGCATTATCATGGGAGGGATTCTACCTTTTGGATGTATCTTTATACAGCTGTTCTTTATTCTCAATAGTATTTGGTAAGTTAAACATTTTCTCTGTCATAAAAGGTGGTCATTTCTTTGGGAAAGTTTTTGTTCAAAGTGTTTTGGCTGTTTTTTGTTGATGCAGGGTTACCAGAATACAGATTCAACAGAAATCTAAATGTTAACATTTCTTGAATCTTTTGTGATTTAGAGGATACTTGGTGCCTGTTTTGCTTGTTCAGGCGTGTAGGGAGGTGGCTGTGATATGCTTAGCGATTTACAGCTGACCTGTGATACTCAGCTAGTTTTCTCATGCTACTCCTGACCTCATATGGTAGTGGCTGTGAAGCTGGCATAAAACATATAACTTGAAAGTAGTAAGTAAATAAAATTGACTTGAGAGTTATTTTTTTGTAGTTCTTGTTGGACTAGCAAAATAATACTACTCTTGGGGGGGGAAAAAAAGCATCAAGAACAAATGTTGTGAGATTTTTATAAAGGAAGGCACCAGAATTGTGGTTGTGGAGTCTCCTCTGGAGACTTTCAGGACCTGCTGAACGCGTTCCTGTGCAAACTACCCTGGGTGATCCAGTTTTTGGCAGGGGGGTTGGACTTGATCTCTGGAGGTACCTTCCAACCTCTAACATTCTGTGATTCTGTGAAAAGTAAAGAGTCAAAGACTAGCCCAGTGTAAGTGAATTCCAATGTGCACTCATAGCACACTGACAAACTAACCTACTGTGAAAGATTTGTCTTCCTGTGACACAATTTAGTTATTGGATCTCGTTAAACTGTTTCTGAACCTTGACTAGGTGCAGAAATGTCTACCCAGTGTAGACAGCGACAACATTTGACATTTCTTGTTATTTTGCAGTTCTGCCTCTCTGATTGAAATGTGAGATGAAATACAAGTTCTGCTGAAGTCAGTGGAAGAGGTCACACTGACTTCACTGTAACCATAATTTCACTTGTTATGTCCAGTCAGTTCTTTCCCTAAAATCCCAGCCCAGGACTGAGCTTTGGGCTTGCTCTCGCTGTTTTCAGACTGAGCTGCCGAGGCTGCTGTACTTCAGCTAAAAAACAAATTAGCCTGTCGTATGGTCACACAATTGGCAACGCCTCAGAAAGGAAGGGAAATACTTAAGGTTTAGGTGATAGTACTGCATATGAAGAAATAATATTAGTAGCACTGTGTCCATTTTAATACGGGGATTTTTTTTAAACTCCCTTTTATAGGTCTCACCAGATGTATTACATGTTTGGCTTCCTGTTTCTGGTATTCATTATTTTGGTTATTACATGTTCTGAGGCCACAATACTGCTCTGCTACTTCCATCTATGTGCAGAGGTAAGAAATATTCTTTAGTATTTATGTTTGGCGATGTTTTAAGGATGCTTCCAAGAAATTCTAAGGCTTTTGTAATTGAAAAGAAGTATTCCAGAGTTCAATGAAAGCACCATCGCTCAATATCCTTAAACCATGTCTTTAAAAACGTGAAGCAGAAGTGAAACAGACCTCTTTTAGCAAAACTTGTAACAAATACTGGACCGCTGCTCTGACTACCCCTAAGTGGCAAGTGGAGTCCCTCAGGGATCAGTCCTGGGACCAGTCTTGTTCAACATCTTTGTCGATGCCATGGACAGTGGCACTGTGTGCACCCTCAGCAAGTTTGCTGATGACACCAAGCTGTGTGGTGCAGCAGACACGGTGGAGGGAAGGGATGCCATCCAGAGGGACCTTGACAGGTTGGAGAGGTGGGCACGAGCCAACCTCATGAGGTTCAACAAGACCAAGTGCAGGGTCCTGCATCTGGGTCGAGGCAATCCCAGGCACAAATACAGGCTGGGCAGTGACTGGCTGGAAAATAGCCCTGAGGAGAGAGACTTGGGGGTGCTGGTGGACGGGATGCTCAACAGGAGCTCTCAGTGTGCACTTGCCGCCCGGAAAGCCAATCGGATCCTGGGCTGCATCAAGAGAAGTGTGGCCAGCAGGTCAAGGGAGGTGATTCTCCCTCTCTACTCAGCTCTGGTGAGACCCTACCTGGAGTACTGTGTCCAGTTCTGGAGCCCCTATTACAAGAGGGATAGGGATGTGCTGGAACGTGTCCAGAGAAGGCCCACAAGGATGATCAGAGGGCTGGAGCACCTCTCCTATGAGGACAGACTGAAGGAGCTGGGGCTGTTCAGTCTGGAGAAGAGAAGGCTCCAAGATGACCTAATTGTGGCCTTCCAGTATCTGAAGGGGGCCTACAAGAAGGCTGGGGAGGGACTTCTCAGGATATCAGATAGTGATAGGACTAGGGGGAATGGAATGAAGCTGGAGGTGGGGAGATTCAGGCTGGACCTGAGGAGGAAGTTCTTCCCCATGAGAGTGGTGAAGCCCTGGAATGGGTTGTCCAGGGAGGTGGTTGAGGCCCCATCCCTGGAGGTGTTTAAGACCAGGCTGGATGAGGCTCTGGCCAGCCTGATCTAGTGTGGGGTGTCCCTGCCTATGGCAGGGGGGTTGGAACTAGATGATCCTTATGGTCCCTTCCAACCCTGACTGATACTATGATACTAAGTCTTTTAAAGTTTAAGAACTGCATGTGTCCTGAAAATGCTAAACTAATCCATTAACTGTATTTAATCGAAGTGCACTTTGGATGTGCCCAGCCTTGGGGGGAAAAAAAATCTTTGTGGCTCACAACAGTAGATCTGCCTTATTTGGATTTTTAGAATTTTGCTGTTTGATACTGATCTTTAATTGATCAGTTTCCTACATCTAATTGTGAATGATGTGGTTAAAGAAGTATTGGTTTTGGGGGAGGTTGGGGTTTTTTTTAATGCACAGTAAAAAGAACTATAGAAAAACTCACTTTTGAGATAAAGTGATGATCAAAAAAAGTAGCTCTTCATCTAGTGATAGGGTCAGTGTGTTAGAGGTGGGTTGACTGTTACTTATCGTTTATTTTTTTTCTCCCTTACCCCTTCTAGGACTATCACTGGCAGTGGCGTTCATTCCTCACAAGTGGTTTCACTGCAGTATACTTCCTAATATATGCAATACATTATTTTTTTTCTAAACTGCAAATCACTGGAACAGCTAGCACCATTTTATATTTTGGTTATACCATGATTATGGTTTTGATCTTCTTCCTTTTCACAGGTGAGTATATCGAACCTTCATTTTACACTTTGAGTCTGCTGTTAGCTTTGCACAGTAGAATCCTTTGCAAAACTTACCTTGAGATGGGATTTATGTCTTCAATATTTTTCCAGGTAGTTGTGCAGCATTTTGTAACTCTGTGATCTGCTAATTTGGGGTGCAATCTATAACTAGATCTTCAAATGTAACACCTTAAACCTAATAAATACCTCTCCAGATTTCAATTCTCTCCTAGCCACGTGACAAACTCAAAATTTTTTGATTAGTTGTCTTTAGAGAAGCGTGCTTCAAATCACATGCAACATTAAGGGATAAATATGCAGCTTGCTTTTGTCAGTTGCTTCTGTAATGTTTTTTACCTTCTTTTGCAGTCGTGTTGAAGTGGCACAAAAGGCAGAAAGAATTTCTTAAGCATTTTTTGATTCAGTCTGGTTAAAACCTTGTCATCTTTGAGGTCTTTTCCAACCTTATTGATTCTATGATCTTTACTAAGAGCTTTTTGAAAAACCCCTATCTTAGGTGGTGCATTTCAATTTCCTCTTCAGTAAATGAGATGAGGTCACAAAATCTTTGGTACTCTGAAGGAATCTTCAGTCACACATCCCTTGTTTAGAGTGGAAAACTAGTGGTGAAAGCGCAAGAAGTCTCCATTCAAACTCTCATGCAAGAAGACTGCAACTACTAACCTCTCAAAAAGCTTGTAAACACTGAATTCTGTTCCAGCAGACTGTAATCTGTCTGTGTGGGATTTGCCCTACAGAGCAATATTTTTTTTGAAACTATTTTGTCATGATCAATGCTTTAAATAATTCCAGACTTCATATTTACAGTTAAGCTTAATAATTCATAAGACTTCGATACGTATTTTTGTGCACAGCTATGCAGGCTAAATTTTGAGACCTAGAAAACAAATGGCTTGTCACTGGAGCTTTTAATGCACATTTCACTAGAAGCAGAATTTTCATTTCCACTTAACATAGGAGAATTAAAAAATGTAGCGTGAAAAGAACCAGCATTTGAGGATGGAGTGCATTTTAAGTGTAAACAGAAAATTTCCAAGACATGACCACTTCATCTTAGGAAATATTAAAGCTGCTTGTGCACCACAACTGAATGCAAATGATGATGAGCAGGAGCAAGAGCCTGCAAGGAGTTTCTTAGGTCATTGCCTGTTAAAAGGAAGGAATGGACTTAAGTATATTATATAATCTCTTTGAAAAGTGATCAAGCTGTGTTCCAAAAGTGGTTAGTTTTATCTTCCTTCCTTCTTTTTAAGTCTAACGTGTTTTGGCATTGCTTGCGGATATTTTGTAATTTACACATCATCTCTACTTTTGTTTATGCTTTGTGTATTGGTTAGCAAATCATTCTGAATGCGTAAATCCGAGATTCTGCCTCCCCTTCTCACTGTGTCTTACTTCTCACCCTGTCTTTCTCTTCACCTTCATTTCTTATTTGGGTTTGCTAGTAGTCTCATTGAACTAAAGAATTTAAGAGTGCATGGTTGTTCAACTAGAAGTGAATGTGTACTGCTGTACCTAGATCAATTTTAAATGCAGTGCAAACTCACAGAGCAGCATGAAAATATAGCCTTTCTGTGAGTGTAAGGGCAGCTAATTTATTTTCACTAGCTTTCCCAACAGATATTCAGCATGTCTCCCTTCAATAGTAAATGGTTTTGACCAAAACCAGAATTATGTTTGCCATGTTTTCTTTGTTCAGTCTATTACTTCGCTTGCACGCAGTAATTCTGGCATGTGTACATCCAAGATAAAGGGGATTTATACTAAATTTTCTGTGCTGAGACTTAGCTTAGCTAAGGTGCTCATACAATTTCCATCTTTTGCCCTTGTTCTTTGAAGTCAGTCATGTCGCATGACATTGTCTAGAGATACTGAGATGTGTCCAGTGCATCCTCCCTTTTCATTTGCTCACTCAGGTGTTCACTTTCCATTGACCAGTTTGCTGTGCAGTAGTGGCTGCCAGCAACTTTGGAGACTTCTGAGGGTGGGTTCAGAAGCACACAAAGAAGAAATGTTTTACTCTCAGAGCTCTTCAGATGCTTTCTGTTGTAGTCAATTTGTATATAATTGGGACAGTGGAAATGTGAGTTATGCTGTGCAACGTGAACCAAACTTTCACATTTGTATGCTTTTGGTTCATAGTTTCTAAACTGAGGATAAGAGAATACATGTGAAGTTAACTGAATGGTTAGAGGGTTGAAACATCATATGCTTAGTGGGTTTGTGGTGGTGGTGGTGGTGTTGTTTTTAATCTAGTTCCCACAAGATTAAGTGCAAATAATGCTTTAATTTGAGGGAATAGTCCCTTTCCTGCTCTGGCAGGGGATTTGGACTAGATGATCTCTCCAGGTCCCTTCCAACCCCTTACATTCTGTGATTCTGAGTGATTCTTAACATTTAGCAAAAATTTTGTCCATTTAGGTTGATATGCATGAAAAGGTAGCTGTTCTCAGAGATTTACTGAAGTGCTTTGAGATAAGGTTTTACAGAAAACATGAGAGGCAGGGTGAAGGGACAGGCAGTTCTCTAGTTTCTTAGATGAAAAGGCTTATTAGCAATTTAGCAAATCTATTCCTGAAGGCAACTGACTTCCTGTGTCAGGATAATAAAGAAGCTAAAAAGAGAAAATCATAATTGTTACATCAAAACTATTCTACTGCTGCTTACTCATCTGTTAAAAATGGTCCATATCATGAAGGGTTTTGACGGTGCCCTGCTGCTATGTCAGCGTAACACATGCTTCAGGCACTTGCATCCATACTGCATTCCGGGTCATTGATCAGGCTCAGCAGGCAAAATACCGGGAGCTACATGACAAATCTTTGATTCACAGCTGGGACCGTAACTGCGTATCATAGTAAATGAGTCAGTTAAACATCAGTAGTTTAGCAAGCGTGAAGGGGAAAAAAACCCAAACGTTACTGTGGTATCATTCATGGTTCCTTCTAAGCTTGAATAGTGAATGAGTTGGCACACAACTTTCAGATCTCTCTCTTATCAGATCTAGAAAAAACGGCTGGGTTGTTTGTTTTTTTTAAAGCGCTTACTTCACTCTTGCATAAGTTAAGGCTATTATTTTATAAGAGGTACTGAGGCAAAAACCAGATAATCTTCAGGGCTTTATTCCTGTCCTAATTTGTGTGGGAAATGAAGGTTCCTATAACAGTTGTTCTGAGGTGCTGTTGAGTCCATTGTCACTCTGATTGAGTCTGCATTTTGAAGTAATACAGTTAGACTAACAAAGTGCAACTGCATTGACTATTTTAGGTTCAAGAGATTATTTTTGTTGAAAACTTCTCTTAGAGTTTCACAGGGGGAAGGGGTGGAGCTGTTTTTCCTCATCTAAAAGGCCTGTAAGTTATCAAAGAAACAGTCTTTGTCCTAAATTTCAGTTCAAGTTTGCTTACACCTTTCAGCTGCATTAAATATTTTAGAGGTGTTCGTTGTTGAGGTATTTAACACATTTTCAGTAGGAAGTACAAGTTGCATAGTAACTACACTGTGGTTTGGAATTTGTATTCACTTGATGTACACAGAAATAAAGAAAGTGCTCTAATTTTCTAGAACCATGAAGTACAACTAAGAAATGAGAACTGGTTATGATGTTGTCAATCTAACTTGGTTTATTAAACATAATAGCAACATTCTGACTAGCCGTGCAGATCATGTAAAGTGTGTGTGACTAGTCATTGGAGAAGGGTAAAACAGAGCAGTGTGAAGGAGTTGGACTGGGGAATAATGAAGCAACAAAGCATAAATGTGTAAGAGGAGGAAAAAACACAGCAACATCCTAAAATGAGTCTTCTGCATGATCGGCTCTGTATTTGTGAAAATAATGAAAAACTTTTATATATAGTTGATGCCTATAAATACCAGGTACTGCCTGCAACTTTACATTATCTGATTTGATGGATGTACTGAAGACTAAAGATAGCAGGTCGCATGCACATATGTCCTGGTTTATGAACTGTGCACGGGAGTGGATGTCTTACATGTCCCTTTTCCTAATATGTAACTTTCTTTCTTTATAGGGACAATCGGATTCTTTGCATGCTTCTGGTTTGTAACCAAAATATACAGCGTGGTGAAAGTTGACTGAAGAAACCAGTGTAAAGAATTAACACGGAAGAGATTTAATCTTCATTAACCTAAATTAAAGACCTGGTCTTGACCCTGAACTTGAGCTTTATCAGAAGTATTGGCTTCCTGTTCTTTGAGAGCGATCCAGAACACGCAGCTGCCCCAAATACTTGTTTCCACTAACACGTTTGTGTTGTGACTTAACAACCCGATTTCATGCGGATCTTACTGGAGATCAGAGTTAGGCTATTTATGCGTTTGTAAATACAACCGTACTCTAAGAGAAATGTTCAATTCTAATCGCAGAGTAGAAGTGGCTGTCTTACACTACTTAATGATACTTCTGATCAAAGTACAACTGTAAATAGGTTTTTCTAGATTGGTAGGTGGGATGAATTATTTTTCTTTGAGGGAAATGAGAACTTTTTATTATGCTAACTTTGAAGGATGACTCTTAAGAAGTGTTGCTTTTAGTTTGGGTGTGATTTTTATTTTTCACTGATGTTACGTCCATAAGTACTCTGATTTCTGTGACTTCATTAGGTTCGGTGTTCCTGGCCTTTTAAACTACGTGCCTCTGAGTCCTTGAATTTATAAATTCGTAATCTAATAAATATTGTAAAAATGTCTTCAGTGGCTTATTACCAGTTCATACAAATCTGTAAATATGATTATATTGAAGACAGATGCTTAAAGGCTGCATAGAGTATTTTATGGCTTTTTCTATGGTTTGATGTATGTTTACACACCCTCAGATCTGCAGGAAATGTTCTCTCTGCTACATGGCTGTAACATGGAAATGTGATTGTGGCACGTGAGAATGAGTTCTACACGCATTCAACAGAACCACTCTGCAGCATTAGTTCAGTCCTTTTAACCCAGTTATATTTTCAGAGTCTGCTACGGAATTGTTGGTATGTTGAGAAGATCTTGTAATGCAGGACTCAGCATTCTCTGTTGATCTTGCTTTCAAAAGATCCCAATGATGCATATTCTATATGGCAACCAGTGCTGATTGTACTTAATGCAGGTTGAAAAATAATAATAAAAAAATAATAATATTTTTTGCCTTACATTAAGAGACTAATGTTGATTTTTGGATGACTAGCATTAAAACTATATTTGGTTATTTTTTTTTTAATTGAGTATTTTGTTCATATTTTCTCAAGTAATTTTATACGCTTAACACAATGTGGCTTCTGTCACGTTTTCAGGAGCCTGATAAAATCTTACTTTAAATTAAACTCCTTGTACCCATTACCACTCACAAAGTTGGGGTGTTGTTTTCTTGGCAGTTTACTGTCTAGAAGTCCTTAACTTGGTGATGCTTGAATATTGAATCCAGTATATCTTTGGTTATGGCAATTTGTCATCATTAACTTCCCAAAAGCTGGCGTTTAAAGGGCTTCAGATGACATTTCTTCAGTTGCTGTGCCCCACAACCCCTCCCAGATGAGCCACACCGGTTTTGTGCTCTGCCTGTCCCCAGCCACAGCTCTGCTCAGATGTTACGGACAGGTTTGTTCTTGTGCCACTCCCCACATGCAGTTGCTAGGAAATGCTGATTTCAGATAAACCTTTGGTTCAGATAAATCGTACTGCATCTTTGAGCACGGTTTAAGGCCGAGTGTGGTGCTTGTTCTTTCCCAATGTGCTGAGCTATAGTGTGACACGATGTAAATTCTAAAAAGCATATAACTGAATATTCTGAATATCCCTGGGATTTGTGATCACCTACTGTGTGCATGGCCACTGCTCAAAAGTCATCAGGAGTTATACAAATGGGGATGTTTAGTTTAAGAAACGCGAATCTGTTGTCTGCTGTTGAAATAGGAATGTAGAAGGTGCTCAAGAATTTCAGTGTAATGATGTGAAAACAGACTTCTGTGATGTACTCATAACTGCCATTTAAAAATCAGGTTAACAGGAGTGAGACATAGCCACTGTGGTTTGGAACTGATGGGTTTATTTCCCTCCTTTTATCTTCTACAGACAAGTGGACAAGTCATCGCAGCTTCGCCGGTATCTTGTCTTCACCTTTAAAGGCAGTTTATGAAGCGTGTCACTATCTTCTGGAATCTAAACCTGCTGCGTATGCAAATTTTCAAGCAGCCTTACCTTGTAATCATGGTAGCTGTTTTGGAATTTGAAACGGTTAGTTTTCAGTGTGCAGTACTGGGGACAATCCAGAAATACATCACAGATTTTGCAAGGAGCTATTCTGAAGTTGTCCTCTCTCTTGAAACCTGTTACTGCTTCAGGTAATTGTAGAGGCTTTTTCAGCCTCATTCAGGCTTCTGGTGTATCTTAGGGCATCCTGATGTTCTGCTGTGTACCATACTTGTTCTTCAGCAGTCTTGGGAGGCTTGGGCTTTCATCTAAACTTCCCAAATACTAGCCTCTTCCAAAAATCTTTCTGTGCTACCACATTTTTTTTTAAATGCACTTAACTGCACAGATAGCTGAGAAAATTAAGTTAATAGGGTGATTAAGTGGTAGAAACAAATTGCTGAGTTGCATAAAGACAGAGCAAATTCAGATAAAATATAATGCTTCATACCAGTGTCATTTTTTTGTTAGCTGGTAAATAGTGGTTCTTCAGAGTCTGAAAAAAAATTGGACTATCACTGCCAAATTTACTGTGAAAGTCATCCTCAGGCCAAACAGTGTTCTGAAAGTACAATACGGAAGTTAGTGGTTTATTTTCCTTTCCCTAAGGAAGAAGAAATAAAAGAGCAGTTTTACAACAAGCTCTCTCTCATGGAAAGCTCTGGGTCCATCATTAGCCTGGTAGCCTGGTGCTTCACTTCTTAATGAAATAGTTAGCTGTGTTTGAACAGCTGTAAGAGTTCTTGGATTTTTGCTGTCACAACTAGATCACATGTGGCCTCAGCTGCTTTGCTGAAGTCATGCAGCCATATCACAAACGTGAGCTGACTGTGAGCTAGTCACAGACAGGATTTTTACAGGCTTTGTGCCAGTGTCAGGCAGAAGGCAGTGAGGGATGAGTGGGAAAGGCTAAGGTCATTAGTTCAACCTCCTGCTTGCCTTTCTCCCATTTTGCAGCTCACTTAGGGTTGCTTGAAAATAGATTTCCTGTTGTTTCAACCCTCTGTCATGCCCATGAGTGCAAAGAGTAGTGATTACCCTACCTAGCTCTTGCAAATCCTCCAGCACAATCCTCCCCTGTTTGCAAACTCAGCTACCCAGAATGTGTGTGGTTACAGCTATGATGGAGATGTAGACAGGCCTTGTTAAAGCTGTAGTTGTATTCTCTTGTTCTTGTAATGCCACTAACTGTCCCTTTGTGGCTTGAGACCTTCAGAGTTGCAGCATCCCACTGAGGTCTCTCAGTGTTTGTCAGGGGAGGAGAAAGCCTGTCCTGTGTGGGATGGTGAGTAGCAGTAGGTGAGCTTGTCTTATTATTGGATATGGAGGTGAAAGGTAACTGGAGTTTCTCCAGATGGCCTGAAAAATGTTTGAAGGGGGGATTGTAGTCCTGTCAAGGAGACCGGACAACATCTGTCCTTCAGGCAAGGTAGGCATGGAGTGAAAGGACAGAGACCTTGATAGGAAGTGGTTTTGGTGTATCTGACTTCAGTCAGTAGAGAATGAAATGGTGGACAGGTATTTCCACAAAGTTTTGTGGGATTGCTGGGGAGGGGTTGCTGCAGCCAACCCTGACTACATTAGCAGTGCATGGCAAGTAAAAACAGATTGCTCGGTGAATTATTGTCACTTAAGCCATGGACATCTTGAGTTTCACAGGTAAGGAATAAGTTAACATGCAAACCTGGAAGCATGATAAATGTATCTGATGATTGATAAAACATTGTCTTAAATGTGATTTTTATTATTGCTTTGTTTTGTTGGGGTTTTTTTAATGGAATGTTACTGCAGTGTTTGGTTTAGTTTTCCTGCTCCAGGAATACATGAGCTAGAACTTTGATGAGCTTAGCTGGTTTGGAACATGTGACCATGACTTTTTGCCATGAAGTTACATGCTGTCCCCTTTCTGTGCCTTGCCAGTTTAGGTAACAGCTTGTGCGGGCTGTTCTATCTCCACCTCCCAGAGCACATCACAACCAAGTATTTTCTTCAAGTCAAGAAAAGTACTTGTGCAAAGACATTCAAGTCTCCTCCAAGATAGACCATTTTCTACAACTCACCTCTAAATTAATATGGTTTTTTTAATCCTCAGTATCCCACTGTTTCTTCTTATGCCAGACAGTTAATAGTGGTCTACTTATTTATGTATCTCCATAAGTCTCCTGAAATATTTCTCCTGTTACCTCATATATTGACTTTGGTACATGTGCATAGGTAAATATGTGACACTTCAGACTAACACATTTTCAGGGACTACTGAAAGACTTGAATTTATCAGCTGACTGTTGTATAGCTGCCATCATGCTCTTTTTACCTTGAAACATCTGGAACTCACTGCTGATGAGTAGTTAACTGCTTGTAACTCAGATATGCCAGAAGGTTGCAAATCACACCAGTCACATTTGGCTGATGGCACATTCTTGACGCTTCACAAGATCCCAACACTTCCAGTGAAAATGCAGTTTAGATCCTTCCTTCCCTCAAAGGTATTTTAGCATCACCTGCTGGTCACACTGCATAAACTTACCCAGTGAGGAGCAGAGTTACAAAGGCTTTACCAAAGTAGTCTACTGGAGGGGCTTATCCTTTACATTGTATCTTTACATTTTATGCTAATTTGAAGGTTTCTGGAAGTAGGTAGCCAAAAGTTAAGGTAAAGAACAATAACATATACAAATAATTTATTCATGAGGGTGCTAAAAACATCTCCTGTGTCTAGCTAGTATGGGCACACAACGAGTAAGGGTCCTCTGATACCTTGAAAGAAATTTTTGAAGATCACTGAAAAAGATGCTTCAGAGGAGGCCCCACAGAGTAGCCTGAAAAGCTGAGACGGGCCCAAAGCTGTGTCCTCCCAGCTTTGTACTTTCAACATTGTGAAGTTCTCATTTCTGAACGGCATGGCCATTGTTTTGCCACTGCTGATGCAAGATCTACTTTGCATTGTGTGGGAGTTTTGGAGGAATTTTTGGTTGTTGGTTTGGTTTTTTCTTTGTTTTTAATTGATCATATCAAGCAAATTTATCATATTAAGATGTAATTTTGGGGAAACTATTATAAACACAGAGAAAGCATTCTTCTTGGTATTTTCCCTAAACCTTCCATGAATAATGCATCTAGTGTCCCCCCCATAAGAGGGACAGAGATCTGTTGGAACAAATCCAAATCAGGGCCCCAAAGATAATCCAGGGGCTGAAACACCTCTGCTATGAGGATAGGCCAAGGGAACTGAGATTGTTGATACTGGAGAAGAGAAGATGTTGGTGGGACCTTATAACTGCCTTCAAAAACCCGAAGGGCACCTCCAGGAAGGGTGGAGGGAGTGGTGGAGAGAGTGTCCACCACTAGGGCAAGGGGAAATTGATTTAAACTGAATAGGTTTAAACTGGATCTTAGGAAGGACTCTGGAATAGATTACCCAGAGAGGCTGTGGATGCACCCTCCCTGTAGATGTTCAAGGCCAGGTTGAATGGGGCCTTGAGTAACCTGGTCTAGTTGAGACATCCCTGCCCATGGCAGAGAGGTTGGCTTAAATGATCTCTGAGGTCTCTTCCAGCCTGAGCTCTTCTATGATTCTATGCTCTTCAGTTGTTCACAATTACCTATTCACTTGAGGCATGTAGAATCATAGAATACTGACTCAACTACAACTATGCAAGGAAGAAGTGCACATAGTGACCTCTGAACATGGCTGGCATGCACATATACACAGTCCAATCCCTGCTTGCCCTCAGAACTACTGAAGACAAGCAAACTTCTCATTCACTGGAGGATGGTGGAGATATGTGGGCCATATGCTGCTCCCACCTGTTGGGTGCACTACGAATAAGTCACTGTGTTATTACTAAGTCAGTGGGCCAGTGGAGAGGCTGATCCCTCTCCCACCATGGCACAAAGATACAAAAGGCAGCAGGTTGTGACATTTCTTCTCCAACCTTACTTAGGAGTTAAAAAGTGGATCAAGCAGAAGGCTCAGACTTGTTTCCTGCATTTTTCTGCAAGTTCCTACAAGGAGTCCTAACCACTCTTCCCCTGGAAACTGTGTGCCCATGGTAGCAAGGCTAGTGAGAGAGCTGAGAAGGAAGGGACGTTTTGTGCTGTCATTCTTGCCCTCCTGACACCAGACCGTAGTGACAGCAAGGGAGCTAAATCACACTGTTATGTACATTCTGCTACATGATGTGGGATCAGTGCAGCCCTGAGGCAGGTGGAGCACACAGCAAAGGGAAGCAGCAGGTGCCCTTAAATTTACTCTTAATCCCAGAAAGCAGGGTGACTAGTAACTCTGGACAAAAGTGCAGAGGACAGAAGAGGCTTCCTTCCACAGTATGCAGACCTGTGGGGACAAAGCCCAGTCAAAGAATTGATTTGTGTACCAGGAATATGCTTGTGTATTAAACCTGAGTCTTTTCTGCCAGTTTGCTACCAGTTTCAAGGGAGGAGTTTTGTTGGGGGGAAATATCTTTGATCCAGAACTGAATTTCTGCAAGGAGCAAGACAGACAAATTAAGGCAGATTAGGAATATGACTCCAAATCCCTGGAGATTTTCTTCACCAGTGGATTATTTTAGAGTTAATAAGTCTATCTTTCTGTCTTTTTGGGGTGGGTTGAAGTTTCCCCCAGCATTAACTTTTAGCCAGACTAACTCAGTTAGAAGCAAATGAAGCTGTATTTACAAGCAAAAAACTACCCTCTACAATGGAATGCAATGAACATGTACAAAATCTACAATATTTACAGTATTAGACAGGTATTTACAATTAGCAAACACCATGAAACACACACACACACACATCCCCCCACCCACCCCGGTCAAAAAAAAAAGACCAGGGAAGCTGTTACACACACACACACACACCTCCCAGACCCCCCTGTACAGAGAGAGAGAAGCTGAGAGAAAAGCAGTGGGTTAGGCTTATCTCAGGGTAAGCCAGAAGCACCGTTATCTCCCAAGGTGAAGCAACAACAGCCCAGATTGGAAGAGAAGAAGAAAGGAATGGCAATGGAAATTAAATGTGAAGAATTGTTATGGTTCAGCTCCTTTCACCCCAGACATTTATCCAATGAATTTGTTTAGAACAATCTTTTGCTTTCCTTTTTACACCCAATAGTGATTTATTTATACTTTTCTACTTTTCTGCTCAAAATATGCAGCTAATTTTTAAAGGCACAGCCTAAAACTACCACACTTTTGAAACAGCTTTACTGACAAAGGTTTGTGAAGACCATTGCTGCACAGAATGAGACACAACTTGCAACTCAGTGTTTTGTTGGACAGGGCACCATCTCCTGTTCTACTCATCCCTGACACTTCAGAGGACTGCTAGTAGTGTAACCTGAGCATGCCATCTCCCATGCAATTCAATGCAGAAATACAGTTCTTCATGCTCTCAGAGGAGTCCCAATGCACACCATCCAAACAAACAGAATCAGGAGGAGCCCCTACAGACAGAGGCAGTCTGATAGACTATCTTTGTCAGGAAGGGGAAACTGTAGCCTTGCAGTCCTCAGTGAAAACACTGTCAAAAGGGATAAACAGGAAACAAACTGCATGAAAAATGCTAAGAGATCTAGGGCTGCAAATAGATGACAACAAAGATAAGTACTTACTCTTGCATTGTTAATCAACTCTGAATCTCAGAGCCTGAGCAAATGCAGAGAAAGCTGCAAGTTCCCATATGGTATATAGCAGAAGTACATTGAAGCTGGACCCAGTCACACCAAAGCAAGTTCATGGGAGAACTGTGTCAGTGACACAGCAGGATGGAGTAGGGTAATGGCTTTAAACAGGAAAAGGGCATATTTAGATTAGACATCATGAAGAAATCCTTCACTCTGATGGTAGTGAGACACTGAAACAGGTTGCCCAGAGAAGTTGTGGATGCCCCTTCCCTGAAAGTGTTCAACATCCAGTTGAATGGAACTTTGAGCAATGTAGTCTAGTGCAAGGTGTCCCTACCCATGGCAGGCAGATTGAAACTAGATGTTTTTTAAGGCCCTTTCTAATCCAAACCATTCTGAGATTCATAGGCTGCGCTACTACTTACAAAGCAGCCAAGGCTAGCAGATCCTGAACTACACCTGTTGCTAGGTGTTGACCAGAGGGCCTGGTTTGATATGGGCATGTTCCCATTCTTCACATTTATTCATGTGGATGCAAACACATATTCATTCCTTTTATTTTTTAACAAAACATCAAGGCAGTTGCTGTGTATCAATGCGTGAAGGCATAGGAATGGAATGGAATGGGATGGGAGTGGAATGGAATGGAATGGAATGGTATGGAATGGAATGGAATGGAATGGAATGGACCAGACCAAGTTTGAAGAGACCTTTGAGATCATCGAGTCCAACCTATCATCCAACACCATTTAATCAACTAAACCATGGCACCAAGCACCTCATCAAGTCTCTTCCTGAACACCTCCAGTGATGCTGACTCCACCACCTCCCTGGGCAGCCCATTCCAATGGCCAATCACTCTTTCTATGAAGAACTTCTTCCTAACATCCAGCCTAAATCTCCCCTGGCACAGCTTGAGACTGTGTCCTCTTGTTCTGGTGCTGGTTGCCTGGGAGAAGAGACCAACCCCCACCTGGCTAGAACCTCCCTTCAGGAAGAACCATGTGTTTGCCAGCACATCTTGCCAGCAGTGGAACATCTACAGCATAGGTAGAAGAGGTTAAATAAGGCGAACAAATTAGAGAGCAATAATTATAACCCACCCCTTTCATTATAACGTGGGTCATTTTTCCCCCATCATTTCACTGCCTGTCCCAAGTATACATTTTGGCGGGAAGTTGGGTTTTTTTACACTCCCTCTTAGCTGATGCTCGCTGACACACAAACTCCCAGAGCTGCTTCCCAAAATTGTGGTTAAACTCTGCAGGTTGGTATTAGTATCTATCAGTCTTTGGGAAGCCACATGGAAGTCTAGCAGAGAATCATGGAAGGGTGTCACGCAGCTGCCTTTGGAGGGGCCAGGTTTATTTCTGTAGATGAACACTCGTAAGATTTTTACATGTAGAAGAGGCTGAATTCCTACTATGACCACCGAGTATGGCAGTTCCACTTTAAACTATTCTATTAAAAACTGAGCAACTAAAGGCTACTCCTAAATATCCCAAAGCCACAACAGTTAACCAGGCCAACTGTTGTTATCTGGGGGATATACAGGTGGCTGCCATAGTAGGCACCACTCACGGCATCACTAAGTATAAATCACAGCGTCAAAATAACAAACAGAAGAGGGAAGCTAGGGTGCAGAAGGATTATCCTGGGTCCTGTCATACTGAAAACTCCACATGACCTTCTTCACAAACCCATAGTCAACCACTTGGTTGTGTAGCAGCGTGCCTTCCCCTGGCGACACTGGAAGGCAGCCTTCTCAAAAACACCCCTGCTAGAAATTTTCCTTGTACACTTGGCACACAGATTTCTCTCGACGGTTTACTTCAGTATTTCTGAAGATGGTGATCTTCTTTTTTTGAAGACTGCATGTTTCCACTATGGATGATAATGGCTTTCTGTGTGGGATGCGTTATACATCTACTAGCCACAATTATTTGTAATCTTTACTTTCAGTTTAACTTAGGTTTAATTGTCTCTCTCTTTAAGCCTCTTGCTCTAACACTAAGCTGCTTTTGTTTTTACTTTGGATCCAATAATTTTAATGTTTCCTCCATATGGCAGAGGGTTTTCAAAGGGAAAAAAAAAAAACCACCCCACAAGGTCTGAGATGGAATTATTTGAATGGATTGAAAATAGGAAAGTGAAACTAAAAATACAGATAGGAAATATCTGGCTGTTGTGATATATACGTAGGGAATTCCTGCGTGATATAAACATGCTAAAATAACAGACAAGTGTTTCATGTCTTGCATTCAGCCCTTCTGTATCTTCAGTGCTGGTTAAGCAGCACAGCTACTCATGTGCAGTGAGTGCCAGACAACAGCAGTTACAAAACACATTTCAGTGATATTAAACAACAAATTACACTTCCTTGTCCAAAGTATTTTTGTCAAGTGTAACTGGGCTGCGGGCTTATGCTGTGGGGTGTACTTTGTTAGCCACGTTTCCTTTATAATCAGTTGGATTATTAGCACAGGGAGAAGTACAGGTCTGCTGATGCAGTTTTTCAGTCTAACAGGAGAAGGTCCTGCAAGTAGCAGTACGTCACTTACACACACTGATGTGAATCCAGCTGAAAGAGTCTCTGCATGGCTTTATTTAATGCACAGCTTTCTTTTCCTTGTAAAGAAGATACAAGATAAAGGAGGTGGCTAGCTGGCACACTATACATCTGCTAGCATTCTTCTACTTGCATTTAAGTTGTTGGTCACTCTCCACAGCTGTGGCTCTAAAGTTGGAAGATTTTCAGTCCTTGGCTGATCCAAAAGCAGCTTAAATTTTTTTTGATAGCCATAGATGATCTCTGTGAAATGACTGATGATCCTGGTCTACTTGAAGGCAGAA
Source organism: Dryobates pubescens (assembly GCF_014839835.1). Classification (NCBI taxonomy): domain Eukaryota; kingdom Metazoa; phylum Chordata; class Aves; order Piciformes; family Picidae; genus Dryobates; species Dryobates pubescens. Next base: position 15,184,438 of record NC_071618.1, on the reverse strand, counting down.
GATGTTTGTGTGTCAATACAATCATTGTGACAACCATTACTTTTCACCACATCAGTCAGAAAACCAAAGGTTAAAGGGGAAGTGTATTTGCAATATACTCCTGTAACGGTAACTGTGAGGCTGCTAAGATTGCAAGGGCTGTTGGGCATGTTAAATGTGGGTGACAGTCAGATGCTTCAATTCGGGATCTGCATACACCTTGTCCATGCAGAGGTCTTCTGAGAGCTTCCAGACTGATTCTGCTGTAGTGAGTGCATTGAGTACATACAAGTCAGTGAGGGGGCTACCTGCATTTTTATCTTTCCAGCCCAAGGAAATAAACAAAAGAAGTTCCCCAAAAGAGGGGAAAAGAAAATCCAGTCTTTAAAATCCTCACCAAGATAGAACATGGGATGCAAACTGCTTCTGTGCATTTGCAAGGGATTCCAGGTTTTCTCAGAGACCAGAGCCCACTTGAGCCTGGAGCCTGACAGAGTTCTGCTGTCAGCAGTAACAGTCTGTGCTTAAGGACAGGAGTATAACATAATAACATCCCACCGTTCATCTGATGAAGGTTCTCTGTTGTGGAGATGCTGGGGTACCAAAATTATTTGAGGAAAACAAAATCACTTCACTTGATATTTCCTGTGTTGAAAACATTCAGGGACTCTTACCACCCTTGCTGAATTCTTTCATTCCCTTTATAAAAAATGAGACATTTACCTCATGGAAGCCGTGTGAGGCGCTAGCCTTTGGGTGTTTAATGCTCTTTGTAAAAGTATATTATTTTGAGACACATTGCTTTTTTGACATGGCAGAAAGCACCAGCATCTAAATGATGTTTCAGAGTCTATAAACAGAATAATATATTCGGAGTATGCAGTGTATTCAGAACACATGTTCTTACCTTCTTGATCTCGGTTTGATAAAACCTTAATGGAAACCATTGAAAGCCCTGCTTTCTGCCTTTCTTCTTCTACATTTTTTTCCCTTTCAGCACTAAAGGATTATGCACTACACACAGTCTTTTACATAGGGGCTTCAGAAATGTTACAACATTATAGGAAGTCTGTTAAAGTGATAGGTAGGCAGGTAGATTTAACTTCTCCGTGGCTTCTTTAAATGCTCCTTTTATCTGTTGTTGCAGCGGAGCATAGCTTCTGAAGCTAGCAGTAATCTAAGCCAAATTGCTTAGTACTGCAAGGCTAAGTTATAAAAGACTTTTTAGCTAAGGAGAAGTAAGAGCTAAATTGTACAAAACATTAGTTTAGGATTAGATAAAAATTGGACATTCCTTAAACATTGGCTCACAGGGAGCTGTGTGGGAAAATAGATCAACAAAGCTTACCAGCCTTTTCTTTTTTTTTTTTTTTTCCTAGATATCTTCCCCTCCAGTTTCTTGGTGCTGATTCCCCAGTTGTTTGGCCACGACTCTTCTGTTGGGGCTGTGCTGAAAGGCTGCCAAAGGTCCATCTTTTCTTTCACACTGGTTCAGGTGACACTATTTAGTTTGATGTTTCCACCTGAACTGCCCTGGGCAGAAGCATCACTGCCTACAAGAGGACAGAGTTTCAGGCTGTGCCAGGGGAGGTTTAGGTTGGATGTTAGGAAGAAGTTCTACACAGAGAGAGTGATTGCCCATTGGAATGGGCTGCCCGGGGAGGTGGTGGAGTCACCATTGTTGGAGGTGTTCAGGAGGAGACTTGATGGGGTGCTTGGTGCCATGGGTTAGTTGTTTAGGTGGGTTGGATTGGTTGATAGGTTGGATGCGATGATCTCTTCCAACCTGGTCTATTCTATTCTATTCTATTCTAGTCTAGTCTAGTCTAGTCTAGTCTAGTCTAGTCTAATAACAACAGCCTTCCATATGCTCCACTTGTGCACTCCCAAAGCAATGCTTTCATGGATGCTAGGTGGGTTGGATTGGTTGATAGGTTGGATGCGATGATCTCTTCCAACCTGGTCTATTCTATTCTATTCTATTCTAGTCTAGTCTAGTCTAGTCTAGTCTAGTCTAATAACAACAGCCTTCCATATGCTCCACTTGTGCACTCCCAAAGCAATGCTTTCATGGATGCTAGGTGGGTTGGATTGGTTGATAGGTTGGATGCGATGGTCTCTTCCAACCTGGTTTATTCTATTCTATTCTATTCTATTCTATTCTATTCTATTCTATTCTAATAACAACAGCCTTCCATATGCTCCAGTTGTGCATTCCCAAAGCAATGCCTTCGTGGATGCTTTGTACTGATACCCCATTTGCTATGCCTTTCAGCATGGGGACTGATAAGCTTTATTACAAACCACAACATTGTATGTCCAGGGGCTGCACACATGCAGGAAGTGGATCTGATGGATCTGCTGAATCTCCAGCATAGCACACTTGCAGGATTTAAACGTGCTTGATATGGTAGTGTCTGAACCTCCATTCAGAAACATCCCAAGTATCCTGCAATGTACAACAGGGACCTAGACTAGAAACAACAGGATTTAAAACCAAACCAACAATAAACAAACAAAATAAACATACAAAAAACCAAAACACACAAAATAAAGCTGGGATTAGGGGGGAAAAAATTAATATGACCCAGAGTATAACTGAAATCTGGTACAGAGGTTCCACCTTGGGAAAAAATGGCTCTGTTCTACTTCCCTTGTAGTAAATATCACACAATATCTATACACAATCTTTTTTCTCATGTTGGCACTTCAGTACTGAAATTATATTTTGCCTACTTGAAAACAAGAGTCCAACAGTTCATCTCTCCATTACACTGAGCGAGCCTTAAAGACAACGGCCTGTGGCAGGCACACAAACTAACCCAAGGGTCTCTGCCTTTTAAACAATTCCATTTCCCTCCCCCTTTCAGCCAGTAAACAGCTTCTGGCTGCAGATTTGGTCCTTTATAGGAGAGATTTTTAAGATGCCAGCTGACCTGTCCCACAGCCTGGTAATCCTCAAATCATCTGCTTGCCATGCTCATGTGGAGACGTCACTGGAAAGGCTTGTTGACAACCTTCTGTTGCATTGAAGATAAGTCTGTAAAACTACACTGTCTTACTCAGCTCAACTTTACCACATGCTTGAATAAAACCCCCCCTTCTGACAAAATCAGAAAGACTGTTGATAGAAGAAAATTGTATGGAAAAAATACTTCTGATTTCCAGTTGACTTTGACTTATTGACACCAATCTGTATAACAACTTGCAAACTCTTAAAATTTATATATATATATGTGTATATATCTAAGTATGTATGTGTGTATATATATATATATATATTTAATGTTACTATTTCAGAAGTCTGAATGCCCTGTCCATGAATGTTCTCACACAAAGCATTTTAAACCATCTAAATACCACAACTTATGTTAGTATGAGTTTAACATATATTCAGCACTAATGTATTTCTGTCAGTCACTCAGTTTGTATTTTTTTCACATGAAGTGATTCATTTAGGTCTTCACAAGAACTTGTATGGCAAAATGTTACAAATTTAGTAACCAAAGACACACTGTGATATTATAAGCATCTATGGATTCATCAATCAATTTTTTGCATTGAGTAATAAATACTAATCTCAGCTAAACTGTTTTGTTACATATACAGCATGGTCTGATCCCAAACAACTCCTTAATCCACTATTTTAATAATAGTCTATGGATTAAGGGAGCTATACTGTATACTAACACAATGTATTGAGTTCAAGTCCTATAGATGAACATTTCTGTGATCCATTTTAATGGCATACAAACCATCACAGCATTATGGTGTCAACAGCCTGCAGATTATCTACTGTCTTTCAAAGCATCTTGCAGAAAAGCATGTTTAATGAACCTCCATAAAGGTGAAAACACTATCAAACGTATGGGGAGAGAGGGCTTTGAAATTAAAGTATAGAATATATAAACATGCATTTATATATAAACAACTGTAAGACATACAGAACATTTTGAGTTGGAAATCTGTCAAAATAACAATTTTAAGAACAGCAGTTTGCTTTCTTTGCCCCCTCCTCATCCATTCGTGCATCACACTTGTCTCCTAGGATGCACATTTTGCTCTCACAGCTTGACAGTGTTTCTTGCAGGAAACCCATCATGATGGATTTTACTTTTTACTAAATAAATTTGCTCCAGATAGCTCTAGGTCTGTCATATTCCTGCTTCTGAACTATAACATTGCCTGACATTCAGTAAGTAAAACCACCAGTGGGCTGGCAGCTGGGTCTCTCCAGCGCCATGTAAGGCAGGGAACAGTCCCCACCACCCGCCTTCACCTCACACCCACACTAAACATCTGTAGTTACTCAGTTACTTTTCCTGAGCTCTGCCTGTAGTCAGGATAAGGACGTGCATGTCTGGACAGCAGTTCAGGTAGGTGTCACTGTCGCTCTGAGGTGCCCTCTTCTCTAGTGTGGAAGGTGTTAAGTGGGCTGCCTCTTGGCAGGCTGGAGTCAGTGCCCATACACAGCACTGCATCCTCCAGAAGTGGCATCGGCCCTGCCCACAGGTGCCAGAGAGATTCCCACTGATCTCTCCCCAGCAGCAGAGTGAGCACCACATTAGCAAGCCCAAAGTAACACACATATGGGCGAAAGCATCTTGAACCATTCCCATGTGCCATCCATCACTATGTGACCAGCTAACGCTTAGGAAATAGCCCCACTCCAGACCAGGGATCTCGTCTGCTCAATGTATAGCACCAAATGAGATGTTGGGATGTGTAAGGAACAAAGGAGAAATTCAATACCAAAACCATCAACTTTTTGTAATAGATCATCTGCTCCCATGGAGGACTGGCAAGCTCTTCAAACCCTCTGTTTTCCCGTTGTTTCCCACTTTTATTTTTCCCACTAAGATTTCTCTCAGCCACAGTATAGAGCACATGGGGGGTGTGCTGCTTCCTAGAATGAAAATATTGCAACTTTTCTGAATTCTAGTGATTTCACACAGCCATGTTTCAGTAGTCTTCTTTCAAAGTTGCACAGTACATAATGGTGTCCAAACTGGATGGCAATGAAATCACTGTAATGTTCTCCTGATGTCTGAAACGGGGCCTCAAATGCTTTGATTTATGGCTGGACTTTCTTGTAGTTTCTATTCCCTGCAGCTTCACCTCATCTACTGGCTGAGGTTCATTTTTTCCAGATGTTTCTCCCTTTTTTGACCTTTTTGTTCACCCTGTTGGTGATACTCACCAACAGCTCTCCTGGGGAAGGGAAAGGTTTGATTTCAAAGGTTGAGAACCAGACTTGGTGTAGTGGGTTGAAGTTTCCCATCCAACATTAGCTCAGCCAGACTAACTCAGTTAGAAGCAAATGAAAGCTGTATTTACAAGCAAAACCTACACTCTACAATGGAATGCAATGAATATATACACAATATACAGTATGCACAATGTTATACGGATATTTACAATTAGCAAACAACATGGAAACCCCTCTGGCCCCCAAAAGAGACCAGGGAAGCTGCTCCACTGCCCCCCCTCAAAACCTCCTCCCCCCTCCCCTTTGTACCAGACAGATAAAAGAGAGGAGTTGAGAGAAAACCAGGTTAGCTTATCTTCTCAGGGCCAGCCAGAAGCATTGTTATCTCCCGAGCGAAGCAGAACAGCCAAGAAGAGAAAAGAAAGGAAAGGGAATGGAAGTGAAATGTGAAATATTGTTATGATACAGCTTCTTTTATCCCACACATTTTGTCCAATGAATTTGTTTAGAATAATCTTTTGTTTTCCTTTTTATACCCAATAGTGATTTATTTCTATTTTTCTACATTTCTGCTGGAAATCTGCAACTAAATTTTAAAGGCATAGCCTAAAACTGCCACACTTAGACAAGCGACCTCTAAAAAGGGCCTCTGGTGAAGAGGCTGCGACAGATAAGGAATATTTACCTATCCCAAGGTGCTTCCTATGATCTGAAGAGGATCCATGTGCACAAGGCTGTGGATTTCTCCTAGCTCAAATAGACAGTGTATCAGGGCTCCCTGCCACCCCTGGCAGAAGGAAGTGGCTGCCCAAGCTATGCTTTTGAGGTGGTTGAGAAAGGGAAGATGTGGCGTTTCAGGCCATTCCAGACTGCAGAGAGAGCTCTTCTTGACAAAATGATCCTCTTTCAATATGCCAGGGCTATTCAGCCCATTTCCACTAAATCCACTTTCCATTGCACTAAATGCAAAGGCTCTACATGGATTTACAGTGGATTAAAGCACTCTGCACTGCTGGGGTATGACATGCACTGCAATCCTGTTAAACGGAACGGTGCAGTGCAGAGACATTGGAACATTCATTCTGCACCCATGAAAGTTTTTCAGTGACTGCTGACTTAGTAGCAGCCTTACACCAATACAGTTTTAGGGGAGGCTCACCAAGAGTTTTTTGTTGCTGGAAAGCAAGTTCTGCGTTGGACTGATCTTCTTCTTCAAGAGGAGCCAAACCACCCCAGCAGCTCCCCAGGCCCAGCTGTGTCCCTGCACTTGATTCTGTGTGGAGTAGCAGGCCAGGACAGTTTTCCCAGGAGACAGGCACACACATGACAGCCAGGAGCTGTGAGAAACATTGCACTGAGCATATGTGGTCCTGGCACCTGCTCCATCAGGGAGTCAGGTGCTACTATGCACATCAGTGGTGGTAAAGGATGAGGATACTGTCTGGCACAGAAGCACTAGAATCCAGCTCAGCTTTCCAGACTACCAGTAAGAATAATGAGGTCTTGGGTAAGGAGGGCTGCCAGCTCCGTTTGGTGGCCAGTGAGATGTTCTTAGTATATGTTAAAAAGATGCTGGGGCTTGGGAAGGGTCTGAGTCCTGTGATGTACCTGCTACCTGGTGCACATGTCTCACATGGAACTTAAGGGTTTACATTTAAGTGCCTGGATTGAGCTCTCCATAAATGTCATAACTTGTGTGAGCTCCAGGCATTATTTATGGTAATCTGAACCCAAGGAAGGGTTTGTTGTCTTGGGCTGTGTCTACACTACCAGTAGGTCCAAAGCAGTGGGGTGGTTTCAAAGTGAAAGCCAACACTGTACTTACTGTGCCCCGGGCAGTAAGTGCTTCAAAGCATCTGTGAAGTTCAGGAACTGGATGGGTTTTGAAAGAAACTGAGACAGAAGCTGCGCTCCAGTGCCCCCTAGGGACAGCAAGGTCCACGGTCCAGGACAAGGCTGAACTACAACATCATGAGGTCTCCTAACACAGAGGAGATGTGTTAGGAGATGACAGGAGATGACTCACACTACCAGGAATTCCTCTGAAATAGTTCTTGCAGTGTGCATGGAACAGCCTTTGACTGTACAAAGTCCTCAGCATTTTATGACTCCCATCCATTTTAATTCTGGCTGAAAATTCTTTCTCTTCCTTTCCTTGCCCTTGCTTAGCCATCTGCATCTTTTACCATCTTTTCTATTATGTCCTTAATCCACTGTCCAGGCCAAGCCAACCCTACCACTCCTCCAGAAAAGTTAGTGAGTCCCTTGGGAGATGTCACTACTGGTCACTGTGCAGTGAGGCTGAAGGCAGTTTTTCAATGGCCAGATAATCCAAGGTGGTGCTGAAGAAGTGCAAACCTCCTGGATGCTGGTGGGTCTGAGAGGGCCACATAAAACCAAAGATGGTAAAAGGAGCATTCTTCAAGAGTCAGGACACCAGCTGGGTTAGTGGGGAAGTAGCCTGTCAGGTATGCTCCTCTTACAGATTTTCTGAGTGTCCCACCAGTGCCAGGAATAGCTATGCAGCAGTGTTTGGAGGGGAATCCTCCCACCTAGTTCTTGCAGAAGACCCAAGGAGGGACAACTGGCACTTCAGGCTGCAAAGAGAGTTTTGATGTGCCCTGCAGAAGGGGCTAGAGGTGCAGAGGTGTGCTGTGTGTTCTGTACTCTGTAGGGGGCTGGCACAGACAGCCCCACAGAGAGGCCTCATGTGGTCAGCGTCCATGGGAGCAGAGCTCTGGTGGCACATGTGGCATGAGGCAAGCAAGAGGCTAGCATGGGCTTCCTGAGGCGCTCGTGGCAATGAGTAGAGGTTTAGTGCCTCTCCTGTGGACCTTTGTTCTGCAAGACTGGGAACACAAATACAGTTTGTAGGTGAGACCAAACACTGCCCATGGCCAGCAGACAGAGGCTGAATAAAAGACTGGCACTGCCCCTTTGCTTTCTCTGTGCCTTTAAGCGAGATTTGGAAAGGATAGCATAAAGATGTGTAACTTGAAGGAATCCTGTGAACTGTTTGGTGGGGCAGGAGGCACTGCTGGAGAAAGTTCCCACCAGGTGATGAGTGCTCTCAGAGCAGCTGAGATACTCAGAGACTCCCTCAAACACTTGGCCAGGTACGAGACTAGGCCCAAAGTAGTTCACCACAGAGGCACTTTAACATTGGTGGCCAGCAAAAATGGGTGCCTGTCAGAAGAAGGTACAGAAATCTCAGTGGGATTGGTGCTGACAGTTATTTATTTACTGTTCTGTTTACAGTTCCAAGAGGAAGGCATGTCATTCCTTGGCTGTTATGATGCTCATTTCTCTCTTGAAAATCAAAGTAAATGAGTGTCAAAAGGACAAAGGACAGTGACATGCAATAGCTTCAGGCAGCAACACAGGTCTTTTTTCTACTGACTCCAGACAGACTCCAATACAAGATAATTTCTTTTTATCAGCATGGCTCATTAATGGTTCTTCAGTATGTCTGTTCTACACTGGGTTTTTTCCCTTTCTCCTGCAAAAATACCTGCATTAGTCACTAATCATGCCATTAAAAAATCATCAAAGAATTTGAGAATTAGTGCAGAACAATGACAACTGTATCTTCTTCCAGAACATTTGCAGTGCTCTTTCATAGCAACTGTATGCTTTCAGCATCTCAGGACACTAGACCACCACTACAAAAAAAGTGTTTGAAATATAACAATTAAAAAAAAAATAATGTCCATGAAATGCACATTTGTAGTGGTTTGAGCCTTAACTGGGAGTTAAGAGCTCAGATGGGGGCAAGGCTGAGAATCTCTCCCCTGTTCCCCCCTCCTCCTCCCTCCCAACAGAAGGAAGGAAAGAAAAAGAAAAGGGAAGGACCAAATCCAGCAAGCAATAATTTGGAGTTGGCCTGGAAGTAGAGAGATAAAGAGTTTTCTTTAAACTATATATATATATATGTAACAATAACAGGTAAGGTTCACAAGGGCAAGGAACAAGGATGGATGGGAGGGGAACAAAGAAGAAGAATACAAACCCAGTCTCTCTCTGAAGAGGCGCAGAGGAAGCAGGGAGAAGGATCAAGCCCAACCACATGGCAGAGGAGCAGGAAGGCAGCTGCTGTAGCTCTTCTCCAGGAAAGGCAGGAGCCAAAGGGAGAGGTAATAGCTGCAATACCCTGCTTTTTATACCCTAGCTGGGCAGGGAAGGGGAGTGGAACAGACTCAGTTTCCCAGGGGGAAAATGCCCTGCAGGGAGGGCAAAGCACTCGCAAGCCCTCCCCCCATTATTTTCAGAATGGGCACTGCAGTATTGCAGTTGCTGTAATGCTTTACTGAAATAAGCACGGAAGACTGCTAAGCAGTTGTCTTTTTCTGGACTACTTTGCCTAATCCACTAAAATTGTTAAATTACTTTCAGCAGTGCAGTCTGATTTCCTTCATCTGTTTTCTACCTGAGAAGTTGCAGGATCACCTTCTGCAATTGATTTCTCTTGTGCAGTTGTCACAGGTTCCACTGAAGCATTCGTGCAGATGGGGCTTTGCAAGGAGACACAAAAAACAACAGCGCAAATAAAAGTATCATAATACCAACTACCAGACCCAGCTGAGCTTGTGACTCAGTCATTGGTAAATGAGCAGGCCAGGCTACCCCAGGCTTTCCAGCACTGGTTTATGCAAGACTTACGCTCAGCTGCTAGTGCTGATAAAAAAGGATGTTTGGATGTCTGATAAAACCTGAAAGCTGCTCTGTACGCAGTGGTGATGGTTGATCTGTTGTCACCACAGTGTCCTGCCTCCACCTGATGTTGCAGCACTAAATGCTGTTGCCAGAAGGGAGATCCATATTTCAGGGGTCTGCCCTTTGCTGGCTGTACCCCAGCTCTCATCCTCTCCAGGCTGACATGGGGAGCCATGAAGAGATGATGGCTAAGAGGATCTGCCACAGGACACACATTTCCCTTTTTTCCCCACTCCTGGGCAGCCTCATCGGCAGTGGGGAAGGAGAGCATTTTGTGCATCTGGAAGTCTTGGAGTCAGAAAGGGAAAAGACAAGAGCTGAGAGATATGCAGGAGATGAGTCTCAGGATCTCCTCCACCACCTTGTGTCATTATCATCCCTCATGAGGAAGAGTTCCCCAAGGAGATAAGATTAGTGGGAGGAGAGGGCAAAGGGAGGGAAGCATTAGTTGGTAGAAGGGAGAAGGCAGTCTCTACCACACACAATTCACTGGACTTATGCTGAAAAGTGTTAGCACTATCATGCTACTAGTGATACCAGCAGATGTTTCTTTGCTATCACATTATGTCAGATTCAAGTGGTATCACCCATGACTAGCACGCAAAATTACAGAGGGGAGGGAAGTTGAGCACAGGTCACTTTCATGCTTCAGCACAGCTCTTCAAAACAGTGTATTTCATTTTGCTAGGAGGAGAAACTCACACTTGCTGACACCACTTCCCTGGTAAAGTGATACTAAGCCAGACCAGAAAATTTCTGCACAGCCTTCCAACAATGAAAAGCAAATTATGCATGAGGGAAAGAACAAAGCTATACAGCAGAGCTCAACAACACTAGAAAATAAAAAGCCCTTCCATGTGAGCTCAGGGTTTTGGGTGTTGTTTTATTATCCTTCCCTTCTCCTGTTTTTATAAAAGTTATTGAAACTCATTGTCTTTGGGATCTTTCTTTCATGGCCAGCCTTGACCTAAAATGGGCAAAGTGTTCAGCAGTTGTGGAAGGGCAGAGATGGCAGAAAACAGAACAGACAGGTGGCAAAATTCAAGCTCTTATCCTAGGGAAACCTGGCTGAAATATTTGCGTTGTTGGAGAACCTTGCTGAAATTATGCTTTGTGGCCACTCTAGTACATTCAAGCATCATGTCAAGGAAAAAGATACTCTCAATTTAGCTTTGAACCAATGGAAAAGAGATGAGCAGAATCCCTGCTCTGTCTGCAGAACCCTTCCCTTCTCAATTTTGTTTCCTTCCTGCACCTTGTCCTGCTGCTTTATATGTTATCTTTGATCTCAGCTCTTTATGCTCTGCAAGAATAAATTATTTCAACTCACACCAATTATAAGCACACCTAGATGTGCAGAGCAGAAGCACTCCATCCAGAATTTAACCCTGAAGTTGGAGGCATCTTTGCTAAGAGCCTCTGCTACAGCAGTGGGCTTGGCCCACTGCTAAGGTTCAGTCAGCATTTCTTCAAGTACACAGTCATGACTCTAGCTGCCCCACCACAAATATACCCCAAACTGTGAAAGTTTTCATCATCATAGAATGGTTTGTGTTGGAAAGAACCTTAAAGGTCACCCAATTCCAACCTGCCTGCCACGAGCATGGACACTTTCCATTAGATGAGGGTGCTCAAAGCCCCACCCAACCTGGCCGTGAACATTGCCAAGGTTAGGGATTCCACAACATCTCTGGGCAACCTGTATACAGGTCTCACCACCCTCACATTAAAGAATTTCTTCCTTATGTCTAATCTAAATCTACCATCTCATATTTTAAAACCACTCACTACACTCATTGTTAAATAATCCACACTCATCTTTCCAGTAGGTTTCCTTTAGGGTTCAGGAAGGTCTCTAAAAGATCTCCCTGGAGCCTTCTCCTCTCTAGGATGAAGAATCTCAACTCCCTCATGAGGGAGGGGCTTCAGCTCCACAATCATCTTCATGGTCCTTCTCTGGACCTGCCTAAGCAGGCCTATGCCTTTTTCACACTGAGAGACCCAGAGATGGATTCAGTACCCCAGCTGTGGTCCCACCACAGCAGAGTAGAAGAGAAGCATCACTTCCTTCAACCTTCTGGTCATGGTTCTGTTGATGAGGTCCAGGATGCAATTGGCTTTATGGACTGAGTGAATATTGCAGGCTCATGTCCAGTTTTTCACCCACCAATATATGCAAGTCCTTCTCTACCAAGCTGCTTCCATGATACACCAGTGTATACATCAAGACATGCTCCAGTACCTGGCTGGGTGATGAGCTCCCACAATGGCCATACCAGCACAGCTACCACTGCCCAGGAAAGGAAATAGGTGATATTGGCAAGTGTGATTTTGGTCAAGAAGCTGCTGACCTGCACATGTGAGCCCATCTCCCATTCAGGCCTGCTGGCTGGGTGGCAGAGGAGCTGTGCCCTACCTGTGAACAGCATCAACAAGGGGAAAACAGATTGGCAGAGCTGGAGTTGTTCAGCCTGCAGAAGGCTCCAAGGGAGCCGTTGTAGAAGCCTTTCAATACCTGAAGAGGGCCCACCAGAAAGACAGGCAGAGAGTATTCATGAGGATACATGGAAACAGGATGAGTGGCAGTGGTTATTAACTAGAACAGGATAGATTTAGATTGGACATTAGGAACAAGTTCTTTACCATGGGGGTAGTGGAACACTGGAACAGGTTGCCAAGGGAGGTGGTAGAGGACCCATCCCGCGAGACATTCAAGGTCAGACTGGATGGGGCTCTGAGAAACCTGATCCAGTTGGGCATGTGCGCTCACTGCAGAGGGGCCGGAGTAGATGACCATTAAAGGTCTCTTCCAACCCAACCCAATGCATTCTACGATCCTATGACCCTCCGACCCGCCACGGGTGCTCAGGCGCGGGCACGCGGCCGGGAGCGGCTCGCGGCCCAAGGCCGCTACCGGCCGCAGATATTCATCAGGCTGCCCCGCGGCGCCCGGCCCGTCGCGCACGTGGGGGGCGTGGCGTGGAGCGTGCCTCCTTCCCCCTTTTAACCAATCAGCACAGCGAGGAGGAGGGGCGCAAGAGAGAGCAACGCCGCCGCCTCAGCCAATAGGCCGTGCGGCGGCGGGGCTGCGGCAGTGATGATGGCGGCGGCGGCGGCGGCAGCGTGGGTCTTGTCGCGGGCTGGGCTGCGCCTGGGGAGGTGGAGACTGTGAGTGACGCGGCCGCTGTGCGTGGGGGGCGGGATCAGGGGATCCCCGGCACCGCCCCTTCCCCCTCCTCACTGTAAGCCGTGGGCGGGGGGTCTCGGGCTGTCTCCCTTCCCCAGGCCGCCACTATCCGCCGAGCATCGCCGAACTGGCCTTGCGCCCGGTCCGGTGGGGCTCGGGGAGTAACAACAGCCTGAGCGGCGGGTCTCTGGAGGCAGGCCGGAACTGGGGCGATGACCCTTTAGCCGGAGTGACTGGGGGTAGGCCGCCGCGACGCGGCGGAGCTGGAGTGGGCCCGGCGGGCGGCGAGCCCCTGGTGGCTTGCGGGAGATTGCGTGCCGAGACAGGGCCGGGGTGCCGGGAGCCAGTGGTGGGGAAACCGTGGTTCCCTGGCTCTGCCGCTTCCTTGCCTCGCTTAGCCGGGCAGCTGCCGGCAGCACTGGATAGGGTCTAGAGAACAAATCCTGTGAAGACTGTCTGGAGAAAAGGAGGTTCAGGGGAGACCTCGCTGTCTGTACAGCGAGGCGTAGGGTGATGTCTTTTCCCAAGTAACAAATGACACAAGGAGGAAACAGCTTCAGAGTTCAAGATTGGGCATTAGGAAAAATTTCTTCGCTGAATGACTTTTCAAGCATTGGAACAGGTCACCTAGGAAAGTGCTTGGGTCACCATTCCTCGGGGTATTTGAAAGAAGTGTAAATGTGCCACTTAGAGAGTTGGTTTAAAAGTGGACTTGGCAGTAGTAGGTTAATGATTGGACTCTGATGTTTTTTAAAGGTCTCTTCCAACCTAAACGATTCTGTGAACCTCTTCGTGGTTGTCTCAGCTCTTCCCACCCTTAGACAACTGCCTGCTTCTGCACTGTTCCTCCCTGTGAGAGGCACTGGTAACATCCTACACCCAGGCACAAGGAATGTGAAAACAGAAATTAGTTTCTTCCACTTACCACAAAACTCTGCTTGCTTGGTTGTCTGCTTTAGTACTGCTCCTGCACAGGGATGATCTAGATCTTCCCCATTCCAGCGCTGACCAGGCGTTTTCCCAGTGGTGGACAAATAGCTATCCAGCCACGGACTTTAGGAAAAACTGCATTGTAAATAACTGGTCCTCAGGCAGGTCAATTCGCAAACTCAGTCTCTGAATGGCATATACTACATAAAACCAGAGCTCCAACTCTTCTTTTTCCTGGAGATGTAACCCATGTAATCCAGAGTTACTCTGATAAGACTCATTCCCTACAAAGTATCCTACCTAGTTAAGAGGACAGAACTGCTCTTCAGACCCTACTTGTGCCATGTGAAGAAGCTGAGGTGATCTGTTTTCAGAACAACCATAGCACAGAGTGTAGAAGGTAAAACTCTTCCTGAAGAGAATGAAGCTGTAAGAACAGCTTGAATGTAAGAACAGCTTCATTCTGGCTCTTCATAGCTGAAACCAGCAGGTACTTCCAGCATCATGGTTGGAGTACTCAGCCATGTTCCCAGTGCCTTGATGTACTCACTGATACTTTGTGATCAGCAAAATCTCCACCTCTGGAGACTTTCAAAACGCCCCTGGACATGTTCCTGTGGTGCTTGCCCTAAGTGAACCGGCTTTGGCAGGGGGGTTGGACTAGATCATCTCCAGAGGCCCTTTCCAATCCTTACCATTCTGTGACTGATTCTAAGATCTGTGTGGTTTTGCTGCCCAGCCCTCTGCCTGTAGGTGCATGCCTGCATAGTACTGGCAGGCAGAGAATGGTTTCTGCAGAGTGATTGATTGTCGAGTCTGTGCAGATCTAAGGGAGATTTTCAGCAGCACTTAGAATAGAATAGAATAGACCAGACCAGGTTGGAAGATGCCTTTGAGATCATCGAGTCCAACCTATCATCCAACACTGTAATCAATTAAACCATGGCACTGAGCACACCTTCCAGTCTCTTCCTAAACACCTCCAGTGATGGTGACGCCACCACCTCCCTGGGCAGCCCATTCCAATGGCCAATCACTCTATGAAGAACTTCCTAACATCTAGCCTGAACCTCCCCTGGTGCAGCTTGAGACTGTGTCCTCTTGTTTTGGTGTTGGTTGCCTGGGAGAAGAGACCAACCCCCACCTGGCTACAACCTCCCTTCAGGTAGTTGTAGACAGCAATAAGGTCTTCTGTGAGCCTCTTCCAGGCTAAGCAACCCCAGCTCCCTCAGCCTCTCCTCATAGGGCTTGTGCTCCAAACCCCTCACCAGCTTTGTTGCCCTTCTCTGGACACTTCTAGAGGGAGAACAGTTTTTTGAGTACTGATATTAAGCAGGCAATCAAACGTTAATTCATTTTAATATTTAAAGCTTTAAATTCTTGTGGTCTCTGTTGAGAGTATGATACTGTAAATATTTTATAGTTGACCGACAGGAGCGTGCAGTCTGTAACACGGATGTTACTGTAAACATGTAATATTGATGCTTTGTGCTCTGCTAGAGGCAGTGCAAAGAGCCCATAAAATCTGAATCAGTCTTTTTTGTTTCCACAGTATGGTATGTCTAGCACCCAGGGTCATTTTCCCAGCCTCCCTCCTTCAGATTACTTTTGCAGCCTGTTTCTGAAGAAGATGCACACATACCTGTGCCTTTTCCCACCTCCCCATCCATATTGGTATGGAATCATAAACACTATTCCTTGCTCTTTCTGCTCATGAGGAATTCTGAATATTTATACCATAGTGAGGAGTCTACACAGTGTGAGGGTAAGCAGATGATCACATTTATATGTGCATGGCACCTATTCAGAGCTGGCAGAGGAGGGTGACAGCATGTCCACAGTGAGGCTGCTGTCTTCTAGCTGTGGCAGAAAGGACTTCCTTGGCTAGTGCTGCCATAGGATAGGACATGGCTGATCAGCACCACAGTCCCCTCACTTGGCTTCCAGGAGATGTGATATAGCCTGCCTGAAGTGGGAACTGCCTTCCCATTGTCATCAGTGCTGCTGTGAAGCCTGAGAGGCAACCACACAGGTGGAGACCACAGAATTTGGGGCACCCAAGCGGTCAGAGACCAGACCAGGATAAAGCATGGGAAGTCCTTGCTCACCTCTGAGCTGGGCAACTGCATAGCTGTGTGCAAGGAGGAGAGAAAATACAGGGATGACTTAAAATGTTGGCAATCAAGGCATGTACAAATTGGGTACATTTAACTAGCAGTAATCTGGGATTTGGCAGGAGTTAGCAGGTGCTGATGAGTCCCAGCTCTGGTGCCTGGGTTCCACAGTGCTCATTGCCACGTTGTTGGTCTGGGACTCAAATTACTGCAGGTACCTCCAGTGTGGATTGGCTGCCTTTCCAGGTATTGCCACCATCTCTTTGCACAGATATTGCTGTGCCTATGAAGTCACTGTGCAGCGCTGCCTTGAGAATACGAACAGAGTATTTCTGTCACTACAGGCAGGTGAAACCTATGGTATGTGGAGCTGGTTTTGCTCGCTTGTGACATTCCAGAGCCTTTTGGGCTTTCCTTGCCTGTGAAAGAATTTTGTCATGTTGGAAGTCCATAAAAATTCCTTCCAGTTGTTTATTAATAACAAATGCAGCTGTTGATGTTGTCAAGAGTTTCAAGTGTTTTTTAAAGACAATGCAGGAAAGCATTTGACTGTGAAAGCTTTCTTACTGACTGTCTCGGTCCAGAGGGGGAAAGAGACTCGGTTCTTTTGAATATTCCCATGTTATGAAATGAGAGGCACAAATGAGGCCAAGACATCAACAGTGAGGCTATTTATTAACAGAATAAAGTGGTTGAATCAGAAGGGGAGAGAGAGAAAATATTGAGAGACAGAAGAGGGAGAGAGAGGAGGAAAGGAATTATATTACCACACCCCTCACCCCCAAGACAGTTTGGGTCTGTGGAGGAAGGCTGCTGCAGCTTTGGCATGGAGGAGATGTTGTCCTTGTTGGCTGTGCTGTCCTCTGAGCAGCCTCTTCAGCTCCATGAGTTGTGGCAGGCAGAACTTGGGACACAGAGAGAGGGTTCCTCTTGGTCTGCTTCTTCCAGGCTACATGGTGATGTCTCTGTCATTTTTTCTCTCCTGGTATTCTCTCCATTTTTCTTCAGAGCAGCATTGCTTTTCTTTCTCTCCTGTTTTCCTTCCCCCCCAGCCAGTAGTTGCTCAGATCTTTTATACAGTTTTTTTAGGTATGTATATTCTAGAGAGTATCAATAGCCGTGGCCTCTGTCCATTATTTCCAGGGCAGCTGCAGTCTGGTGAGCAATCTTTATCTATGCACCTTCCAGAGAGTCGTTATCCAGTGGCAACTGCCCAATACACATCAGCTATTGTCTGGGCAAGCAGCAAAGGTGATTTTAGCTTTGTTTAGTCACATCAAGAGAGACAAAATTTAGTCTCTCACACTGACTGATCTCAGTAAAGGGTTCTCTCTTTGCCTGCTGATTATGCAGTAAGAGCATTGCACATGTGAGTGTCATCACTTGTTTGCCCTTTGCTAACCACTGTGCACGAGAGGGTTTTTTCACCTGTATTTGTTTACATGGCATATTCTAGTCAGATCTATATCTATGTGCCTGTACTAAGTCAATCAAGTGACATCACTAAGCTCACATCTTGGTGGAGTACTGCAGAATATGGAATACACCTTGTGGGCACACAGAGCATAATGTGTTAAAGGTGCAGACACCAGTGCTAGGGACAAAAGAGCCTGATAAGAGTAATAACCCTGTGTCAGATCTTGTTCAGGGACTGCTCCTACATCATCTAAAATTGGGAGTTTCTTCTGTCATCTCTGACTGCCATCTTCCTGCCCAGGAATCTACTGCTGCTCAGTCTAGTGTTTGACACTCTCGAGTTCGTGTTTACTTGGCGAATTAGTGATGATGTTGTTTTGCATGGATTGGACACTGGAGGGTGCTAATGCAATGGGAGCGGAAATGGTTCATGTAAATTAAAGAGTTCCCCTTTGTTAGTTGTGAAATAGTTTTATTCTTTGTTGCAGTGTTTAAATGAAAAGACATGAATCTTGGTCCCTACCAGTAGCTGATCCTGCTCAGCGTGTGTGGAGCTGTAACCAAGAATATCAATAAAGTGTTAAGTCTGTAAGGGATTTCTTTCCCAAACCTCTATCAAAAAAATCACTCATTTTATGTTATACACATTTATAAGCATGTCTTTTGAGATTACAGCCTTGGGGTGAAATTTGTTTGAAAGTGTGACTTTCTAGTGATAAAAACGCTTTATCTGGCAGAACTGTTGAGATGTACCTACAGAATCTGCTTTTCTACAAGGTCACTTTGGTTCACCTAAACTAATGTTGTCATGTTGCTGGCGAGGTGAGAAGCTCATAGTGGCTCACATGAGAGAAGGAGAAGAGACCTTGAACACAGCTAATTGAGTCCCCAGTGTTGCAGTCTTCTCTCTGGAGGCGGACCTGATGGAGCCTCAGTTTACCTTGCAACCAGCATCACTGGGCTCCATGCAGCAGAGTGTTCAGGATGGGGCCTTTTGTCAGCTGTTGCTGCTAGGTCTGGTGAAGCATGTTACAAAGTTGAGATGTAGCTGTGGTGTTCCAAACATTTTTGCAGGTTAAAGTTATATTGGGAGGTCTTATGCCAAAGAAGGTATTATCTGTCCACACCGCTCAAGCTTTCTGCTGAACCAGGTCTCTTCTCTGCCCTTGACAGAAAGACGCAGAGCCAACATAAGCTCCCTGTTGTGCACTCTGGCAACTCCATACTCGGCATTAAGGACTGTGAAACTGCTGCCTGAGCCAGTTCTCGTTCTGGCAGCAGCAGAGTTATGATGGCAGCTAATTAATGCTAATGAGAAGCAGGGTGCAAAGCGGAGCGTGTCCAACTAATCGCTGCTGGCACCCCAACTAGTCTGCTCAATGCTAACGTGGCTCTGGACAGTCCTGCCTGGTCCTGTGCCTTTGTGGACCTGTTAGCCCAATGAAATTCATAAAATGCTTGAGCAAGACAGAACTGGGTATAAATACACTTTCCTTAGAAGTCTTTCTTGTTCAGTCCAAGTGGCAAATGAGTTACTCATTCCCCTTTGCAAATAAGTTGGGCTGTCCTGTCCTGAAAATGCTGCCTTGCTGTTCTCTGTTGCTCAGGTTTTGTTCCCTCCCAGGTATTGCACTTTGTTTACATATGGCCAGTTTAATTTTTTATTTATTTTTTTTAAATATGCATATTTTTTCTCCAAATTCCTGCTTGAGCTGAAGGTTCACATGAGCATAGAGAAAGAGATCATAGATAATGAAACTAGAATCCTCAGCCATCCTTTTCTGGTACTGCTTGAGACCTGCTGTTTACCTTACAAAGTTGCTTGATGGTTTATCAGAAGCAGCAGAAACATACCCAGCAGAAAGTTTACACTTGCTTTGCCAAAAGAATTTTAGTAGCCTACCAGAATAAATGGGGATGTGAGCAGAAAAGCTTTTTAAAATCACTGTATTAAGTAACGATACTGAAGACAGCCTAGTTAAGAGGCAATAATGTAGTCTAAACGCACACAAAATTACCTGTTTGGCAGTGTATTTGTCGTCTTTACAAGCTTTTAAGAGAAGACCACTTCCATTGGACTTTCATGCTTGTGAGCAGGGAGCCAGGGTTCTCCTCTTGGCATCATTTCAAACCAAAAGGATTTGCAGTTGTGCATTTTATGTAGGCAGTGTCCTAATTTATCCCAGGAGACCTTTCTCCAGGAGAGAGGATTAATGGACCTTCCACCAAACCTACTTGATCACATTGGGTTTAAATGCTACCAACTGTGGGATGCTGTTTTGAGACCCAACACCACTGCTTCTTTGTGGTCCTGCATGGGATTGGATGGCATTTATTTCCTTGGTGGGTGCTCAGTGCCTTCCATCACTGAGCTTTCACAGGCTTGTGCGGTATTTCTTGGCTACTCATAAAGGCTGGGTGGCTGGGGTTTTCATGCCTTTAGGGGCGACTGAGCAGCTGTACTTGAAGTCTCTTCTCTAAAGAGTCATTCTGGCAGGTAAAATCCCCTTGATGCTTTGTAGAGGTTCTATCACAAACCCCTCTATGGTATTTGCACCTGTCCTCTGCTCCCAGTGGTGGTCTCTCCCATACCTCTTTCTCATGCCTCCATGAGCTCTGAGTCCTCGTTTGGAAAGGGGGAATACTTGATTCACCCTTATTTTGTCAGACAGGCTGTCCATGGGGGTGTTTCTCCAGCCACTGCCCTTTTCACACCTCCTCCCACCCTGCACAGCCATGGAGCACAGCAGGTCTGCAAAACTTCAGCTGCAAGTAGGTCTAGAAGTCAGCTGCATGGTTACTGAGACCCTGGGTGTTGAACAAGTCCATTTTAAAATTTTCCTCTTATTTTCTTGTCAGTGCTCTTTTACCTCTCGGGTCTCCCTGTGCTCTTTAAGTCTCCTAGCATTATTGGTGTAAATGGGATTTGCCTGTCCCTGTGAAATGGCCATCAGTGTGGCCGCTGCCTTGCCGTCTCCAGCCTTTTGTGGGCCAAGCTGACCAGTTGTCCCAGGCTGAGTGGCCAAACTTGTTTTCTTGTTTGCTTTTTTTAATTAAAAATGTTTGGCATCAAGGGCTCTGCAGCAATGAAAGGGAAATGGTGAAACTTTGAAGAATTTGGTGCATAAAGTTGATCTCTACATTTTAATGTACTCATTGCACTTAAACAGTTGATACATTTTATTATTGAGCTTTCAGGTGACCTAATTTCCCTTAGTACTGTACATTTAGCTTTATACATCTGCACCTAATTTGTAAAAAAGGACTTAATGAGAAACTTCAAACAGTTTAAATGTCAATTACAAAGAAAGCGAGGTTTTAAAGTTCCAGTAATCTGTCCATATTGGTCATCGAAACATGATCCCAGGTGGATGTTAATTCAAGACAGATGGCATTCCAAAGGCACAATTACAAAGAGCTTATATATTTTCAACACTAACAAGCTGTCACACTGTGTTGTAGCTACACTTCCAATACTGTATAACCACAATTGCCACTTTATCTGCTGCGGACTTGGTAGTAAAGAAGTTTGATTCCCCACTCCTGATATTGTCAGTGGGATTTTGTAGGGGTGTTAGTTGGCGTGAAAGTCTTTAATTTGCTCAGTCTGTTGGGGGGGGTGGGGGTGGTGGTGTTTGTTTTAATGTTTTTAAAGTTGGTTGAAATGCCCTTCAAAGAAGGGAGGGGAAGTACTGGATGTGGGCATAACAAGGCTAGCTCATCACAGGCATATTTCTATTTCCTGGCAACTTCAATCTTTACTGCTGCTAGGCAATAGCTATAATGATATGTTAAAATTCCCCAAATCTTGGATATTTTCAGTATTAAAAAACCTTTAGTCTAACACATGTATTGCAAGAGATTGATAGTGACTTGACTTTTGATGGTATAAATGGGCAGCAGCTTGGCTGTAGCCAGGCAGGAGTGCTACACCCTGTGCTTAAGGCAGTGCAAATTATTTTTATGTATCTGAAACTATTCTTAGACCAGAGTCAGGGGTGGAGGGGCTGGACAAAGCAAGGTCAGGTAGGACTTCCCTTAGACTGAATCATCCACACGGGATGTAGTTGATCTAGTTAAAAATGTCTCTACATCTTGCAGGAGGGTTGGACTAGATGACCTTTAAAGGTCTCTTCCAACACAAAGCATTCTGATTCTGTGTGATAGATGGCAAGTTTTGTTGTAAGAAAGATGTTGTGTAGTTACTAGTTAGTAGTTGAGATGGATGGTGAGTTGTATAACTGAATGAAGAAAAATAATTTGGCATAATTTCCACTGATTTATTTTTTCTTTTTAATTGGTTTCTTGAAACCAGGTCACAAAAAGGCAAGACTTGCACAGCTATGACTAGACAATGTTTTAATAGGCTTTAAAAATACTGTGCTGTTCGTGGCAAGATTAATAATGCTCTGCAGAAAGGTTCTTAAGCTCCTATGGGCATGTGTATCTCCTAAAGAAGTACTGAGAGTGAAGAGCTTGTATTTCTGCTGATTTATCTGCCTTTCACTGGAAAGTGACAAAGAAAGCAGAAAGGCTCAAATGCTTCATACTGGGAAGGCGGGAGTAAAGTGGTAAGGTTGTGCTCTTGAATTGTTGTTTTTCGTTACTGAATGCTATAGAATTAGAATTAGAATAGAATTAGAATAAACCAGGTTGGAAGAGACCTTTGAGATCATCGTGTCCAACCTATCATCCAACACCACCCAATCAACTAAACCATGGAACCAAGCATCCTGTCAAGCCTCGCCCTGAACACCCCCAGCGACGGCGACCCCACCACCTCCTCAGGCAGCCCATTCCAGTGGGCAATCACTCTCTCTGTGTAAAACTTCCTCCTAACCTCCAGCCTAAACCTCCCCTGACGCAGCCTGAGACTGTGTCCTCTTGTTCTGGTACTGGTTGCCTGGGAGAAGAGACCAACCTCCGCCTCACTACAACCCCCCTTCAGGTAGTTGAAGAGAGCAATAAGGTCACCCCTGAGTCTCCTCCTCTCCAGACTAAGCAACCCCAGCTCCCTCAGTCTCTCCTCATAGGGCTTGTGCTCCAAGCCCCTCACCAACATTGTTGCCCTTTTCTGGACACGCTCCAGCAAGTCAACATCCTTCCTAAACTGAGTGGCCCAGAACTGGACACAGTACTCAAGGTGCGGCCTAACCAGTGCAGTGTACAGGGGCAGAATGACCTCCCTGTAGTTGTGGTTTTTGAAAGCAACTTGCCCAGCTTCCTTTTTGGAGGAGACGCAAGTGCTATTTGAAATATGCAGTTTGCAAACAAGCCAATGGGACCCTCGAGCCACGCTTGAAACAAAATGCCAATTTCACCTACAGTTTTACTAGGTTTCCTGGTTTATACAGGGGCACTTGAATGGCTGCTAGTAATTGTTTTGAGCGGGGGGCAAGTTTCAAACAAAAATGACAAATGCAACCCAGAGCTCATTTGTGCTGTATTTGACATGCCACGAATCATTAAATCTTTATATAAATGCAGAAGTAATTTGTAATAAACAACATCCTTTCTTTTTCTTTTGTTGGAAAGACTTCTGAGTTTTTGTTCAGACTGCTGAGGTACAGTATGTTTGCCAAATGTCACATGTTATTACCAGAATAGGAGAGGGATCAATTAATGTCTTAATTAAATATTATGTATAATTCTTAGGTGTCAGATACACTTAGTGGTGATAAGTTAACAAAATGAGGTGAAAACCAGAAGAAAATAAATAAATAAATACTTACATAGGGAGTTCAACCTGAATTTGATGCTAGTGAGTGTTGTTCTCAAGGGGTTTCTCCTCATATTTCCCCAGTGCTTATTGGGGTAACATACTGCAGTCTTTTTGTTTAGATCAGGCCTCACTTTGAGAGTTAACTAATTGTTCAAGCCCAAGTGGGAAACTTTCTTGCACCTGGAAAATTAGGAGAGCAAAAGCAGGAGACATGTCCACATCCTTTCACTGGTGGTTCTTCACCTGTGAATTTGAACTGCAGTGGTAATAAAAGTTTTGTGGACCTCATTTTATGTGAGATCATTAAGCAACGGGAGAATTCAGGACTAGCTGCCCTTCATAATTCAGGACACTGAAAGGTGCCATTTATAAGCTCAAAGTGCCTGCACAGGAAAGCAAAACAGGCTTGTAAAACCCACACTCCAAACCCTGAAATGGAACCAGTTTGTACTGCTGGGTTGCAGCCTTGGACTGGCAAAAATGCAACGATGGTGGGGATTTGGTTTTAAAACAAATAAATAATGGGAAAACACCTGCCTCTGGTAGTTAATGTAACAACCTGGGCTGTCACACTTCTTGTGTTGATATATCTTTTGTCCAAAAGAACTCCAAAACATTACAGGCAGTGATCCCAGTAAAAACCTAATCAGTTGTACTGCCCAGATGTTGATCTTACCATCTTTCCTACTACAGACTACTGTGTTGCTGAGATGCTAATTTGGCTATAAAATACTATTTTTTTTTTCCTTTTTAATATTTTTGCAACCGGTAACCTATGCCCATTATGGCGACAAGGAATTTTGTAGGGTGATCTCTTGCCTCCTTATTATAAGCTTGAGGAGGAGTAGCAGTGTGCACAACACTTGAAATGAAGAGAGGGCTTCAGCAAAGTGATATGTGAGCACACCCAGTCTTCATAAGGCTGTTAAGGCTCTAAATGTGGAATGTAATCTCCTAAATACATAATATGCTGCAGCTTTAAGGACCTAGGAAGACTGAAAGGCACTAGAGCAGCAGCCCAAGGAAACACTGAGTCCAGTGCTGATTCCCAGAGCAGGTACTGCTTTCCCTATGTGTTCCTCTGTTACTCTTCAAATGAGAGCTGGAGCAATCATTTCTATGTTCATGACCAAAATGTTGCAATTGCTACCTAGAAATGAGTCTGAAAATGTCTGGGGTGGAATTCTACTAAGTCTCATTAACGTCCCATGACTAAAGTTACTTGGGTCCCAGTTTGCACTGTCAGAGCTTAATTTCCTGTGAAGACAAAGCTGACTGCACATCAGGTCTGCCAGCAACATCTTTGCTTTATTAATCTGTTTTAGTTCAATACCTGCATGTTTATGCATGCTGATTTCAGCAGTGACTGGCTATATGGTGTGGTATCCAAACTGTCATCTCTGTATATGTTGATCACATAGGAGCCAGAGAAACAGCCATACTTCAACAATGTATTGATGTTATTCCGTTCTCTGATGCTGCTTTTATTGCCTGGATTGATGTGCTTGGGGCCTCAAACACTGCACACAGTTTTCTATGACTCCAGAGCCTTTGCAGAGTCAACTGCAAGACTCAAACATTTACATTCACTATTAAAAGCCAGTTACGTGATTGTTTATGTTGAGCTAGGTGCTTTGGTGCCTGTAGACATGCAGTTATTTGACAATTTAGGGGTTTTTTTCTTTATAGTCAAGATGTGAGAAACAATACTTGACTCTTTGCAAGTGGTCTTGTTGCTTTCCACTTGGATTTCTGCAGAAGGATGGGAGTTGGGGTTTTCCAGCACTCTGTAGGGAAGTGTCTGTGGCAGCATTCTTGTTACTTAAATATTTCCTTTATGAAGGCCATACAATTTCTAGGGCACATACCGTCAGTATATTTTTAATGACCTTTTTTGTGGTGCTTTTCATGTAAGTTCACTAATTTGTAGTGCATTTCTAATTTTTGTGGGTTCATTTATTTATGTTTTACATACGAGTGCATGCTTTGTGGACTTACTGTGTTAAACATTTGCTCTTTTATTGTTAAATCTGTAGCAACACTAAAGCACTGAAGGTGGGTTGGGTCACTACCGAAGAGTGACTTCAGCATACTGGAAGTATAAAGTCTGTTTGCTTACTGTTTAATTTGAGAAGTTGATGGATGTGAAAACCATTTAACAGCTGAGGTTTTTTTTTTTCCTTTCCTGTTAAACATAAGCTACCAAGGAAATTTTCCTACTGCTACATGCTGCAATATGTCAGAAACACCGTTATGCTGTAGTTGCATCATCATCTAAAGGAAAAATTGAGTGCAGGTTTGAAGTCGACAAGTGATGAAAGTAGCCCTGAGGTTGTCAATTAGAAAGCACAGGCCTGGAATTGATAAGCGAACGGCCAGTTCCCTTCACACCCCCTAGCTTTGCTGCCTGCTCCTGCCTTACCTCGCAGCAGCTTTACTGCTCAGAACATAAAGAAAAGGTTCCCACTGGTTTGTGTCCCAAAATTTATGTCACTAGTATGGTTCACTTAAATTCTTGGCTGATTGCAATGTTCTTATTATGGACAGACAGCTAAACAAGAAGTGAGATGCAGCTTATAGAAAACACTGTCTCAAAATTATGCCCCCTTTTTGTCATTTTTTTCCTTCTTTTTGTTTGTTTGTTTAGTTGTTGAACCCTTAACATTGTTGTTTCAGACCATTCTCCTACAGTACACACATCTAGCAGTAGTGCATAATTTAACTTCTACTGTATGTTTGTTTGCAGGCTTTAAAACCTGACATTTAATAGCAGTCCGTTGGAGCCTATGTAGTTCCATTAAAGGCAGAGGGCACCACGTGTGGTTTTTCCTGAAGGGAGACACTGGTTACCAAAGTTTATTATAGAATGTAATATAATACATAGTGTTTCTATTTTGCTTGGGCAAGAGGGAGTTAACATGTCATTTCTCCTAAGGAACACATGGGTGTAGATCAAGAGGTAAATTATGGAAAGTCATAAACAGGATTTATTCACATTTTAGTCATTCTTGGTGGGCTGTGTTGTGAGAACAACAGTAACTGTATGAAAAGAGCTTTAAAGTAGTACTAGAAGTAGAATATAATCCAAACAGGCATTATGCTAAGCAAACATGTCGTTCATCTTCCGTTTTTGAAAACTTTATGCACAAATGTGAGGTTTTAGGACTTGTAAAGGGTCACAGCTGGAGGTTTTCTGCTCACAGCACAGCTGCTTCAGTGACAGTGAAAATTCAAGATTTTTTTCCACGTAGCCTTGTCTCAACCTAGAGCCGGTGAGTAACATTCCTGACTATGAGAAGGTAGTTTCTATGTAATTTCTAAGTACATTCAGGTTTTTGACCTTTTTGGCGGTTTCACAGTAACTGGCAAACATCTGTTGGATAATAAAACAAATTGCAGTTGCTACTTACCTGCCACAGTCAAATGAAACCGTGAGCTCCAAGCATGGGTTGCTGCTCAGGAATCCCTCTCTCCTCCACCCAGATTTCAAAACATGAAGTGAACCTTATTCTAGCTTAATTCACATGACAAGCGATGTGACGTTTGTGGTCGTTTGAGGCTGTGCCTTTAAGAACAAACACTGCTGGAACACACTGGCTAATGTTTTTGGTACTAGAACCAAAACATTCTGATATTCTAAACGAATTCCATTGGTTGATAAACAAAAATTCAGCTTTAGATTGTGAAGCGGTTGGAAAATTTTTTCCTCAGTTCAGTTCGGTTTGGGAGTTGGGGGAGTTTGGTGTTTCAGCCTGTTCTCCCTGCCTGCTTCTTCTGCGAACTGCTGGACTTGGCCTTCAGATAAGCAAACACTAATCCTGCATGGGCTTTTGAAGCTTGCTAACAACTCTTTTCCTTAGTAACTTGCCTTTCTCTCTCTCTAACCCCTTTTTGGGGAAAAAGGGAGGTAAGGGGGGGAGAGAGGGGGTTCCAAAGAGGGGATCCCTCCCTGAGGGAGGGATTTTTGTTGTGTTATTTGTCTTTGCTGTGTATTTCTGTGTATATATTGTAAATACCTGTATATATTGTGTTATATATAACCTGCTTTCCATATATGCTTGTAAATATATAGCTTTTGCTCTTCGACTGAGTTAGCTGTGGTTTCTTACTCTGTGGAGGAGGGAGAGCTAAGCCCTCTCTCAACCTTCCACAACGTTGTATTAAACAATTCAGTGTTGGCTGGTGCTCTCTCAACCTGGTATGATTGCTGTGCCCAAGAGCCATGCAGCAGAGCCTTTCCAGTGCTTCATTGGAGAGCTAGTATATGATTTTCCAAAAGCATGTCTTCCTTCTGTGCTGTACTTTGACATACTTCTTGAGATAGATGTCTCATAATACCCAGGAATAATGAAAATACATAATGACCTTTCTAATTAGAAGCCTTGTTTTCTTACACGTTGTGACTTTGGTGGCTGTAGTGCTACAGGATAACCTATCTTGCAACAAGCCACTGCAGGAGGTTTTCTCAAGATGCAGTAATAACATTATATCTAGTTTAGCCTGACATGTTTGGTTATCACAGTAATTCTGGGGTTCTCTCTTAAATTGGTCTTTTCCTTGGATTGCAGTTTATGGGAATCTTTCTGTTTGGTTTTGGTGGGGTGTTTTCTTTGTTTTGAATGAGATTCTGAAAGTCAATGGTGCTGGGTCAGCAAAGCTTGTCTTCCAGGGGGACAGTCATCTCTTTCTGGACTTCTCTTAGCCCAGCAGGACTGTTGTGCAAGGTACATTCACATGCCATATGATGTAAATCATCCAAATTTTAGCGGAACTGCCCTGCGAAAGGCACACCGATGTCAAAAATCTCCCTCTCTTTCAGTGTTGTGCTGCAGGATGTTGGGCCCTGCTCTTTTGGTTTGGTCTTCCCCACCGCTTCCTGCCACCTCCCTTCTGGTTTTTGTTGTTGTCTGACTGGGTTTTTTCATCCATGATACTCTTCCAGTCTGAAAGTCCCTCTCTTGACGTATGTCTCTTCACTTTTTTCATACCTTAAGTATATCCACATCTAGCATGGAGGAAAATCTGACTCGTGTGCTCTATACTCACCAATTTACAATAGTTACTTCATTACTTCTACAGCACAGGAAGCACAGGAGTGCTAGATGGTGCCCACCTTAGGGTGAAGGCTGTGGTGCTCTGCAGGGAAATTACAGCTTGAATTGGTCTTTTAACCCCCTTTCCCTATCTAAGGAGAGTCTCATTTTAAGGAGGAAAAGTTTCTTTCTTTCCAGCAAGGCTGGGTCCACATAAACTCTGGCTCTGGAAGATAGGTTGCACAGGATTACTTTGGTCTGAAAGTATATAGCTTTCTAGAGATAAAATCAAAGGGGCTCCTTTCTACCCACAGACTTTACTGACAAATACAGCCTGAGAAGTGCTCCTTCCTTCCCACATGAGTGTTATCAAGCCCAAAGCTCCTGCCCTGCTTCACATTCATCCGTACTCAGAGGAATGTTGGAAAGAAATTAAAATCACTTCCCAAAAAGTGGTGTGGCATTTCCTCATTTTTTTTCATTCTCATATGGAGTCTTAAAATAGGGGGAAGTTTGTCTCGATACAGTAATCTGAAACATTTCAAATGGATTAAAACTTGTCTCACACACTAGAAATGGGGGGAGGGGGAAGGCAAACACAGTGCTCATACAATAGCGTGTTCAGAGTGAGAAAGCTGACTTGGCATTTCCAGATTTTTAATTTCTAAAGCAAACTTTAAGGCCACTGTTGTCTCTATGCAGTTATGTTGAGTACATCTGAAATGATACAGAGTTCAGTGAGGTTAACTTTGTTTTGAAGGCCAGTATTGTCAGTTAAGGCACATGCTATTAGTAGGTTGTCATCCCACAGGAATTTGGCACTGATATTCCTGATTAACCAGGGAATGATTATGCTAGCAAAAGGCTGCATTTCTTTGGGCAGTTCCAGTTTTGGGGTTGGTTTTTTTTTTTTTTTTAATCAGCTTCCATGATTAATTTTGTCTGGAAAATGATCTATTAACCTTAAGATACAATCCACAAATGGTAGAATCTAAAGTAAGAAAAATTAAGGCGTGATGGTTTGTGTTTGTTACTGTAATCTGTGACCGTATAAAATAACATTTGTTGTGTGAAAGGGGTTTGAAACAAATGTAAACTTTCAGGGGGAAACAAGCAACACTTTGGGCCTTTCTGGTACTGTAGACCTCAAAGATGTTTGGAGGCCTTGACTTCAGAGCCCGAAATATTCACCCCTTCCATGATTCATCTGCTGCAATGTAAGACAGGGTCTGATGTGCGAAGAGGGATGGCTGCATGATACCTTCACTCCACACTCGTTCGCCATTGGAATGTGCTGCCCAGGGGCGTGGTGGAGTCACTGTCCCTGGAGGTGTTCAGGAGGGGATTGGATGTGGCACTTGGTGCCATGGTCTAGTCATGAGGTCTGTGATGACAGGTGGGACTCGATGATCCTCGAGGTCTCTTCCAATCTTGGTGATACTGTGAACTATGAGAGGAGTTAGTTTAGAAGAGAAAGACATTGAAGATCTTTCAAATGTTAGATGCTTCCAGTTTCAGACCTCTTTCAGCCTGTTCCACAACTGATAAAATATTTGAGCTGTAGGTCTTGCTGCTTTCTGCCACTAGTAATAGTAGTAGTAGCACCACTGGCACATTCTTCCATTTAAAAAAAAATAATTAAAAAAAATATGAAACTAAATGGTAAGCAAAAAGCTGAACCCTGAGTCAATGAGATGGTAAAAAAACCTTAGTGATGAAGAAATAAATAACAAGACCAATTTTCAAAATTCATGCCAAGTATATTTCTTCTTAAAACACATTAAAAGCTTCCTGTAATCTGCTTAAATCCTAAGAAATAGCAAACAAACCAAACAATGCATCCGGCTTGTGGGTCAAGCCATTCAACTGATGGAAGTTACTGCCTAAATTCTGAAAACCCAATGTGTTTGAAGTACTGTGTTGGTTTTGGGATCAGTAGTCTCTTCTGCAAGTACCAGGAGAATATTTACTTCAGTATATTCAATTAGTTCAGTTAAATGAGTAATTTTATTCAAAGTTGTCCAACTGGGAGCTGAAAGGAAGAGGAAAAAAAAAAAAAAACTAACCCAGAAAAGCTTCTTCTTCTCTACCAATCTTTGAATAAAAGCTAATTATGAGAGGATTAGATTTGCTAATAATACAATATTAAAGGATTTTATGACCAAATACTAAATTGGTACTAATTCTAGCTAATACTGAGTTATTTTAACAGGTCAGTTTTTAAATTAAATCACAATTTATTTTCAGAAGCCTGGTCTCTTTAAAATAGTGCTATGCAACTGATACACTATCTTTGAAGTTGTAGTCCAGTTTCCATCCAAAGAAGCATAAATCATAAATAAACACATAGGGATCAGCTAGTTGAAGAGTTGTGCCATGCATGATTTTCTAACAAAAACAGTAAAATGAATCTAAAAAAAAATAAATAATGTATATTGAGGAATAGAAAAGCTTAAAAATATATCAGCACAGCTACTGTGTCCTTCTGGCTAGCAATAAGAAGTGCCAAATTTAGTGTAAAAGCTATATTTAGTTACAAAGCAGCATACTTTAGTGGTTGCAAACTGAGAATTAACCTTCTTCCAAGAAAATAACTAAAATGTTTAAATGGGAAAACAAGACTGAAATTCATTTAACTCAAGGTTTCCCACTTGGTAGTTTAACTCGTTATTTTAAAACAAGTGGCTTAAAAGATTTCATCCTGCTGAAAGTCATCGATACTTGAAGTACCTATAACTGAACATAAAGCTTGATATAAGAATCCAGAAATTCAGCCAGGAATGTGATGTCAAGAAAACGTGAAGATAAAATTTTCAATCCTGTCTCTAAGTGTGGTATAGGGGACATGCCACAAAGACATTTATTATCTCTCCTGCCAGTAGGATCCTGTGAAAACAATGTTACTTTGGAGGATGGAGAATGGTCATCACACCTTTGCTACAAAGATGCCAAGTCTTGCTGCCATTGGTCCTTGGTGTCTCAGTTTTGAGACAGCCACCGTTGTGGTTCCTCTCCATTTACTGGTTGTGTCAGAAGCTGTTCCTGCAAATGATAATTCATAACCCTTCATGAAATCACTTTGATAAAACAACGCTTTCTGTCGCTGACTATGGAAAAGATCGGTTTTGCAATGCTTAGGCTGCCCGGTTTTTACCATTTTGCCCTTTAAGCAGAGTCTGTGGATGGTGCCGAGTTTCTAAGAGGTTCTCCTCCAATAGCTAGCTCCTCCAACAGATGGCTGGATGACTCTTCCTTGCCTCCTAGCTGGAATGAATGATCAGGGCAATAAAGACAAGTGCTTGATGCAGTGCTGCCAGACCAAGAAGCAAATTTCAGTACGCTCCAGCACTGTGCTGTTTGTGCACCTGCTGCTGTGTGTTTGGCTCTACCTTGCTGGGTAGCTTCTTCAGGTTTTTTCCTCCTTATGAACGTGGGTTCTTCATCTTCATCAGGTTTTGCCCATAAGCCAGCTGTGTAACTTAGAAGTAGCCTATTATTAAATACAGAAAGAATTTATGGCTGGTAATTTTGCTAGGTATGATGGCCCATTTTCCCCAGCTCCCCCTCTTCCCCATGGTTATTTGCCAAAGTAGCCCTGTATGTTTTGTCCATATGTCCTGAGCCTCTGGGAGCCTCCTGCTAATTGCTTCTCTTGTTGACAAGCCCAGAAAAAGATTTTCTTAACTGGCCGCACAGCCCACTTGCTCACTACCAGAAGCATGAGGATGAAGTAATGAGGGGTACATAATGGATCAAAAACCTAGATGATGGTGTTCACCTCCCCAAAACTATTAATATAACCTTGGCCTGCATTCCTCTTTGTGTGACCTGCCATCTCCCACATCAGGCTCTGTGGTCTGCAGTCCTGCTTGGGCATTCACTGCGAGAGCTGTGAGACTTTATGTATTTATTGAACAGCAGCACTAGTGTAAAGGATGCTGAGGTAAAGGCTGTGTGCTACCTGCCCTTTTACCTGCCCAGGGTTCATATTTTTTAATCTCCTATTTCTCTGTTGTCCTATTCAAGTAAAAATCCATGGTTTTTTTTCATTGCTCCCTCACATGCATCTATCATGAAAGATTATCATGGTCTAAAGGTTTTCCCAGACCAATTTTCAGAACAACATGGAACTTTTTTTCTCCTGTGGTGTTTCTAAAACTGGCAGAAGACAAACACCTTCTTTTTTTTTTTTTTTTTTTAAAGCCTTAAGCAAGAAGTATTTAAAAATAAAGCATTAAAAAAAAAATCTTCTTTAAGCATGTTTAATGCTTGTATAAGGTGCCAGATTTTAATTACAGTTGGCATTTACAAACGTGGTGCTGGCAATGGCAACCATATTGCTGAAAAAAGGCATAAATTTTGACACTGGCAATATGGGAACCCAGCATATGAGACTGTAAACCTCATTGCTTTCTGTTTTAATATACTGGTTTAAGGAAAGAACTTTTAATGGTTAATGTTTAACTAGACTGTTTAGGGTTTGATATAAAGTTGTTCTAATTTCAAACTACGTAGTAATTTAGGTCCTATCAAAGATTGGCTTAGGCAATAACTTTCTATTAAACAGCCTTTAAATAAGCATGCTTAAAGTAGGGAAAATAAGATGCTTCATTACAAGAAATGAGGTTGGCATCTACCAGGTTTTCCATTAAGTTCCAGGTCACAGACAAATAAAGGAAGTATGTTAGGGAAAAAACCCTTTTTAAAAATAATTAGGGAGATGTCTGTTTTGTTCACCAGATGGAAAATCAGTAGTTGTGGGTGGTCTGTGCTGGATGGGGCATCTCACAATTGGCAGAACTATGCCTTTAACTTTTAAAGTCCTGGGACAAAATGTGAAAGTAATTGACTGTTCAGAATGCGCTCTCTCTGGATACTTAGCATGCTTTTAAAACTGAGATTTGGTGAGTTTCTGACTCTCTTTTCCTGAGAATGCTCAAGCTTTTGTGTCTAGTATTAGGCCAATTGGGTATATTTTTGATAGCGGTTTAGTGGGGCTGTTGTCTTTCGTGCTTAACATCTGTGTGTGCCTGGACTTGCACTCACGCAACTGAATTGCCGCAGCTTTGGAATTCTCCATTAGTATGTTATGCACCTGGCTTTCACAATATTGTTAGGATTTGCTGTGTTTAGGGTTTACATGGCTAGCATCATGTTGGTTAACATCTATCTTGTTTCAGTTTAAGGTACTTAAATCTATCAATTTGCCAACATACTGAAGAAAACAAAGTTGCGACCTTATTTTCGCTAACAGGATGAAAATTCCTGGTTTTAAATAATATAGGGATTTGCAAAAGTATTTTAAATCTGTCGTTTTGGGGGGGTGTTAATTAATAAATGTATCCAAATGCACATATGTAGATAGTACATCTACACATATGCATATTAAATACAGTCATTTAAGAATGTGTTAGAATCTTCTGGGTGCAGTTTGTAACTTTGGTCACCGTTGCAGGACTGATGCTTTCTAACTGGCAGATTAATTGGAGAAAACAGTGTTTTGAATGTGGAGAATTAGTTAGACAATGTTTATATTCATGTTATCAGACTTTATTATCTGAACTGCAATAACAATATGTGCTGTTCAGCAGTGACCTCTCAAA
Organism: Dryobates pubescens; assembly: GCF_014839835.1. Taxonomy (NCBI): domain Eukaryota; kingdom Metazoa; phylum Chordata; class Aves; order Piciformes; family Picidae; genus Dryobates; species Dryobates pubescens. The sequence continues at coordinate 15,150,532 of NC_071618.1, read as the reverse complement.
GAATGAGGCCGAATCCATTTGTGGCATAGGAGGCAATTGCTCTCTATTTACCTTACTTTACAGACAATTTTTTTGCAGTTATCTATATGAATGGTCAAAAGAGAATTGTACGCATGTGTTATATCTATATTGTGGCTTGTGTTAAACCAATCCCCACAGTTATTATGTGGAAGCATTCTTGAAGATAAGTGAGGCACTCAAGTTAGGGCCTTCTTTGTAAAATCCCTTTTGCTATGCATGACATGTACTCTGTATTTTTTTTTTCCTGCAGTAAATTATAAAGCTTTTTTTCTGTCCATGAATCTCCTTCTAAGGAAACACATACAGCCTAATAACACTTGCCTTGAGAACTGTGCAGTGCTTCCACTACAAAGCCCTGTTTTCATTGAAGAGATAATTATAATATGGTTTAATGTTCTTGTCAACCCTGAAACACTGTCCCTAAAGAGTACTATTCTGGAGGATGTCTTTTTTTTTTTGAAGAGAGTTGAATGTAGCTAAGAACACACATATAGCCACACACACTTCTGATTAAACCAAGACAGATTTTTTTATACAATATGTGCTTGCTGAAAAGAATTCTATGTTTTCTAAGGTGTTAATTTAGAGCCATTTCTTCCTCCAGATTTCACTGTTAAAATATAGAAAGTTTTTTGCTGCCTTTCCTCCCCCTCCCCCCTCAATTATATTGTTTATAGACCTTAGATCTATACAAGGACATAAACTCTTAATAATAATTAAAATGCTTTTAATGTGCTTTGCTTTGAGGCACAGACTTCAAATGAGTAAAAAAGTCCAAACTGGAACACAAATGGTTCTTCCCAGGCAACAAACATGCTTGGCTGTTGAAATGGTGTAATTTTCTGCTTTACTTAGTAAAAACAGCAATTACTTATTTGTTCCATATTCCTCCCCAAGCACAGATGCTACTCAGTCTGTCTGTTTTTTGAGTGTCGAGCAGGCTGCACATGCGTGTGTGGATGCGCGTGCATGTGCTTTAATGTGATGCAAGTCAAGTTTTCCCTGTGTACACCATACTCTTAACAGTATTTATTTGCCACTGCTGTCAGTTTACCACCAGACCAAGATAATGGTGTGCTGGAAGCAGCTGCGGCTGCAAAAGTCTCACTTAACAGTCTCTCCTGATGATGGCAAACGTTTCCAGGTGCAGCTTTGCAAAGCATCAAGCTGACCTTACAAACCAGTGTGAGGACAGATACAAGCCCGTTGGTCATACTAGTTGAGACTGCAGCCCGGTTGGACAGATCTTTAACATTGCTTTCACTGTATTGTCTTTTGTGGTGGTCTGGTGATTGTGAACAGTGCCTGGTGCTGCTAAAAGCTATGCTGTCTGAAGCAAAAGGCCTTTGAGGGAAATGAAATCACTTGCTAGCTGAAAGCAATGTAAAACTCCCCTTGGCTTCAGGCAGGCTGGGATTCCCCTCTTGGGTTTCAAAGCTCGGTTCAAGGTTGGTAAGTAAGAAAAATGTGGTTATCTGCCATGCTTACAAAAAATACATATGACAAAAAAACCCCAAACCTGAAAGCCTAAGGACAACGCAAATCTTTCACTGCTCATACAGTGAGCACAAGTCTGGAATTGTGCGGCTCAGCATAATGCAACCTGATTGCTTGTATCAGGTGCTTGGGGTCTTGAATTTAATGCCTGATTGTTTTTAAGAGCTACTGTTAAATGAGGAATATGAGTGAATATGTTAATTAATTGAACAGCATTATATTAAAGATTTAATTAGTGTAATTCTGGAGAGGTAGTATAAAAAAAAACATAATACCTGGCAAAAAATGTATTGTCTGAAATTTTTTTACAATCATAGTTTAGTTAGTGCTGAGGTGTTTGGTGTTAGGTTGGACTTGATGATCTCTGAGGTCTTTTCCAACCTTATTGATTCTATGATTCAATATCATCATTAGCAATCTATTTGCTTGTTCTGAAGTCAAATGGAATTTATTTTTTTCTCTGAGGAGGAATTTAAAAGTAAGGCTTTAAATTGGTACTGTAAATAATCTCTCTGGAGAAGCTTTTCACTGTGAAAACTTCCTCAACAGGCAAGTGTTAAAAACATTTATGGTGCTGCACAGTTTAAAAGCATCCTTGAGATTTTTCCCCCTCAGGTTTATACATTCAAGCTAGATAGCAACCGTTCAAAGAATAAGCAAGAGTTTCTGGCAGAATTAATGCTTTATAGTCACATCAAGTATGTTTTGTTTCACCCACTATTTTCCTTTTGTTTTGTAGGAGGAAGGAAAAATAACCTAAAAATACAAAATCTTAGTTAAGCAATGTAGATGCTGAGTGGCACGTAAAGGAATCAAAAATGCCTGTTTCCTGTTGCCCCTTCTTTCCATAGCTTTGCATTTACTACAGACATTACATTTAGGGTTTGTTTTAACAAGACATACTGTGCTCCTATCTACTTTTTTAAATGCAACTCAGCACCTAACATTTTGCTGACTTATTTATTTATTTATTTTTAGTCACTTGAGTTTGGGTTTGTTCAGGTGTTTTTCTTGAACTACTCCTTTTCTTTTTTTGAACAAGTAACTCTTGTAGGATTCAATAATTGACAAAAACATTAAAATCTTTCCCAATAGGTGAATGGACATTTGTGATGCTATGCCCTCACTTTTTTCAGGGTATATATTCAATTTATTTTAAAAAAAATCTTTTTTACCTTATCTGTGGCACTGTCACATATAAATCCATTGCCACATTAGATGTTCACAGCAATGACTCAGTGATCTCTGTCTAACAGACAGGTATCTTTGCTTTTGTACCTCCTCACAAATTGCCCTCTCTGAGACTCTCTCTCTGTGTGGAAGGATACTTCCCAGAAGCCCATTTTGTACTGCCCTCTTCCTACTGCACAAAAGCACACTTGTCAAGGCAAGTGTTCCTGCTCCACTTTTAACACATCCTTAATGTTCCACTCTCCTTTTCTATGTAATTTTGTAGATAAGGAATTGTTAACCTCCAGATACTTTTGGTGGTTGTAAACATCAACCAACGTGATTTTTACACCTAGTGTTTTTGAAGGCACTTGATTTGCAGCTTTCACATCCAGATGTTGAGATGAAGGGAGCAACTGTATGGAAGGCTGCACTGTTCATGTTGGCGACCAAATCTTGTTTAAGCGAGTAAATACGCACTTTGACCCCATTTTATCTGGAAACTCCCATTGGTTTCATATTCATAGAATCATAGAATGGTTTGGCTTGGTAGGGACCTTAAAGATCATCAAGTTCCAACCCCCTGCCATTGTCAGGGCCACTTCACTGGATTGGGTTGCTTTAAGCCCTGTCCACCATGGCCTTGAACACTTCCAGGGATGGGGTATCCACAAGCTATTTGAGCAATGTGTTGTGGTGTCTCACCACCCTGATAGTGAAGAACTTCTTCCTTTAATCTTAATCTACCACCTTCCAGTTTAAAACTGTTACCCCTTGTCCTATTGCTACATGCCCTTGTAAAAAGTCCCTCTCCGTGTTATTGCCATGAGATGCAAATTGATTCACTGGTATTTTCTTGCCTGTTAAAAGATTGGAGCAAAATTTTGCTGAACTTCTCTTTTTATAACATTGTTATTATTAACCTTATTTTCTTTTATGATGCTGGCATTTATCCAGCCTCTGTATCTCCCTGCATCCTACATTCTTAGAAGCCTTTTCTCATAAGGGAAGGTTGCAAAGACATGCAACAGATCAAGACAGCCTCATTAAGCCTGGAAAGTAAAATATTTGGGAGTTAGGAAATGTCAGAATTAAGGTAGCCAATGCATTTGAAGTTCAGCCTCCTTATATGTTTGCGTGGTAGTGTAGTTGTTTAATTACAAGATCATATATGAGGTTTTCTACAGGACCCCTGCCTCAGTGAACAGGATGGACAATGCTGAGTTAATGAGCAGTTATTCAATATTTTGTTTTCTCCTAATTTTTCAATGTGTAGCCCTAGGCCTTATTTACTGCACACTACTGAAACCCTGCTGTGAAGACAGAATTGTTAATTTCCTCATGAGCTTTTCTATGGCACTTATTGCTATAAATATCTGAATGCTTAACAAGCATTAATTAATTTATCTTCAGAAAACCCTCGTGATGAAAAGGGCTGGTATTACTACTGTTTTACAAATAGGGAGCTCAGGCGTAGGGAGATGAGTCATGAATGTCCGATAAATTTGGGTGTTCAGTTGTCAGCTTACAGTTAAGGAGGTAGGGATCTGTATTTCAGCATTTAATTTTGAAGCACCTTGCCATCAGAGCAGAAAAGTAGCACTAGATTAGATAAATAGATTTTCTCCATTGTTACTAGAAGAACTAGTGAGAGCAGCTTGCAGGAAGTACTAATACCCTTTATTGCACTAATAGCTTTTATGTGGGGGGAGGAAAAAGGGGGGGGGAGGGGAAACAACCAAAAAAAAAACCAAACCAGAAAAAAACACAGTTTTGGGGCATGAAAATCTTCATCTGCACTCTTGTAGTTTTGAATGTGCCAAGTAGAAACTTCTAAAGAGACCTGCAGAGAATGATGGCTGCAACCTCCCTACACCTGAGGAGAAATACTACAGAACACCGTTCCTTATATCACAGCTTATTCATAGATTTTATGTTCACACTGTGGATTTCAAGAAAGTGCTTTCTTCCACTCAAGATTCAGAGCTCTTAGCCCTTCATCGGACTCGCTTATCTAAGCTTTTATTTCCAAGCACATTTTGATATTTGATTTAGTTAAGTAGCAGTCTTCCAGAAAAGTACAGAAACAAAAATGTTGACAAAAATGTCCTCTTACTTTAGAAACTGCTCTGTGATAGGAAGCAATGGCATCAGTTCATCTGTATTTTTGAGATGATTCAAGCCTGTATTTCCAAAACACTGCTTTAACTAGTAATGGGTTAAACGATGACTTTCTAGATGAAAAGGCAGAGGCATTCACTTGGCAGAGGGCAGACCCAATTCCTGTCCTTGATCCAGTTAGCTATCCAAGTAATTGGTATTAATTGTTTGTATTGTAAGGAAGTAGTTTTTAGATGAGCCCTCATAGACTGGCCTCAAAGGTCATGCTTGGGCTTGGTTGTATCATCTCCCTCCCTCAGAGCCAATGAATGTATCACTGCATTCCAACTAGCACCACTTCTGCATTGTGTCCTCACGTAAGGGTAAGACCTTAAAAAAAAACAACAAACCCTCATAATAAACACACAGGCAAATAAGCAAAAATTATCTTGGGTTCATACAGACAATTGTCCTTATCCAGTGTTGATTCAGCTCTGTCCTATAAAACATCTCTGTAAAAATATGCTATTGAGGACAATTTCAGAAGCTGTGTGTTCTGAGGGCTGAATCAGGATTGCATAGAAATGTCAGCTTGGGTGTTTCATAACTTTCTGTTAGTTTGCCTGTCAGTGGTAGTATTTTAGTATGGTTTTTGCAGATCCATAAGAGGATGTTTTAGCCTGAAGGGTTACCAAATCCCACATGTTTTGTCAGCGTGGCTTGGGAGCTGGGAGCACTGAGCTACAGTGGGCAACATGCAGGTAGTACTGCAAAGTTGCATTTATTAATATGGCACTAAGGTAATGGGTGCTGTTACAGTGTTGGTGTCATCTGTGCAGGCATTATGCCTGGCTCAATGTGGCCTGGCCTTGCCACCTCTGCTTCCAGCACAGGGTTGGTGGCCCATGCTGTCTGTGGGGAAGGAGAGGTGGCTCCTTCCTCAGCAAAGGGTTCAGGCAGGCAGGCAGAAGCCTTGCCCCCATAGGATAAGGGTGTCAAAAATCTGGACTGTAGAGAATGGAAGGGAAATGGGGATTGTAGTGCCCTTAGGGCTGCTTTCTACCACAGACTATGAATGTTACAGGAGCCAGAGCCTGACAAAGTTCCACTGCCTTCTTGTCTAACGATTGAATTATAGTTTGTAGTACCTATGATACTTTAAATATTTGGTTTGTTGTTGTCTTGGGGTTTTTGGTTGTGTGTTGGGTTGGTTTTGGTTTTTTTTGGGGGGGGGAATCTCTGCAACTAAAGATGCCCAGCTGCATCAAGGGCCATTGCAGCTGATGTGATACTTACTGATGCAGTTCTGTCTTGTCCTTTCTCTTCCTCAGCACATTGTTTCAGTCCCATTCTCCTTCTGAGGCTTCTCGTTTACTTCAGCTCCCTTACCATACCAGGATTAGCTTTCCTTTTAGGACTCAGCATTTTGGGGAAGGTATTGCAGAAGGTGTAAACCAAATGCCACCTTCCCATGGTTTCCCAGAACTGCTGGTAGCCAGTGTCATGGGGCAAGAGGTTCAGGGTCTGTACCTGAGCTGTGCAATGGGCTCCCTTGAGGGGACAGGTTACACAGAGTCTGGTATGACCAAGGGCTTCAAGTGGAAGGAGCACAGTAAAACATGTAGATTATTATCGTCTTAAATGAACAAATCATCCCTGCCTACATTGAATTGCAGATTTTCAGAGGCTTTTAACTTGGGTAAATTTGGGTGATTTCTAATGAGTATGACAAAGACATATGCAAAATACAAAAGACTCCCTGTCCTCTTTGCTATGTTGGAAGTAATTTGAAAGGTCTTGATAATTTCAATATGCAGAACTACCTCACTCTTTGAAATTACCTGTTACAACTGTGGAAGTCCCAGAACTTCAGACATATAACACAGGGTTCCTGGCCCTGCCGTTAACAGTATTGTGTGCAACTGAAAATGAGTACCTGGCAATGTAGTAATAGGCCACAATATGATCCTATTGTAGGTATTCTACTTCTATGAGGAAAACTGAATGCAGATAATGAAGTTTCTGTGTTACTAGAGAAACAAAACTTTCTGCAGGGTTCATAGAGAAAAATGGGTGGTTTTCCAGTCTGCTTAGACTGCAAATCCCAAAATGTAGAAGAAAATAACTAATCCAAGCTGTAGGCAATCAGACATCGCTTTCCAGTGCTCAGGTGCAGAGCCAACTAAATGTGGAGGTTTGAGTTTTTGTTAATAAAAAGACCAACATCCCTAATGCAGACCCCCTACTATTGGAACACCAGAAGTATTGGACTAGCAAATTAGCACACAGGAAATCTGCAACTGCAGAAAAACTCAGGTCTTGTGATTGTAGTAATTGTTTATATCTTTCTACAGCAAAAAGGCTGTTTAATCGTGTTAAATTGCAACTTTGTGTTCAGATAGCAGGTACTCACATTATTGTCTTTGTGAAGACGATTTGTCACTCCTGTGATCTAGGTTGCTCTCACAACAAAGAGGCAATAAAGCTTTCTGTTTGAAATAGAAGACTTTCTTTTTGTGCTAGGCTGTGCAACAGTTTTCCTTGTACGAGCCCTAAAGTTTAGCCTTTCCTAATTGGTACTGGAATGAAAATTAATCAGTTCGAGGGAAGGGAATTCACAGCTGAATCCTAATCATTGCAGAGAAAGTAAGCAAAACTGTGCCCGGGCTGGCGTAGGAGTGAAATGCTTAGCTTGAGCTTGTTAACTGGAACTGATGTCCCAAAACAGCTCTGTGTGTTTGCTCTTACCAGCAGCTGGTAGCTAGGTCATAGCTGTGCATTTTGGAGCCAGCCATGCTGGTTGAAAATGGCATCGTTTCCCATCTCACTGCCACTCCGGGAGAGTGGATTACTCCCGTAGGTCTGCCTCGGAGTTCAATACACGCTAATGGGGCTCATTGTGCTTGGAGCAGGGCTGGGGGCACTCATGCAACCCCTTCCCACCAACACAATTGTGGAGGTAATGGCATCTAGTCTGTGATCTCAAGCACCCCAGGTTGATGCCGTCCCAGGTTAGGTTCAGAAGAGGACATCTGCCTGCCGCCTTTAATCACCGAAAGCTGTAGGTGTCCTGCTGGCAGAGGTTTTATGGTTGCCGATCAGCACAGTGCTCACTGGAAAGCATTTCATGTTCTTCTTTTTCTCTCCCTAGCTGAACTGCATAGGCTTTCTTCCAACATGGGTACTCAGTCAATGAAAACAGATATATAATCAATCTAATAAAAATGAGGGGGCTTTCCACATTCTTCATGAAGACTAAATTCATCCATTGGCTGATGGGGTACATCTCTACTAAGATCCTGTTCAGATGACATTAGACCTGGCTGAGAAATGTAAAGCAAAACATCCAGAGTTTTGTAGTATTTTTTTCTTTCTCTCTTGATGCTTCTTCTGTGTAAAGAAGACAACATTTTGTTTTCTTCTCTTTTTCTTTCTTTTTCTTTTCTCACTCTCTCTTCCACTTAGTCTTCCTTTTTCTAGTTTGCCTTTGTGAAAATAGAGGACCAATAAAATTAATATGGTAGCTCAGGTTGTGCCCATATGCTTTGCCTCCCAATTTTGACTGAAAGAGTGCAATGTCAAACCTTTGATAGTTCGGGGTTTTTTTGTTAACTGTTTATATAAAATCATTTCAACCTGCTCTAGTCAGTAACAGCTTCGCAGTACTCTTGGCAATTGTTGGTTAAGTAGCAGTAAGTAGTGATGAAATTCTGTAGCAGCAAGAAGTAGGTTTCTATCCTTCTGGTTTTCGTAGAGGTCATGGGGGAACATGATACTGACCTCATACACCCTGTGCAATGCTGAATTCTTCAGCTGTTTCTGTAAAGAGCAAAAGCCACCACAGCTGGAGCTGTACAGAACAAGAAAAGATTGTGCCTTCTGCACTCTCTTTTCTGATAACTTAAGAATTTTATTTTCATTAGTGATAAATGTTGACTTGTACTGTTTTTAAAAGGACCTACAACAAATTGATAATCTGATGGCAAGAATACAGGTGTTCATCTGATTCTTCAGCATACACTTGTTTCCTCTCTTGTTCTGCTCTGAAACTGTTGCACTGTCTTTATGCTGCATATTTTGAGACTTAGGAAAGAGGAAACAAGGAAAGGCTGAACTTGACAAAAGCTTACTTGGCATTTATCTTTGGCAATGCCAAAGTTTATTAACTGTTGTTTTTTTTTTTTTTTTCCCACAATAAAAAGTAGAAATTAAATCCTACTGTGCCCATTGGAGGCTTCTTCCAAAGGAGAGTTGCTGATGAGCTATTCTTCCAATGATTGTGCTGGTTTCTTCAAATAACAGCATCACTGTGCTTTTTTGTCAGAGTGAGTGTAATTTGCATGGCATGCTTTTGGGGACTGCCCAAAAGCACCCTGCTGCTGCTAGAGTGAATATAATACTTACTGAAGTACCAATCAAGTTTAATCCAAAGTCTTCTGGGTCTTTAATGCAGGCCCATAAAATGTGCAAATTTGTGCTTGCCAGGCAGCTCCTGAGGAAGTGTGCTGTGGGATGAGGAGTTGGGAAGATATTCTCTGGTAGGAATCCTACCTAAATGGACCTAGGGACCAGCTCTGCTGATGATTATCCCATCCCAGTGGGCTGCCCAAGCCATTCAATTGGTCTTGGCATCCTGCAAAGAACGGCTGGTGTGATACCACAACTGCCCTTTGCCTTGTACTCAGAGGTCGTGGACTACCAAGCTGTGCCACCCACTAGCCCTGCTTCTTGGGATGGGGTCTCAGGGCTTGTTTACTCTGCAACATTTCCATCTCATGTGGAGTCTCTGTGCAACAGGTGAAATCATGGCATTGCCACCACTTTCTCTGGGGCTGAGGTTTTACCTGTCCTGTTGTAGGTGCCAAATAACCTATCTGCCTGCAGTGACACTGGGCCTCGAGCAACCCTCCACCAGCACAACTCAGGAGGTGGCACACATGTTGTATGGGCAAAGCTACACAACTGGGGAATGCCGGCTGTGGCTTCTTCTGCCAGTGCAGAGCCACTCCGGCTGAGAGCTGCTGGGACTAGAAGGGGGCCACAACTGCCATCACGTACCCCATTGTCCTCCATGCTCACAGCACTAATGCTAGTCCTTCTTTTGGCTCGTGTATGAGCCCTACACCTGGAGCGGTGTGAAACAGGACATGGCAGTGCTATAAACACCTGCACAGCTGTGTGGGGGTGAGAGTTGACCAGTGGCTCCTTCTCCTGGCCAATCCAGTTCCTCAGCTATAGTGGATTTGCTCCTACCAGGGTACATGCCCTGTCCAGCACCCTACCTGCACCTTCAGGGTTGCTTTTTTTACAGGTGGTTTCTCAGTCTGGTTTCCCAGACTGAGAAATGGGGGTGGCCATGCAGTATGCTAGTACTATGCCGGATAGGTTTAGCCCTTTGCCAGGGTGCTGCTTTGCTTGTTCCTCTATGAAATGTCTCTCTCCAGGCAGCAGTGCTTGCCAGTGGGAATACAGCATTTGTCTGTCCGCCCATCGGTCCATGTAGCCAGCTGGGGAGTGGGGTGATGTAGAACAAAGTTGCCGATCCAGATCTATCCCATTCCCCCAGCGAGTACGGAGGTAGCTGGGGCATCGTTTCAATGGGCATCGCAGCCGCAGAGGTTGGGACCTCAGTGGGGCCACAGTGTGCGGGACAATGAATGGAGGAGCAGACCCGGGAGGCCTCCGGCCAGGCTACGGGGCAAACAGATCCGCGCTCAACAAGGGGAAGGTAAAAGCTCGTCGGGCCTCCTCGCTTTAATAGCCACAAAGGAAGAGGACTGCTCCACACACAGAAGGCTGGTCGCGGCTTTCCCCAAAGCCGGCCAGCGGCAGATGCCCTGAGCGGCCGCGGCCTAGGCAGGCCCGGCGCAGCCCTACGCTCGCCGCCCCGCGGGGCGCGGCCGCCGCTAGATGGCAGTGCTGCCCCGGCGGAGCGGCGCGCGGGCGGGGCCGGAGCGGGGCGGGGGGCGGGGCGGGAGCGCCGGCTGGGTGGCCCGCGGCGGGCAGCGCGAGTGCCCGGCTCGCGCACCCTCTCCGAGCTCGAGACGCGGTGACGTCACGCACCTGCAGGCGCGGCGGGCCCCGGGGGACGGAGGCAGTCCTCGCCTCTGCCGCGGGACGCCGTGGGACCCCCCCGCGCTCACCCCGCGGGAGCTGCCCCGTCGCCAGATGCAGCCCCGCGCTGCGTGTCCTGCTGCCATTACAACAAGATGAGCGTGTAGATACATAAAAGCTTACCGCCCTGTACATGCTTGTAGATCGAACTGCCCTGTAAAATACATACGTGCACTGTTAATGTTTTCCTTCGTCCCAGAAGCTTCTTCCATCACTTTAATTTCTATTTTCTAGGGGGTAACTGCTGCAAGTACTTTGCTTTTAATAGAGCCTTTATTGTGAACCATAGGTAAATTGTTTCAAACCAGTCATATAAATAGCAACAATTCACTTTAGTACCTCCATCAAGACAGCCGCACTTTTACAGCCAGCTAGGCAAACATTAATACCCTGGCTGTTCCCAACCAGCCTGATGAAAGAGCAGAGACAAAATGTCAAGTGATACTATATAAATGCATAGGCCTAAATCTTGCATGCTGTAAACTGAAACACTGCCATTTCATCCAAAGGAATTACAGCAGTTTATTGCAATGTAAATTAGGCTGGAGAATTTTAAATGTGACCATGGTCAGATAATATTCAGGCAATTCCTAATGTTCTGTTGTAAAGGAAGGAACTCTTTTTCAGTCGTCACCTCCATGAAATGACGGCTGGTTGTCTGAGGCAGCCCTGCTTCTGCTGCTTGGTGAGATGTTCAGAGCTTACATGCAAGAGTGATTCATCTCTGCACTTCTTGGTTGAGATAACAGCATTGCAAACCCGGCTGTTAAGGTTAACCTGTACACTGCATAAGGACAACAGATGGAAATTCTGGTTTAGAGCCACCACAAAAAAAGTAAAAACATGTTCCAAAAGGAAAAGGAGCTTGTATTTCTGTGTTTGAACCTTTGATCTTCGTTCACATCTGAAGGGAAGAGTAGACCTTTTGCTGAAGACACATGGTTTTGCATCTGTGAAAACACAGCTGTATGGAGCAAAACAAAAGTGGTGCAAAACACAATGGTTTTGCTGTGTCAGTGTAGCTGTTGGTGTTAAAATGCTTTAGAAATAGGGGGGGTGGTGGGTGAAGAACCTTTCAGAAAGTCTGTCTTTACACAATTGTTGAGGTTTTTACTCTGGATTTTAAAGTTTGTTGGTGATCAAGAGACAGCTACTACCTAAATGTTTAAAGTGAACTCGTGGGGAAGTCTGACATTCTCTCAACAATGCTATTTTAACAGTGTTTTAAAAAGACATAAATAAACCCATCAAAACTTATAGGAAAATCCACACTGGCAATTCAGATATAAAAATAATCCATATTTCATTAATGCTGTAATTCATAACAGTGTATGTGCAATATACAGCTATGTCATGATAACATACTTTCCAGAGTTGCCTGATTGCACCCCCTGAAAGTAAAGGGACGTCACTCGGTTGCATCTAAGCATGACGGCAAAGCTGCTCTCCAATGCCTGCCTGTTCTCTCCTGCCTCCCCACATTTGCCGTATCACCATCCCAGCAATGTCCCCAGACACCTTGCTGCCTCGCTGCATAGCCCAGCACCTACCCATCCCTCCCAGCACCTACCTGTCCCCTGTCCCAGCACTGACACTTGTGTCAGGAGCCTGGTAGTGGTATTTGTTTTCTGCCTTAAATCCCTGCTCAGTCCAGTTGGTTTATTACAACAAAGAGAGGAGCTGAAACTGAGGAAGGCTAAATGTGCATGTGCGAGATTATTAATTTTTTTTAATACAAAGAAACATTCTTTGATTCTTAACTACTTGATTCCTTTTGGAGCAAGGAGGCAATCTGACTCCATTTTTAATCCTTGACATCAGCACAACAGTGCTTTGCTCTTAAAAATTTATCCATCCTGGAGTCTTACAATAAATTGTCAAATGTGTTTGGGTTCCTAAGCATGCAGCTGGTGCTTAATGGGATTTTCAAAAGAGCATAAGCAGGTTAGAGACATCCTCCCATCCATTGAAATCGGTGGGATTTAGGTACCTATCTTGCTCAGTTGCTTTTGAAATCCTGCCAGGTGCCCGTCTGCATCTTCAGTTGCCCTGGAAAATCTGGTCCCCATCTATCCCCATGACTCCCCCCGCTCCATTCCTATCAGTATTTGTCTCCCGTCTCTGTCTCCTGCACTCTGGCCTGTATTGATGCTGGAGTCTCTTCCTTTGTAGTTTCTAACACCAGGGAGATCCCTCTCCTTTCTCTCTACCAAACTGGCTCTTCAGCTGGTTAGAGGCTCAGTTGAGCAGCTATGAGTGTGCCCAGATTTTTCAAATTAGTTCCTCTCTCCTCCCAATGATTTTTAATTATTTCTTGGTGTTGTTTTGACTGTGTAAAGCATTTAGGGTTAAAAGACTCTGCAAACGGGTGCGAATGTGAGAGAATGCCCTGTTATGTCTCTCTGTTAGGTTTTGTGCATCTCTAGGCTGAATGCAAGGAGATGGGGAATTAATTTCCCCATCAGCCTGTCCCTCCCCATCCCCTGAAACAGTAAAGTGATTAATGGATTTTGTATTTAAAGTCGAGAAAAATGAGTATTTTAATTTCTGTCTCAGACATGGATAGGGGTGACTCGCAAGGGCTCCTTGTGCAAGCAGTTCCCCATCTGTAAAATGGATCCCGTTTGTATGGGTATGGAGCAAGGGTAATTAATTAGTGTTTGTACAGCCCTTTGAAAATCCTCAGACAGAAGGTGCTAGAAGGTGCTGTGGGTTGGCCTGGGGCTGAAGAGACTCACCCCAGAGCCTGGCTGCCCTCGGAGCCCCATGGGGGTGCAGACACAATGCTGCCGGCCAATTCCGTTGCCAGGTATATTTTCCATTTTCTTTAGAGGAAAACAAATTGGATAGGGAATTATCAGCACGTACCCCTCCCTCACCACCAACTGCCTCCTCCTTTCCCAGGATTAACAACAGCTTCATTAGAAAGCTGGCCCAAAAAAAAAAAAAAAAAAGTATTAGAATATTAGTAATATTAACAGGCTGGGTAACGGAGGGACAATAGTTCTTGTCCCAGCCTTATGCAGAAAGTTTCCTCTTTGAAGTGGTTGCTTCCCCCTTGCCCCTCCGGGAGGGAAGGGGGAACAATTGTCAGAGATCTAAAGCCAGCCAGGAATGCTGAGCTGATGGCTTTCCTGCCTGCCCCCTGCCCGCACCCCTGCCAGCCCCATACTCATGCCTGAATCCCTGCCCGCAACCCTGCATACATTCCTCTCTGCTCCTGCCTGCATCCCTGCCTGAACCACACACACACACAACCCGGTACCTGCCGCTGCCCCAAATCCCTGTTTGTCTCCATCCACACCTCTTCCTGTCCCTGCCCACATCCCTCCCACATCCCGGCACCCTTCGCCTGCCCTTGCCTGCATCCCTTCCCTGTCCACTTCCCTGCCTGCCCCAGCCCTCACCTTTTACTGCATCCCTGCCTGCCCTCTGCCCGCCGCTGCCCGTCGGGTTGGGGGTGTTCCGAGCTGCGTTTTGCCGTGGGGTCGGTGGGTGTCACTAGAGGCTCTAGTTTTCCCTCCCGGCCCGGCCGCCCCTAGCGTGGCGTGGGCCCCGCCGCCCCGAGCGGAAGGGGAGCTGTTGGCCCCGAGGGTTAAAAGCCCCCACCCTACGTAGTGTCAAAAAGAGACATTTTCATACAGACGCGTGAAGCATGGACGAGGGTTTGGGGTTTGGATTTTGTTTGTGTGTTTGTTTTACCGAGAGGATTGTCAAGGTTTTTCTTTCTCTGCGTGGGAAGGATACAACACACCTCCCATGCCTTTTCTTGAACACGGCTGGCTCCCTCCACCTTGGGCTGCAAACCCGGCTGCTTGGAAGTGGCGCAATTCCCACTACGGTCCTTTAGCAACTGTAGAAATTGAAAGAAAAAAAGAAAAAAGAAAGGGGGAAAAAAAGGGGGGGGGGGGGGGGGGAGGGGGCTCAGGCTCGTGTTTCGGTTTTCCCCTTAACTGCCGTCTATGTTGGTGTGTAGATGTGTAAACACCTGCCTGCCGTCTGCAGCGAGGGTAAGAAATACTTGGCCGAGGATCATCAGTGAACATGAGCGAGATAACTCCTTGTTTGACTTTGACCAGCGCACGAGAAGGGTATAAATATTTGTTCTGTTAAAAAAATAGACACTTGAACCATTTCCCCCCGTGAATTTTCTTGTGTATCTCATGGGTACAGTTTCTTCTCCATCCAATATTATTTTCCTGTAGGATTATGAGTTCTCCCTCTCCTTTTCCTTAACAAAACAAAACAAACCCCAGAGACCTAAAAGATAAATACTTTTAAACATCTTCCAGTGTTGTGGGCTATCCACATTTCACAGTGTATTCCCAGTAATTTGCAACTTTTGAATGCTGGGCATTGTTTCTCTCTACTTATTGAAATGCACAGATATGTTAAATTGGGGGGACCCCAACCCCTATGCTTCTGTTTCTCTGCATATGCAAAGAGAGGGCAGCTTGACTCTTCCCTCAGCGTTTGTTAGTCACATCCTCTTGGCCATTGTTTTGCAGTTTGTGCTAGGAATCCAATTTATTTAATGGTAACGAGACGGGGGTTGGTTTGCGGTTTTTTTTATTCCACTCAGTCTAAGCTGATCTGAGAGAACGGAAAACATACTAGCCATGCCAAGGGGCAGCTCCCCAAGATAGCTCCAGTCACCTTGCAAGAGGCATAAGGATCTCCCAAGTGACTGCATACAGAATATGCAACACTATTGCACTTTCAAAGCAACTTTTGGTCGTATATTTAGTTCTTTAAGATTTCAAACAGCATCCAGTGGATAGATAGAGAAACTTTGCTTGTTATGTCTGATGCTGGGATGCATGTACAATAATTCTCTCCTTTCTGTAAGCCTTAGAAGCTGGTCCCCTGGCTGATGTAGATTGCTTATTTCTTGAGAATCCTGTCCCATGTCCTCCTGTTGATAGCAACAGGCCTATTTCCAATGTCAAGAAGGAGTGGGGATAGACGCATAATTTTCAAATTAGGAAATTATTTTTTTAGGGAAACAGAAATAAATAGGCTCCTTGTGAGAAAGGTGTGAGCTGCCTAAATTGAGAAACTATCCAGCCTTTGAAAGCTCCCAAGTTCCAAAATTGTTTTATTAGAAAGGATGTTGAGGACCAAATTTCTGATGTTGTTATGGCAACAGAAATAGTTGGGTGGCAATGTGGGTATCCAGAACGTCAAGATTGTAAGAAACCAGCAAAATAAGCACTGCATTGTAATTGGAAAACCAATTTGAACGATGGTGGCCAAGACTTAGACTTCTTTTATTCAATGCAATCCCCATTTTCATCTGTCCAGCCATGCCGATGGTGCCTTAACAAAGGTGCCAGCAAGGCATTGCAATATTTTTTGCCCTTAAATGTGACCTAGGATTTCAGTTTGTTATTTTTGCTGTTGACTTGCTGAGAAAAAAAAAGTTTCCTTACGATTCTATATTTACTCCTTCTTCAGTACCTCCAACTTTATTTTTCTTTTCTCTTCCCCCCCCCACCCCCTTGCCTTTCTCTAGCGACATGTGCTCCAATCTCTTTTTGTCCCTGCGCTCCCTATCTCGCCTGCTGAAGGACTGTCAGCAGTCCCTCCATAAAAGCAGCCTAATATACTCCTCTGAAACATCTGGAGTATTAAAATTCTGTCAATGCTTTCATTTCGCTGTAGTTGAGGGAGCCCTGAAACCTCAGCCCCATGTCCCCTAGTTTAGAAAGAGCCAAAGTATTTGGGAAGCTCACAGGTCCCTACTGTAACACGCTTCGGGGACCTTTTGTACAGCAGTTGAACGGGATGAATTTGCCAAGTTTCAAATTTCAGGGGCAGGCAAGACATTTGTAAATCAGCGTTTTTGTTATTCTGGAAAAGCTCTTTGATTTGCAGGCGTTTTGGGGTTTGTTGTTGTTTTTTACCTTTAATAAAAAAGAGATGGAGTGTGACATTAAGCAATTTTACAGCATTAGCAGCTTTGGGCTGTAAACAAAGACAAATGAATGCTGCTTATTTTCAGTCCCAGAAGTTTACTGTCAGTTGTTCCCAAACTGGGGACTTGATTCTACGGAATGTTATTCAAGCAAAACACGGCATGATGTCTCGGAGAGTTGTGCCTGAGTAAGTACCCCAGAATCAGCCCCTCTGCCTGCTGAAAAAGAGAAGTGCTAGTTATCTTCTCTAAAAGATTTTCTCCATGGCTGTACACTTCATGTTAACGCTTTTGGTTTGCTTTGAGATTGTCTTGCAAATACAGTGTTCTTGATGCAAAAGCTGGAAAGCAAAAGGGAAATCAATGGGTTTTGAGTAAGGCTGTTTTCTTTTTCTTTTCTTTTCTTTTTTTTTTTAAATTATTATTCCTTTAAAGGAAATCTCCATATAAAACAAACCCAAAAAGCTTTTATTAAAGCATCTGATTCTAATTTAATGTGAGTTTTGTTTCAAGGCTCCTGAAAAAAAATTAAAACATATCCCCCCAATGTTTCGAGCTTCAATTTTCAGCATTTTACAGTGTAAGATTACTTGACATTATTTAATTGGACGTGAGGGTGTAATACAGGAATTTCCGTTATGTGATGGATTAATTGTTTTCCTAATACTTTAAAGGCTGAGATCCAAACATTTTTCCATTCTATTGCAAAATTAACTGCAATAAATCTGTCAGACCCAATTATTCATTTAAAACATTCCACACTGATTAAATCTGCACATTTGCCTGCGTGCGAGTGCGAGCAAGGGAAAGAAGGTGTGTGCAGAGGGGAGAATCCAGGTTTACTCTTTCTCCTCAAAACGGCAGCGATGTTAGAAACGAGTCATTTAAATTTAACCTGGAAAATGTGATTAGCTAAATAGTCTAACAAAAGGATGAAGCATTCGTGAACGCACGTCCCTGAGCCTCCCTGCCGTCCCTCCTCCTCCTCTTCACGGCCACATCCGGACAGGCAGAAGTGTCACGTTTGGACATCTGATGCTATTTGAAAAGATCATATTTTACTTTTGGCGAGGGGGGTGGAGTGTTGAGGGGGTTTTTTTTTGCTTGTTTGTTTGTTTTTCTTTAGTTTGTTGATGTGTTCAAAGTCTCTAAACAAAGTCAGATGTGTTAACAGTCTTATTAACAATGTTAAAATGGAATTAACAGCTTGTGGATACCTCTGGAATACAATAGCATGGCAGCCTACCCTGCCCCCTTATAAATCGCATCCCGCTGTCTTTCTTTTGTTTTGTGCCCAATCAGCAAACTAAAGTTTTGTTGAGACAGAAGAAGGGCAGTTCAAGTGTTCTTGCTCCAGCAGAGGAAGGATTGGTGGTGAGGTTTCTCCTCGGCCCCGGCGAGGCCCCCACGCAAGCCGGGAGAGGGACCGACCCCCAAACCTGCGGGCAGGGCTTTGCTGACCCGCCTGCCTCCCTGACCTCTGCCGTGCTGTTTTGTCAGTTTAAAAGGCTTTGCCGAGGTTGTAGTTTACTTTTATGGGCCTTTCAGCACGTCTACAAAAGCTTTTGTTTATTTAGGATGTAGCGCAGTTCAGATTTCTATTAATCTTCATATAACTTAAGTGGCTTCTCCACTTCTGTAAAGGTTTGTCCCTGACATGGTGCTCTGCCTGGTCTTCAGCAGCCATCAGCCACGTAATTACAGTGAGAGATATTTTGGAAATCATTTGCCTCTGAGAGTGGAAATTAGCACCAACACATGCTGTTGTTTAGACTTTATTTTACCTTTTACTCTCTTAGGTTTACTTCTTGCAGTCAAACTCTAGACTCGTCAGCCAGCCAATTTCAATGCTAAATGTATAACGAACACTTAATGAGTTGGGTTTTGGTTTGTTTTTTTTAATATGGCTAGGACCACTCTGGGTTAATTTTCATAGAAAATTTATGTAAAATTAGAAGATTTCCAAAGGCTTATATGTTTTGCTTTATGGTAATTATATTTTTACTCCTTTTATCCAATGGTCTCTGAGTATTTACAATTCCTCATAGGAGTGCATAGCCAAACAAGGCAGATGCTCATTTCAAGCCCTTTTATAGGTGCAAGACACAGGTGGGTTTCAATTCACCCAAGAACTGTAAAACAGTTGCAAGCCTAAAATAGAGAAAGGCATCCTTTCTGTAGCTGGGCACAGACTCTGAGTGACCAGTGTCACATGCTACCCCCATCCTACCTGATTTCAGATCACTGGCCCCACAGGACATGGAAAGCACATGCTGGAGATGTGCCTGACTACAGTGATGCTCAAAACCAGACAGTCTCCATGTCCAAAGGCTGCTATCTGGAGCAATAGCTTTGTCTCTGGCAGCTCCATGTTCTGTGTCCTCTCTGAAATAATTTGGCCAAGCTGGGATACACTTCTCTGTTTCACTCATTTTCTCTGGTCTTGGCTCTCACAGTGTTTTCACGTGTGTACTACAGCCCGAGGTGCTTAGCTTTTGCTTTCCTTGGGAGTAACAGAGGGATATTTGCGTTTCAGCATTGGGGCCACAGCTGGACAACATGTGGACCACCTGCCCCACCCCAGCACCTGGTCTGCACATCTCTCAGACTCCAGCATAAAACTCATCCACTGTCCTTTCCCTTCAGTTTACACAGCTGTTCTGTAAGTGGAGATGATAGCAGATGCAACACAAACTAATCAGTAGCCCATAGGCCATTTGACTCTGTGGTTATGCACACTGAGCACAGCTGCCCTTCCCACAACGGCACAACATGAAAATATTTCCCCTTTCTGAGGACCGTGTCCCCAAGAAGGTGATAGGAATTAAGTTCAATTCATTATTTTCTTAGCTAACTGCTACAAAACTCCTTCAGAGAGAAACTTGTACCAGTTGTGCACATATAAACCCCAGTATCTAGTCTTAATAATGAAAGAACCAAGGTGATAAAATGTATGTTATTTATAGTATATCTCATTTTACCATGCTGTGAAAATACTATATTTAATAGACTATCCGATAGTATTGTAGTAATTCATCTTATTTTAAATGCTCTGTGTCTGATTTTACACTACAAAGGTTCGGCATCACTTTGAAACTCTACAGATAAAAAGATCTATTTTCATCCTATGTTAAAACTTATGACTTGATAAACAAAGAAAAAATTGTAACCAGGTGCTGGTTTATTTACAGGGGGGGGGGGGGGGGGAGGGAAAAAGGCCTTTTGGGGAAGTGTATTCATTTCTTGTGCAATGTCTGCTGAGAGAACAAACACGTCCTTTGTCTGACTGCTAGGAAATTCATAAATAGATGTGCTGTTTGCTGAGAACATTTTTGGTTGATGTAAAATGTAGATTACAACAATTATGTCAATACTTTGCATTTGTTGTTATCTTCCAGAAATCAGGCATCTCAAAGTGCCTCAGAAGAGCATTCCTTGCACAAAAGATGTGTAGGAATGCCGATGCGATCTTCACCAGTTGCCCTCCACAGACCAGTGCTACACTCGCCGTTGGCAATTGCCAGCACTTGGGATGTAGCCCACCTGTCAGTTGTGTTTGCAGTGCTTACATTATTGTTCCTCTAAATCTCATTTATTGTAGTAGCAGATCAGCAACAACGGAGGAGCCTGTGCGCAGTGTGTCAGAGGAGTGCAGACTAGTGGGGCAGTCCTTGCCAGATTACCTTTACAGGGCCCCAGAGCCCAACCATCAAAGGTGCTGAGACCTTCCTAGCAGAGCAGCTTTGGTGAAGCAGCAAATGTCTGCTGCTCGACAGTTTCCAGCTCTGATGTGATTTTTTTCTATGGAGGCTTGCTTTCCTGTATTAGTTTTCTGAATTCCTTGACCTGCACTTTTATTTCTGTGATTATGCAGAGAACATCTTCCTGCTAGATATCTGTTGAAAGAATGTTTAAGAATAATCACATTTCCCCCTTTTTATTTATAATCTTCATAATTTGTAGCAAATTTGTATAAAATATTTGGGGTTTTTTCCTGGAAAATAGTGTGTTCAGTTTTGTATATAGAGCTATGTGGAAATTCATTGTATATATTGTCTTCTTGGTGAACTCTTGGTCATGCCCACAAGAGCTTTACATGTTTTCTGGAAGGAGAGCCCTACAAACTACACAACACATTTAAAAAACAGGAAAGGATAAGCAAGCCTAATGTCACTGATTTAAAAACAGTTTTAACTGAGAGACGGTATTACCTCTTTGTTCATCCATTTGGGTTCAAAGAATTCTCCTACAAAAATGTACAGCAGAAATTGAAGGATGAGAGCAGAGCAAAACCAAAGATGTGTTATATTGTGAATCTGTAAAAATGCCCCTGCATATTCCATATTACAAAGATACCTATTGAAGATAAGATACTGCCAAAAATATTTCCAGGGTTAGGCTTTATTACAGTGTCTCAATTTGAAAGAAATTATGCTATTACACAGTGTGATGCTTTTATTTAAATCTGTCTGGTAATACCTCCTGCTCTGTCTAGGAAGCTTCTTCCAGCTGTTGGAGGTAGGCAGGATAGACAGGAGGACTTAGTTTTAGTGAAGAGTGGCTGTGCAAGAGGGGCAGTGGTTACTCCTTGGCTGGAGCCGGGGATGGTGCGGATTCAAACATGTTGGAGAAGCCCCTTCCTCAAGACCTCAGAAAAGGTCCATGGAAGTCCATAGCAATCTTTCCATTGCCCTCATCTGCAAGAAAAGCGAGAGAATGGCTTTGGTGCAGGAGGAGAGAGTGTGGCTTTGATCAGCACCAATTTTGTTGTTTCTATTCCTTCGCGTAAAGCAGCATCCAGGCTGGGACAGTGTCACGGTCAGAGTGTGTGCCAAGAGCAGAAGCTGCCAATTAATGGAAAGTCTCGTCTTTGCAGCAGAGCAAAAAGAGGCACCTTGACACTCTTCTGAGTAATGAGGTGAAGGGAGACACTTAGAACAAACTTAAAAACTCCTGAGGACTTTGTCAGAGTATTCCTGGGATTGTCTACTAAACTCAAAACCGACCTGGCTAAGCTTTTCTGAGGCAAGTATTTGTATTTGTATTCATCCATCTGTCTTGGATGGTTTATTTACCTTTCCCATGTCAGGCAAGTATTATTGAAGATATTCTTCAGGGTAACTAGGTGCAGATGAGTTCAGTTTGAGTGGCTTATGCCCTTGGAGGAAGGTGCAGAAAGGTGGCCAGAAGGAGGTCTGTGAGGAGCCAAGGATGTTGCATTTCATTCCCAATCAGAGCTGCTGTAGTGCAGGTGCAGGTGAGTGGTGGCCTGGGGAGGAAGCTGAAGGAGATTTTTAGTGCTAGAGAGGCGCTTCGGCTTCCCTAAATCACCTCAAGAGTCATGTCACATCATGTGCTCTCTACTGGCACTACATTTTAATGAACACAGACTAGGAAATGCCATCTGAAAGTGTTTGATCTATATAGGTGTACCTATAGAGAGGTTTTTCTGTAGAGGGATAACACAGTAACAATGTATGTAAAGGACACGAGACACGTTTTGAAGATGCAGTGCCTCGAATGCTGTTACAAGCTTTCCTATTGCAAGCCAATTTTTAAATCGGGGAGCTAGGGAAAACCTTGTAAATGAGGCTGCCAGTTTATTTATTTATTTGTTTCATTTCAGCTGAGACAGATGGGATTCTCGGATCATGCACTGTTAAGCCTTCCTTTGGAATTCGCGCCACTGTGGCCATGGAGCCCAGATGGTGCTTAAATCTGTCATTTTTTAACAACTCCACTTTCTTAATTTTATATCCAAACACATTGAGCATTCAAAGTGATTAATTACTGTCCAGATATGTCTGTGCTGCAGCAATTTACTCACATGTGCCAAAGATCATTTCGGTAAGATCATTTTGGTAAGAGCTGAGCGAGTGGAGAAAGACTCGCCAGCAGATACCTTACACTGGAGGTAGCAGCACAGTGCTGCTTGTATCATCCTTCTCTCACAACAGAGGCTTGGCAAAAAGTTTCCATGAGTAAAACAGAATTTTGGTGCACGTAAATATTTTACAGTTTCTCTGGAGGCTTTCCCACTTTTTCCATAGAAGCTTCAGTCTCACCAAATCTTGCATTTCTCATCAAAAGGGATTTTTTTGATGCCTGGCAAGTATCAATATTATCCTTTTAGGATTTTATGCCCAGACATAATGGCATGGACAAGATTACAATGCCAAACCATTTACTAAGAGAAAGATGACGGATTTTCTTCCAGAAGCAGTTTGCTCCAGGGATTTCAGGAGTTAAATTATAAAATTACTCTAATTCTTCAGAATCAGATGTTTCTCTGGTTGCTTCTCCACATCTTTGAAGTGGTCATTCCTCTAACTTTCATGTTTGCAGCAAGCTGCTAAGAATTCATTGATTTTTGGAAATGAGGGAAGAAGGGATACTGCATGCTCTGTGCAACTCTAGCCCACCAAAATCCATGAACCAGTGCTGCTGTTCCCTAAGCACTGTTAGATAATCACCTGACAGGGTTTTTTTGTATGTTACTGCATATCGTTTATTTGGTTATATGGGTTTGGTGCAGGTGGAAGTGCAGCTTTCAAAAGCCCTGGAGAAGTGGGAGCTTCCTCTGGTGTTCCTGGAGCCAACCAGGGTTTCTAGGAGTTTCCTCCTTTGCAAAGGAATCACAGTGCTGGTGCTATATTAAACACCATCAAAGTAAATGTCTAGCACTTTCCATTACTCGGAGACATTGGGCAGCATCAGACTGTGTCATTCCTTCGTGCAGTCTTTATACTTGTACAGCCTTAATTATTAGCATTGCTGTTTTGTGTTTCATCCACCATGCACACCACTGCTGAGGACCAGTTTATAAGAGATAGAAAGCCCAAGTTACTTAAGATCAATCTACACTTACCTGAGGAGTAGAAGTTTAGAAGTTTGGTTAGGTTCTTTTAAAAACCCTTGAAAAAGAACTATTCCTTGCCACACTTTAAAGGAAAACATAGTTCAGGAAAAGCAAAATGAGATTATTATTTTTTTCTGCCACATTCTGGAATCTTCATGGAATCAAATAAGTAATAAGTAATCAGATGATGAGTCACCATTGACAAATGTATGGTATAAGGTTTTAAGGAATGCCTCCTACTAAGGTGAAAATGTGCTATTCAGTGACTCAAATAGCCAAAGTGTAATGTTCAAAGGAGTGCATTCTGCAGTGGTAAGACTTGGGTAGATTTTTTTTTTCCCCTTGAAATCAAGCATGTTGCTACTTCTAGCACAGCATGTGCTTGGAAATTGTATGTATATCTCTGTATGTATCTCTATAGGTATTTATGAACCAAATTTGAACAAAGACATGTGAAGCAAATTTGCCTCTATAATAAAGTGAATGTGTTATATTCATACTTCTAAATGTGTGTGTGTGAGAGTGAGGAATGTTCCCATTTTTAATTATACTGTAGTTTCCATTATCTAACGCACTGCCGTAGAAGGCTTTTGTTCCAAGAGCACTATGTCTTCATACAGACATTTCCCTTGTTGAATTCCAGTTGAATTTAATTACTGCTAGTAATTACTGAGTGGTGGTCACTGCTGCACAATTGATAATTAATGTTAAGCAGCTAATATACAAGGTTAAAAAATAAATGCTCTTTAGAGGAAGGAGGTGCTTCAGCATCGAAGCCCAGAGCTGCATCGAAGCACTGCTTCTGGAGCAGTGAACATCACCTTTTTGCCATCCAAATTTTCCTTCTGCTTATAACCCAGTCTAGTAGATTTTAAGTAGTTACATTAAGTTGCAGCAATGCTTTTTTGTTTGCTTATAGTTTATGATTTAGTAAGGCAGGAGAAAGCTGAGCAAGCTTTGGTTTTTTTAGGAAGAGAGATTTACTGGCTTTTTGGGGGAGGGAGTTCAAGTCGTGTGTTTCCTCACTCTCTGAGTATCAACAGTTACTCTGCACTTGCTAGGTGCCCCTAAAACAGAATAGCTGGAATTTCTTAGACAATGAAAGTGCAAGTTTTGTGGTGTTTTTGCTCTCTTTTAATAGAAATACAGGCAAATTCATGTCTGTAGCCTCAACTCTTGTTTTGTCCTTCCTATATAAAATAAAATGCCTTACTTTTCACAGGAGAGCCCTGGTTCTGACTCCCTTTATTTCCAGGTATAGAGATAGAAGATTATACTGCCCAGTCTGCACTTTTTGTGATACTTCAGGGCAGTTTCAGCTAGGAGGAAATGGCTGCTGTTGACACTTCACTATTGTATGTTTGCGTTTGGCACAGAAATTACTTTGGATCGTTCTACGTCGTCTTCCTTAAGTCTTGTTAGCCAGAGAATGACACCACCTTTTGACACTTAAAATGCCTGAAGGTGTCTTCTCTTTGGAGTCTACCGCTCAGGAAATCCAAGGGCTTGATCTGACTACTTAGAACATAGAAATCCATTTGAAGAGTGAAAGTTAGACTGGGTTATCTAATAAAAAAAACCAAAACACAATGAAAAGGAGGAAAACCCCAAAATCCCAGTTCCTGTCCATCTTTTAAAAAGGGTCCACTTCATCTGATTTCAAATTTATCAGCTTCACAAGTGAGTCTTTCTAGCCTTTTCCTAATGAGTTCCCAAGTGTTTTTTGGCCATAGATGTTAAAGCTGGTGTGTTTGTGATTTCCCTGGCAAGCTGCTGTTTGTAAAGAGGATATAATGTTTTCTTGGTCCTTTGCCCAAAGTAATTTTCAAGGAACTGTAACTGCATTTAGTGCATGTCATTCATTGGAGAGAAGTCATTGTAATTGCATTCAATCACAATCAGTTTATGGCTCTTTTATCATGTTTTCATGCTGCATATCTACTCAAACATCATAGCAAAACTTAATAGCTACTGTTTTACTTCTGCGTAAAAACCATTTTATGGCCTTTTTGTGCAGCAGACATCAGGTTTCAATCACTCTTGCCCCATGGAGAGAGAAAAAAGTTGGACAAAGAACTATCAAAAGTCCTTAACTATATAAAATTTTATTTCAGGTCAACTTCCCATAAAAGATATTAAATGTATTTTGTGGTTTATTCTGCACGTTAACAATTTTAGAGGAGCTGCAATATTTTGAGGGAAGCAGTATGAAAGGGGGAAGTTAATTCACAGAAGATGTTTTACATTTGGGATAGTTTTCCTTTGTAAAAGGATGGATTTGGATGTGGAAGAGGTGGCTGGAGAGTGCCATAATCACATTCTCAGAGAAGCTTTAAAAGCTCGCTGTTGCCTCTACTGAATTCAGATTTCTGACCTTTTGCTGAGCTTTTTTAATCATTGCTTTAAATTTTTCATGGTCCATTCATAAAACCCAGCACAATTCATGTGCCTTAAATTTTATCTTTTACTGCCTGAGCACTGCCCAAGTTCCCAGCTGAAAACTTTAATTAAAAGGGAAACTTTGACTTGCTGCTGAGAAGATTAGTTCACATTAGAATGGTGAGATAAAAGAAAATTTAGTTCTAATCTAATTAACACCAATTAAAAGATGTAAAAGAATTTGCATTGGCCAATTGTTAATTATGCATCAATTTGCCTTTGCTGTGACAAAAAAAAAAAAAGCAAAACATGACCCATTTTGGTTTAGGATACCCATAGTGTGATGATATTGCCACAGTCAGTTTTCATGTGAATTGGCTAAGATGGTAACACTTACTTTGTATCATCCTGGTGCTTTGGTTTGTGCTCAAGATTTTAGTGGAATGTTATTTCAGCTTAATTTGCCTGTAACTTGACAACTGTTTGTAGGGGTGATGGAAATGTAAATCAAAACTCTGTTTTTACAGATTACAGAAACTTACTATGTTCTATACAGCCTATATATACCTATATATATATACATACATATATGTATATACACATATATACACACATAAATAAACCTATCCCTGGAGGTTTTTAAGGCCAGGCTAGATGTGTCTCTGAGCAATATAATCTAGTGTGAGATGTCCCTCCCCATGGCAGGGGGGTTGGAACTAGATGATCCCTGAGATCCCTTCCAACCCTAACAATTCTATCATTCTACAATTCTATATATTCTTCATCTCTCTAAATGCATGTATGCAGTAGTTTGGAGGTGTTAGAGGGGCACTTGATTCACAGGGGTGGGGTTAAATTATATTTTAGATTATCTCATAATAAATGCTTTTATTCCATGTGCCTTGACTGCATTTTTATGCAGGGTGTCATATTTTGAGAGAATTGGTGTGGACAGTGAGCTTCTCAGTTTGCTTCCAGGTGGAAGGCTGAAGATGTTTCATCACTATGTGGTGGCCTCTTGCTGTGATCTTAAAATGTTCTCTTTTTTTTCCCTCTTTTTTAAATTTCTTTTTTTAATATGTATTTGCTTTTTTTCTAATTTTGCAGATTTAAATTCTAAAAGTGAAATGTCTAGTTCAGTGTAAGGCAAGACAATGCTGTTTGCATTCTGTTAAAGGCTTTATTTTTATGGAGGTTATTGTATTACTAGGTGAGTTCATATATGTAAGTACCATTTGTTTGGTAATGCCACCAAATGAACAGATAGTTTATGATGTTGGTTGCTGCTTGTGACCTCAATAATATGAAGACAAATTTAAAACAAAAGTCCTGAATTTCTGTTTACATTATCGTCTTTTTTAACTCTTTTAACTCACTGTTTGTCTGTACGGTGGACAGTGTAGGTTTGACTTGCCTTCAGTGTGGCAAGTCTGATGGGGTTATGAAGATGTCAGAGCTCTGCAAAGCAAGAAGGTTCCATATTTCTGATCACAGACTACATAGGAAAGAAGGTGTGTGCTAGGATATGAAAGAACTGTTACATCAACCCACTTTCAGAAAGTCATATGAAAATGGAATTTTGTGGCCAAAATTTTTATTATGGGACCAAAAGAGGACAGCATGTCAAAGGGAATAGAAATAGTTGTGTTACAATGTTGCTTGCAATCAAATGCCATAAAGTTGTAACAATGTCTTAATTAAGAATTGCCCTGAATTTGCTCATTATAGTAAAAACCCCAGAAATCTACTGTAAAAATGCATAGGGTAAGTCTTCTGTATGTCCTCTTGTTCATATTATGCCTTGCTGTGCTGTTCTTTATGCTTTTTATTTCACAAAGGTTCTTTCTAAAGAAAACAAACCAGGAGCTAGAACATTAAGAGTACATTATATATTTGACCAATCACTTTTATAAAGTCTGATGCAAGTCTTTAATCTGAGATCCTTAGAGAATGTTTTAGTTTTTAATATTTCTATGACCTTCTCCGGGGGACTGAAAAATTACTTTGAAGTATCAAAGTGGAGCATGGAGTTTTAGCTGTGTGATTCCCATTAAAGTCAGTAGGAGCCAGGTAGCTAAAACTCAACGCAACTATGAAAACATACTCCTTGTGCAGTGTTAAGTAGTAAAGCAATTCTTTGACATGGTAGTGACATTTTACTGCATTTGCTGGCTTTATAGATTCACTCAAGGCTTGTATTTTTATTGGAGTTTTACTGTTCAGTGAAAATAATGAAGGAATATTCAAAAGCAGGTGTAGGCTATTCTAGTAAAAGGCGCAGCTGTTGGGAAAGGCTGATGGCTTACATATATTTTTAACGTAATATGGGAAAATCAGATTTGCAAACTCCAAACTCGTCACCTGCACGTTGGTCACACTGTTTGAGGTGCCTGAAAATACTTTCATACTCAGCCCGGAGCCAAAACCAGCCATGGGCAAGAAATGGTGCTGGCAGGCGATGGTGATTTCTAAGCTCAGCCATGCTCCAGTCCGAGGAGAAAGGTGAGCCAGTGGCCAGTGCTTCCCAGAGGTACTGACACGCTAACTAACACAGCCATCCAGAAGAGAAACCTATCTGATTAATACAGTTTCTTTCAATCTGAAATGCCTCTACAGTTGGCAGTATCTACAGAGTGGGCATTCAGTCTTTGAACCTTCTCTCAGCAAAGGCAGAGTGACTGAGGGTTTTTTGTGGTCTCTCTATTCAGTTATGTCCTAAGGTACAATTACATAGAGGCCTGGTGATAAATTACAAATCCCTGTTGTCCTTTTCCAAGGGTAAAACCTATGCCTTTTCCTTTTTTTTTTGTTTTGTTTTGTTTTGTTTTGTTTTGTCTCTAGAGCTCCATGCAGAAATCTGTAGGGTTGTCATTCACCAGGGACCAGTTAGAAATAATTGATAATACACTGGAATATTAACAATGCGTGAGGAAGGAGACCATGAGAGAAATGAGACTCAGTTCTGAGTTTTCCTGACAAGGTTATCCTTTCTTTGTCCACTGCTTCACAAGAAGAGCAAGCATTGGGAGGAGCTGGCAATCAGAGATCCATTCACCTCCTCAAATGTGGGCTTTGTCCAGACTGGCCTTTGTCCAGTCTGAAGTACCTTTAGAACCAGCAGATATCTTTTGCATCCTTCTACCCCAAACCAAAGCATCTTCTAAAACATTACAACACAATTAAGTCGTGTGAAGTTTAGTTTATACCAAGGTGAAATGTCAGGTATCCAGTTAATTTTGCCTGAAATCAGAAAGGAGGACTTAGAGCTTCCAGGCATTACACAACAACATCCAGTACCCATTTTACAATCTGGGCAGTCTGCCAATGGTGTCCTTACGTGGGCCTGCTGTCCCCTCTCAAGTACAGAATCACAGAAAATATCTGGTTGGAAGAGACCTCAAAGATAATCCAGGTCCAACCTTTAACTCAGCACTGTAGGATCAATACTAAACCATGTCTCTAAGTGCCAGGTCCGCACACTGCTTATACTCCTCCAGGAACTGGTGACTCCCCAGCTGCTTTGGGCAGACCATTCCAATGTTTGATAACCCTCTCTGTGAAGTATTTCCTAGCATCCAGCCTGAACCTCCCCTGGTGCAGCTTGAAACCATTTCCTGTAGTTCTGTCACTTGCCACCAAGAAGAGGCTGGTCCCCTCCTTGCGCCAACCTCCCTTCAGGTAGTTACAGAGAGTGATGGGGTTTCCCCTCAGCCTCCTCCGGACTGAACAACCACAGCCTCCTCACAGGCCATGTGCTTGAGGCCCTACATCAGCCTTTTTGACTTTATCTGGACATGCTGCGGAAGCTGGACGTCCTTCTATAGTGAGGGTCCCAGAACTGAACACAGTACTTGAGGTGATCACCTTGCTGTTGCTGCTGGCCAGAGTCTTTCTAATACAAGCCGAGAGGCCGTTTGCTTTCTTGTCCACCTGGGCACATTGCTGAGGAGAGCTGTTTACCAGCACTGCTGTCTGGGACATGCTCCTTAGTGCTGTATTAGCTCACATGTAGCTTCTGGAGGAGTCCTTCATGTGTCAAGAGGGGTAGAATGTGCCTAATGATGTACTGACATCTACATTTTCTCCCCCAAATTGTGAAATGTGCATAATGCATTACCTTACCTCAATAACACTGCAACTTTTTAGAGCTACAAAAGCATATAGTGTTCCAGTCATATGTCTTACATTTTGTAGCATCGAGTGTTTCATCATTAACATGTTCATTTCAACTTTTTCTAATACTGACTGAGAAGTTTCCAGAATTAAATAACATGGAAATATAGCAGGAGTGTCCATGGACTAATCTTTTCTTAATCCCCAAGTTTTTATTTCGTGAGTCTCAGCACAGTGGTTTTCAGAGGAACGTAATGGTAGTTCACCTTTAATACGGGTATCTAGCTCCCAGAAGCTACAGGCATTACCATATAAAATACCCCCAAAGTACAGGCTGCAGACATAAAAAATCCATGTCAAAGAGGAGGTTTGCTGCACTTGTTCTGGAAGAGTACGCTGCATTTGGAAGTCATAGCTTTGAATTCTTTGGGTTTGTCATTTGTGTGAATTACATTTCCAGAGCTTCTTTGATTTTTCTTAAGTACCCTTTCCAAACCTTTTGTGAGGATGTATTTATGAAATGCTGACCTGTACTGTTGGATCCAGGCACAAGAGCAAGCACATGCTCAGTTTTCCTCCTCTGCTACTCCATGCACATTCATAATCACCTGTTGGAAAGTGTGGGGTGATGTTTATTGCTGTACTATTATGTTTCTGTAATTTTTACCAGCACAGTGCCTGTGTGTGCATCTGCATTTACATATTTAACTCCATGAAACATGTTTGAGTAATAGAAAAAGTATCACTGCATTAACTTTATTCGACTTCTCAGGTTTAAAGATGTAAACTGGTTATAATTTTACTAAATAGTTTATGATGTTGTTATTTCTTTAATTGTAAAATATTTTGAAGTGTGCAGAGACTGAATCATATTTTCATTACGTACCTGGCTAGGGACTGGGCTAAATGATTCTCCAAGCGGTTTGGGAAAAAAAATGCTCATCGAAGACTTATTAAGTCGTGTGAGAATATGCATTAAATGCTTATCTCTCCTGTGGGTATGTAGGTATCAGCTACTTGGTTTACTGTGTGAGGTTTAATGCTTTTCTTCTAATTTCTAATGAACTTTACCACCAGACTACTTGATCATGACTAAGCCTATGAACAATGCGAATGGAATTGCCCCCTGATGGTGAGGAATGGGGCCCAGATGGCCCTTAAAAGGTGATAATTAGGAAATATAGCATATCTGAGTAGCTAGAGAGAGAGAAATTTGTTGAAGACAGTCAATCTGTTTGAAGCAACGGTCTTTTCCCTAATTATATAGATTTTTATTTAGGGCTGCTTTAAAGTAAATTTTCCCAGAAAATTTTATTTGCAACTGGAAACTAGAAACCACTGATTCTGTTTCTCCCGTTTTCAATTCTCTGTGGAACCTTTTCTTCTCATGTTGTCTTCAAAATATGAGTGACAGGCTGGACGTGTATGTTGTGGCAGCATTTTGGGTTGTAGATATTCTTCTGCTGCAAAATGACAACTAAATACAAAGCACCGGAGACAGATGTTGTAAAACACACGTATGACCAGAAGTCAACTGTAAACTCTGCAAGATGAGGATTTGCTTGCTCCTAGAAAGATTAGTCAGAATTAGTGTGTTTCATTGCCTGTTGGGAGTTTCCTATAGCTCAGACTTTTATTTCTCTGTTTAACTTTATAACTTTATTAAAACACTGCAATTTGGAACTATTTTGTTGCTTTAGTTCACACGCTAATGAAATAGTACCACAGGTCATTTAAGGCTCCCCTTTGTAGCTCTCCTGCTACAGCTGCCTTATGAAGCAAGATTTTATGTTGATTGTGTTTTCTGTGTTGTGAGAAAAATGCTGGTAGGGAAGGGACATCCATATTGCTAGTTTCTAGGAGGTTATTATGGGGGGGAAAGAGAAATCTTGCTTGTAATTAGTTAATTTTTAATTGTATTAATTTTGTAAAGTTGGTAAACTCTGTACCTCGGAGTGGTGTGATTCAAGCACATACTTTATTTTCAGAGGACAGGTAGATAAATATAAAGGTGGAGGCATATCATGGCTAGATGCATGTTAACTATTATTCTTTTCTAAATGAAATCTTGAATTCAGGTGTTAAATACAAACCCATGACAAGTACTTAGTAGTAAAACCTGCTGTAAAGGCCTGCTTGTCTCAAGTTTGCGTCTGATTCACCATACCAGAAAAAAAGATTCTTCAAAACAGAGGCATATCTTGCAGACTATGTCCTGTTGCTGTGGGAGAGGACAGGCTTGCTGACAATGTAGGGAAGGACTCCAGGAGGATTATTTTCTCCCCTAAAATATTTGATTCTGTCTCCTGTTCTGTCCCTTAGGAAACGGTACCATGTTCTGACCCTGTCACATTGAAATGGAAATAAAGGGCTCTGCGATCACTATTGCCAGGGCTCAAAAGTGTTCTGGTCGTTATCACCTATGTTAACCTCCACCTTATGTTACATATTGTCCTCTCTTTCTAAATGCATTTTCCTCAGCTTCTCTGCTGAATTGGGATCATCAAAAGGTCAAGTTTCTAGATCTTTAAATATCAGTGCATTACTGGTTTCTCATCTGCTGGAGCATCCTGTTCTTAAAAGGAACCAAAAACCAGTGCTAAAGGATAGCCAGCCTACTGAGAAGGAAACTACAGCAAAAATACTTTTCCCACAGTTTCTTTTGATTTTCGTCCTCCCAAGTGCAAGGTATTCCAAGGCATAGAACAATATCTATTCTGGGTTATCCCTTCTATGTCTGGGTGTTCTACTGAAGTACGTAAAAATATTCCCAAGATTCTGAACACACTTGTAACATCTTGTTTGATTATAAAGATAACACTAACTGGTAATATTAATATGAAGTGTAATTAAAACTTAGTCTTTATCCTCAATTTGCTATAGGTTAATCTGACATTTTCATCATACATCCATAAATTGTTCCTCAGACCGATAATGTCTTGAGCTGCCAGCTTTATTTTGGTTTTAATTAAGAGTTTTGAAGCACTAAAACAAAGTTTGTGAAACTATTTCACATTTTTTAGGATAATTTTAAACCTATTAGAAATTGCATGGAAAATAATGTAAGTTGTTAAAAATTGCCCTGGCTGGCAGTATTTAAATTCAGATTAATACAGTTTTAGCAGATGTGGCTCCTGAAGTGGCAAAAAAGTACCAGCTGTAGGCGTGTGTGTGTTTGGAAATGGTAAATAAACACAGCAGATTTTGCCCTCCTGCCTCGCACATCGTAACATACTGCAAATAAAAGTATAACTTCAGCAAGGACTCTGGGATTCACCACGTGGCTGACCCAGGAGTGGTCTGGATGCAGACCGCCCCAGTGAGCATCCACACCAAATGCAACGTGCCTGTGAGAGGCCTCATGGTGAGAATTACCCATGGCCCTCACAGAATTCCAACAATTTTGTGACTGCTGCAATTGCACTGCGCATTTGGATAAAAGCAGTTTGGCAAACACGTAAAAGAGGTTGTGCTTCTTTATCCTGATTACGAGGAGTTCTCCACACGCTCAGCTTTACACTCATCCAAAGCAAACAGCGTATCCAAATGGCATCCAAGTGCTGTAAGGGAAGGCTTTCTTGCCACCTTGTTACATCTCCCATTTCTGAGCACTGCATTTCTTTCTGGCCTACTTATTGTAAGACAAATAAGCAAATCTGGTCTGCTAGGTATGGTTGTGCTGCTTCCCAGCTTGGCCATCAATATGCACTTGTGCTCAGAGGGCAAATTGCATCCTGGGCTCCATCAAAGGCAGCTTCACTAACAGATCAAGAGAGGTGATTCTGCCACTCTGCTCTTGTGAGGCCTCACCTGAAGTACTGTGTCTAGCTATGAGACCTTGAACACGAGACATAGACCTGCTAGAGCAGGTCCAGAAGGAGGGCTACAAAGATAATCAGGGGGCTGGAACACCTCTCCTACAAATACAGGCTTAAAGAACTGGGGCTGTTCAGCCTGGAGAAGAGAAGGCTTCAGGGAGACCTTACAGGTACATTTCAGTATCTGAAGGACACCCACAGAAAGGCTGGGGAAGGACTGTTTAGAAGGGGCATGTAGCAATAGGACATGGGGCAATGGGTTTAAGCCAGAGCAGGGTAGATTAAGGTTGGACATAAGGAGGAAGTTCTTCACAATGAGAATGGTAAAATAATGGAACAGGCTGCCCAGGGATGTGGTTGAGGCCCCATCCTTGGAGACATTCAAGACCAGACTTCATGTGGCCCGGGGCAGCCCAATCTGGTTGGAGGTGTCCCTGCTGACTAATGTGGGGTTGGACAAGATGACCTTTGAGGGTCCCTTCCAACCCAATGCAGTCTATGAATCTATCAATCTGTTGTGGTGAGGTCAACATTTTGTGTTCTCTTCTGCTTTGAATGAAATTCTTGGGTATATTCCACTACTCTTTCGCTTTTGGTTTAAAAAGAAAGAGAGAGAGAGGCTCTTACTGTCATTAATGCTGTTACTCAAAAAAGTGGCTTTAGTCTATCTATCCTAACTTACCAAAAACCTTCCAGAACATTCTGTATTCTGTCATTTTACAAGTAGTTTAATGCAAGTTTAATTCTACACAGCGTAAAGGAGAAGACAGCAGTGGAGGGTTAGTGCTCGGTGCTGTGATGTGACACAGTGTGCTTGTTCTGTTTATTATAATTGATCGTGAATGGTTAAAGTACCTAACAGCTGCCCCCTATATTGTGCTGATATTTATATGGTACTTTTATATTCTGTCTGAAACCATAAGCACAAAGGGTTTCTAAAGAATTAATATAAAACTTGCTTGTAAAATTCCAAGGTTTATAGCATGATTTCTTCAGTGTGGACCTGTTTGGTTTATGAGTGGATGCTACTTAACTCTGCACGACACTTTTCCATGCTTCTCTTGCACAGAAAAGCTCCAGGTTTTGAAAAGTTTAAAACCTTTTATTTTACTGAGACAAGCCTACCTTCTTTTTTGTAAGGAAATTATTTTGAAAGTAGGTGACACATATACATGCAAGATTAATGTGGCATAGATATCCTGAAGTACTTTAAACCACTTGGGTAACCAGTGACCACTTTTCCCCAGCACTTGAAACCTTTTGTTTAGGATTAACTCTTTAGTAGCTTTCTTCTTTCACTTTTCAAACAGACAACCTGAGGCTTCATCCAAGAGACTATGCTGGCACAAAATGGCTTAGGGCCATCTTTCTCCTTTATCCAATGACCATGAATCAGGCCTCTTCTGATACTTTAAAGCTGAATTTATGGTTTCATGTGTTTTACGCTCAGCTGTGGCTCCCAGTTTCCTACTGTGCTAATACAACCCCATCTCTGGTTGGGGTAAACTGCAAGCCCTTTATTTCCTCGTGAGCTTGTGACTATTGCAGGTCTTTGTACTGCTTCCATCCAACTGCATTTGCCTGTCATCAAAGGGACCAAAGAAGATGGGAGAATACTTGCACCTTTTTCTGGGTGTTGGCAAACCCAATGTCTCAAATATCCTCTGGAGCCTCTCCCACTACCTCTAATTTCAGGGAGCTACTGTATTTCAGTCCCATAAATACCATTATCTTACAGCTGCCTTCTGCTCTGCACATATATTGATCATTAACTGATTGATCTACTGATCAGTAGAGAGAAAAAGCATATTAGTCCTGAGCATGTGGCTTTGCTAAGGGCAAAGGAGGAGTGATGTCCCTTTTTTTTGAGTCATCTCTAACTGCAGGAGGTGTCATGGCCATCTCCACGCCTGGGAAGGCTGGCCTTGAGACCAGCCTGCAGCCTCTTGGGACTTGCCATGGCTTCAGGTTTGTTGTTTGGCTGTGGAAGAAGACCCTGTAATAGGCAGGTCAGACGGGCTCTGTGACAAGCCAAGCCTGGCTGGGGAGCAGGTTTGCTTAGAGCTGCAGTAACTGTGCATGGCACTGACCATTAGTCCTACCTGGTGCTTATAAACACTGATTCAGTGTTGTGCCTGCTGCAGAACCTTGAATGAGGTTTTAATGAATCCCCACCTGAAACGTTAAAACCTACAAGGTTTTAACATGTGTAATAATAATAATGCTGAGAGTATTCTGGTTTTGAACTGTGAGGTTCCCACATTTCCAAGCTTTTCTCTGCAATCAGCTGGTCTTGAGATTTACCCTCTTTTAAAAGTCCTCATGTAGGTCTGTGACTCTCAGCAAGGAAGCATGAACAAAAACCAGCATACCATGTTTTATAATGCTGATAAATCCCAAGAGCATAGTTAGCATACTGAATGTTGACAAAAACGAGAAGAAGCAAATGCCTCTATGAGTAGGGTTATTTGTGCCTGTTTTCCTTTCATGGGCTGGATTTAGCTTTAATGAAAGCATCAGTGTGCCAGGAGCATCAGAGGCACTCCCTGCCCCTTCCCACTCCTCCCACCCCCAGTCCGGATGTTATTACACAATGTTAAGCATATTCTTTCCTGGATATTTGCAAAAGAATGGGATGATTACCTTATTTTCATGTCTATAGCCTGCATCACAGATAACTTGTGCCCTCTTAGAAGTACTTATACTTGAGAATGAGGCTGTGGTTAATCTGTACTCGCAGAAGACCTTTATTAAATAAAGAGGCAGAAGCAGAGAAGGATTAGAGGAAAAACTAATTGGTCACACAGAAGGAGCTCTTGGGCAGGTGGATGAAGAGTAAGCTTCCCATCGAATGCATTCTCTTTATTTTGTTTTGGTTTGTATTTGAACTGCTAACCCGTGGATTGCATACACGAAAATAGACTAGGAATTCACACTTTGGCAAAGGAGCAAAGCTGCCTGCTTTAACACTGTGCTCCGTAGTGGGATATGAGGCTTGCCTTCACTTTGCAAAGCAGTTTTGAGTTCAGGTAGCTAATATACATCTGCTGTGCTCAGGTAAAAACACAGTGAAGATGAGGCACTTGGGTTTTGTTCTGAGGTCATACCCTGACTCCGCATGGAGGTAACCTTCTGATAAAACTGGAGTACCTAGTTTCCACTGCCTTTCTGCCTGCCAATATCTGCCATGCACAAGTTATTCCAGTGGGGGGAAAAAAAAAAGGGGGAAAAAAAAAAAAGTCAAGCTGCTTTTTTTTATCAGCGAGAAGCCTGAGGCAGTGGAATCCTCAACCTTACAAAAACATAAATGACCAGGCTTTGATTCCTGCAGAAGGTTTAAGGCTGATTATTTTAAGAACCGTTGAAACCTGAAGCCACAGCCCTCTGATTACAGTCCTAGTCTGTATCTGACATAGTGCAGTAATGATTTCTAACATCTATTTTAGTTTGGATTTAGAGAGAGCGAGGCAACCTACATTGAAGTATATTACCATGCTCTGACTTGTGAGCATTGTGTAGGAGGTTTAAGTCAGATTATTTTAAGAACTCAACAAGCCTGAAACAGCATTTTTATGATTATAGCTTTTTTCCCCCACCATCCTTTCCACCCAGAGCAGTAGTGAATTCTAACATCTCTTTTAGCTGGCTTTAGAGCAGGAGCCAGCCTACACTCAATTGGCCCCTTTTGATGCTACAGTATTGACTGAGGGGAGGGACAGATGGAACAAAAATCCTAATTGCCCAAACTTACAATAGGTTCCCAGCAGCAGCCATCACAAAAGAAATGTTAATGCAGTAAAAGGTAAATGGAAGGAAGCTAAACCCAACTTGTGGACAATTCAAAACCTACATCAATTTATTTTAAACTGCTTCCTGCAGTTTGTGAACACCTTCCTTGTCATAGTAGAATTATATTTGTTTCAACATTAGTCACTGCTCTGCAGAAGTCTTACCATGCATCTGCAATTTGTAAAGTAAACTGCAAAACGTAGTCTGGCATGAGGAACAAATTACTTCCTATGGGCCAGGGCCAATGCTCTTGAAGTTATTTGTTGCAAATGGTCAACTTCCCCTCCATAGTTGTTGCAGCTGCAGCTGAACACTTTTCTAGCAGCAAGAATTGAGGGTATCTGCAAGCACAACAGATTGCAGTAATATTTTGATGATGCAGTCATGAAACAAGGGTGCAAATTGTCATTCTCTGTCCATCCATCCATCCGTGTATGTCACAACAATTCTTTTAGTGTTGTCATTCATTATATTTATATTTGCCTTATTTCTGTTGAATTCCTGTTACCTGAGGCCTTACCTATATGTCTGCCTTTTAAAATGCAGGTCCTATGGATGATGCTGCAATTAATGAAAAGCATGCTATAAACTGAAGAGTGCTTTGCAAGAAGCCTGTGTCCATATCCTCTGTTGTGAAAAGCTCCTACTCATTAAAGAGATATTGAGAGTTATTTTCTTTAGGTGGCCATCATTACTTTTACTAATAATGGATACAGCTGAGGATTGTTTTGCTAATTCTTAGACTTCCACACTAGGCATTAATTCAAGATACAACTTCAACATGCTTTTTACAAGTATAAACAAGTATAATCACAGGGCAAGCCCCCTTGTGTTAGACCAGATATTTACTATTTGAGAAGATGATTCAGACTCTAAAGAGACATCAGTCATACGTAATTAATATATAATTTCACGGAATCACAGAATCATGGACTCAATCACAGAATCACAGAACGTTAGGGGTTGGAAGGGACTTTCAGAGATCTAGTCTAATCCTCCTGCCAAAGCAGGATCACCTAGGGCAGGCTTTGCAGACACACTTTCATGTGGGTTTTGAAAGTCTGCAGAAAAGGAGACTCCACAACATCTCTGGGCATCCTGTTGCAGTGCTCTGTCACACTCTTTGTAAAGTGTCTCCTCATGTTGAGGTGGAACCTCCTTTGTTCTAGCTTATATCCATTATTTCTTGTCCTATCACTGGGCACCACTGCAAAGAGACTATCACTTTTATCTTGAAACCCACCTCTCAGATTTTTATAGGCATTGATAAGATCTCCTCTCAGCCTTCTCTTCTCAAGACTAAACAGCATCAGTTCTCTCAGTCTTTCTTCATGGGAGAGATGTTCAAGTCCTGCAATCATCCTCATAGCACTCTGTTGGACTCTTTCCAGCAGATCTCTGTCTCTCTTGACTTGGGGAGCCCAAAACTGGACACAGTATTTCAGGTGAGGTCTAACCAGGACAGAGCAGAAGGGGAGAAGAACTTTCCTAGACCCACAGGACATGTTTTTCTTAATGCACCCCAGGGCCATTGGCCCTCTTGGCCCCAAGGGCACATTGCTGTCCCATGTATAACTTGCTGTCCACTAGAACTCCAAGGTCTTTCTCCCTGGAGCTGCTTTCCAGCAGGACCACCTGTAGTCTGTATTGGTGCCTGCTGTAAGTTTTCTTCACTTCTGTTTGGGATTATTTTCATAGGCTGTTTGAAGTCCACTGTTCTATGATTGATGGATGCCTACAATTACACTGTTAGGAGAAGCAAATAAAACTGCCCTTTAAAATTAAAGTAAGTTAGGAACTGGAACATATTTAGCACACAAGATTTTAATTTTTCCAGTATTTCAATAAGAAATTTTTAACAGTAAATTTATAAGAACCATGTTTGGAAACTAAATCCTGCAATGACTAGCTCAGTACGTCATTGCATTTGGCAGTCAGGTTCCTCCTCTTGCCTTCTCATAATGACGCATCACACCAGTAAAATCTCTCATGTGGACAAGAGCTGCAGAGGTAAAAAGCCCTCAGCCAGTGCTCAAGGAAGAAGAAAATTATTTATGCAATTGTGTGTTTTAATCAAAAGCTTTCACAGCTGCTATGCATGCAAGTTAAAGGACCCTGCTGGCATGATAGTCTTACAAAGAAAAATACACCTCTCAGATGCAACTGTACATGTCCAGCTGTGGAATCATGTTCAGTGGGATGGTTGGTGTCTTCTCACTCCTCTGCACCCAGGATTTAGTCAGGATCTTGGACATGAAGAAGCAAGAAATGTCTTTGCTAGTTATTAATGCGAGTGTGCTTACATGCATACCCATGTATGACAATCTGAAATGCTTTTATTACATGACCCCCCCAAAGTTATCCATATTGTTTGCCATCATTCCTGCACTCTGAGGAGGGGGGGAAATCATTTTTAAAATGGAAGTTCCAAGTGCAAAAGTCCAACACAGGGTTGTGCTCTACAGTCTACCTGTGAATGCCTTCTCAACAGTAAAAGTGTCTAGAAATTCCTGCAGAAAACCAGACTGTAGCTCCCTGTAGGGCTCCCTCCCTCTGTCCTGAGGTACGGTTGGTATTTGATGCTCTTGGTTTCACCTCATTGCTTCTAAAGGTGTTCCACGAAAAACACCCTCTCCACCCAGATTGCAAAATTGCTGTCCATTTTCACCCAGAGAGCTTTGATGGGACCACAGTTGGTTGCCAGATCCAACATCTGTCGTTGTCACTTCTGTTTTCAAGAACCTTTAGGTTTCCCTCTCTGTTTAGGTTTCCCTCTCTGTCCTTAGCATGGCCTCCAGTGGAGTGGATAGAGGGGTGCAGCTGCCAGCTCTCCCCACCCCATCCTCTTGTGAAGCTCCAGCTGGGTTCAGCAGTATTTAGTCTTTAATTGCAAAGTGCTTTTTCTCACCTTTGCCTGATTATTAACCTCTTATTTGCCTGGCATGTGCACCATGGGTGGGAAAGCTGCGAAAATGCCTACCTGGAGTCCCTGGGGAGACTCACCTGGTGCTGTATAGCGGAGTGGTCATTAGCAGAAATGAGGCCCCGTCTCCCCTCCTCTCAATTCCCTTTTTACCTCTTTTTCCAGGTGACAAGTTTTGTGTGGAAGCTCGAGTTTCTTGTGAGCCAAATTATTTCCATCCCATAGCCATCCACTACTGTGGGGTGCTCAGTTTCAGTGCCTAGCAGAGTGGTCTTGCTCACTGGTCCCCACCATGGTAACAATTCAGGGTCTGTATGTTTAGTTATAAAAGTCAAAGGTTAAGTGATTTGGGAATAAAATGTCTCTTAATGCGACAGAAATGTGACAGAACTGAACCTGCTGATGCTTGTGTTACTCCTGGGGTTTTCTTTTTGCTTGCAGGCTCAGTGTTAAGTAATTTTATTAACTGAGGAGGGGGAGACGTATTATTTGTTAACATTTTTATTCTTGCTGCAAAATTTATTGTGTGTTTCTTCGTAAGGATTTGAAGCAGTGCGATTGGGAAGGTAATGAAAGTAAAAATGGAATATGGGGCTTGGGTTTTGTTTTTTTTCTTTCGGAGGTGTTACTTACAACATTGTACCATTAGTCAAAAAGATTAATTGTTGCTTGTGGCTAAACAGATGATAAATCTAAAAATTATATTATTACAGTGTGTCAGCATAAAAACTCCGTGTCCCAAGTGTGTCGCCTTTTTATGTTTCTGTTGACAAGGTTCACGTTTTGTAGCACACTACCAGAAAGTGTTGACACATATTCAGATCACTGATTAAATGTTTTAAAAACGTGCCACTCAGAAACTAACCCTGATGCTCTTGGAAACAGGCACTTAAAGAGTCTGAATGCATTTCCCTTCATCAGTTAGACTGTAGCACAGTGAGCAGTATTAATTAACAATTAGGGTGGGGTTATTTATATTTTGGTCCATTACTATTTTAAGACTGGAGCTTTTAAAAATATATTTTTTTTCAGGCACATTTTTTTTATAGTTGTCTTCAGTCTATTTTAAAATTGAATGTTAAATAATGAGATACTTAAGCATGGAAATGGGAAAATAAGAATCTTTCTCATGTAGGGTTTTGTGGATGTGGTTTTGGGGTTGGAGGTTTTTTTTTACTTTTGCTCATTGTTAATACTTTGATTTGTCCATCTTGAGATCATCAGATATTAAAAAGTACAAGTCAGTATGTAACTTCAAGCTGGATATGCTCTACTTCATTTGGAGATTTTGCTCATTACTTTGTTTCCTGCAATCTTGTCTGCCACCTCAGATATTTTCTCCAACATGGACTTGCCTGGAGTGGACAAGCTACATCTCAGTCCACTGTTCAGGCTTCCTCCATGGCTTTTCTTTGCTTAGTCTCACAGTTTGCCAGGCAGTTCCCATTCCCACTGCTTTTACAGAAGGACTGCTTCTTCCTGCAAAACCAGTCCTGAAACCGCAGATTGGGACCCAAATACTTCCTCTTCCAGCCCTGTTCGCTTTTTCAAAGCCAAGCTTCTTTGTAATACCTAAAAGGAGGTTGTAGACAGGTGGGGGTTGGTCTCTTCTCCCAGGCAACCAGCACCAGAACAAGAGGACACAGTCTCAAGCTGTGCCAGGGGAAGTTTAGGCTCTAGGCAAGGAGAAAGAAAAGAAAGAACTCTTCACAGAAAGAGTTATTTGCTATTGGAATGGACTGCCCAGGGAGGTGGTGGAGCCACCATCTCTGGAGGTGTTCAAAAGAGGATTGGATGTGGCACTTGAAGCCATGGTTTAGTTAGTCATGAGGGGAGGTTTAGGTTGGATGTTAGGAAAAAGTTCTATACAGAGAGAGTGATTGCCCATTGGAATGGGCTGCCGGGGGAGGTGGTGGAATCGCCATCATTGAAGGTGTTCAGGAGGAGACTTGATGGGGTGCTTGGTGCCATGGGTTAGATGTTTAGGTGGGTTGGATTGGTTGATGGGTTGGACGTGATGATCTTGAAGGTCTCTTCCAACCTGGTTTATTCTATGTATTCTATGTATTCTATGTTGTGTGATAAGTTGGACTGGAGGATCTCGGAGGTCTTTTCCAACCTTATTGATTCTATGATTCTATGATTCTGCTCCTCTCTGTTTTCTGTTGTTTGAAACCAAGACACCCATTCACTGGGATAACCCTGGTTATGCTTTTGCTTGGCTATAAAACACCCTCCTGTGGGCTGTTGTGTGTTTTGAGCATCCTGAGCATGAGCCTAGCACGAGAACCCTAGCTCTAGTTCTTGTTCCTGGCAGCAGCTGCTGAGTACCTTCTTCACTGCTTATCCTTCAAAAGAATTAATTAATTAAACCTCATTAGGAAAACATTGCTTGTCACTGGAGATAGGCTGTGAAGATCAACTTACTATTTTTCACTGGGGTTTGAGGTGGATTTTTTTTTTTAGAGAGAGGAGTGTTACAGAAATACAAAACATGCCATGTACAGGTGTCCTTTCTCAGCATTTGCAGCTACAGCCTGTCCTGAATGGAGCTGTAGTATTTCTTGAGTGAACAGTTTAGTTAAGTTAGAATGTTTTTAATGCAGTAAACATATCTTCAATTATCTAATCTCTTGGTTCACTGGTAGATTGTATTGTGCCTCTTGTTGTCCATCAAACACTTCATATTGTGAGTGCCATCTGTATTCTATTTTCTTGTCTTGCAATACAACTATTCAGAGATATTTTTATTCTGGAAAGCACTACTAAGATTTTTGAAAATGAAGAAGGTGTCTAGCTGAATGGAGAAAGAATTTTTAATGGCACTATTTAAAGCCTTTCACATGCTTTGTTTCCAAAAGATTATTCATCATGCAAAAAAGATTCATCAGTTTCTGATGAAACCCCCCAGTGAACATTTTTAAATAACACATTTTTTAAAGGAGACTTCCTCCCAGCTTTAGGAATTTAAATAACCTGTTGTGGGAACGATAAGATTCCATTGCCACAGTTGTAAGATCTGGAAAGTATCGAATATATGCTCAAGTAGAGCAAATGAAAGACCTCTGTTGTCTCCCTTCTGCTCTTACGGTGGTGTTGACCAACCTCTTGTTTTCTTTCACTGTTATGTCACTGAGGAGCTCTTTTCTAATGACTGAACTGCAAAACAAACCTGGTCATGGGGCCATGGTGCAGTAACATATGCTGCCAGGCCCTCTGGCCACCACCTCACTCAAAAGCCACCATTCTTGCTTTGCTCCTGCCCTCTTGGGGTTGCCACCCTTCCTCTGTCCTCTGCCAGCAGGAAAGGTGATACAGCTCAGACAACACAGGATGGTAGATGTGTACTGAAGAGAGAGATGTCATTATTTTCTGTAGGAATATAGTTCAACTCATCCTTGAGACAGCAGTGGAGAACTGTCCTTTGTGGAGCTGCCTCTTTTTCCATGGAGTGCCTGACAGAAACAAATAGTTCATGTAGGCTCAAGGCTTGTCATATAATTGACTGAAGAATTTTATAAGGCAAACAAGTGAAATCCTGTCTCCATTAAGTCAGTGACTTTCTTATTTCATTGAATTCATTCAGAGTGCTCTAGAAAATCACACTTTGGCAGTTGGGTAAACAGCTGAGCGCTGGGCACCTGAAGCTAAACCTTCCATTCAGCTAAGCAACATGGCCAGCACTGAAATGCTGGATCAGT
Organism: Dryobates pubescens; assembly: GCF_014839835.1. NCBI lineage: Eukaryota > Metazoa > Chordata > Aves > Piciformes > Picidae > Dryobates > Dryobates pubescens. The sequence continues at coordinate 15,106,131 of NC_071618.1, read as the reverse complement.
GGCCTCAGCTTGGGGTTTTCTAAGATGAACAAGAAAGCATTACCTCAGTATTTGCTTAATTTATAATTTTGAAGAATTAAATACCTTCCGAGCAGTAACAAATGGAGCCATCACAGCTCTAACACACATGGAAATGCATCCATCGCTCCACTTACACTACAAAAAAGCCTGCATCCAAACTCCCAGTTGGGTATTATTTCCTGGATTTACTACAAAAAGAACAATGCATGTTTATTAAAAACAGAGTGGCTTTTAGCAGCAGCAGTAGCGCCGTGCACAATACACCAAAGCACAACAGGGGCCTTCTCCCAGCAATTGATGTAGAGAAGACCTTTGGCAGAGCAATATGGAAATTCACATTCAGTGGCTTGATTAATTTGGAGTTTGGAAGCCACCTTCCTGAGATGGATGACAGTGGCTTATTAAATAAATAAATAAGGAGCAAGCTGAAGTCGCGCCGGCGTTATAACATCAGATTTATGTCATCTGCAGAGGCAGAAAAGGCTTTTGTCGCTGCTATTGTTTGGCCTGTCAGGGGAGGCCTTGGCAGCGGCCTTTTGTCAGGGCTTGTGTCGGGGGTAATAACAGGGAGATGACGGCGGTTGGTCCGTTTGATGTAACCCGGTTTTATGGATGCAGGAGTTGGCATCCACACATGCGGGCGGAAGAAAATAAGCGTGCCGGGGCACCGCGCCTGTCTGCCCTCGGCTCCTCTCTCCCATGGCCGGATGGGGGAGATGCCAGCCAGGGTCCTCAGGGCTCTGCTTCAGCAGGAGTCCACCTGCAGCCCCGGGCTGGGGCTTGAAAGGGGAGGAAAGGCTGATGGGGAGCAGCATCCTTCAGGATTGTAGGTTATGTCTGTTTCCAACCACAGTAGATCGCCCTGCTTGCCCTGAGTGCAGCTTCAGGCCTAGGGAGCTGTGGTGGATTAAAATTTTAACAACATTTTAAAGGCATGACCTAAAACTACCACAGGAGTCTGCATGAGTCCTGCAGGAATATCAGAAACGAGTGACAGAGTTAGGGATACCTGTGCCTAAAACTGTTTGGAAGTAAATCAGAACTGTCTGGTACGAATCAGAATAACTTGATATATAATAGTAACTGGCATACTCAGGGTAGAAGCAGACAGGAATATTAGGAATAAAAAGAGCCTAAGTACTGTGCTACACATTATTGTATGGCATTTTTAGAGAGTGAAGGGACCATGATTTCACGTTTTAGGGGAAACAATCTGTGATCCCTGTAGCTTTTACCGAGATCTTTGTACTCCTTTTCTACTTGATATTCTACTTGATATTTTTATGTGTTCCCCTAAGTAGAAGACTTCAAAAAGCAAAATTTTGTTTGGAGCACTGTGTGATTCATTTTCTCTACGGAAACACCAAAAAAAAAAAGGGATTATGTTGTTCATGTGTAAGTCACTTTGTTCCTCCACATCAAATTTGAAAAGTAGATAGATCACCAAAAGTTGTCAAAAAATACAGGCATGCTGACTTGAAGACAGGAGTCAAAAAAGAAGGTCATCAGTTTCCGGACAACTCTTAAGTTCAACCCACTTTATTATGCTACAAAGCTGATATCACTGAGTAAAAGCTAAAGAATATTTGACATCCATTGACAGTACCCGTCTGTGGAATAATTTTGTATGAGGACTGAACAGTTGCCATTCACATTGGAGGCCTCAATTTCCCACTACAAGCAGAATATGAAAGTTGTTTAAACTCCACTAATGCAGAGTTTAATAACAGGGAATTTACTATAAAGATCTCTTGAACTAATTTTTTATATATTTCGTCATTTCTGCAAGGTGAGTAATTAAAAGTGAAATGGGTTTGACGCTGGTGAACTAAGTAACCTAATGATAAAGATTTCATCTAGAAGAAAGTGGGATTTTTTTGTCCAGGGGCAGGGGATTTAAAACAAAGTCATGGAGTTTCCTACTTACTTGTTTTGTGAGTGGGCTTTGTACATACATAAACCTTATGATACACAAGTAAAAGTCCCACAGGATTAAAAACAAACTAACTAAAAATCCCCAAAACAAAATATTGACCCTAGACAAACCACTTGTCTTACGAGTGCATCTCCTGTCACTGCTAACTACATGCCAAAGAAGTATACCAGAGTGGAAAAAATACAGCATAGGAGTTTGCTTTGAACTCAACAGGGCAGGGTTTACTCTCATTCGTATAATGCAAAATCTGTAAAGATGCTAGTCATTGTTCTGGGTTATGCCCAAATGTCAGTGTTTTTGGAAACAAGGGCGTTAATTCTTTTTGCATGCATGTAGTAGAAAAAAAAAAGGGTTTTTTTGAACTAACAACTCACTCTGAAATTGGTGGAGGAGCTGAATGTAGGAAAGAAAATACATTTCACTGCTTTCAAAAAAGTTAGAGCTGCCTCATTAGCTAGGTGTATACTCCAGCTGGGCCACTTTGCACGAGGATGCCAGTACAACGTTTGATAAGGTCAGTGATGTTATTAAGACTGCATGGTACTGATTTGGTAAGAACTGAGATCTGCAATAATTTCATGTAAGAAACTTCACATTCTGTTCTCCTTTATGTGATTTTCTGAGTTCAGTGTAAGCAACACTAACTTGCTGTGAAAAACTGTGTGATGGTTAAAACAGAATGGCTGTGGTAAATTAAGAGATTCATATGGGATATATTTAAAATAAAAGGACTAAACATTATAGGCAGCCATACATGTCAATTTAACCCAAATATCATAAATGCATGTTACATATCTATAATTTTAGAATGTTTTTTATTAGTATTACACTGAAAACTTCTTTACATGACCTTTAATTAACTCCTGCAGTCACCATCAGCTTCTTAAACTGGTTGCTGGTTGCCTCAACACAGTGAGAATTTTGTTGGCGACTTCAGTGGGCACAAGTTTTCATACACAGTATTCTTCTAGGGAAAAAAAAATATCCTTTTTCCAAAAGGTTGTTTTCACTTCTGTGTAGCTTCAGTTGAATTGGGAAGCTTTGGATATTTCAAAAGAAACAGCCCTAATTTTGCAGGATTTATCAACCTTTATTTACCCATGTCAAAAAACCCAAACCCTAACAACCCTGAAACTGTGAAGCATCCTTCTGCTGTACATGATGTGACTTCTCACTACCTCTGGAGCTATTCTTTCATGTCCTCATTTGTGAGTGTAAATTAATGTTAGACAACATCTTTAGGTAGTGTTCAAAGTGTCTTAAAGAAATTGCAGCATATATCAAATGTAGGGCAACCTATTAATGGTTTGGACTGTCAGAAAATAATAAAAAAGCTGGGATGTTTCAGAGGGTGAGACATTGCAAAAGTGTCAGGAAAACTTTCTAACCCACTGAAATACCACTTATCCACCATTGCTATAGGCATGGATATAGACCAGCCAATCCCTGTACTTACCAATATAGCACTGTGACACCTGCACACATTAGAGATTTATTTTTATTTTATCAGGCTTCAGACATACCATGGCCTGAAGCTTTGTGATTGTCATGGATTTTACAATGCATTCTCATAGGCAGAAAATGTATTTAAATAATATGCTTCTCTTTAAGTTGTACCACAAGTTAGCTGATGGCATTAATTTGTTGGTTTTTTTCCTTATTCAGTCATGGAACTCAATGGGGGTTTTATCAGAGCAGTGTTTTTTCAGGAATAATGGGTATGTGGTGTTCTAAATTCTCTGCTTTGATAAAGTGATCATTTTCATTTTCTGCTCTGATATTAACTATATGACTCTGGTGTCCTTCCGTCGGACTTTTCAAATCTCATTTTTTGTCTGTTTGACTTCATTCCCTCTTATACTGTTTCATTCTGTGGGATTTACTCCTTGCTTGCTTTTTCATGTAAATAATTACAGATGCGTTTGCTGGGGGAGAGAAAGTATTTTATGTGAGAATATGGTCCCCCAGGTACTGGCATCACTATTTTAGTTAAAGCCTGTGTACTCAAGCAGCCCCTTAGAGTGCAGTCAGACATATATTCCAGGAAACTGAGTTTGCCCCACTAGTCAGATGCAAAAATGGAACAAATCTGTTACCTTGGCATTTCCTTTGTAGTTCCTTGCACACCTCTCATCTGATCAATTTGAATGTTTTTCAGAAGAAAAAATTAGCACCTACTAGTTGGTATTAAAACGCTTTTGGTAAAACTGTATTAGAGGTCCATGATGTTAAGGAAGTAGAAGCAACATTAAATTCTAGAAATCCTGTATATTCCATACATTGAAATACATGAAGACTCAAAGAACCAAAAATTGGTCTCTAAGCACCGTAGGTGCATATGCCACCTAGCAAAATACAGCTCCAAACCAGAAAACTGTGCTTAAAACAATATGCTTAGAGATCCTTCTACCACTGTTTTGTAATGTGATGGATTGTTGGTTTTTATTTCTTATTTCTGAGCTAAGTTTCTGGATCCTAACCAGATCTTCCAAAAGAGAATGAAAAAGAGAGAAAATCCTTACGGAGCTTGCCCTGACCTATAAAAGCAGTGCTCTGCAGGAGTTACAAATGGCTTTTTGGCTAAGTTCAGCAGCTGAAAGGGCCTCTGCTTGTTTTGTCTTCAGCTCTGACAATAGCCATGGAGAAGAATGTCTTCTTTAAAAGTTCTGGGGATCAAGCTGAACCTTCAGCTGCCAGTTTCGGCTGTCCTAGACCCTGCCCAAAGAAAAAAAGAGGAGAGAAAAAAATAAAAGTATGTTCAAGGGCCTAATCCTGCTTCATTGAGATTGAATTGATGTAACTTTTGTCTATTTCAGTATATTTTCTTTTTTGATATGCTTCTCTTGGGCTGCTGGGAATGTGTTTTATGCTTTTAGGTTAAAACCAGGTTTCATATTTTACAGTATGATATAAAAATGTCTAAGAAAGGAGATGATATTTCATTTCTGAAAATTGCTGTTTGGGTTTGATTATAAGCAGTAGGAAGATAGTATTTTCTGCAAGGTTGCAGGTGGTGTGAGCTCCCCAGTTCATGTTTGCAAACTTCTGTATCAGGGCTATGGGCACAATAGCTGTCCGCAAGCACACAGGTTCCAGAACCAGCAGGCTGTCTAGAGTCACAAAAGTAAAGTAGTCATTCCAAGAAGTCGCTGGGCTGTCAATAGGTCTTCTTGTTTATTTCTTTTTAAAAGTCTGCTTTGATGGCCACCATTTTTCTGATGTTCCCATGCTACTCTGTCTACTTAGGCAGTGAGAGCTCAGCTAAGTACGACCATCACCCTGAGAAGGTTCAAATGCACCACTCCAAAAAATGCCAAAGTTATCTGGCCACTTGCTGTTTTGCTGGAGGATCCCTATTCCTTGTGTTGAAGCTGAGCAAGAAAGAAATGCCAATTTCTTTTTATATGGCTAAAATGTACCTGCATCTTGGCCTTTCCCAGAACAGCTGGTATCCTGAAGAGCAGGATCTGTCAGACAGTTTGGGCAATAAATATGGAGAACCCAGACTCCCCTTCACTGGCACATGCTCATATACACAGTGACCTGCCCCTCCTTTGGTCCATCCATGTTTTAGGACAAGAAAAGGACCTGTGAAGTGGCTCATCCTAGACTGGAGATGTTCTGCAATGGAGTGGGGGGGTCCATTAGAGCAGACTTTGTTTCTCTATCCCTGATCCTCACAAAGAGCTGCTAAAAGTGCAAGCCGTTTGGGTAATTTCTACAGTCAGTAGATGGAGGGAGGCATATCTGAAGAGCAGCTCCTCTAACCCAAAGATACCAAGCTTTCTAAATGACTTGTTCTTTGAAAATACCTGGTTCTCTTGGCTGATGGTAAGGGTCACCTACAGTAGAAATTTTTTAGTATACCAGTGTGAGTTGGAATGAAATCCACTTCTGAATCGTGAAATTATTTAAATTGAAAAAGTCATGATGCCACTGAAGAGTTATCAGTCCTGAGTCATCTTGGGAAGCTGAAAAATTATTCTGCAGTCAAAATAAGTCTAATGGTTAGCTGATGGAAAGACAAAAGAGTGATACCAAAGGATTTGGATTTCCAAAGGACTAGATCTCTGACTACGTATCAGTGAGCTTGTAGAACTGTTACAAAAATACGTTATGTTTTGCAGAGGAATATAAAGTGGGCATCAAATTGACAAAAAAGGGATTAAAGGCAATTAGGAGAGAATTATTACAAGATAATAATTCTGTCTGTTTTCCATATGGAAAGGACAATTGGGTATCTTCAGTTTAACAGCTTCTGCATTTTAGCTTAAAGGTGGAAAGAGACTTCCAAGAGACTTACCCTCTGGTAACAACCATTTTGAGCAGAGGTTGTGTTTGCTGGATACAAGGCAATGCCATGTAGAAATGTTTAAATTACTTCAGAGCAAGATAGCTCAGGCAGTTAGAGCAACCAGCACCAGAACCAGGCAACCAGCACCAGAACAAGGGGACACAATCTCAAGCTGCACCAGGGGAGGTTTAGACTCGAAGTGAGGAGAAAGTTCTTCACTGAGCGAGTCGTTCGTCATTGGAACGGGCTGCCCAGGGAGGTGGTGGAGTCACTGTCCCTGGAGGTGTTCAAGAGGGGATTGGACGTGGCACTTGGTGCCATGGTCTAGTCGTGAGGTCTACCGAAACAGGTTGGACTTGATCCTTGGGGTCTCTTCCAACCTTAGTCATACTGTGATACTGTGATACTGTGATACTGTAATTGTATTCTGTGCTCTGCTCAAGATCAGGTTTCCTTCTGCCTGTACCAGGACAGCTTTGATATGTCTGATAGCATTACATTAGGTGTGTCAGCTTGCCTAAATCACAGAGTAATATGCAGTGCCTAAAAAACAGGAAGACCCATATAGGTGCCATGAAAAGAAACAACTTACCACTTCAACACTGTGTCATTAAACTCACTTTCCTACAGCAGAGAAATATCACGTGTGTTTGTGGGTGCTGTATAAAATCCATATAAATCTACTTCATATAATGTCAGGCATGAAGTGGGGCCTTGGAGTAGGATTAAAACAGAAAGAAAGAGGAACAAAAGTGGGACCTTTTGGCCTCCTAAGGCCCTTTTAAAGGAATGGAAAACAAATTTAACCATGTGATGATTGTAGTTCCAATTTATCTTCTTGGTATGACACTTCTGTAGGACTCCCTTATAGAATCACAGAATCTTTTTGGTTGGAAAAGACCTCTGAGATTGATGAGTCCAACAGTTCATATAACACCACCATGTCCGTTAAACCATGTCCTGAAGTGCCATGTCTGCATCTTCTTTGAACACCTCCAGGGACAGTGACTCCACCATCTCTCTATGGTTAGCCTGTTCCGATGCTTGACCACTCTTTCAGGAAAGAAATTTTTTCCTAATATCCAATCTAAACTTCAGGCCATTTCCTCTCATTCTATTTCTCGATACTAGAGAGAAGAGACAACACTTACCTCACAACCTCCTTTTAGGTAGTTGTAGAAAGCAATAAGGTCTTCCATCAGCCTCCTAGTTCCTTCAGATGGTCTTCATAAGACTTGTTCTCCAGACCCTTTGCCAGCTTCATTGCCCTTCTTGGGTACACTGCAGCACCTCAATGTCCTTCTTGTAGCGAGGGGTCCAAAACTGGACACAATATTTGAGCTGCAGCTTCACCAGTGTCGAGTACAGGGGTATGATCAGTTCCCTTCTCCTGCTGGCCACACTGTTCATGATCCAGGCCACAATGCTGTAGACCTTCTTGGCCACCTGAGCACACTGTTGGCTCATGTTCAGCCAGCTGTCAACCAGCACCCCCAGGTCCTTTTCTGCTGGGCAGATTTCCAGCCACTCTGCCCCAAGCCTGCAGCATTGCAGAGGGTTGTTGTAACCCAAGTCCAGGAGCCAGAGTTTGGCCTTATTAAACCTCATACAACTGACCTTGGCCCATTGATCCAGCCTGTCCATTTCCCTGTGCAAAGCCTTCCTACATATGAGCAGATCAACACTCCCACCCAATAATGTACCTACAAAGCCAGGGATTTGACTGCATACCCCACTGAAGGAAGCTTTGGGGGTGCCCAGCATTGACACCACTCCAAAATCACAGCTCACTGTGACAAAATGGATACCGGCACGTTTCTTTAGGAGTAGAGAAGCTCCAAGTATAGTGGAATCATTTAACTGCCTTGCCTGGCTTGATACATGAAGTTGGATGCAGGAGTAGTTCCCATAACATTTTGCTGGTGGTTTAATCATTACCAAGAGAAAAGCCTAAAGAATGCAGAGAACAGGACACTGTGCCTGTGTGGTTTTGTTTGGTTGGTTTTTTCGGGGGTGGTGGTTTTGTCTGTTTTTAAGAAATTCATGTCTTTGATGAGATATGGCTGCAGGCTACCATTTTACATTTTATGTCAACTACCTTTTGTTAGTAGCTCATTATTGATGCTGTATTCTGTTTTAATTCACACTTCTCTGCTAATCAATTACAGCATTTATCCATTAATCAGGTATTCTGACAGGGTCAATAACTGCTTTGCAGTTTTGTGGGATGTTGAGCGTTATTGAGCAAGTAGCAACAGTCAGTTTAGCACGGTGTTGTTTTTGTAAGCTGGTGGACATTCAGGAAAGAGAACACCTAGAGCGGCTTCTGACAGTTACTTGGGTTTTTTGGATTCCTTGTCAAAAACCTCATCTGTTTGCAAAATTCACCCTCGCTGGTGGGTGTAGGAGACTGTGTGCATGAATGTGTGCACTCACGCATGTGAGCCTGCTTGCACCCGTGTATGCCTGCCTTCCCCCATCTGTGTGTGTACAAATAGGCATAGGTACCCTGTAGGCTAAATATCTACCTTATAAAACGTGCCAGTTCAGCTCTATGGCTTTTAACAACTATACTGGCGGTAAATCGTCACAAGCATTAAAGGGTGGGTTTTTTTCGTTTTAGCAAGTGGTATAGATAACAGAGGGGGCAACATTTAATTGGACAGTTACAGTTTTAGTAGTTAAGTTACCGTCTATAATGATGGTAACAGGTTTCAATTATCTTTTTTATGACAGATGTACCAACATTTAATTGTTTCTCGTCAAGTGTGGAAAGAAAAGACACTTCTGTAGATTTTTCAATTCTTCTACATGTCACTTAGCTGTCTGCACCATTGTTTGAGCTCTTTTCTCTCATCCTTTTTGCAGCAATGAGTTGTGTCATTCCCTCATGATCAGCACTTTTGTTGTCTTTGTTTTTTGCTGTACCTCAGAAGTCCATCTTTTCTTTCATCTCCTTCCCATTCATGCATGAGGGAACAGTTGTGCTCTGTTGTGGGGATGTTCCGCTGGATTTCAAACAGTAGGGTTTCTTTTTATTCTCTTCTAAGTAGTACAATGGGGCTGAATGTCTGTTGTAGAATGCACACACTAATATGCCAGGTTATTTGGTTTCTAAGAAGTCAATAAAAATGCTACATTTAGGTTCAGTACTTGGCTTGCCTTTTTTTTTTTTTTTTTGCTGTTTGCCTTTCAGTCTTCAGTTATAAATCTGTTTGTTTGTTTCTGGTTATAAAATATAATCCTTGATATTAAATCCAAGCATGGAATCAACAAACACTTAGGAAAAAATGTTACTGGCGATGGAGGATTTTCACACTCGCAGATTTGGCAGACTCTGTCTTCCCTGATAAGGATGGGAAAACTGCCGCCAAATCTAATTAATGGGGTCTATAACAGGGAAGGGGAGAGAGAGGGAGAAGAGGGCAGGGGGAGATGCAATCATGAGTTCATCTTGGCAAAACTTTCCTGTTTCTTGGAGGCTTAGCTCGTCTTTGCATTTAGGAAAAGGTAGCTTTAGTTGATTTCATGTTTAAGAATTTTTTTTTTCTATTGTGCATGTACTTAGTTTATACACACTCATTCAAAAGCCATTTCAATGGCAAAAGGCTAAAGACATAAAAAGCTAGAGATATCTTCAGACACTTTGTTCTCATGTTCAGGAACAATCTTCAAAATCCTTCTTAATGAGGTCATAAAAGAAAAAAAATCGAACAAGTGGTACTTGTGTACCTCTCTAGGATGTGTCATCAGGGTCACTTGCCACTAGGTTATCCTATTTAAAAAGGGATTGGGATAGTTCAATCAAGCATTGCATTAAGAGAGAGACTTTGATTAATTCCTTCTCTTCTCTATTGTGCTATAGATAATTTCAGTAAATTTGTGATACTTTCTTCTTAGTCAGTGTTGAGGCTTAACGTTGGCGATGCGTCATGCTGAGTATTAGCATTTATTGGGCCTATTTGGCTCTAGTAAAGAGGAGTGTAGGCTGCAGACAGCCCTCTAATCTTTGACAAGTGAGGCCATTCTTTCAACATTACCGTTATCTCAGGTCATAGAAAGAAAGTGTTCTCTTACAGGTTTGCTGCAGCAACAAATATGGCATGTAAAGGAAGGGGAAGAAGAAAAAGTAAGTAGGCTGATGATTTATTGCAGATTTCTTTTTGGAAAAAATAGAGGTGACTTTTATGGATAAAATGACTGTCTCAAATAACTTGTTCATTGACACAATGGGAGGAAAGTAAAGAACGGCAAAGCTGGGCTGTGTTATTAACTTGCGCCGTGGCTGGAGACTTGAAAAGCAGCAGAACTGCAACTCGGAACCTAGCTGCAATTGCGTTATTTCTATTCCGTGTGAAACTTTGATTTTAAAAAGTGATGGGTTTGGTGGGAAATTTTCTTTATCATGTAATTCTCATATTAAAAAAAAAAAAAAAAAGGAAAGAAAAAAGAAAAGAAAACCTAAAAGTACCTGGTTTGACAATGAAGAAATTTTACCATGTCCTGTTTAATGCACTTTTTTTCCCTTTAAATTTAAGTATTTCGAATTTGCATGATATGTCTCTTGTTCATTGTAAAAAATTTCCTCTCTTTATGTTGTTTGGTGTAATCCCCCTTCTTCTCTCTAGCTCATTTTGAAAACGTGTGTGATAGTCGCTCCAGAGACTCCAGGCCCTGTTGGGTATACACATATTTAGGCGCTCTTTAAAAAGTGGATTTTTGACCTGATAGACCGTAACGGCTCCCAGGGAGCCACTATGGTCATTGTGTAAATCCTTCTTAGTTTTCAGTTTACTCACTTGATATACCGTAACGGCTCTTAGGGCCGTTATGGTCTATTGTGGTAATCCAGCTGCTGCACATGCGTGTGAAGCTTTTGTGCCTAAAAATCCTCGGGAAGTTTTGTTGGGAGCGTAGCGGGCACATCCAGAATTGCTTCCTTTCTAGTGGGGAGGATGAAATGGCCAGAGGAAAAAGCGATAGCTCTTCTTCCTTTCTCTCTGGCAGCAGCCAAAAACGCTGGGGCACCTAAAAGGCTATCAGCCTGTCAAAAACATTTATTTCAAAAAACCCATAAAAGCTACTGTTGGATGCTCAAAATATCGTCTGGAAAGACTGGTGTGAATCAAAATGTTCACAAGTGTGAAACAGCTGATTTTTATTTATGCATTTGTTTAATGTATGTCTAAGATGTGTGTCAGGCTTCTACCCAGTGGGGTTTTTGACAACTGAGTTATTGACCCTTGAAAACAGGGAGTTGTAAGCGAGAGGCTGATATAGTCGTAACTATAGCAACACTGTCAGTGTTCCTGTAATTATTAACTTTTTTTTTTAATAAAAAAATTAAGTAGCTGTTTCTTTTCTTAAAGAAACCTTTATTGCAAACTGATGGTGCCACCACAGAGATGCCATACATTGAAACAATGTGTGTCCAGGAAAGTAAGTATGGAAAAAGAACTAAGCATCACTTGCCTGTGTGAATAAGGCCTGTTGGTTCCAATTGTTCCTACAAGCCAGTGATGGCAGAAAGGTTTAGCCATCATTTTGTGCTGCATAAGGCTGATGGAAGGCTATGTTTTCATGACTTGTGTAACTTTTCATGCCATGCTGCCTCGAGAAAGCAATGTTTGTACTGAGGCTGCAGACAGAGATTCAGACATTTGTTTTGAGTTAATTCTGCAGCCTATGAGGCAGACTGAATGAACTGTGCAATATGCGCGTCTGCTCTCAGCACAGAGCGTGGCAATGTCTCCCACAGATGCAGCTTTACCTGGGCTTCATTGCAGAGAGCTCTGCGGGACACCCAGGACTTGACATGATACCAGTAGGCTCTCACAACCACATTAACCTGTGCTACACCCTTCCTCTGCTAAGAGCTGCTAGAGGTTGCGGGTCTTTATCGTGGCACAATACTAAGCACATGTAAGGTATATCTCCCTTGTACCACTTTAGCCACTTCCCATGCTTTTCTCCTGTCTTCCTCCACGGTGGCCATCAGCCAAGATGACATAGGTGAGGCACCTTCAGAAAGTGCTCCTGTTGTTCCAGAGTCCTGCTGTTCTTCACCTCTGTGGCAACACTAGCAAATTTCTGGCCTTCTCATTCAAGTATGGTTTTCCAGAACTGTGTGTGTGCATGTGTTGGGGGGAGCAATAGAGGGAAAGGGAAGACTGTTGTCTCTGATCTCCTGAGCAACAGACCGCTCACAGAACCCTCTCATGGTTTTCTAAGACTTGAGTCACTACAGCTTTTATTATTGGTCTAGAGTTCATTTGTACTTTTTAATCCACCTTCTAATGGGCGTAAGAAATGCCCATTGTGTACAAAATGTGTGCACCATAATATTGAAGGTGAGCACAGCAAGTATTTAATACTGCCACAAATGACAGCAAATCCTCAATTGTCATAGTCCTTAGAATCCAAACTATTGATAGCACTATATTTAATTGAGCTCTTTAATTGCTTTTGTGAAACAATCAGTTGTTAAGCTTTCCTTAGCCAGGTTTTTTATACTGGCTTTTGTTTTTAGTTAGCCATCTGTCCCTGCATTAATTGTCTTTTTCCCCTAGCATCCACCCATAATTTTGGCAAACTGGTTCCCAAGGTTGGTCTGAATTCCTTTTGCTTCATTTTCTGTTGTTGGACACTGTTACCTTTAGCATTTCACACATTTAATGGATGCAGTTCTGGCTACTGAAGGGAAGTTCAGTCACTCACACTGCATCACAGGGAGCTAAAGTTACTCTATGCAATGTTAAACGCTGGCAAAACAATGTAGAAGCCTACATTAAAATGATTGCTTGTTTGTGGTAAATCAGTGTGTAGGGCAAGTAGAAACATTTTTCTGCTTTCCCTGTGAAGTGACATGTTTCAGAGGATTTCAGAAGAACTTCTTCTGGGATCTGCATCAGAGTTCCCATTTCAGTTTCATGCTGAACCACCATTTGTTCTTCATGATTTACATAGATTCTTATCAGTCTATGACTGGAGGGCTTCTGAATCAGACCCTGATTCAGGAAGGTGCTTAGTCAAGTGATCTTATTAGACTGATCAAACTCTTCACATTGTGCTTTCCTACTTGGCTGCATCATGATCCCACTGTCTCCTTTTTACTTCCTCCTCCTCTCCTGTACTATTCATCCTTGACTCTCTGGTGCTTCATCCTCAAAGACTCATGCCATGATACCTTTGTTTTTCATAAGTGGTACAGCTAGCTGCCCTGAGCTAATACATTTTTTCTCTCTGAAGCTATGTCAAGATCATTGATACTTCCCTCACCAAAATCTCCACTCACCTTGTCCTCCTTCCCCCCCCCCCCCTTTATTTTTCAATTACATCTGTACTTTACTCTTTTAATCTTGCTTTTACCTTTTTTGTTTCCTTCTATTTTTCTAAGTGAATACCTGCCATGGTTCCCTTTTTGCACCCCTGGTTGATGGTTTGCTTTCTGTTTCACAGTCTCACCTTGTATCCATGCATTTCTCCTGCAGTCCTCCCTGGTATTCTCCTGTGGTGGCTTGGTTAGGGTCACATCCTGACACTGTCTGCCTCACCACTTGCACAAAACTTGTTTCTCCCAGGGTTGCCCAGGAGCCAATCTCACTGAAACCCTATGCATTTGCCACCTCTCTCCTGGGTGATTGGGCTACCCTGCTTTGCTGGGTCTGGCTGTCCAGGATTGTCTCTCTTGTTTTGACCCACCTGTAGAGCTACCTGCTTCATGTCTCTGGCTTCAAATTTTTGTGTCTACGCTACCCAGATCCTGGGTTTTCCTCACCTCATCCCTCTGCAAGACATGGCTTCTTGCAGCCAACAATTAACTTTTTAATCTCTTCCCTCAATAGTTACTTTTTAATCTTCTTCACTACTGGCCCTCAAACATGAGCAGCATTACCAAAGTCCTTCACCTTCTGTGCATTCAAAGCCACTCTAATAATCCTTGTGCTAGATTAAACATTGGTTTGTTGGTTTTCATGCAATGAAAAGATGTATAGATTATTTAAAGTGTATTTTGAATCAAGACATGCACATGTCCAGCTGAGTAAATGTGCAATCAACGTAGTGCAGCCGCCTGAAGCCTTACTTGTCTCTCATATTTGTCTTGTGTCTTCACATCTCCATAAGACAATCCATCCTTGTCTAGAACCTGTCTTCTGTCCACTTTCTTCTTAATTGGCAGAATTTTTGCAGAGGCTAGAAAGTAATTAACAGACCATTTTTGACACTAGTATACCTAAAATCACACAAAACTTAACTGCTGGTAATTAATTTTTCAAATGTAAGCCCCTGAGGTATGAATAAGTGTCCCTAATATCCTTTTTGTGGATCAAAATCTAGCTGCATTCTTGAAGCTAGCCAGTTAGTAGGCAGGCTCTTATCATGGTGGAAAAACAATTTACCTTATATCTGCTTAGAAAAAGAAACACAGGAAACATATTTTTAAAAGACCCTAAAACATTACTGTATTTTTTGAAAGGAAAAGCAGGCTTGCAAGCCAGATTGCACCAGGGTTTAGGGTTTTTTGTTGGTTTGGTTTTTGGGGGGTTTTGTTGTTGTGATTGGATTGGGTTGTAGTTTTTTGTTGTGTTGGGGTTTTTTAATTATTTCAAGAGTGAGACTTATCTTTTAGAGCATCAAGAGTGTCCAGCAATGGAGCAACATTTTCTCTGAAAAAATAGTTGTTGGAATATATAGTGAAAGAAATTATTTAAACACTGCACTAGCCCTGGCAGCAGTGGTAATTAACTTTCAGCTATTCCAGATTATTATTTTGCATTTTCTCCATTAAACTCAAAAGACCCAAAACAGCCTAAATACCTATCCATTAGGTTCAGGTATCTAAGATGGGCATGGAGTTCTTCCCCAGTGACTGGCCTGTCTTTACTGTTTCCATAGGGGATGTGAGTCTCTTTTGCAGAGGGCTCAGCTGTAGCTTTCACAACTCAGCCTGGGCACAGGAACCGTGCAGCCTCGGAATTGCGATGGGGAATGGCTCATAGAATCATTTAGACTGGAAAAGGCCCTTAAGTTCATCATGGCAAGGGAATGTGCCCCCTTGTCCTGTTGCTTCTCAAAAGGGAAGAAAGAAATTAGCTATTTTCCCCCAGTGCAGTTCAGTGCCATTGGCTACCACTATAAATAGCCATTTTAGCCAAAAAGTTGTCTTTCTTCCTAACAATTAACATATAGTGGTAAAGTATGGATGAAACAGCCCTTGATTTCCCCCTTTGCTCTCCAGAGTAATCTGAGCAGGGGCATAAATGGAGGATATGAGATCTTCTTACCTCCATATGGCTAAAAATGCTGAGCTCCAAAAGATAAAAAGGTAGGAGTGTCATGTGAAATACTTGGTTCTTGCTTTGTTCTTTGGCAAAGACAGAAAACAGTAATATTAGGGGCAGAGCTGCTTTGGGTCATTGAGACGTGTCTACAGGACTGTATATCTACAGGGTCACAGCTCTATTTCCAAGATGTGCAGAATGCTCACACTGTATGGATGCAGTGTGTGAGGTAAAGAGCACAATCACTGCAAGACCAAGGCACTGTCATCAGTAACATGGTGGAGCAATCTTCAGTCTGTGTGTACATGGCATCCTGATGAGACTTCGTATTTCACTGGGGAGTTTCTTTCTTAACGCCATTGTTGGAGAAGGAGGAAAAAGCAGTTTGTTCCAGCAAAGTATGAGGAATATTTGAGATGGAAAAGGTGTGGAAGAAACAGTTGTCTTTTTTCCCTTGGATTTATAGAAGATAGTATTTTTGTATTTCTTTCCATTGTTACATGCTACAGTTGTAGTATGTCAAATTCAATCTTTTTATATGCATAGATGTGCACTCTTTTTATATGCATACATGTGCACTTATATGCATAGATGTGCACATCTATAGGTGCATAAATAAATAATATATGTAGGTATATATATAGGCACATAAATACATAAACGTAAGCATGCAGGCAAATAAACAAATGTTCACCTCTATCCTGGTTGCAAGCCAAATAAAAACCTTACTTTTAGGAGTGCAGATATTCTATTGTCTGTCCAGTGTCTCACCTTTTCTTCTTGCTTGCACCCAGAGCTAGTGAGATTATTATTTTGCATTTTCTCCTTTAAATTCAAATGACCCAAAACAGGCAGACTTTGCCTGTTGGAGGTGTTCTGGAGAAGAGAGTGAATATACCATTTTTCTTCCCAGCACACCTGATGCTAATCTCTGACAACAAATCTTGCTGTTACTGAGACACTATCTCAACCAAACTGTTATTCAGGAAGATAAAAACTGAAATGTCCATGACATTCTTCCTATCTGTAAGGAAACAAATGATGACAAGCAGGAGGTGATGTGAAAATAAAACTGATGCTTCAAACGGTCCAAATTGCCATATGTACAATCTCAAGTTTGAGAGAAGCACTTTGTTTCTTAGTATTAGTACAGATTACTGACATGATTCAAAGAAATAAAATATATCTCAATTATATTATTTCACATTTGTACTAAAGTGCATCTAAAATTATACCCAGACCAAAAAAAAAAGGCAAGCAGATACACTAATGGAATAATTTGTTTCTCTTTATTCAGTACTGGATCGAAGACATGTCATGTAATTACCTCATTTCCTTAAGACTGAACTTGTATTCATGACTGAGGTTGTTAAAGAAGACTTCTATGGTCTAACAGTTGTGTATAGGGAGATGCTAGGTTATGGCTGGACTTGATGATCTTAAGGTCTTTTCCAGCACAACAATCCTATGATTCTGTGGTTTTAAAGGAAACCCAAGCAATGTCTTTATACATTTTCACAGGGAGGTGTTTTCCACATGGTTATATATCAGTGAGTAGCATTTACTTAGAGAAACACAGCCACTCATTTAAATGTCACAAAAACTGTTATATGGAAGGAGACCTAATCCTACTTCTTACAGATTTTACTTTCCTGTAATCCAGGACTTTTGCTTATCTATTATACATCATCATTATGAACTAAAAGCCATTTTCTTTATTTGTGTAGGCTGCAGGGGAGACAGTGTATTTGTATTCTTCACTTATTTTTAAATAAATGTTGAACAGCCTGTGTCAAGAATTTAGAGAAAATATTCTAACTTTTAAACTGGGGAATTCTGGAAGATTTTTTTCTTCATGGTGCTCCCAAGTGAGCTGTGTGCTCAGTGACCCCTTCTGCCTTTCTCTACCCTTCTCTTTCAGCCATGTCCAACTCTCCATCCCCACTAGGCAGACATTAGGAATGAGGCTGTTATCTAAAACTCAGGTTTAAGGGAGGGGTACTGATAACAATGATGATGGCATGCTGCAATTCTGTGAGGTAGGAAACCCATACTTAATGAAACTTAAATGCTTGGTGGAAAAGGGTCAGTGTGTGAAATAAGGCTATCAGGGAGAAGAGCAACTTTGTTTCTTGAGCTTTACCTAAGTTTCAGTCAGCTTTTTTGTGTGTTCACCATTGACAATAAGTAAATGCTGCAGCAACCATAACCACACACACACATACTCTCACCTGGGAAATACAGATAAGAAACTCTCACAGAGCATGTAATATGAATGATGGCACTTGCACTTGCACAGAGCAAGGTCTGTCAGGTCCTCTTCCATTCTTGATGATTTTTTTTTAAGTACCCATGTTGGTGACTGATGGGCCATTAAGTGCAATGGAACTCACTAGATGGGGAATCTGCAGTGGGGACCTGGGGCCCAGTTTCTAAGTCTCTTGGGATGAGATAAAGCTGATCTGAAGCATTCTGTGAAATTTTTTAGATAATGAAATTGTAAAAGAAGCTTAGAAGTGAGTTGTTCTGTAGCAGGCTTCTGCATTTAGTATTAAAATATGTCCCTTGGCCAACATTTGTCCTGCCAGATGTTCGTATTATCTGCTCTGGTAGGTCTGGCACCTTTAAGGTCTTTGAGCTTGCCCACACAGCAAAGTTCATCCTCAGTAAGACAAGCTGTGATATGACCACTGTGTCCCTCCAAATTGGTTCTCCACTGTGGAAACCCCTGAGTGGGGTTCATCTCCTCCAAGCATGTTCACCTCCACAAGGTGCTTAATGAACTTGCCCATGTCAGGAAGAGGGTTATGGCTGAATTCAACCTTGGAGGGTGCACCCAGGCTTTGAGCACATGTCCCACATATGCACTCATCAGGGTGCACCCACCAGATCAGTAGACTGAGGAGATTGTCCCTTTCAGGGTAGTGCTGTGCAAAGACTTATGACTTGCTAAGGGGAGCTTGGTGGCTAGAAGGATGCTGAGCCTGAAGAAGCTGATGGGCATTAAATTTACTGGTTTTAGTTTACTGACATTCAATAATGTTAGAAGATGATTTTGGAGGGTCAATACTGAGTTAGGGATTGACGTGCCTGTTTCCATGTAATACAAATGTCCTCCAACTGCCTACGTGGAACATCAAAATGAATTTACAACTGTCACCTTTTTATCATTAGTTTCACAATATTTAGTATTTCCTTTAAGTTTGCTTACACAAAATCTCACCTTTAATTTCTTTTTTTACTTGTAAAGAACATACCTAGCTTTGACAGTTACAAGGAAAAGCTTGAAAATCGAGAGACACAAGAACCAGAAAATATTATTTCATTATGCACCTTTAAAATGTAGTGATTTGTATGCATCTTGTTGTGCATTGTTTTTTTTAATTCTTGGTGTTATTAGTGAACAAAAAAATGAATGATTTTTTTTCAGTGGATGTATGGAATAATGGACCGATGCAGGATAAATACCGAAGAAAATGTAGGTGTTTCATTGTTTTGTGTACCAAAGCAGTAATAATGTTAATTCTCGTAACATACTGAAATAAGCAGAAGAAAAAGGGAATCTTGTTATTGTATGATAAATCCTTGCCAGGTGTTTATTTACTGGAGATCAAGAAAGTTACGCAGTTGTCTAATACGACCACTGTTACTAGCTTTGTATGTTTTAACTTTGGATAACTGAAAATGGACATGGTTAAAGACATGAATATAGAAGTGAGAATCTGGGGGCATTCCCTGCTATTTTTTTGAAATTAATAAAATGAAATCTGTTTTGCAGATGATTTCCTTCTCAGAGGAAATAGGGCTGGACTTGGTATTGTTAGAACCAAAACCGTCACAGAGTGATTCCTACAGCTTTGCTAACATTGAGTAGCGATAGCAGCACAGAAAATTCATTTGATCTTATATAATGTTTTCGTGGTTAATAAGATTTATGTATGGTATTTTTTGTATGATTAAAAGTACTGGAATTTCATTGCAGTAGGCATTAACTCCTGTGATTGAAGTTAAGGGAGATTTTTTTTTCTTCTCCTTTTTTAATAGCTAATCAAGAGTTTAACTGCCTCTGGGGCATTTTAGGAAAATGTTATACTGTACTTAACGAACATTATACTACAAATAAGAGTGATATTCCTGTAATTAAAACGGTCTGGATATCGCTTAATGAATGTTTTTCTTATCTTAATGTATAGGCAGTAAGGAATCATGTAGTTGCCTTTATTAACTTGTGGAGTTAGTTAAAAAGCTGGTTAAAACAGTAAGTCCATATCGGGTCAATATAAAATGCTTATGTAGGGATTTCATTGCTCTTATAAATGTGACTAGTTAAAAAATAAGCACAGATGCTTGTTTGTGCCATCCTGAGCCATACTGCAGGGCAGTATTTCTGCCTATAGACATTTCTAAAGTTAAGTGTTGCCTGGAGCGCTGCGGGATTTGCAAGTGTTCTTCTTTATTCTCGATTTAGGAAATACTTTTACATTTCCACCAGGCTTGTATTCAAAAGCAGAGAGCGGTTCCTTCTCAATTAGTGTAGCTACACTTGCTGTTGAACTAATAGCATTGTTCATTCGTTCTTTTCTCTGTCATGCTGCATCAGCTTTGATGCAATTACAACCTTTCTAAATTTTTTTTTTTTTAAATGTAATTGTGGTGCATTTCAGTTTTAGAGTCCTGTTTTTCAGAAGTTTTGCATTTACTAATTGCTTGCTGAATTGTTCTTCACTGCTGAGATATCTGGCGCAGAAACCATTCTGAGTAAGGTCAGTTTGATGCAAAATAATTCCTCTACATAATAATAACTCTTCTACAAAATAATGCTTGGCTAAACATAATTTTTTTGTTTTGTTTTAATCTTATTCTGAAATTATCATGAAGATTAGGTTTTTTCCTCATCTGAGTTCAAGCATCTTTATATTGTTTAAAATACATTCACCAGGTGGATTACATCTGCACGCATCTTAGCCTCAATTTTGCACAAGTGTCTGTGCCAAAACCTGAAAATACCAGGTTGGCCCATGTATAGCCTAAGAACACATGAAAATAGAACAGTTTCGTAATCCAAAATTAATCC
Source organism: Dryobates pubescens (assembly GCF_014839835.1). Classification (NCBI taxonomy): domain Eukaryota; kingdom Metazoa; phylum Chordata; class Aves; order Piciformes; family Picidae; genus Dryobates; species Dryobates pubescens. The sequence continues at coordinate 15,085,525 of NC_071618.1, read as the reverse complement.
CCAGTCCTGCAGACACTTAAGCACATGGTTAATTTTAAGTGTTTGACTAGTCCTTTTGACTTCTCTGAGCTAAGCACATGCTCGAGTGAGTAAAGGAGCAGTCTCAAAGTGCAGAGAAGACTGCACTCTTTTTTTTTTTCCTGCATAGTAAAAATGCCTTTGCTTTATTTAGTAGCATAATTTACATAGATTTCTAGGTACATGAATCATTGAGCTGTTTGTGCTTTGGTTAAGAGTAGACTGCTGTAAATTGCATATCAAGATAAAAGATGGCTTATTTAGTGGAAAAAACCTCAGAAGTATGAAGGAAACATCAGTTTGTAAAATATCCCCACCATATCCAAAATTACAAATGGTCATAAATTGTACATGCAATTAACAATTTGTCATGAAAATTCAGAAACTCTGAAAGACCCAAAGTGGGTGACAAATTTCTTCTTTTTTTCATGGCCTTTGCAGCACCAATATGTTGACACTCAATTAATTTCCTTCTACTGAATATTCTCAGGCACATACTTAGTGCAATTTTATTTTAACTCAGAGGTAAATCAGAACTGATTTGAAGGACTGTACTGATTTCCTTTCCTTTCACACTGTGCAAATATGGATATCTAACCTGCATAGGCTGTGGTGAACATAGTGGTTCTGTGTTACACCAAGGTCATTTAATAGGCAGGAATAGCACTTTTTTGATTCTGAGTTCATCGAGTGCCTATATATTATTTTACATGCCACTAGTTAGCAGCCCGCTCCTAAACTGCTTGAGAGGCTTTGGCTGTTTGGGACTCAGGCTGTAATCACAGTAACAAGTGCTGAATTTTGAATCTTAGTCTCAATCTTGATCTTGCAGCATTTAACCAATGCTCACGCAGCTGGACTGGTGGTGGTAGCTGCAAGAGCTCAGTGCTGGGGATGTTCCCTGTATCCTGCTGTGGGCACTGGTGCAGAGGGAAGAGAGGTGGACAGGGAAGAGAAGGAAAAGCATATTCAGTGATAAAATAAATTCTGCCCAAATCGTGTTACCAGTTTCTGTGTATGTGTACATAGAGATGTGGGCTGGTGGAAAGGCAGTGTGTGTGAAAACTTTGGGGCAGAATCAGTAGGTTGGAAAGTGCTCAACAGTGAGCTGGAGGAGAGAACTGGAAGAGGCAAGAGTGATTTTACAAGTGACATAAAAAGAATCTCCTCAAAATTCAACTTTGCTGCAGAAGCCCTCAACATGGGACTGACTCATTACAGATTTATGGGGTTTCTGTATTCACTTTCTTAAGAGAGAGTGTGGCATGGGATGCTTCAGGACAGCTTATTTGGCGATATGTGCCTGATCCTCTTTCCTTGATCCTAGAAGCCATGTGTTTTCCTTTGTGTTGCACATCCCTGAGCATAGTTGGTGCATATTGGTTCATACAGAATAGGGATAAACCCAAACAAATCACACATTGATGCCATGCATCCAAAGTAACCTATCCTTACCTCTCAATGCACATCTTTAAAAAGGCACATTTTACATGTGGTCCTTTCTAAAACTCACGATATGGTATTGAATCTTCATCTTTGTTGTGGGGTGTTTTTGTTATTTAAAATTTGATCTAATTTTCTGTCATAGCTGCTAGTTACAGTTCTGCTAAAGAAATGTGATGCAGGAGCTTGTGTTGGCAAAATGTGTAGCTAAACCAAACCTTACAAACGTCTCTTTACAGTGTTGTAGATTTAAAAAATGCAACATAGACACAACATTAGTTAAATACCCTAAAGCACTTAAAATTTGCTTAAAGAAACTCTAAAACTGTTTATATTTAGTATTTTTGTTTATCTATGTATCTTTATATTTAAAGGGGGGGAGGGGAGAAAATTTGTTGTTAACTACACTTTCTTTCACTTAATGTGGCAAAGTGAATATGCCACAGACAACTGGAGGGCTTTTCCATTGCCCCACAGTGATGTGGGTTTGATTAAGCACCAGAAAGCGTCCCAAGGAGCCAGAAACTTTGCTAATGGTAAAAGCAAAGTGAAGCGCAGCTCAGTTCGGGAATACTTTATGGGCAAGACGAGTTATTCGGAGTTATCCATGCTGTAAGAAAAAGAGTGAACCCTTGACTGTATGTCACGTATGTTAAAACTCCCCAAGACAGGACACCAATTAACCTTGGATGATAGCAAACACGCACACAGAGGCTGCCCGAGAGAAGCAGCCTGTTGCCATTAGTAGGAAGCAGCAGTCCTTGTCACCCTGAGCCATCATTTAAATCTCTTTAAAAATTCCCTTATTAAAGTGAAGAACCTTAACACTCTTTGCTTCCTCACAAGTAGAGTGTTTTTGCTGCTGTGAAAATAGGATGTGTTAGTAATATGAGAAGTCAGTGGTCTTTTTTTTTTTTTTTTTTTAATCCTTGCTGTCTAATTTAGACATTTTGAACTGAGAAGGAAAAAAAACCCTGATCTTCAGTCAAAGCAATTCAAGGGATGGTGGATCTCTGAGTGAACCAAAACAACAGGGTCAAAGGTAGTTGAAAGAACACAGTCGGTAAATAAAAGGTCTTTTTGTTTTTTTACATTTAGTGCTGGTGGGAGGAGAAAGTTTGGTTAACTATTTAACCTATGAGAGCCTTTTATCATTTTAGGGCTTAGGAGTCTATGATTTTAAGCCTTTGTCTACTTTGTATTCGATCTTTTCACTGGTGTCCAGTTACATGACTTACATCGATTTACTGGAGAGAGGGAAAAAATATAAACATCAGGCAGAGATGATGGAGGGGGATGGGGGGTATTGTTTTGTTTTCTTAAAATTATGTGCCAGCAACTTTGGATTTGGTACTCAGTTTCTATTTTAAACCTAAACTACTTTATTCCACTTGCGCGTCTCTGTGTTGTATTAGCGGGGCTCTCCCTCCCCATTCGGTTCACCTCCCTGTTTTTTGGCTACAATGCAATGTGTCCTGATCAGTTGGAGCAAGCGCTTGTGAAAGGTCACTTGGAAGCCCCTTTTTCATTTCTCCTCACTACAGTTTTTCCAGCAGGCCGCCACTCTTGGGGGAGTGAACTGCTCCAATCTGTCCCTTTTGATATCCAAAGCTGGTTGTTAAGGGGGTTAAATTTCTTAATTCACTGAGTTTTTGTGAGTGCTTCTCCAGCCCACCATGGCTCAGTCCCCGCGGCTGGGTGCAGACCTCCAGTTTCCCTAAGGATGCTGTGAAAGTGTTAGGGTTTATTCTTTCAACTTCATCAAATCTGAAGGACGTGGACCAATTTTACATATACCTGTATACCTTCCATCAGCTTCGGGGGAATCAATTTCCATGTTACATCGTTGTGAGATTGTATCAGCCTTATTTGGGGAGTTTAAAATTAGACAAAGCCTCTTCCAGGGCACTCTGACTAGGAAGGAAAGCTGTTTGTCAAGAGATCTCAAACCATAGCTGGTGGCTTCTGCCTGCCCTGGCAAGGGGTTAGGTTTGGGAGGCTTCTTAATTAGTTTTTGGAGGGTCAGGGAAATGACCTTAGTGGGTCTGGAACAAAGGAAGAAATCAAAATGTAAAGCGGAGTGTTTGATATGTTGATAACCCCTCAGTTTTAATTTTAGCATAATTGGATCAGAGTTAGTGGCAGTTGTTAGGTAAAATACTGACCATCAGGAAGTTCTGGCTTTATTCATAAGTAAATATCATAGCTTTTCTCCTTTAACCAAAGTTGTATGTTTTTCCCCAAAGAAGAACCACTCAGTTTACCTCCAATTTATTTCTACTAGGAAAGCGCTAAGATTTCAGGGACCTGTATTCTGATGGTAAAGCTTGTGACATGGGCTTTTGTTTTCCATGTGGGGAAACCTTACCATTTTTTCACATGTTAACGTTTTAACAATTGCAGGGAATTTCTTTTTCTTGAAAACTGTCATCCTTTTCTTTTTCCTCCCCTTTTCTCTCTTCTTGATATTTTTATTTCCCTTTTATATGGAGACTTGTAGATTTTGTCACTTCAAACGTTAGCTGTTCCTCCTCTTTTCTTTTGCTTTACAATACACACTAGGAGATTTTTTTTTTTTGCATATTCCTCCCCTTTCTCTGTGAGATATTGTAGTTGACCAAATTTAAAACACTACAGTATTTAGCATCCCCACAGTGCCATTTTAAGTATTTGGACCTGGAAAATGCCCCAAGCAATAACTACCTGAATTGCTTTTAATTACACAATATAGCTGCATCATTTTACTTCAGATTCTTTTTGATTGATGCTGTAAGGCAATTGTAACCATGGATGATGGGATTAAGTGCCTCTTGAAGTGACTTTAGCTTCTTGTGGGAACAAAGGGAAAGAAGAGAACACTTAGTCCCTTTTTGAGTGAACAGCCTTTTTTCACTTGCTATATAAAGAAATACAATTAACAAACATTATCCCCAGAGGTGAATTGAAATGTACATGCGGACAATAACCGCTCTTGACTGCAATTAGACATATATGATCCGAGGTATTTTGGCCATTCATTAGTGCTAATTGTTTGAGAAACAAGCCCACAGAACAAATGATTAAAATGGTGGTGCCATAACCAGGATTATTAGCATGTGTGATAAAATGCATGCACCGCAGCTGTACCAATAAAACTCTCTGGCGAGTCGCTTTGATTCGACAAATACTCGGCTCGGCTGCGAGCCCTTTCGTATTTGCACAGAGCCTGCTGATGTTTATAACAAACAACTTGTATCTTCTTTTCTAATTATAAAGAATTACTATGCAAATTGCAGAGCTTTGTAATTTCGTAGAAGTTTCCTTTGTCTTTGGCAGATAATTTGTGTGTAGCTCTGAGCTACTCCCCAGTAAATTCGATGTAAGAAAGCCATTACATTTTTTCTGGGCTTTCTTTTTCACATATTGGAGAAGTAATTTGTAGGAGCTTTTGCTACATTAGCTGGGTCATGCTCAGTGGAGTCCTGGGTCCTTGGTCACTTCTGTCCTGCCACACCACCTATCTAGGACTGTGGTTGTTTTGCAGTTATGTGCATACAGCTGAGAAAGAGACACTCTGGAAATTATACAGCTTTTTAAATGGTTTTATTCAAATATTTAAAGACAGTCTTTGGAAAGGCTTGACAACGCTGTGCCAAAGGTTGTAGAAGTAGAGATTCAGTCAGCAGTTGGTATGTGTTAAGCTGATCACGGTGTAGTATCTCTGGCAGGGACGGTTTGATCTAGCAAAAACCAGGGTACAGAGGCACAGGTTAAAGTGCTGATCACGCAAATCACTGGTGGGAATAATTTACTTTGTGAGCTGTATGTTGTTGGCTCTGATGAGACTGTGCAGGTGTGTGCAGTTAAGTATATGTGTGAGTATGAGCAACACCGGAATGCAAAAATGCATTTTACAGCAGGGAAATTTGGGAGTCATTTCACTGGTTGCAGTCACACTATATGGCTGCCATTGCAAAGTGCAATGTCTTTTGGTAATCAAAAAGATTTTGCTTTCTGCTTCCTGAGGATGAACTACTTGCTCTTGGGTGGAATGATTCTCAGAGGATCATGAGTAATTTTAACTTGCCAGCTACTTTTACATATTTGATGACGACTTTAGTAGAGTGTTATGTTTGCTGGAGAAATTTAGCTTCATTTCCAAACCCAAGAGCATTCAATGTGCTGCTAGGTACTATGAATGAGAATACATTTCTGTAAAACAATTTAATGAGCATTACCCAATAGTCTAGTCCTTGTTTTAACTTACAATGCTTAAAGAAAGAAACATTGTCTTAGCAAATTCACTTGGCTTATATCCATGTGCTTACTTTAAATCATAGTCAAGCTTAGTTTGAACTGTTAAAATAGTTACAGTCAGGAAACATTTGTAAGATTTGCTTTCTCTTTATGGCACAAGGTTAACAATATAATTGATACTGCACTGCTGTGTGGATTTTTTATTTTTAGTCTTAAAAAATGTAACTGCTGGGGGGTGGTTTTATTCTATCAAAATAACAGAAGTCAAGATAATCAGGATAGTGTTTCCTACCACAGTAGCTAATTGCTCGTACGCATAGCACCACGAGCCTTGCCGCCGTTTTAAAAAGGTCTATAGGCAAATGGATTTCCTAATAAATCCACTCGATCGTCTACACTGCATTTTATTGCTGATCATAAAACATGACTATGCAAGCAAAATGCACAGTGAGAACAGAGATGATTTTTAAATAATATATGTCAAAATGAAAGCGTATAAAAAACATTTACTGCAGTCACACTTGAGCATACTTGTTGAAATCTCCTTATATTTTCTAGGGCTTTGTTTTGAAAGGAGAAAGCATGCTTAGTTGGTCCACTGACACCAGTTCCTCCTGTACGGTTTTTTTTCCTTCCATACCTCTTGAAAAAATTCTTGCTTCTTCAACTGCTAAAATGTTCCATAAAACTAATAATCTGACACGTTGGCAGTATATTTTTATAATCTGTGTGCTGAGAAACCTCTGTTTTGGGCCATTGTGGCTATGAAGTTGATTAGCCGAGGAGGAGATACCAGTCATCACCAGGCAGTAGTATTTTTAACATTAAACCTATTGAGTAACAGTATTTTAATGGATTTAATCTACCACTTCTTCAGAGTCAGGTGGTCTGCTGGGAAAGCCATACTACTGCCTCATCTAAATTAATCTGGTCTGCAGGTAACAATGGTTTTACCAACATGATACTGCACACTGTTGTGTGTGGTGTGTAGAGCAGAGCTGCCTTTGTGGGGCCTACAGCAGTGGGATGGAAACTGTCTGGACAAACAGAGCATGATTCGATGACAGCCCAGAAGAAACCCTGGGAAACATGTGACAGGAGATAGATCTTATCTCAGCATGGTCTGAGATTGTGGTGTTAGCCATGTCTATCCAGTTTTTGTCGAGTTGGAGGGTTGGTGAGAAGCAGTCATTAAGGGTGCTTCAGGGCCTGCTTGGCTCTAGGCTGGAGTTAACTATTAATGGGCTGAGCTCTTTGACTCTTTTGTGTAACTACAGGGTTGAAACCATCAGAGACAGAGAATAGAAACTAATCACTTTTGTGCCCTCATATATGTTTAGTAAAGGACTGCAGACTTCTTTATTGACCTCTGTGTCACGCTGAAAAAAAGACCCTTCTCTTTCCATTTGAGATAAACCACTCTTCGACCTCCTTCTCACTCTCCCAAAGTGTACTACTGCAAGAAAATGGGATTAAGTGGATTTAGCTAGCAGCCACTTGAGATGCCAGAAGTTGTGTTACCATCCCCACTTCAACGTGAAACAGGGGACATGAAGTGGTTTGTGGGATAGGGCAAAGAGGGTACTTGTACTTAGGATCCTGAGACTCAGTGAATCTCCGTTGCTTGTCTCCACCATCTAAGTCTTGAAGCTGTTGCAGTTAAAGATTGAGAAGATTTATTAACAAGGGTAGCACTGGCACTTGTAATGAAATAATGTGTCATTTCTGTTTAACAGCAAAGCTGCCCCATTTCTCAGGCTGAATCAAGCATTACCAGGCATATTACATGAGAAAAGTTGGGTAGTGGGGTTTTGTGGGCTTATAAAGTGGATCCACCCAGGTCATGCAGAGGTACATCAGAGGTGACAGTAGAATAGCTATCCTTTTCAATTTAGTTTACTGAGATAAAATGTGATAAAACCTTTCTTCATGGTTTTAACCCAAGATTCATATGCAGCTTTTAGGGTGAACCCTCTAGGGAAAGAAAGGATTCTTCAACAGGGCTATCTCAGAAAGGCAAGTTGTCGTAGTGGTCTGTCAGAAGCACACCATACTGGCTCTGATTTAGACTGACTGAAGTAATTTCCAAGCATTTGAAAGGGTTGGTCACATTCACTTTGAAGAAAACACATGTGCACTGGTAGCCATGCGTCATCCAAGTGTAGCAGCTTGGGAAGCGTTATTAAGAGGGGCATAAGGAAATGCATGGGTCTCTGACATGATGTGATAATGACATGTTCAGCATGGTGCTAGAAAGGCTATGCATTATTCTAAGTGCTGAGTAATATACATGATAATGCATAATGGTGTTGTATGGTAGGATTATTTTGTTGGTGTGACTTGTGCTCTGAGTACAAGGCAAATTGTATTATTTTGTCCTCGTTTTTGATGTAGCAGAATAGGCTTGTCTGTACAGCGTGATTGGGGAGGAACAGGAGCAGGCAATTTATTTCCCTGTTCTTGTAATTATGGAGCAAAGCAAGCTCCCTACCGTACTCAAAGGCAGCCTCCCCTGGCAGCTCCACTGCCTCCAAGTGCACCAACCTCGCTTGTACCCACGGTGAGTTAGCTGGTCACTCACTGGGAATACCAGCACAGGGTGCAGGCTGCCACAAACCTGACGCCTACAGGTCATCATAGGTGCCACCCACTCAAACCATATGGCACCACAGGCTCACAACTGCACTGAAGTGTGGTGCACAAAGTATTCAGGAATTTTAACAGGCACCGCAGCCAACAACCTGCTGATGATGCTGGTGGGTTCATGAGCTCTGTCAATAGTAGTCTGCTGTGGACCTGAAAGTCTGAGAGCTTCTGAGAGAGCATGCTGGGATTAGTGAGGTTTCCCACTGCATGGGGCTTTCATTCCCGTTTTCCTCATTTCCCCCTCCATCCATTCTGCTTATTTAAAATTTGCATGCAAATCCATTTGTTGATATAACGCTAAGGTTGCAAACTCAACCTGGCAAACCCATGTTTGTTTTAACCAACACCCCTCCTTCATTCACAGCATGCCATCCAGTTCCTGGAGCAAATGTGGCAGATAGCAGTCAGTCTCCTCTCTAAAGCAGTCCTGGTCCATTCCCAGCACAGCCTCCATCCTGTGGAGCAGTCACACAACAAACTAATCACCGCTGCTCTTCTGTATTTAATACTGGGCACAGTGCACATAATGGGCAGCATGATTAAGGCTGCACAGATAACCTCAGCCCTGGCAGTTCTTCAGGTCTGAGTGTTTAAGTTAGCAAATTCTGTTGAGCACAGTTGTTTCAGAGTTTTATACTGTAATTAACTGTAATAACTGGTATCTCCCTACCTTGACTCTTCCTGAGGGGAAAAAAAAAATAGATAAAATAACCCCAAATCAGCCCCTCTCTAGGTAGGGATGTCTCCCTTTTGAAGTACAGTCCAGTATTCTTTACAGCATTGTAAACCCAGTGTCTAATTTCAACAATATCCTTTACAGGGTGGATTCTCATCTGGCAGCTGGCGTTCCTAAGCTTAGTTATCATTTTGCATCATCTCACAAGTACGTTCCCAGGCGAGCTGTGCTGTATGTACCTGCAGATGATGAAAAGAAGATACGAAAAATCCCGTCACTAAATGTAGATTGTGCAGTGCTGGACTGTGAAGATGGCGTGGCTCTGAACAGAAAGGTAATTAGACATTATCTGTGTGATATAATCAGTGCCAAATGAAAACTTGTGGAGAAACATTGCATTTACCCTGGGGAAGTGACAACTAGAGAGACAAAGATAAATTTTAATATATGCAAGATAACAGTGATAGGCTTTGTGAAGGTATTGGGAACGTTTGCTTAGCCAGAACTGAAAAATGTCCTATTTGAGTAGGTGAGGAGAGAGTTTTAAAGGAATACAGAGCTGAGTGTAAGCTCTCATCATAGAAGAGTGGGGGATACTGTGATAATTGATGCACATTTCTTAGGGAAGAGGAGGAAATAGTCTCTGAGAAGAGAGGCAGGAAAGGAAGAGTTAGTTCAGAATCACCAGGTAGAGGATTCGTTGTTGAAACAGATACATCTCCAGATTATGAGAAAAACAGCGTGGATGTGGAGTTGAGCCTCGTGGTATTTAGAAATACTTATGTCCTGAGCTTTTTGGAGCAAATGCAGTTAGGGGTGTTTCTGAAGGAAGGAAATGTTAGAACCTGAGTGTACCAGGGCTTAGAGGGCAGTTTAGGTTGAAAAAGCTGCAAGAATGCAGGGATGAAGAGCAGAGTGGGAGAAAGATGTAGAAGTGTCAAGTAGTAGGGCCAAGTTTTCATTGACAATGAATTGTGAAAGAAGCAAGCATGATCTAGAATCAGTTTTGCTTGCAAGTAATTTTTTAAAATACATGAAAATAGCCATTTTTAAATGTTTTACATCTTAGAATCATAGAATCATTTAGGCTGAAAAAGACCATTACAGTCATCGAGTCCACCCACAAACCTAACACTGCAAAGAATTTCTGAACATGAACTGAAATTTACCATCACACCATTTCTGTATTTGTCAGTTTTTCTATCCATCTTTACAGTGCTTCAAACTGCAGCAAAAAGTGTTTAGGATTTGCGTACGAATGTGTTGTCCAGAAAGTTATGAGAACAGGCTTGAATATTTTCCCACATAATCTCATCAAAAAAGTGGATGAAATTTTGTTCTTTTCTATTTCTTGGGAATTAATGCTTTCCAGAAGGACTGTCATGGATAATGCTCTCTTTAACCTTCAGCGCTTTGCAGGTATGTTGAAAGAAGTTCACAGACTTTGCACACATCTATTTTAGTTCTGAAAAGAGAGGAAAGCATTGCTGAATGTTCATGTGCACTGTTGAAGGCAGTTGGAAAACATTTTCCAGTTGCTAAAATTCTGCATGGAAGACTAAGATTGCATCTGCTGTCACAGTAAATTAGTATTGTTTAGGTCATATTTGGGAGGCTGCTGCTCTAACATGACACAGGGCTCATTTGTATATTAAGCCATCGTATTTTTAGGTGCAGCTTAATTATATCAAACAAATAATTTATAATGGAAGCATCTATTAGTAGAGAGAAGATGGAGGCAAAACAAAGTTTTATGATCAAGGTGACAAAGTTCATAGTATTAATTTCTAAAGGGTGGTAAAATGCTAGTTGTGTTGAAGTGAAGGGGAGTTGTGCCACCGGGTGCAAGATTTCAAAGAAATTAGGGGGAAAATCTGTAATAGGAACTTGAAATGACAGATGAGCCCCTGACTGAGCATAAATGCAAAAAGGAAGCAGACAGGAGGTAGAAGTGGAAAGAGAATATTAAAGAGCAAGTGTGGTGCAGTCACTTAGAGGTAGAATGAGGAAGGTCGAAGTTCAACTGGGGTCAAAACTGGTGAGGAATGAGCAGGACAAGAATGGCTACTACAAATGTATCATCATCAAAGGAAAAACAGGGAAATCTGGACCTACTGCTCCACGAAGCCTCAGGCTTTACTGTTAAGAGTTTGCTTTCAGGCCTTCTAGGTAACCTTCTAGAAGTAAAACTTGAAAGAGGGAGGTAGCAGCCACAGTGGGGGAGGATGGAATTAGGTTCTATTTAAATAAGATGGTACATGGAACCAGACAAGACACATGGGAGGCAGATAAGGGAGCTGGCTAGTGTCATCATGAAGCTACTGTCTGTCTTCACTGAAAGGTCATGGTGGCTGGAGGAGGTTCCTGATGCCTAGAGAAAGGCAAATGTCACAGCCATTATCAGGATGCATAGGTTGAAGAACTATGGGCCCATCAACCTCAGCTTGCTCTCCAGGAAAGTGATGAATACCTTCCTACCTCATGGAAGGTATTTTGGGACCTAGCCAAGGACCTATCCAGAATCACTTGATCAGGAGCAAACTGTGCCTGCCAAATCTTATTGCCTGCTCTGAATAAATTACTGGTTTTGACCATGAGAGATGAATCAATATTGTTTACCTTGACTTTTGCAAGGCTTTTGACATGATCTCCTGTAATATTCCAGTCATCAGCCTGGGAATAAATGGGCTGGACGGATGCACCATAGGGTGGATGGTCATTTCTCAGGAGTCAGGTGACCTGTGCTGTGTGCAGTTTTGCAGCTGACTCTGCTGGGATCAGTATTGTTTAGCTTCTTCACTAGCAAATAGGTTGATGAATGGAGTGTATTCTCAACAGGTTCACTTTGAAACCAAACTGGGATACATCTCATATGCCAGAGCTCTTCTGGTGGGGCTTTACAGTTGGAGGAACAGCTTGACAGAAATGTAATAAAGTCCAAACAAAGTAAACATAAACTCCCAGCACTGGGCTGGGATAACCTCACACTCCAGTACAGGTTGGGAGTGTGACTCCCTGGGAACAGCTCTGCCAAAAATGTGTAGGGTGCTTCTTTACAGCAGTATGCCCCTGCAGAAAAGGTGCTGAGCAACTCCAGCACTGTGCTGTCATATGTGCAACTAGTAGGTTCAGGAAAGGGGTCCCTTTCCTTCACTTGGCTTTGAAGGTCTCCCAGGAATGGAGAGGTGTGCCTGTCTGTGGGCAGTGGGACAAAGACTGACCAATGGGAGGGAGCCCAGCAAGTGCCACCAAGGTGGTTATGACACAGGAGGAAAAGCTGTGGAGCTGGATGTGTTCATCTTGGAGAAAAGATGGCTGAGCCAGGCCTTGTTGGAGGTTTTGCTACATAAAGGGCAGAGCCAGGTTCTTCACAGAGCAACACAGCAACACGGCGAGAGTAGTGGCCACAGGTTACATGAGGTGAAATGCCAAATTGAGACAAGGGAAGAAGTAATTCCTGTGCCTATGGTCAGATTCCAGAAGAGGTTGTCCAGAGCAGTGGTGCATCCTCCCTCTTTGGATTACTTAGGCCTTGGCTGGTGTAGAGAGTAGTTAGTCCTGCTTTGAGGAGGGCAATGGAAAAGATGGTGTCCTGAGGTCCCTTCCAACCTGAATTAGACTGTGTAATTGCATGATCTAGTAGCAAAGAGTAATTCAAAGAGATTGGAAGGTTGAATTTCGTTTTTAGATCTGCCACAAATACTTAGGCAGACTTTGAAACTTTGTTTCTGTGAATATGAAGCTGAAATGATCATTGCTTTTGAAGCTTAATTTATTAATGTTTGTGAGGTGTTTAGAGACTTTGTGTGAAAGATATGTCAAGAACATGTACTGAAATACAGCATTCAGTGGCCTGTTGCAAATAGGTCATCTCAAACTAAGAAAAGATAAACACTGGGAAACACAGCAACACTGAGTCTGCGCCTTAATCATTATTCATACAACAAACAGCACTGATGAATTTGACTATTTATTGACATATTTTATATCACTAAGAATGATATGGGTTGCTGATTGACACTCACCTAAACATGAGCCAGCAGTGTGCCCAGGTGGCCAAGAGGGCCAATGGCATCCTGGCCTGTATTAGGAATAGTGTGGCCAGCAGGAGCAGGGAGGTCATTGTGCCCCTGTACTCTGCATTGGTTAGGCCACACCTTGAGTACTGTGTCCAATTCTGTGCCCCTCAGTTTAAGAAGGACATCGAGACACTTGAACATGTCCAGAGAATGGCAACAAGGCTGGTGAGAGGCCTTGAGCACAAGCCTTATGAGGAGAGGCTGAGGGAGCTGGGATTGTTTAGCCTGGAGAAGAGAAGGATCAGGGGTGACCTCATTGCCCTCTACAACTACCTGAAAGGTGTTTGTAGACAGGAAGGGGTTGGTCTCTTCTCCCAGGCAACCAGCACCAGAACAAGGGGACACAGTCTCAAGCTGTGACAGGGGAGGTTTAGACTCAAAGTGAGGAGAAAGTTCTTCACCGAGCGAGTCGTTCGTCATTGGAATGTGCTGCCCAGGGAGGTGGTGGAGTCACCCTCCCTGGAGGTGTTCAAGGGGAGATTGGACGTGGCACTTGGTGCCATGGTCTAGTCGTGAGGTCTGTTGGGACAGGTTGGACTTGATGATCCTTGGGGTCTCTTCCAACCTTAGTTATACTGTGATACTGTGATACTTCTGGGTTTTCTTGAAAATGCTGCAGAAATATTTGGTTTGAGAAAAATCAGGACCTGGTTGAAGGTTCATAGTGCCATGGGCCTAACTTTTCTGTCTACAGAAGGACTTTGTTTGCATCAAGTCCAAGCAGCAAGTTAGCATCACAGCTTAACAACTATATTTTAACAAGATGCTGTGTGCTTTGTTTTAGGGTTAAGCTAGATTCGGAGACATCTAAGAATCTGGAATGTTGGCAGCTCTATTTGGTTCCTTATTTAGAGGGAACCGAGGAAGCTGAGTTTGCTGTAACTGAAACTGATAACATTTGCAAAAAGTACATCTGCTTTGGAAGCTGCAGTTATAAATTAAAAATCTTTACAACATATTTTCTATACAACATTTTCTCTCAAATAAATTTTGGAAGCTATCCTCTCCTGTGCCCTCCACCAACAATTCTGTTGTGTAATCTGCGTACCATTTTGGTGTTTGTATTTCTTAACTTAAAGAGCTACACCGCAGAGCATGATTTCAAGTATCATCTGTTGGCTTCTTTTTCAATGTTTCTTTCTAGTGAATGGTTAGACTAAATCAGAAAAGAAAAAAAAAAGCCTTGCAGCAAGCAGTTCAGAGGATAAAAATTCTCAGTGAATTTTCTGAGGAGGACTGTGGTAGTTTTAGGCTATGCCTTTAAAAATTTTTCACAGATCTTGAACAGAAAGTAGTAAAATGTAAATAAATCACTATTGGGTGTTAAAAGGAAAATAATGACAGTCCTAAACAATCCCATCCCATTGGAAAGATAACGGACTTAAGCTAGTAATATAAACATTTTCTCTCTTTTCCCTCACTTCTTGGCTCTGGGAGAGATACTAACTCACTTCTGCTTGACCTTGGCTGCATTGTTTTGGCTAAGTCTCTGTGCTCCTTTCTCTTGTCCCTTTTGTGTATGGGGGGGTGGGAGGGTGGGGGGAAGGGGGGTTGTAAGGAGGAGCAGGAAGGAGAAGCTATTAGCTCATGTTGTTCATTAGTTGTAAATACCTGTAAATATTGTAAATACTATAAAATTTGTACATATTCATTGCATTTCATTGTAGATTGTACTCCTGCTTGTAAATACAGCTTTCATTTGCTTCCAGCTGAGCTGGTCTGGCAAATTTAAATGTTGGGGGGAATTTTCAACGCACCACAGGGACCATGGTGAAGAAATGGCTAAAAAGCAAAGCTGTCTATGCTGAATACCAAGCCTGCAAGTGGGATGAGAGCTAATTCTGATGCATGTAGGAAAAGTGAGCCTTTTGCAAGCCCTTTGGAACTGGACAGAGCTGTAGGAGGTCTTAAAAATTCAGAATAGAGAAGATGATAGGAAGATATCCCAGTGTTGCTGAAAATTTCAATCTGCTTTTACAAAGTTAGCTTTAGTCTTGCTGAGCATATCCTACTAGTCACTCTGACCTCAAATCCTGGTTGGGGATCCACACACAGTTTTCAGAGGTTCAGGTGCATAGTGTCACATGGTGTGGATTGTCAGCTGTCTCTTCAGGCATCTGACTCTGTAAGACACTGAGAATTTCTAAGACAGAAAGTTATTTTTTGACTGTAGAGAGAACTGTATACAACTAAAGGGAACTTACTTTCCCTGAGCTACTATTCAAAGAACATAGAATCATAGAACACACTAGGTCAGAAGGAACCTCTAGAGGTCATCCAATCCAACCCCAACTAGAACAGGTTTCTTAGAGCCCTATCATCAAGGCTGACCTTGAATGTCTCTAGGGATGGGGCTTCCACCACCTCCCTGGGCAACCTGTTCCGATGTTCTACCACGCTCATAGTAAAGTTCTTCCTAATGTGCCATCTAAACTTACCCTTCCCTAGTTTAAAACCATAGCTCTTTGTCCAAGTGCTA
Organism: Dryobates pubescens; assembly: GCF_014839835.1. Classification (NCBI taxonomy): domain Eukaryota; kingdom Metazoa; phylum Chordata; class Aves; order Piciformes; family Picidae; genus Dryobates; species Dryobates pubescens. The sequence goes on along the minus strand of NC_071618.1, from coordinate 15,069,948 downwards.
CACCCCTTGTAAGCAGTCCCTCCTCAGCTTCCTTGTAGGCTGCCTTTGGGTACTGGATAGCCTCTACAAAGACTCCCTGGAGCCTTCTCTTCTCCAAGCTGAACATTGCCAGATATCTCAGTCTGTCTTTGTAGTAGAAGTGCTCCAGCCTTCTGATTATTTTCACGGCCCTCCGCTGGAACCCCTTCCTGAGGCATGTGTCCTTCTCACATTGAGCTGAACACAGACTGCAGGTTAGGTCTCACCAGAGCAGAGCAGTGGCAGAATCACCTCTCGGGATCTGCTGGCCAGGCTTCCTTTGGTGGAGCTCAGGATGCAATTGTCCTTCTGAGTAGCAGGTGCATATTGTTGGCTCATCCCCAGCTTTTCATCCACCAGTAGCCTCAAGTCCTTTCCTGCAGGGCTGTTCTCAATCACATCATCCATTGATAATGGGGATTCTTCCAACCCAGGTGCAGGACCAGGCATTTGGCCTTGTTGAACCTCATGATGTTCACTGGGGCCCACTTCTCCAGCTTGCCCAGGTCCCTCTGGATGACCTTGCATCACCACTCAGCTTGGTGTCATCTGCAAACTTGCTGAGGGTGCACTCAGGCTTGCTGTCTGTATAATTGATGAAGATACTAAACAGCACTGGTCCCAGTATGGACCTATGAGAGATACCACTTGTTCCCAGAGTCCTCCTTTCTACCCTTCTTAAAAATGGGTATAAAGTTTCCCTTCTTCCAGTCACCAGGGACTTTATCAGACTCCATGACTTTTCAAATAGACTGTTTCATCTGGAAAAGAGAAGGCTGAGAGGGAACCTTTTCAGTGTCTACAAATCTCTGAAGGGTGGCGGTCAGGAGGATGGAGCCACTCTCTTTTCAGTGATACCCACTGATAGGATGAGGGGCAATGGATATAAACTCAATCACAGGAAATTCTATCTCAACATTAGAAAAAAATATTTTTGCTGTGAGGACAGAGCACTGGAACAGGCTACCCAGAGAGGTTGTTAACTCTCCTTCTCTAGAGATCTTCAAAACCTACCTGGATGCATTCCTGTGTGACCTGCCCTAAGTGGTCTTGCTTTGCAGGGGGGTTGGACTCGGTGATCTCTGGTTCAGCCCCTAGAATTCTATGATTCTGTGATTCAAACATGGAGAGTGACTTGGCAACTACATCAGCTGATTTCCTCAGGACTCTGGGATGCATCTCATACGATCCGACAGACTTACGTGTGTTCACATTCCTCAGGTGAAGATAGGAGCTCTTCTCTTCTGAAGTATGTACAAAATTCACCAGTGCTGCTATACATTTTAAAGAAATTACTCAGAATGTCTCACTTGGTGATATTTTTAAGTGACTGGTTCAAATAGAAATTCTAAAACTACACAAGTCCAGATGGAGAGCAGTGACAAGTGGTGTCCCTCAGGGGTCCATACTGGGACCTATGCTGTGTAATGTTTATATCAATGACATAGTGGGATTGAATGCACCATCAGCAAGTTTACAGATGACACCAGAGGGACAGGATGTCATCCAGAGGGACCTGGACAAGCTGGAGAGGTGGGCCCAGGTGACCCTCATGAGCTTCAACAAGAGCAAGTGCAGGGTTCTGCACCTGGGCTGGAACAATCCTCACTATCAATACAGACATGGGGATAAGGCAATAGAAAGCAGCCCTGTGGATGAGAAGCTGGACATGAGCAGACAGTGTGTGCTTGCAGCCCAGAAGGTAAGTCACATCCTGGGTTGCATCAAAAGACACTTTGTCAGCAGATCCAGAGAGGTGATTTTGCCACTTTACTCTGGTGAGACATCACCTGGAGTACTGTGTGCAGGTCTGGAGCCCTCAATATAGGAAGGACATGGACCTGATGGAGCTGAGGGCCACAAAAAGGATCAGGGGGTTGGAGCACCTCTGAAGAGGTATGAAGGCAGGCTGAGGGAGCTGGGGTTGTTCAGCTTGGAGAAGAGGAGGTTCCAGGGGGACTTAATAGTGGCCTTCCAGTACCTGAAGGGGGCCTACAAGAAGGATGAATAGAGGCTGTTTACAAAGGCCTGTGGTGATAGGATGAGGGGCAATGGCTTCAAACTGGAGACAAGCAGATTTAGATTGGATGTTAGGAACAGGTTCTTTACTATGAGGTTGGTGGAACACTGGAACAAGTTGCCCAGGGAGCTGATTGGGGCCCCAACCCTGGAGATATTAAAAGTGAGACTCTACATGGCTCTGGACAACCTGATCTAGTTGAGGATGCCCATGCTTGCTGCAGAGGGGGTTGGACTAGTTGACCTTCAGAGGTCCCTTCCAACCTGGACCATTATATGATTCTGTGAATTAGAAATAATACAGATTGCAGTATTGATATATTGCAAATGCATCACACTCTAGAGACTTTTTGTGAAATGGTACAAAACCAGCCTGTATCTGGTTTGTATTTTTTCAGGAAAAGACCTGTACATTCTTTCATTATAATAGCAAAAAAAAAGAGAGAAAAAAAGTGTCTGCATCAGAATGCTTGACCAACTCATAAAAGCCAGTAAGCCGGACTGCATGTTATGCCATTGAGAGGTCTCTCTGTAGGAGCTGAGCCACCTGAAGGTATCTTGAGGGTTCTCAGCTGAGTCAGCACTCCCTGGGCTAGCTTCCTCTGTAGAGCTGTATTACTTACTGTGCTTCCATGCCAGGTGAACCTGCAAAACTTTTCTCCTCCTGTTGGAGAAAGGAAGAGCTTCCTGCCAGTGCTTTCATTTTCCTATGGCGACATGAGCTGAGATTTTGTAGCTAATTTCAATGTGTCTTGTAAGGTAACCAACCTTATAACTAAGTTTCCTAGAGCAGCATGTTTTCCAGCAGGATCCTGTCTTCTATGTTACTATTCTTCACAACATCTAGGAGATACTAGCTGCCAGGTCAGCCTAGCAAGAGACCAGTTGGACCTGCTGCTGTAGTGTTTATGCCTCTTTCTGAGCCCTTGACAGTTTCAGAGCCTTTTGTTGCCTCCAAAACAGTGCTATTATTTGCTTTATCTCCACTGAGGTCAGTAAGATGGTTTTGAATAATTTGGATACACAGTGCCTTACTCTGAGCTCTCTTTAGGCCAGCCAGGGCACAGTCTATTGTGCCAAAGGTGGCCTTTGATAGTTGTCTAGGGTAAATTTTAAAGGGTCTAGATTTGGCATTTTCTTTCTATGGGGAATGCCAATGGTATCATTTGTAATCAAAACAAAACCCCAGCTTCCCCTCTCAACATTTTTTGTGTCTGAGGTGTAAAAGCAATCCCTTGGAGTGTACATATGGCTGTGGGATCCTCTGACATGAAAATCTTGAAAATATGAAATTTTACTTTTGTTCCTCTGGAACTAAATGGATCTTGTTCATCCAATACAACCTATTAATGTTCAGGGCTGCACTATAAAATTCTGTAGGACCCATTAGGGTTTAAGTTCCTAAGCCTTTTTTGCTGTGAATCATGACTGTATTTTGTGTCTTTTAGAAATAAGTTGGTATCTCCTCCAGCAGTTAGGCAGCAGAAGCTGAGGAAGGAAAAGGCTCAGCTCTGTCCTTTCCTCACATCCCTTCCTCAAGAGGGAGAATAGCAGCCCCTGAGCATCTTCTGTTCTGTCTGCTCCCCTCAGCAACAAGGCGAAGTTTGGTTGGGCTGAGAGAGTGGATAGGGTATTACCTATATTGCTTATCCACAGCATGGCCTCTTAGGGTCACAGCATAAATTTGTTCCTACTTAATATCTTTTAGCCACTTAAAAAATCATCACTGTGCTGTACAACTGAAGGGGAAAAAAAAAAAAAAAAGAAAGAGAGAGAGAGAATTCAATTAATTCTTTTGATTCATCTGTTTTTAAAAATAGGATTAAAGCCTGACCACTTGTCAAACTGTTCCATTATGAATAACAGATACGTAAGAGATGACTCTGGGTTCATTACAGCTAAGAGCAGATCATCCGCATACATGCTGATTTTATGGAGATTTCTCCCCATGAGAATGCCTCCTCCATCTCTCTAGTGATCTGATCCTGGGGTCAGAACAAACAGCACACCGGCAAGAAAGCATCCTTGCCTACCATTTCCCCCATAATCTGAGGCCTTCTGACCTTTTTTTTTCCTTATCACTGAGGAGAAGAGGCTCTTGCATAAAAAATAACACTTCAACTAAATTTGGGGGTGGAGATAAATACATAAAATGGGTCAGCATGGTATACAAAAAAAAAAAATCCTGGGCTTTCCTTATTGAAATGCCTTTCTTTAGTGATCTTACTGAAAGCTTTTACAGTGTCAGTAGAAAAAAGCTGCGGTTGGTTTCCATAAATCTCTAGCTGCTTCAATTAAAATCAACAGTTTTCCTGTCTTATGCAATGAGATTTTTTTTTTCTTCTTTTTAATGAAGCCAAGTTGGTTAGGATTTGTCAATGCTGCAGGTATTTCTCTAGGCTCATAGTGAGAATGCTAGCTAGTACTTCATAGGCACAGTTGCATGAAACATTGATAACTAGGTTATTTTACCAGGTCTTTCCTTTATTTATAATAAATTAGTACTGTACCTAATTGTGTTCCTGCTACAGGGAGAAGGCTTGCTGATAAAGTGTGTAGAGAATGATTAAATGTACACAGGTGCATAGTAGGGTGACTTCTCTTCAAAAGATGCACAAAATTAAAATGGGAATGCTGCTTTCCCCAGTGGCATGCCATTATTAAAATTCTCACTAGCATGGGAAATTTCTTCTGTAGAAATTGGGGAGTCCAAAAATCTCTCTGGTTTATTGTAGGGAAGCTGAACTGTACAGTGAAACTCTGCAAGGCCTTTTTGATCCTTGAAGAGTTCTGATGAATATACATTTTTATGAATGCTGTAATGTGTTTTCATTTCCCTATTAATCCCACTATGGTCCTGGAAGAACTGCCACTCCTGAGTGGTAACTGTGACAATAAAAGTTTTTGTTCCTATTGTTTTACTCTACAAGCCAATCATTTTCCTTACATAAAGATTTGAGGATTCATAAGAAAGATTGCAATATTCAGCAATTTTCTTCTTAATGAGCTCAGTAATGCCTGTGTCTCTTCAAGCAGAGCCTTTGAATTGCCAGTTCTTTCTTTTCCACTGATTCAGAGATATCCAATTAAGTCTGACTTGAAGATGTTCTGATACAACTATTACTGATGACAGAATGGTGTCTTGAAACTTAGGAAAAATGTCTTGGCTCAGTAGTATCAGGATTTCAAGCAGGAATGTATTAATAGGCCTGGGAAATATTTTAAAACATGCAGTTAGCATTTATATGAACTTGGAATCCATCATACTTTTTGTGTGTAGTGCAGTCTCTAGGCACATCAGCACACCTGAATACTGAAGGCTAATTGCAGGATTAGAAGTCATGTATTGCTACACATTTCTTGATCAGTTTTCAGTATTTCATTTGCTTTCCTAGCAAGAAGGACCTGGCTGCACAGCCAGTGAGCATCTAGCACTTAGATTGAAGAGACAGGTTGAATTTTGAGTGAGCTACAGAGAATCAAGTCAATACAGCAATTTTAGTATGCATGTGTAGATTAGAAACAGTCCATTGGATCACATGAGGTCAAACTTTTGCTTATATGCCAAGCTGTGGGTTGAGCTGTCAGGGCTGCAATGGTACTTGGGGAGTGAGCAAAACATAAAGATGCTGCCCAGGTGGCAGTCAGAGAAGTTCTTAGCACTCAACACAGAATCACAGAATCACTGAATCACCAAGGCTGGAAGAGACCTCAAAGATCAAGTCCAACCTGTCACCACAGACCCCATGACTAAACCATGGCACCAAATGCCACGTCCAATCCCCTCTTGAACACCTCCAGGGATGGTGACTCCACCACCTCCCTGGGCAGCCCATTCCAATGGCAAACAACTCTCTCACCAAGTGTTCCAGGCCTCCTTGTGTGTTTCAGTAGCCTGGCAGACAGTGAAATACATTTGTATGTCTAAGTTTCTACTGCAATCAATCTTGAAATCTAGTTTTGCACCTCTAACTCCATTGTGCTCTTAACCAGCAGTCCACCCTGATTATAGCTTCACTTTGCAAGGACCATATTTTGAAAACAGAGTCAAGGCAAGTATGAGGAAACCCACAAACTTCAGCAACAGAGATAGGGATTAGAAAATGGTAGGACACAGAGAATACAGCATTTGCCCTCTTTGTTAAACTTTTCTACTAGGTATCTTTACAGTCTGAGTCAAGGTAGTGGTCTCAGTGGGCCTTTGGTTTGATTTAGGTAAGACAAGGTAGGTAAGGGAAGATGGAAATACATGGTACTTTTCATGGTGTATTGGTGCCATCAAAGCTGGACCTGTTCCAGGGTGGTAAGGGGTGGAAGGAGCCTTAGAGGTACTCAAAATATTTCAGGCAAAATCTATGTGTTTTTTTTTCACCAAACTATTTACACGCTATATATTTACCTGGTATTTGGCAGTATTATGTAACAAATAAAGGAAATGTGGCAGGATGATGTGTATGAAAAAGGAAATTTTCTTTTCAGACAGTGGAATGGCAATAGCTGTATACATGGGAGCTGCAGATGAAGGTAGGGATGCATGTGGTCATAACTAAGCCTGGGAACATCGGCAGGTGTCAGCTGAAAGCATGATGTTTGACCTCTGCACCTTTCGTTTCAAGTACGATTCTTCTGGAGACCAGAGCAAAGGGTCCTAGTACACAGTGATGAGAACTAAATACCTGTGTGGAAGGCTCATTTCTTTCCACTGCATGTACAGTTAGCAGGAGTCCACAATACTTACAATGATGCAGATTCTGCAGTCCTTATTTGGATAGAATTTCACAATGAATTAAGGACATTGGTGTCTAAACAGGTAGTTCAGGATTAAGCCCTTCAGGAGTCTGAGCTGCTTCCTCCTGTACACTACTATATATTGAACCAAAGGCACGTATGCTGTGCTAGTTGCAGAACAATGCCATTTCCAATATAAACATAGAACCAACTCAGCCTTTTATTTCCACTATGAACTAAGCCTGTGCCATGATATCCCTTAAACTTAGAGTGAAGTAATTTATCTCTGTTCAACAGAAGGTAAAACATGTGGATTATGATTGCCTAAAGCCCTGGGGTTTACATGTTCTGTGAATTACATTCTTCTATGAATTGTGAAAAGACTGTATGTTAAACAGTGCTTTATATATCAAAAGAATACACTTTTGTGGAAGAAGCTGGCACCCAAAACAGCTGCAAAACCACATTTCTGCCTTACTGAAACTGGAGAACGTCCAGAGCCATGAATTCATCACACACTCTTACCTCAGAAAAGAACACAGTGAGCAGCTCTTGTGATCTTTCTAGTCCCTGTCATACCAGCTGTGACAAACAGGGACAGAGCATTAGGAAGTACATTCATTTGTTTACTCACATCTAAGCATGGGTACTTCTGCAGGCTTCAGCTCTTAGACTGCCTCCAAGTTACACATTGCCATGCCCAGATTCTGAGCTGCCAGTGCTACATGTCATATGGCAGATATGTTATATCTGTCTCCAAAGACAAATGCATGCATCTGTAAACCCAACATACTGCAGATCTGGGTGTTGATGTAGTGTGCTCTTCTGAGTTTGCCCATTTTTCCTTTAAACTACAGATATCCCAAGGGAGATTTATGATCTGTCTCCTTGTTTATCAATAAGGAAAGCGATAAAACTGATTGTGAAGTCTGATGAGGACTTTGCACACTTTTCTGAGAGCATAAACAAAATCTTAGTGTTTTCTGAGTTTGACTACAATTTCTATCTTTAAAGCAGCTTGGCTGCTCTGAGATTGCTATTTCAACTCCTGCATGGCTGCACAACAGTGCTGTTTACTGTGAATCTCTGTAACAGCTCTTTTTGCTATCTTTCTTTCACTGCAGAGCCTTAGGGCCTCCCTCTTCAGAACAATGTACTTGCCAGTTATTTCAAGATCAGGAGAAGAGAATTGTAAATATTTTCCTTCATTTTTGATTACTGAGCTCCAGAAGACTGTAAATCCTCACATTGTTCCTCATTTGGGAGCAAATGCTTTTAAAGATCCTGGCTGTCCATTTTAGGATGATTATAAACCATTGCATGCTCATTCTTTCCTCCTTATTTGTTGCAGTCTTACTAGTTTGCCTTGACATAGCTGCTCCTGTGCAAGGCTTGAGATAACTTCATCTTCTAAGGTTTTGCAATGCAAATTGTGTGTTAGCAAGGGGATATGTTGAACAAATTGATACCTTCTTCCAGCTTAGCCAGGTTATTTGGTTACATGTTAAACTTTTATTGCACAAAGACTCAATCTTTCACTCATTAACTGATGATTTTAAATGGAACAATTATAGACCATAATTCAGTATGCATTTTCTTGAGAAAAGGGGCAAATTAATAGATGTAAACATGGGTAAATCTATTTAAATAAGCTGTCCACAAAATCCTTACAATATATAAACAGTGTTTGTTATGCCTTGGAGATGGCATACAATTGGACTCATGAGACCCTGTTTATCCTACTGAACAGTTTCTTTTATAACTTCAAAGGGAATTTTATATATTTATGGCAATAGCAGGGTGTTAAGTGTAGCTAGACAGAAATTATACCTCAGCTATTTAGTTAATGCCAATAGGGATTAAATTAGATTTTATAGCTGTTAGTAGAAGTCTGTTTTGTAGCTAACAAGTGGGATTTTTAAATCCTGGAAAGCATAATCCTATTATAAAACTGGCAGCTGAATTAACATTATCTAGGAAGCAAGTCTTCACGGATTAACATTTTTTGACATTAACAAAGAAAAAACTAATGCTACAGGGATATTAGGTGCTTTTCCCAAAAGTAGGAAAAAAAAGAAAGTGAATATAGGACCAGATAAATTGCACAAATACTGCAGGAAGGAAAAATGGAGTGAAATATGCATGAGAATTGAAATCTGGGATTGGCAATATTCTGCCTCAAATACAAAAGAAATATACTGGCATAGGAAAAGGCTCCAGAATTGGTAATTCCTGTTAGCCCACACATTGACTTACACATGCCTTGTGCTAGTTATCTAACATGGGTGTGGGATAAACACAAAAGCTTTCGCCTGTCCTGAGGAGGGCTGAGGTCTTTGCTTTCCAGCTAGATGCTATAGGAACCAAGGACCAGCAGTACTATAGAAGAAACACCCATTTACTGAACAGACTTATCAATCTGTTCCACAGAGACCTGATGAAGGACAATTATGTGACAACTGCTGTAGGCAATGGAGATGAGTGAGTCACTGAACCTGCTTGTCTTTCAGTATCTTATTCTAAGTATTGGTAGACTAAATAGGCTGAAGGCAAGCTGTAAGGGTATATGCCATGTCATATTTCAATTTAGAAAACCTTTATCCCCATCACAGTTGCAGAGCAAAACTTTTATTACTTCAAATTGTGAAGTACACATTTCAGTTAATTTAAAGGCTCAGTGTTTGGAATCTGAGCCCCTTTTTCACAGCTGCAGCACTGAAATAAAGTAGCATTTTGTTGTGTGGAAGTTTAAGAGGAATCCACTTGGTAAACATATCAGTCACAAAGACATGCAAAACAATTTCTTCCACAGATTTTACTGTACTCATATCTGTTGACTGTCATCTTGTCTCACAAATTTCTTCCTTCTTATCAAACAGATATTCATTAATAATGAGAGCTCAACTGAAACAATTTGTTCTAAATTTGCCTTCCAAGCCTCCCAGTTTCTTGGTTCAAATATAGCAGAGCTAGATCTGAGTCACCATCAGACTGGGGTTTTGTAATCAGAGATTTGACTGGGATTTTGCAAGCCTAATACATGGCTTAACAGGTTGATTCTTGGTTTGGTGCTTTTGAAATGCTGCTGGTTTGCTCCTAGTGGATTGCTGCTTTAATCCTTATTACTTTTTGGGTTATGTTTCTAGAGAGCACCTTTTCTGCCAGTGTGTGTATAACAGTCATTGCTGCGGTTATATCCATTACAAGAGGCGTGGCCGTGACTACCTTAAGGGCGTTTTTAAATCATGGTTGTATAGCATAGACTTTGCCTTGCCAAGTATGTAACACCATCTAAGCTGTGGAAATAGTGTGAAATATCTAAATTGCCAAACTGTCCTCCTCTGATATTAGTGGCATGAGGAAGAACCTTGGCAGATTTATGTCAGTGGGAAAACTCACACCATTTGGCATCAACAGAACCAAGATTTATCTTGTTTCATGCATGTTGCACCAATGATGATGAATCCTGGTAGGATTTGGAAATAGTTGCTTGCCCTCTGTTGTGGTTCTTTTACAAAAAACTCTCCCTCAAATGCTGTTTTTATTATTATTTTTCTTTCTGTGTGCAGAAGTGTGCATCAGTCCATTAGCCTGGTCATTTAAAGCATGCAGGTATCTTTTAGGCATTGCCACAGCCCTCTGAAGTGCAGGGCACCTTTGGAGAAAAGTGAGTAAAATAAGTGTGGGGTTTCTTACATTATGAATGACACTTACGTCACCCAGAAGTATATGGTCCTTAAATAGAGGACTTATGTTTCCTTACCCTTTGAGTAATAAGCAATCCTATAGTATTTTAGAGTTTGTTTCCAGTTTTGCTACCTGGCTTGAAATGCATAGGCCCATAAAACTTGGGTTGCTTTTAAAATGTTTGGTTTGCTCTTCTGCTTGTGTCAATAGATTTAGCTTTTAATTTTTCATATGGTAACACAGCAGGTGAAGAAACTCCTAAATGAAAATTAAAGATTATGTGGGAAGAGAGCCTTATATGACCAGGGAATTGCATCCACATCACCTGGCTGGATGCTCAACATCTGCCTCCAGATTCTGGAAGACATATGGAGATACGAGGGAGTTATGTGGTTACTGAGCAGAGCGTCTTTCATCCTCCTACTCCTTCTCTGACTAGATGCTGATTGACTGTGAAAGAATTCACTGACTGGGAAGGGATGCTTGGCTCTGCCACCCAGTGCTCTTGTATCTGAGCATGTTTTTTTGCTACAGTTGATACTTTGTAAAAGCTCATATCAGGGCCAGCAGCAGTAGTAGTAGTGGCTGAGCATTACCAGTGAGGGCACCTAATCTCAAAACTTAGCTTTGTCAGATTTGCTCTTATCTTATGTGAGGTACAATGGAAATGCAGAGAAGAAAAGAGAAATGCCCAGAAATGAGGGGAATCACATCAGAAATATAATGGTGGGTCATGTGCTTAAGTGCTTGAGGCTGACACAAGTAGACCTGCACATACATGCTCAGTTTTGTATCTGGAGAGGATTCACACACTGAGCAACCTCTGAGTCCCTCTTGATAAGATTTGACAGAAACTAGCAGAAAGAACATCTGGCTCTTGCCTTTGATGGTGATCCCAATCCCCAGTCAAAAGACATCACCTTTTCCTATGTCCATCTCTTCCTAGAAGTTTATTTCATGCTACATAGCAAAGTGCATAGCATCAATGCTCATGCCCCAATGTTCCCTGCAGGAAAAGCAAGGACCCTTTGCTGTAAGAGCAACCAGAAAGCCAAGTAAGTTTCAAACCTCCCCTTTCTTTTGCTGTTGAAGCTCTGAGCTTTCTCTCTGCTGCTAAAAGAGAGCAGACCCACAAAGACCGTCTTTCCAGGCTACATGGTCTTGGCAAGCATCCTTCTCACTGGGATTGAAAAATGTAATAATAATGCATATTGTGCATATTTGTCCTTTTTTGTAATAACACTACATTGGCAGCACTCATTACCTTCAACTGACTACTCTTGGTGCATTTTCAACATGGCTTCTTCTGTGTCTTTGTCTCATACATGGTATTGTTCTGTCTTTTTCACTTTTCACTCTAACCAGTCTGAAAATATCTCCTTCCAAATTACAGGTCTCTGGACATACTGAAAGCCTAATCTCTCTCTACTCAAGGTGCTAATGAAATTACTGAATTTATGCCCCTTCACCTTCCAGGAGAGGTGATCAGATGAATACAGGTTGCTACTTTATGAAGGTAGATTTCCACATTAGGAGGTTTCCATTGAGGTTGTTATGTGAGCAGCATCAAAAGCTTTCTTGACTACCCTCCACAGTTTCTCAATAGCTCTCTTGAAGTAGATGGCCAAAGCTGGAAAACATACTCCAGGTGCAGCTTCATTAGTGCTGAGTAAAAGGGGAGAATAACCTTATTCTTCTAGCCATGCTCCTCCTCCTTTAGTCCAGTGTGGAGTTTGCCTTGTTTGCAGTGAGCACATACAATTCCTTCGCTGGCCCTCATTCAGATTGCCACCCAGCAGGCCCCTTTCAGTAGGCACAATCTGTAGCCTGTCACCTTCAACCAAGCAGAGTTTGTGGTTATCCAATCCCCACTGCACATATCCTTGTTCTTACTGAACTTCCTGGTGCTCCTGCTGGCCCAGTTCTTGAGTTTCTCATGGTGCCTCTGGACTGAAACTCTACCACTCACGTCCCTCTAGATTGATGTCACTGAAAAAATTGCTCAGAACTCATTCTGTGTCATGACTGAGGTTGATGCAAAAGATGTGAATAAAATTTGCCGTAGTATCAAAGCCTGGGGTTCTCCACTTGCTACCAGCTGCCAACTAGTCATTGAGCCATGGAAAATTATCCTTCTATCTCAGCTGTCCAGCCACTTTTCAGTCTATCTAATAGCCCATTCTTCTAACCCATATTTTCTAAGTTTTCAGATGAACCTGTGCTTGCACCAATACAGGTATGGGGTTGACCTGATGGAAAGCAGCTCTGCAGAAAAGGACCTGGGAGTCCAAGTTAACCATGAGGAAGCAGTGTTCTCTTGTGGCCAAGAAGGCCAACACTATCCTGGGGTGCATTAGGAAGAATGTGACCAACATTCAAGGGGGACTCTCATACCCCTTTACTCTGACCTAGTGAGGCCATATCTAGAGTACTTTGTCAAGTACTGTGTCCAGTTCTGGGCTCCCCAGTTCAAGAGAGACAGGGAGCTACAGGAGGGGGTCCAGCAAAGGGCTACAAAGATGATTAGGGAACGGGAGAATCCCTCTGATGACAAAAGGCTGAGAGACCTGTGGCTTCTTAGCCTAGCGACTGAGAGGGGGTCTTATCAATGCTTATAAATATATAAAGGGCAGGTGTCATGAGGAAGGGGCCCAGTGATATGTCAAGGGGCAACAGACACAAACTGGAACACAAAAATTTCCATTTAGATATAAGGAAAAACTTTCCTTAGAAGGTGATGAAGCACTGGAACAGGCTGCCCAGCAGGATGTGGAGTCTCTTTTTCTGGAGAATTTCAGAACCCGCCTGGGCATGTTCCTGTGTAACCTGGTGGTATCTCTGGAAGTCCCTTCCAACCTTTACCATTCTGTGATTCTGTGAAAATTACATGCCTTCTAAAGTCAGGGTATATTGCATCTGCTACTCTCTCTTTGCCCATGTACCCAGTCATTTTGTCATAAAAGGCCACCAGATTGTTCAGACAGAGATGTCCTACTCCTATCACCAACCCACACAGATACATCCATTTTCATCCCTCATTTTATTGTCTGTGGCTAGCATATCATGAATGTACTCTGTTCTGTCTTCTTTTCTTCTTTACCCAACTAGAATCAGTAGACTTAGTGAACAAGAGACTTTATCCTTACTTCATTATACAGCCTCACAGTGTCAGGTATTTTGTAGTGTCCTTAGCACTGGAGCATATTATACTGCCTAATCATTAAAATGTTATCTGCCTTGAGTAGACTTTAGACACTTGCATCCAAGAATGCATTTCCCAGCCACACTGCTAATGCCTGCATGTGCTCTGAAGTGCTTTAAAGTCTGCTTTTGTGCATACTCAGAAATGCTTCTGTCCTCGTCTGGGAGCTTGTTGTCTCTCTCGTGCCAAGGCCATCAGAAAGACATGATCTGTCTAAGGCCCTTGAGCAGATGGGATCAAAACTTGCCTAGCAAACTCTGACAGGAGACACATGCAAAGCACAGAAACTATGGCCTTTTTATTTAAAGATGGCCAGGATAAGAAAGAATAAATAATGGTTGTATACGTGGTGGCATGGGTAGCAAGTTCACTTCTGACAGATTAGGTTCAGAAAGGAAGCCAGAACAGGGGAATGTCATGGTGGTGCCTGATCAAGGAGAGACCGCGGACAAAGATTTCTTTACACATCTGAAGGAAGTATCTTAAATTCTTTCTGACACTCATGGAAGACTGTAACCATGCCAATATCAGAGGACAGTGTGATGGGACACAAGCAATTCCAATTTCTGGAGTGCATGGAAGACAATTTAAGATGCAAGTGCTGAACAAGCTAACTAGGGGAGATGCTTTGCTGGACTCCTGAGTGAGAGCAAGCTGTCAGTCAATAGCAGCTTTGACTGCAGGAGCTGTCAGATGCTGGAGTTTACAATCCTGAAGGCAGTGAGGAAGGCAAGGGCACAAGGCTTCAGCTGGTAGGCAGGCCTGATCCCATGTTAGGCTACCCCTGAAGGTAAGTGAGCTCATAAGGGCTGGTCATACTTAAATGACAACCTGCTCAAAATGCAAGATAATCATCTGAAGGGCAGAAGAACAGGCAGGCATGGCAGGAAGCCAGCCTGCTGAACAGGAAACTCTTGATTTAATTCAAATGCAAAAAGGAAATGTACAAGAAATGGAAGCAGGAATGGGCCACTGAGGAGGAATAGAGAAATAGTACCTGGGCATGTAAGAACAGAATGAGAAAGGTCAAAGCCTGGTTAGCCTTAAAACTTGTGAGGGGCCTGGAAAGCAACCACAAAGATTTCAGCACTTTCATCAGCAATGCATGAAAGACCAGGGGAAATGTGGGTCTACTACTAAGTGATGGCCTTTGCTTGTAAGACATGGATAAGGGTGAGGTGTTCAATGGAGTCTGCTATTAGACCTTCTTGTCACCTTCGTGTGTCTAGTAGCAAAATCTGGAGAAGATGCTTGTTGCATGCAGTAGAGGGTGGAGTTTGGGTCTATTTAACTGTGGTATTTTCAGAAAGTAGTAGAATGGACATAATCACCATTGGATGAAAAAAGGAAAATAATGATAAATTCTACACATTGGACAGATTACAAACATAAGCTTAGCTGTGTAGACTAACTTTTTCTCTCTTTTCGCTTCCTCCACTCTGGCTGGTGCTTATTCTGGTTTCTGCTGACCTTGGCCACATTGCTTTGTTGTGGCTAAGTACTAACAAACAACTCTCTGCTCTTCTCTCTCCTTTACTGATCGGGGAGTGGGGAAGCTATTAATAGCCCCCTGGTTTTGTCCAGCAGGGGTCTTCTGCTGTTTATAAATTTTATATATATCTAAATATTGTATATTTTGTACATATTAATTGCATTTCATTTTAGAGTGTAGTTTTGTTTGTAAATGCAGCTTCATTTGCTTCCAGCTGAGCTGGTCTGGCAATTTTATGTTGGGGGGAATTTTCAGCCCACCACATTAAGTAAGCTGATCCGTGGGACCAGACAGAACATGCTGGAGGCTGCCAAGGGAGCTGGCTAGTGTCATCATGAAGCCACTGTATGTCACCAATGAAAGGTTGTATTAGCTGGAGGAGGTTTCTGCTGCCTGAAGAAAGGCAAATGTAACAGCTGTCAGCAGAAATGGTAAGAATAAGGAAGTGTGGGCCCATGCACCAGTACTTCAAGGCACATATGGACATAGCCAGAATGGACTGATCAGGAGTAAATTGTGCCTGACAAGCCTGACTTGCTTTCTCTTTTGAGATGACTGGCAGTTTGGATGGGGGGAAAGCAATGGATGTCTCTTACTCTTAAGTATGTCAGGCTTTTGACATAGTGTCCCTATCCTGCTAGTCAGCTGAAAGAGAAA
This sequence comes from Dryobates pubescens, assembly GCF_014839835.1. Lineage (NCBI taxonomy): Eukaryota > Metazoa > Chordata > Aves > Piciformes > Picidae > Dryobates > Dryobates pubescens. Next base: position 15,054,145 of record NC_071618.1, on the reverse strand, counting down.
TGGATCATGCAGGCAAACTGCCTGGACTACAGATCTCAAAAAATAGTGCTGAGAAGATCAGAGGCTAACTGGTGGTTGGCTGAAAGTGATGTTTTGCAGATACTGTGTCACATTTTAATCAGCAACCTAGGTGACGTCATGGAATGCAAGCTGCACAAGTTTGCAAGTCAGAAGAATGAGTGGGCATCAGGACTGCCCTTGAGAGGGACTTCTGCAGTCTGGAGGGAAGGGCATGATCAAAAGCAAAGTTCCTGTGTTAGAGTGGGATAACCCCATGCACCAGTACAAGCTGGGAGCATGACTCCCTGCAGACAACTCTGCCAAAAACATGCAGGATGCTGTTTTACAGCAGCATGCCCCTGCAGAAAAGGTGCTGAACAACTCCAGCACTGTGCTGACATGCATGCAACTAGTAGGTCCAGGAAAGGGGTCCCTTTCCTTCCCTTGGCTTTGCAGGTCTCCCGGGAAGGTGGAGCTGTGCCTAGCTGTAAACATGGGGACAAGAGAGGGACTGACCAGTGGGAAGGAGCCCAGCAAGGTCCTCCAAGGTGGGTATGACACAGGAGGAAAGGCTGAGGAGCTGGGTATGTTCATCCTGGAGAAAAAATGGCTGAGCCAGGCCTTGATGGAGGCTCTGACACTTAAAGGGAACTGAACGGATGGCAGAGCCAGAGGAGCACAGCAACAGGTGAAGAGCAATGGCCACAGGTTGCATGAGAAGAGTCTCCATCTGGGGACAAGGGAAGAAGTCATTTCCACGTCTGTGGTCAGATACTAGAAGAAATTGTCCAGAGCAGTGGTGCATCCTCCCTCTGGAGTTTTTTAGGCTTTGGCTGGAGGAAGCCATGAGCAACCTGGTGTAGAGGCCTGCTTTAAGGAGGCAAGTGGAAGAGATAGCATCCTGAGGTCCTGTCTAACCTGAATTAGATTGTGTGATTGCATGATTTTCCTGGTTGTTTGAAAACTTGTCCCAGAAGCAGGGAGCTGCAGCCTGTTTGTCCTGATCTGGAGTGAAGATAGCACCCTGCTTGCTAAATGAAACTCTGGTCTATATGCACCCATCTCTGTGGGTGCATCCACCTTGCTTTAAATAAGCAGAGATTAACTGGGCCAGAGAGTGAGTCTAGACCTCAAGTTTACTTTCTAGCTCAGTGATTAGGGCATGAAACTAAGAGAAGAAAGACATGGATTTCTATCTGTCCTCCAGGGAGATCCTAGACATTTTAGCCTGTGGCTTTTTTCAAACATCACAATGAATGTTTCCCTGTGTGGTTCTAGTACTAGGTTGCTAATCTAATCCAAAAGTCAGATCCTCAATAGGCATGAAGCTGGGGTGATCAAAGGCACTGCTATATACTACCAGGCAAATTTTCATTTATACATTTTCTTAACAGCCTGCCACTTCCACAAGAAGCTCTTTCTATTTAAAAACCTTGAAACAATTCACATAGTTTTTAATCCTTTTCTAGTTGTAAGTGGAAAATTATATATTTTACTTACTGCTGACAGCTATTTTTTCTTTCCCACCATACTCTTCTCTCACCTGTTGCAGTTTGAAAAACAAATGAAGCCAGTTCCTGCTGCTTTTGAAAGTGCCTGGATAGAGACTACAATGGTCAGGACAAGAGAAAACAGTCTTCTAGAGGCTGCATGATGGACAAATCCTCTTTCCTGTCCTGTGTACACTTTCTCTTTGAGACAGTAGTGTGCATATACACACAATGTGTATAATATGCATCTCTATACGGATATTACACAGACCAGCCATATTTGGCCTTAGGCAGTCAGTATGTCCTGTTGCTGGCCCCAGGTCCTCTGATCTCCTCAGTTTCCATCCCCTGGACCGGTGAAGCATGGAGGTTTGTGCACTTGCTGTTAGACAGACTTCTTTTTGTCGGGACACAGGCGCACACACTGGAGCACTCCCATAGCTGGCCCCAGATCCCATTAACAGTTCAATTTACCATTAGCCTGGTAATTACCTCTTCTTGTTGTCCATAGCCATATTATATTGCTAGTAAATTAAAGGCACGATTTCTCAAAGCCAGAGATTGATGTTCAGAAACTTGCTGCCACTATGGTTTTTTTAAAAAGGATTTGGATGTCAAACTTTTATTCCAAATCCTGTTTATCTACAGCTATTACTGTGGCATGCTTGAGCATCCTATAGAACTGGGAAGAAAACTTCACAGAACTGATACCTGTTTTATTGGCTATTGAAAACACAAAGCTGTAGATGACTTTAGCCACATTGACCCACATGTGGGAGTCTGTACGTGCAGCATCTTTTAGTGATCCTTTTGTAGAAGATGGAGGAGGAGGAGCAGCTCAACTGGGTTAAGCACAGTAGATGGTATAGATAGGAGCTTCTGGCTACCCTGCTGCTCTTGCAGTTGATTAGCTGTTTTCAGTAATTACGCATTTCCATCAGGGGTGCAATGGTTATCACCTCTGGTAATGAGATTGCTCCCATTTCATACAAGTGTAATGTTCTGCCGGTTCCCTTTTGGCACTTTACACATTTCCTTGACTCGTGTTCTCAACGCTTGCCGAGGCTGCTCACCATATTCTCTCCTATGGACTCACCGAACCATGCAAATGGGTTCCCCAGCATTTGTCAGTCTCATGGTAGCAACCTATGGGCGTGCCAAGGTAGCCTCACAGCACGTACAGTAAAGAATGTGCTTTGTGGTAACCTCACTGAGCTAATGCCCCTTTTTTTGTTGTTGCCTTTTTTTCCCAAGTGGCTGCAGTAGGCTGCCACAGAATGGGCATTCTGTGCTTTTCACTTATGTGAGGTATCTCTGTAACCCATGGCATAGCACCCCAGAATCACCAACACATGGTTTTATATCCCATTTACCACAGAAGGAAAACGGGATAAAGCACTATCCTTTCATTACAATATTGAAAAACTTGCACACTTTGCCGGTATTTGCTAAGTGCAGAGTAGCCATTCCCCAAACCACAGTTAAAAAACATTATTGCAAATTATATGACTGGCCAGAGAAGTGGATGCTGGTGTTGCATCTGTCTTATAGAAATAAATTGCCTGTTCTCCTGGTGCTGAGTAATTACTCTAGAAATTTTCTGAAACAGGAAGAGACATACCCCATTAAAGGACAAATAAACCACTGAAGAAGATACAAAATTGTAACACACACTTCTGGAGCTTAACAAAGAGGAAAGAGTATGCAAGTGAAACATTACACTGCACAGAACTGCAGATTCCAGGCATTCCTTTTGAAGAAGGGAGAGAGGCTGTGTACCCCTTTTGAGACAGCTTTATAGGTCACAGATCTGGCCTAAACAAAAGTATTTTTTTCTAAACTACTCCTTTCATTTTCCTCCTCCTCATGTCAGGACTCCAGCAGAGTTTTGTAAGCAGTCCGAGGGCCATCCTGGCAGCATCTACCTCCCTGTCTCTGGGGACTGACTCCAGGTCATAGATCAGAGGGAAGGTGTATTTCCTAAGAGTTCGTTGGCACAAGACATCTCCTTTCATAGTTGCTTTTTTTTCTTTGCAGAGTGTGACATGAAAAGGGCAATATTGTAAGCTACCAAGCAACCACCTCCTTAAAATAAACTCCGTCATCACAGTATCTTTCATGTAGACATCCCAGGGAGTAAGCTGCATGGTGCAAAGAAGGGCATCTGGTTTTCACCCTGTTCTGGAAATTAAGTGAGTAGATAAATGTGGGTTTTGCCAAGAAATATAAATGCAAGCACTTGCACGGCAGCCTTGGAGAGCAGAGGCATCCTCAACTCTACATGTGGTTCCAGAAGCCATGTGACAAGTTTCTTTAATGCTTTTTCCCATTAAAATTGATCCAAGATCCAAATATATTAGCTATTCAGTTCCCTTTGTGTGAAGCTGACAGGTTTCCAAAGGGAAAGGCTCTAGTTAGGAGACCGGAAAACAATCCTGCCTATACAGAAAACTTCTCCTATCACTCCAGAAAACAACCTTCATCTCGAAGGTGATGCTAAAATCAAGAGCTTCAGAGCAATCATGTTCAGGAGTACAGAGATTAAAGGTGCCTTCTTTAGGAATATGAGGGCCTGAGCCTCCCACACCAAAAGCAGGCACAAAGGAGCTGTCAGAAGAAGTCTGCCACTCAAGGGAACAGTCCCCTCCCTTCCTGCTTTTCCATATATCCTTTTTTTTTGCTCACAGCCCTTGTTTCCAACATTCTAAAATGAGACAAGGTGGTGCTCAATCTAGTTGCTTTCTTTGGGCTTTAGAGAGTCAGGCTTTTGGAGGCCAGGCACCAGCTGTGAAGTTAAATTTATAAGATCTACATTGCAACAGAATAAGACATATAATTCACCCTTGAAAAGTCAGAAGTCTTATTTCTGAGAAACTACTACTTAAGAAAAGATGTGACTACACTCTTTAATTCAATCTAAGGTGCCTAGTCTAATTATATACTCATTTCTACTCTAGTTTAGAAGAACAGTAATATTAAAAAAAAATCATATAAAATTTGGGATCTTTTCCAGCATTGCATGAGGTCACTAAGCTTGGGTCATGTAAGTTCTGTGAAGGCAACACCGTGGAGTTTTCATTGAAAGGGCTTGATAAGGGACTTAACATTGTTGCAGAGGGAAATGCGCTTGGAAAATCTCTAGTGAACTTGCTGTTTCATGTAAAGCAGTAGATGCAATAACAAGGGGGAAAAAATCACATCTAATTTCCTGGAAAAGTGGGAAGTGGAGAGAATATATTTTAATAGCAGTCATATTATTAACTCATTGAAATTCCAGTATATTTCAATGATCTCTAAACACAGCTGTACAGTACAAGTGCCAGTGCTGGCACAAGGAGCATCTGAGAAAGTTCCCTGTTGTGCCAAGACTGTGACATTGCGTTCTGCTGGAGATCTCTTTGGCTCCCTTTCATGCATACCTAGCAGATTTAGCAGATTGTGAGGATGAATGTTTTCCATTCTCATGGCTGATTTTTGCATGCATCTGTTCACTTATCTAAACCTTAGTTACATGCTGCTATGAGAATGAAAGGCTGTAATTTTTTCCTTGGAAATTGGGATTGTTTCATGAACCACAATTTCTCCTTAAGGATCCTACACAGAAATGGCGAAACACTTGTCTTACTAATGTCTTAGAAAAAAGTGTCGCTACAGGGATGTATTCTCCTCTCCTCCTACATGCAGATCGGGGCTTCATGTTAAAGGAATTGCATGCATACATCAAGAGAGGAGAAAAGACCTGTTGGCAGGTATCAAAAAATAAATATTTAAATAAGGAATTTATATGTGACATTAAGGAACCGACACTGATTATGTCACAAATTATGTACTGCATTTCATAGTGCTTACTTCATACACCAGGTTGCAAGTTCTTGGGAGTTCTCAGTCTTAGCCAAATGGTTTGAATATTGTAGCTGTGCTGTATTATATGGCTTACACAGGCATTTATATGCTGAATATTCCTCTTTTTAATTTGGGGGGGAAACTGGCCTGGAAATTAACTCAGTGAGCTTGAATATGGTTATGAAAGAAAACTGATATATGTGACACCCCAAGATTAACAATGTTTGCATTATACTATCACTTTTTGGAAAGTGCATTTCTGGCATGTTGGCTGCAATTTCACTGTAAGCTTTTACCATTCTAAACATCCATCAATATGGGCGTTTTTTTCCCCACAAAGAAAGGATTTCAATCATTTAATCACCTTCTCATAAGAGATGTAGGTGAAAACAAAGGCTGAGATTCAGATAACTCTCAGCCCACCCAACCCCTGAGATGTTTGTAGTAAATAGCACAAGTCTCTTGTTTTTTTCGAAATTATTTGTGCTTTGCGGATTTGTATTCCCTTTGTTGCAGCAATGTACTTTTCTGAGCCTTGTCCCTGTGCCACCAAAATTAACATGCACCATCTAAAAGGTAAAGACAAGGATACAAAGGCAAAAAAGCCATCAGTAGAAGCATTGTGTCCCATAGCACTCTTAAAAACACTTGCTTCTCGTGCATCCAAAGCACCCATTAAACCTTTATATCACTCTTCAGAGACTGTCATTTCTTTTTCCACAGCATAAAGTTTACTGGTTCTTCTCTTTTCTAAGGCACCCTCTTTGCTGAGTAGTCACACAAAAGGAACAGGAGCTAAAAAGTGAGTCACATTAGTCATGCTGCGTAAGGTCCAGTGAAGTGGATTTCCAATTATTGCTAATTTATTCAAGGGTAGATTGCTGCACTGCAAGGGGGCTAGCAGTAGGGGTGGGTGCAGAGCCACGCCGGCCCAGCAGGCGCCTGGTGGGGCACATCGTGCAAAGGCTGTCATGGTTGCTGCATCTTTGGCTTCAAAATGCATGCACACACGTGCAGGGGTTGCCCTGACGTCTTGCAGAAGGAAGAAATAAAGTTTGGGTTTCACTGTCCCCTCTGTGCACTCTCTGGAAACCCTGATTGCACACGGGAGCTCAGGAAGAGCTGAGCGTTCCTGGTCAGAGGAATGTCTGGTCTGCCCTTGTTGAGTCCTAACAGGGACTGAAGCTTGGTATTTTTGTATGAGGATGGGCTGCTTCTCACTCATCTGTTTCACTGCATTTCTCTTCTGGTTTGAGAGTATTTTGTATAGGGGAAAAGAGCACCATGACCCAAAGCTACCACCACATGGCAATGCTGCAGACAGCCTCCAGGGCCCTGAAAGCTCTCAGGGTGAGTCTCCGTTGCTACACGATTGGCTGTGCCCAGCCACAGCCACAAATGAGTAAATCTGACTGTCTGCAGCTGTGTGTTTTAACTGGCACTTTGTAGTCTAAGGAGCTCATAGTCAAGCCTTTCCCTCATGCCTTGTGCCCATCCACAGTGTTGCTCCTGTAGTTTTGTCATCAGCATGAGTTTCAAACCATTGCACATCTGGACACTGCTCAGCTCTCTGGCGTTTTCTATCCAACATCCATGCTTCCAGTACAGACCCGTAAAAGAATTTGTGTTTCATTTTTAAGATCCCACCCTCTTCAAGCCACTGCATTTGGTACCTATGTTCTGGAAAGGCAGGGTAGGAAATGGCCCTACTCACCTCATGGAGAAGCTAATTAATTTTTTTTATGAAACCAGAAAGCTTACATATGTGGTCATCTTACCTAGCATGATCAGAGTAGTGTATACAACCACTTTTGCAATTAATAGATATATAGCCTTGTGGTTGAGAACAGCTGGTTTGGTTTCAGTGGCAAGCAGTGTGTTTCTGGCTGGGCAATGTGGCTGACCATGAGAGCCAAGTCCATCTGGGCCCTTCCCCTAGGGCTACTCTCCTGCTGTGACAAAAGGGTATTTCCCCATTGAGCTTGCAATCCTTTCTCTGCAAAGGAACTAACTACTAATTTTTACATGCTGTGTCTTTGTAAACCCTTGGGGACCTTCTAAAAAGCTGAGGATATTTTCAGTGAAGTTTAGATACACTGCTTTAAAAGTGTTATTTAGCCCATCCAAACCTCCAAGGCAGAGACTTAAAAGTATTGTTTCATAGCAATTTCCTCTGCTCAGTGATCATGGTGGCACAGGGGGAGCCACAAAGCTGTATTTTCCTTCTGAGATAGGAAAAAATACAGTAAAACAGGTGGGGTTGGTGCTTTACATATTGGAACTAATTCTTCAGTCTCTTCCACTACTAAATTAAAATTTGCATTCTGTTGACTTCAAAGGAAAATGAGAACACAGTGTGGTTCTTCAAGGAAATGAAGTGTCCTTAGACTTTTAAGATCCCATGTGTTAGGTAACAAGTAGCAACAGTCTTATTTTTACCAATTCCTATTTAATTTACTATGCTTTGCAAAATTTTCCTGCTCATTTTTAACATATGTGTGCAAAATTGTTGTGGAACTACAGGTGCTGGGTTTGGGCAGAAGGTTGTGAAGTGTTTACATTTGTGAAGATTTTATTAAACTGGAAGGCTACAGTATTCTCCACTTATGTAATATTTTACATAATGGAGATGTTAAGTTTGCTTGTCTTCCCCTTCATTCCTTCCTTCCTTCCTCCCTCCTTTCCTCCCTCCTTTCCTTCCTTCCTTCCATCCTTTCTTCCTTCCTTCCTTCCTCCCTCCCATACTGCCTGCCATCTTTCCTTCCTTCCTTCCTTCCTTCCTTCCTTCCTTCCTTCCTTCCTTCCGCCCTCCCTCCCTCCCTCCCTCCCTTCTTTTTCCCCCCATTAAAAAATGTAATAGCTGAGAAACAATCAGAAATGGTGATTTTCTTTTGGCAACCAAAAACTGTTAATAGTGGGAAAGTTATGTCTGTGTCATAGATTGCTAATAAAAATTCGCCTCTTCCTGCCAAATTCAGAGAGTCCAATTTCCAACATCTCCCCAGCCTCTCTCTCTGCACGAGCCGTTCGCACTGAATGGGCTGCACTTCTGGCTGTTTTGCTCATGCATTCTGTCAAAATGTATTTTCTGCATCTCTAATTTCATCAAGATATGCCTGGCTGCAAGCGTCAGCATCGACGAGCACTAGTGTTTAATTCAGAATTCGCTGCGTCTGTGGCTGCCGCAGCTGAACAACCGAAATATCAGCGAGGAACCAGACCACCAAGGGGCCACGGTTTGTTGGCCTGTTTGTGTGATTAGATAGGAAACATCACTCTTCTGTGACTGCCTGCGCTTCCGCAGTGTTCCAGCGACCACACAGCATCCAGTTCCAACATTCCCATCAGCAAAGGGCTGTATGCAAAAACTCTCCATTTATTTAATGCCTTTTATAGAGGGGTGTGTTTTACTTTGAGAAATAAACCTCTTTTTTCTTCCCCCCATTACTCATAGTGCCACATTTTTAAATAGCAGTCTGCAGTGATCATTATCTCATCCCTGCAATTTCTAAGGTATTTCTTACGCTGAGATACAGTCAGCATCACTCGGGCTTTAGTAGTCCTGAAGTCAGACATGGGTAGGATGGCAAAGGTTGTAAAGAGCTGAGACTTGAAGAAAATAGATGGGAAAAAATGTGAAGTGTCTGACTGCCTCTTAAATATGGATTTCACAATGTCAGTTGTTTTTGAAACGAAACTGCATTGTTAATTTCTTATGTGCTTTTATTTTCACCATTGATTGTGATCTTTCTTAGATGTAATGATGGTACTGTGATTATTTCTTGCCCTGGCTCTTTTATTGTCCTGCTCATACAGCTTTTCTTTAGCGCTGATGCACTGCACCAGTAGTGGTAGATTCCCAGGATATCAAGTAAGTGACATTAAGGCACTGTGCTTCAACCAGAATTACCTTAGGATGTGCTGTTGCACAGTGAGGGGGCATGGGTTGGGAGCAGGCAGCTACCCAGACCCTTGGAGGTATGGGGTATAGCTGGGCTGGTGTGACTCAGTGCAGAAAACAGTCCAGCAAACTCAGTTCACATCGTGTGTAAATCCAGCCATTGCTGATCTTCTCCTGAATGTGTTGAGCAAGAGAATTGTGTTTAGTGGGTGATTGTTTTGAATGATGAGCTGTTTGTTAAATCTGTTTTCCTTGACTGTTGATGTGAAATAATTGACAGATGAAATGTGAGAGGATAATTTCATGTTTCACACCAGTGACTCCATTTTATTTGGTACCCTTCTCACATGATTATGAAAGACTAGTGTCATATGAACCCTGTGGCCACCTGAATGGTCAGTTAGCAGGTCAATGATGAGGTCATACCAAGACCTCCTGAAAGGCTCTTTGTTGTTGCTTTTGGTTGGGTTTTGTGTACACTTCTGAATATGTTTTGTGATGCAACATGCAGTTTTAAGTAATGGTCCCTCAGTTCAGATTTATTCCTAGTTGATGCTGTTAAGTATTTTATCTCTCTGACAGCAGAGATACTCACTGATACTCACTGGCAGTCGCTTTTCTAGCAGGTTTAGCAGAGTCACCAGTGGCTGACAGGACACAGACAATGGCCTGTGCTTTCAGTCTGGTGATAATATCTTTGTCTTTGGGCTGACCAGTGCTTGCATGAGCTTGTGTGATACCTTGTTAGGGAAAACAGGGTGCCCAGGCTCTACCTGCATCAGGCAAACCTAATAAATTTTGGGATTGAATCATAAGAGAAAGGTCAGACACAGGTAAAACAAAACCTGTAGTAGGTTTTATATTATAGACAGGCCTGAAACATCCTTAACTGCTGGCTTTGCTCCTCCAATAACTTCAGATACCACTAACTCATAGCAAAGGGCCTGTGCATTATGAGATCAAATGGCTGATCCAAATCACAGCAGGTACTCACAGTGGAAATGAGACTGGAACAGCTCCCCAGTGCAGTAACCAGTACTCACAGACTGGACCAGGAGAGGAGTCTGCAAAGCAAAGCCAAGCAAAGGTGCAGAAGTCTTAATGGAAATTAATGTTTGTGCTGTAATCCTAAAGCTGCGTGGAGGTCTATGAAATAGAGTTTGTTCCACATTTGTCTGGTTACACGACACTGAGAAGATAACAGCATTTCCTCCTGCTGCCCCCACAACGGGAGATGATGGGGGCCTTGGAGCACAGCTGCTAACGTGAGCACAACATTGGCAGCAGCATCCTGGCATTCAGACTGCTAATCCTTTCCGTATTTCTGAGGTGCCTGTCAGTAGGGTTTTCTGACGGACCGATGCTCTGGGAACAGAGCCGATTTCTAACTTACAGAGGGCACCACACGATACCTCCTTCACAAACTCCTAGCACATGATAAATAATTGTTTTGCACTTCTGCTTCCTGTCAATGGTACTATGACCATTCCCAGCCTCAATGCTCAGTCTCCCAGCCAGCAGGTGTGGGAAGCTCAGTGAGGGTGGTCTGGGCTCGGCACACTCTGCAAGAGTGTATCCTGTGTTTCTCAATAACAGCCTCTCCAACCGGCGGATGAGCCCCAGAGGGAGGCCTAGACAGTCCTGTATTGGGCAGAAGAAGTTGGCAGCAGCACAGGGTTTCAAGGATGGAGTTTATAAAGCCGGGTAAAAGTCCCCCCCTGTGGAGCGATGCTCTGTGCCAAGGCCATCATCCTTCCAGCCAAGGCGGGCTGGATGGGTCTCCCATAAGAGCCTGTCAGCCCCTTTCAGCAGCTAGAGGGGCTGCTGCTGACTGATGCACGGCACCTCCTTCCACCCCACGCATACTCCCTGCCAGCCAAAGGAACAAGAGGCCGGGATTAGAAGTCAAACTCTGGGGTTTCTGCATGACTGTGCAGGGTGTATTAGCATTAGACCTCCTTTTTTTAAATTTTATTTTTAATGAATATTTGTTTTTTTCCCAGCATATGTATTTGTTTCTTCCCCAGCATTGGTGGTTTTATTCTTCCCCCCACTCTACCGGAGGTGTGAGTACGCAGCAAATTGTTCTGCTCCAAGCAGAAGCCTGGATGTGGGTTTTGGGTTTTTGTCTGTCTCATTACAGCAAATGCATCACCTGCGTGACTCAGTTATTCTTTGGCTGCCTGGGGAGAGAGGCCTTCAGGAGCAGTTGCAACAATAATCCTGTCTCATTATGGCACGTGGCACTGCTGCTGTGAAAGTAGGCAAGCTAGCAGATCTCCATCTTAGAAAATACCAGTCTAGCCGCGCGGAAAACCAACTTTCTATTACTGGGTAGTCACCACTGTATTGTGGATGTCTGTAGATGGGGTAATTCAGATCACAGTAATTAAAATGAGAAAAAAATAAATAAAAATGCCAGGACAGTGCAGTGCTGTTTTTCTTTGTCTAATATCTATCATGGAAAAAGAAATTGCAAAAATCATTGTTGACCAAAACAAACAAAAACAAAGTAAAATCAAAATATTCCGAAGCCCAGGAGAAGATTAAATATTTGGGGGGAAAAAAACCAAACTTACAAACCCTTTGTATTTCTTTACATTTGTTCATTATTTTTTTTTCTCCTGCATTTGGGGAAAGATGCTTAAACTGGATGCATTCAGTGGGCCCTACTTTAAATCATTAGCAGTCATAGTCTGCCATGGTTTTCCAAACCAGAATCCTTTCTCTGGAGTTCCTTCATGCCTGTACTCCTTCTGGTAAATATCTACCCTTGAAGTACAAGGGGTGAAATAGGTTTAGATAAAGGTTTAGTAAGTCACCTCCATAAGGAAAAAGCTGTGAACTGTCACTGGAGGCTGTTCCTATAAATCTATTTCTTCCTATAAATCCACTGATAAATCTGTCAACAGATTGGAACCCTGGGAGCTGAACTTCCCTTATAGCCTTTGTCCTGCTATAGCAAACATCATGGGGCAGCACAATGGTTGCTCCCTTCTGCCTGCCCTACAGCCCCAGCTTCCCTAGCAGCTTTCCTTTTTGCCCACTCCTGGGGCACAGCTGAGGAGCTCCCCAGGGCTGTGTGAGATCCTCCATACAGGGGGATCTCCCGGAGCTGGAGTTCAGCTCATTCCTACTCCTGCATGGGGTCCTGAATGGCACTGCCATATTTTAGAGGACTGACTGCAGGAACCTCCTCCTGAACAGCAGATGTCCTTGCCAAAGAAGGGTAGTCAAGCTTATGTTTTCTGTAAGAAAGATGTTTCCTGAATGCTTAGATTTTTTTTTTCTCTGACTCTCTGTGTTAAAATATATTTTTAAAAGAAGAAAGTATTGCTTGGTGCATGTGTCTGCATAGTTTAAATATAATTAAAAGGAAACTAGTCTTTTTTTATTCCATTGAAGAGTTGCATTTATGCATTTTAATACAAAGATATGCTCAGTAGGGAGCAGGAGCCTATCATTGGCTCCTACTGCAGGCATCACAAACTGCAAATATAAGAGAAAGGGCTACAGCACAGAAAGAAGGAAGTGAATTTTAGATGCAGAGGGAGAATGCAAGTATTTAGACCATATCTGTAGCTATAAAGCTAGAGATAAAAGGCTTTTTCCTTTATATTTTCTTTTATTGTTTTTTATAGTGCAGTACAATACAAACATTACAACCTGGCTGACTCCTGCAGAGATGCCAGGCACTAGCATCGTGTCCAAAAATTAGCTTTATACATATGCTAAATTAAAGATTGGCAGCCGCAGCAGCACAAATCCCATATTGGCAGCAGTTTGCAAATCCCGCGTTGGCAGTCTTCTCCACATGAAAGAAGAGAGGAAATACAAAGGGCAAAAAGCCCAAGAGACTTTCTCCAGCGAATAGCAGTGAGTGGAACATAGAAACTATCTGCAGGGGGAAGGAAAAAAAAAAAAGTCCAAATTACTGGAGATAAAAGAATAAAGCCAAATCTGTGACAAGCTCAAACAAGGGTCCATTTACACCTTTTGGATAAAAAGCCATTAGTAAGCAAACGTTATTTTGGTAGAAAGAGCGGGAGTCCGGTGCTGGACAGAGGACAGCACTGTTGGGACTGGAACCAAGGGGGCTGAGTTTCTTCACTGACACTTGTGTAAGGCTCCATTTAAATCTCTTAAATCAGACCGTTGCTAAATCTATCGGACCGAAATCCTATAGGGTTGTTTGGGTTCTCCTTTACAGCTTGTGCATATTGATCTGTCTGAGAAAAAGAAAGGGGAAAAAATTAAAGGGCATTTTTTATGAACCAATCCAAATTGCCATTGCTTTTGCTTCATTCATCTGAACTTCCATGTTTCCATGTTACTTGTCTTTAGAATTGCATTCAGAGTGCGTTTTGCAACAATGAATAGTTTCTTTTAAATGTATGGTTGGCAGCAGTTCCTTCTAGGTCTGCCCAGTCAAAATGGATTACTTAGCTCCTTTAACCTACCCACCTATGCTATTTGGCTGGGATCTCTTCCTTCTTGAGAAGTTACTCTATGTGGTAATTTATCACAAGCAGTAAATCCTTCCAATGCTTTGACTTGCCTGCATTTTAGAAGTCATGCATTGTGCTTTCAGGACAGATACCTGGGTTTGAACCAAGATATACAGTAGTAAGTGGTTGTGTGAAGGTAAAAGTTAAGACAAATCATCTAATAGTTCTAATGCTTGGCTGTCTCTAAAGGTGGGTCCTAACATGGAGGTGCAGAGAAATAGAATTGAGTTTTTCCAGAGCTTTTGCTTTTGTTTAGAATCCTAGAATGGTTGAGGCCATAAGGGACCTCCAAAGGTCACCTAGTCTGACCTCCCCGCAGTCAGCAGCGACATTCCCAACTAGACTAGGTTGTCCAGGGCCTCTACGAGTCTTACCTTGAATATGTCCAAGGAAGGGGCCTCAACCACCTTCCTGGGCAACCTGTTCCAGTGTTCCACCCCCTCATAGTGAAGAACGTCTTCCTGATATCCATTCTAAATCTGCCCTTCTCTAGTTTGAAGCCGTTGCCCCTTGTCACTTCAGGCTCTTGTAAACAGTCTCTGTCCCGTCCTTTCTGTACCCTTCAGGTACTGGAAGGCTGCTGGAGCCTCCTTTTCTCCAGGCTGAACAACCTCAGCACTCTCAGCCTATCCTCATAGCAAAGATGCTCCAACCCCCTGGTCATTTTCGTGGCCCTCCTTTGGACCCTCTCCATCAGGTCCATGTCCTTCCTATACTGAGGGCTGGACACAGTACTCCAGGTGATGTCTCACCAGAGCAAAGTGGCAGAATCACCTCACTGGATCTGCTGGCAACACATCTTTTGATGCAGCCCAGGATGTCATTTGCCTTCTGGGCTGCAAGCACACACTGTCTGTTCATGTCTCTATAAGCACTGAAATATTTTATGATCTTCCTTGCCATCTCCATGCCACCTATCAGGTCTCACCATTCCCATAGCCAACTCCTTCCCAAGGCAATCCATCTCAGGCTGTCACTGCAGGATCTAATGCACTGCTGAGTCAGTGGACGTGGCTACAGTTCAGGCATTTTTGCTGAGCAGGGCAGGTTATGTGAGACACTGTTCTTGACAGTGTGGGACATGGATCTGGTGCATGACATCCCCTGCTCCATTGTGTTTGGCTTTCCCACCCCTTGCAGTGTGGAGCACTGGCCACTGTGTCAGACACCCTGCCAGACAAACTCTCTGCCATTTGCTTTTCAGCAGCTCACAAAGCCTCAGAAGCACATGCCAGGAGAGAGCAAAGACCCTACAAATGGGAGCAGGACTGTGCATGGAGTCCCCACCCTGAGGTACTATTTCCTGTGCCTTCCAGACCAGGCACAGGAGAGGCTGCAGATGGAGCTGGGCTTACAGAGCACTTTGGTGTCTGTCCTGTGGGATCAGGGCAAGGACAGGAGGTCGAGCAGCATTACACTGAGGGCTCAGCAGCAGAGCAAAAGCTGCAGGACAAGAAGGATCATGCTCATCACTGATGCCTATCCCTTGCAAAGAGGAAACAAAACCACTGTCATGAACACCTGGAAGATGATGATTGATCAGCTTTCTCTGCTAAGTTACCAAACCTTCAGAGCTAAAAAATGAAAGCCAGCAAAGCTCTTGGCCTTTGCTTCCTGCAGGGCATGAGTACATGGATTGTCAAAGCATTCTTTGCTTATGTTGGGCTTTCCAGCTGCATCAAGATATGGGATCTGAAAGCTGGACATGGGATTTTGAGGAGGAGAAAGTGTTGTTCCTATATTATTCATTAGCTGACCTCTGCTAATCATGTTCTAGGCAAAGGCCCTTACATTTTCCACCAAGGCACCCACTGAAGCCTGGCTGTGCTCCACTGTCATGGTGGCTTTCTCTGCCAAGTCTGATTTTGCACATTCACTCTGTTGAGTCTTCTCTCACCTGGTTTTGTTCCCAGGCTTTCTCTAGAGCCTGTAGGACCAGCTGTGTCCTTGAGTTGTCTGGCTTTGGCTGCAGATGCCAAGATGCTTCAAACAAGAAAAATTATCAAGTGGCACATTCCAAGCAAATAAAAAAGCAGCTCTGTTTCACACAATGAATACTTAGGCTCATTTCCCTCTCCGTAGTGTGGAAGTGAACATCAGTCCAAAAGGCAAAAGAGCATATTTGTGAAAGAGTTCAGTCAAGGACTATTAAACGCAAAGATGTTGCTATTTGTTCCAAGGGTCCCTAATCCAGTGTAGATAGAAAGAGAAAGTTATTTTCTTCATACTCCTGGGGACAGAGCATTTTTGACAGCTGTGGTAGACATGGGTCAAGACCAGTTTCTAAAATACAAGAAAGTGAGGAAAGGAGGCTTCCACTGACTTTTTGGTGATCACTGTAACGATTTGAAGGCTATGCACAGATTGGAGGATGTGACTTGGATCCGTGCTATTCTAGGCTGACGAATGCGCATCTTTGCTCATGCCAAGTGTACTCTTACTCTGTGATTGCATACTGTGCCTGTAGTGCATTGAACTGTAAGAGCAGAGATCTGCACAGGTGTCTCTGGAAAAACTTGTGCCGAGAACCCCTTTTGCTTGCTCAGGTTCAGGTGTGATTTTTATAAATCCTGATGCATTAGATGAAGTTCAGAGAATGATCTGTAATTATGTGTGGGTTTTGCTGTATGAAATTCTTTGCTCTCACAAAATTAGTATCACGTGATTCATGAGCATTAATCCTAGGGAGGGCAAACCTGTAAGGAGAAAGGTCTTAAACCTTGGGAAGTTTCGACCCTGTGCCCAGGTCATTTGGGAGTATGCAAGGCTGAGACAGCTGTGTAGCTGAGTGTATGTGTGTATGAGACAACAGAGCTGCAAAAAGTTACCTTTTACTCAGTACTTCTCAGCATGTCCAGAAAAAAACATGAAACAAAGGGCTTCCAAACATTGCTTTCACACTGAGAGTCATGGAAATCAAGCAAATTTCTAGATATCTTGGGAAAACCAGTGCTTCAAAAAGGTTCTCTCTAGTCATCTCTTCTCCATCTATCATGTGGTCATTAACCTTTTCTGGAAAGAACTGACATGTCCTCAGTCAAAGGATGACTGTTTCTCCAGAGGACCTCCTATTGCATTTGCAGTTTTGTCTGAATTCTTGTTCGGATGCAGGTAAGCTCTAATTTCTGTCTTTTCACAGGCTTAGCTCAGAGCTTTCCCTTGACTGCTTCAGTGTCCTAAGTATCCACATAGCACATACATGGCAATGTCCTGAGCTCCCTGTTTCCTCCCACATTTCTGCTGCCTTTACAATCCAGTGTCCAAATCAAATGCTGATGTTCCCTTCAAATACCATTATCAGCACTCAGGCTCCATCATGTTTAGCTGGAGCCACCAGCTCAGCACTGGCACTGGTGGCTGGCAGCACTGTGCTACTGTTTGCTGCGGTTATCTTGGGAGCAACTGAGTCAGCTCCGATGTTTTGCAGTTGGCACAAGAAGGCCAAAGTTAAACAAACTTCTTTGTAAGTCATCATGACTGTGCAAGAGGGAGGGCAAGCACATCTGAAGGACAATCAGGTAGTTTTGGAGGACTGGGAGTGGAAAGGGGATAAGAAGGCACCATGAAAAGTCCATGGTTAGCTGAGGGAATTTCAGTCATTCTTGTGCATGTCCACAGCTTCTGATTTGGGCTAAAGTTACCTTTCCAGAAAGTATGAACAGCCTTCACCTTACACTGTGTCTTTGCTTTGCATCATGTGATCAAAATGGTTTTGAAGTCTTCAGTTAGATGCTCTAACCATGAGATAGACTTTCCCACTAACAATAGCTTTTTTTTTTTTTTAACTTCTTCATAACAAGAGGACACAGTCTTGAGCTGCACCAGGGGAGTTTTAGGCTGGATGTTAGGAAGAAGTTCTTCATAGAAGGAGTGATTGGCCATTGGAATGGGCTGCCCAGGGAGGTGGTGGAGTCACCATCACTGGAGGTGTTTAGGAAGAGACTGGATGGGGTGCTTGGTGCCATGGTTTAGTTGATTACATAGTGTTGGATGATAGGTTGGACTCGATGATCTCAAAGGTCTCTTCCAACCTGGTTAATTCTATTCTATTCTATTCTATCCTATCCTATCCTATCCTATCCTATCCTATCCTATCCTATCCTATCCTATCCTATCCTATCCTATTCTATTCTTAGTACTTACCCAAAATGCTAGTGGTACTTATCTTTTAGTGCATTCAAGAACTTACCACTTTCAGAAGAGCATTAACATGCTTAAATCATTTGTACATGCCTTGTGTCTTAGTTACAGTTAAGCAAAACAATGCTTAATTATGTCTTTTCACCTTTTTTTCCCCTTCCCCCCCCCCCCTTTTTAAAAAAAAAAATATATATATATACATATATACAAACTGATTTCTATTTATTATGGTCTTTTGATGACAAAGTGCCCAGAATTAGAAATAAAGACTGGCAGTCCTGTTGTTGCTGAGCTGCACAGAGGTGGAGGTGACACAATACAGCTCCACTGGCTGTTTTTTTTCCCACTGCACAGTCACGTAGCATATCCCTTTCTCATTTGCTGGTTAGCCACACTGCCACTTCAGCTTTGTCTTTCTCACTGATTGTCCATGGCTTTGAATTTCATTTTATCTTTAGCTCTTCTGTATTTATTTCTCATCTTCTTGCAATGCTTTTGATATTTATTTATTTATTTGATGTTGGAATTGCTAGAAAATTTTTATTGCGGTGATGTTCACTTTTACTTGAAGACCATCGGTGTAGATGAAACTGGGGAGAAAAGAAATCCAACAGAAATACCCTTTTCTTAGCTCAATCTGATTATTTTACTGTTTATCTCAGTTGGTGATCTGCTTAACAATATTTTCCAGCAATACATCTTTTTTCCTTCTGAACATTAATTTTGAGCATTCAGGCTTCAGAGGTAAAGTATATAAATTGCACTGAAATGATGAGAAAATCTGGAACAGCTAAAGGCTGCTGTAATACAAAGTTGTTTGAATTGTCCTCTTGACTCCACTGCATTATTTTCTTCCTATTATATCACAATGGCATGAGCACATATATCAAAAAGCTGAGATGAGTCGGAATCGTGACTGTCTACTCCTCCCCCACGTCCTGTCAGTTTCTTCATCCCAGATTAGTGTCTGTTGGCTTGGGAAGCAAAGAGGGAGCAGATGGACCACAAAATGAGATTCTGTAACCTTCTTACCCAATAGATCTGCTTTCTGTGTGTATTCAGACATATTTACTTACTGTAGTGACAATTATCAGTTTTATTTCTTTTGAGAAAACCAAACAACTTCAGCTCAGTATGAAAGAGTGCAAACTAAATTATCTTCTGGCACCGTTGCCATCCATATAATTTTAAATCAATTAGGAGTTATGTGGCTGGATGCCGATCTGCGTTTTACCTGAATATGCCCATTAAATCCGCAGGCATGCCTAGGTATAAGGGGACAGACGCTCTGTTCGGTCTGTGGACTCTTGTTAACTTTTTGTTGTTCATAACACAGGTCAGAAGAGCATAGTTGTTTATTTCCGCTGATATCTTGTTTGAATAGATGATTCGAATGGCCAGATGAAGCATCTTTTTACTTGCGAATGAATGTAGATAGATACAAAAGTAAGCAAATAACAGTTAGAAAGCTTCAAAATACATTAAGAGCTCTGCTTATTCAGGAACGTACACGTTTCCTATGCCTCATCTGAGATGCACCCGTTCAGAGCACTCGGTGTACTATAAATGAGAGGAAATAAATGTTGTTAGCTAGTGTTTGATTAAGGTAGAGCTGTACATGAAAGCGTCTCACTGCTCTCAGCCATGCAACGTGTCAGTATAACCATACATTTGGCTCATCCTGAAGATCCACTGAGGTTTGTGTCGTACTCTTATAGCAACAAAAGTCTATGGCTAGACCTTTCGTATTAGCAAAATGCTGTGGGACTCAACTGGGATAGGAGCCACCAGTCCTGAAAACACTGAGATGAGACTCATCTTGCTTGTTATAGCTCTCTAAGGAAGAAGGTGCTTCATCTCCACTAGCTGCCAAGGCTCCCTGCATAGTCAGCTGAAGCAGCTGGGTGCCTCCAAGGAAAAAAACCTCTCTGCCCTAGGCAGCCAGTCTAGGAGAAGATAAATATCCTTCCAAGTATACTCAGTTCTCGTTATTGATTGTAAAAAATCTCTAGGACTAAAAACTGAGAGCAGGACACCTATCTTTTAGGTGACTCAGGCTTGATGCAAAGAATCCAAATGTATTGTGACAATGTATTTTGCCAAATACATTGTGACAAGCTCCTGTACTAAAAAAAGTGCCATCACTCTCACGCTGAGCAAATGGGACTTGTCCAACAAGTATATGGCACACATATGGCCACACACTGGAAACGCTGGGTATCTTCCTTAGGAGAAGAAAGAAACATGGCAAACCTAGCAATTAGGACCTGGAGTTTAAGGAGTTTTAGGTAATGGGGAAAATAAAACTGAGAGGTAAAGACTTTGTGTACACGAATTGCCTGGCTGCCTTATATGCGCGAGCGCATTGCCAAGAGCTGCAGGTGTTCAATCAGGCTGCTTTTATTTGAGGTGCCTAACACGGATTTCGAAACCACTACGTAGGCAACCCGGCTTGAAAATTGACCTTAATTTCTTCTAATTGCATGTCTTATTCTTCATTATTTTTCTTGTTAGAGACAGAATTTTGAAAGGCGATTCACTAGTGCAGCTATTTTTGACTCATCGCTGACTTTGTCTTACTTCGTGTTATTTAATGGGTTCCAGTGGCCATATGCTGCAGAGAATCCTGGAACAAAGTGTGTAAACTGGGAGGCATTGCTCGGGAGGATACATTTCACATTTGGAAACACACTTAATGCTAAGCTTTCTAACCAGTTTTTCCAGAAATCGCAAGCTTGATTGCCATGATATCTGAACATGGCATTAGCTACTCTAATGAGGAAAATAATTGATATGCTATGGAAATTAGGTCTAATTAGATCTTGTTAAGATAAATATCTCAGTTCAGCTGAAAACTCAAAGAGATACATTTTGCAGTGTTTCGGATTATAAATATGACCCTTGTTCTTCACCCCCCTCCGTGTCTTGGGTTAGTACTGGTAGAAGTGAATATGAGAAGCCTTATCAGAATTGCAGCAGTTTGTGTGCACTTGACATGGAAAAAGTGACAAAGAGGCTAGATACTTTAAATCTTACATAGCTTATATCCCATTTATTTTTTATATCAGCTTCAGATAAATTTCAGAACCATGCAACAAAATGTCTTCTGCCTATTTATTTTCTTCCTGTTTATGTATTTTCAGCAAATAACGCTTTTCAGTACCCTTTAACGCTGTTTTCAGAACCCTTTAATGCTGTTTTCAGTTTAGAACAACATGGATGCCATTTTGATGGAGGGTGAATATTGAATGCAAACTATAACAAAATGTAAGGTCCTTTTACATTTTAAAGGAGAAAAAAAAAATCCAAAAAATAGCAGGTGGGCCATCCAGAAGGTAACTAGGTTTTGTTAGTATTTAGTCTGGGAAGATGACTTATAGCTAGCTGTATACTTTGTGAGGTGCTGCGAAGCAATGAGCAGGACTCATCTTCCCCCTTCCCTGGTGGAATTGATGTGTGACTCAAGAGAGGGTGAAACCTTATTGACATCTGCCTTGTTTTCTTCCACCTTGCACAAAACACAGATCAAAAATCTTTATGGTCCCCAAGGCCTTCAGTTTCCAGCTTGCCCACTGACAGTTGTTCCGCAGTGCAAAAGAAAGAGGTGTCAATGTTCTTTAATAATTTTAGCGTGATGTTTTCTGATTTTCGCAGAATAAGCTATTTAAAGTGAACCTTTTAAACATCTGTGTTCAGATATTATGTTTTTCAGAGCCCCTGAGCTAATGACCTACAAGCCCTAAAACTGCTGTATGCATCCGTTAACATCACAGGCCTTTTTAAACACGTAACATGTTAAGGAGCCAATTTCCATTATTTGATGCAACTCCTTTGCCGTTAAGCCTGGCAGAGCTAGCAGCTTTAGCCAGCTGCTTCCATTCCCTGCAGCCACCAGCTTGCCTTCTGGGAAGTAGGGTATGCTCAGGGGTGATTCTGCAGAGCAGTGGGGACAACTCCTTGATGCCTCAGTGCTGCTAGGAGCCCAGAGGCATGAGGATAGCACAAGGGACCAGCCTGGGCCAGGGGGATTTGCTGATGAGGATCACTGCTCTAGGAGGCAGATATACCAAGTGGTTCCTGGAAGGATGAGTGTCTGATGGTGAAAGCCACAAAAGCTTCTTCTAGGCACATACATTCCCCCTGGGGAAGGGTGGGGTGGAAATCCATCTATGTGTCCTATTCTTGGCAGATCTTGAGCAAGGGGAAAGGTAAATATCTGATGTGAAGTCATGGTTCCTCACAAATTTTCTGTGTCTTGAAAAATTGGTACCTCTGTCCACTGACATTTTTTCTTACAAAGTGAGTGCGGGGGAACCTGTAGCGAGCTAATGTATAATTTCCCAGGACGAAGGTGAATAATAAGTGAGTAAAACAAGATGACTCATCATATGTCCTTTAAATATTAATAAATTAAATATCCATTTGCATTACTCATTTTCTATTATTAATGTATTTCCCTTCTTTTATTTTTCGGTCTGTCTGGTCATTAGCGGTATTCTGCATCTTCCATTTCAGAGAATACTTACAAGCTTTGTAAAGATTCCTAAACCCCCCAGGTATAGATGTACACACAGTCGCTGGAAGAGGTGCCATGCAGACCAGCAGCAGATGTATGTAGATTCTGCAGTAGGCGTTTATTGCAGTGATTTCACTATGTAAGTCACACGGCACCGCGGCAGCAGTTGTTTTTGCTTTTTTAAAAAAAAACCTCTTTACTCTTTTTGTGACAAACCTAATGATGGCAGGGATGAGAAAGCAGCCTGCAAACAGTCCAAAATTTAAAAAAAAAAAGCCCCCCCCACGCTAGACTATAACAGTGGCAGATGGACAGAGGAAGAAAGTGTATATAGTCATATTTTTTGCCATTATAGTATAGACCCTTTCAGATTGCAGCAAGCTACTTGCCATCTGCAAATCTGAGTCTTTCCTTTTCTGCTGAGGCACTGATTCAAGAATCATGATTTCTGGTTTGAGTTAAAGTACTAAGTGGTTTATCTCACATTTTAAAGGCATACTGATCTCATGATTTTACTTCAAACACGTGGGAAAAGCATCCTGAAAATTTCCCTCCGCGTTCTCCTTAAGACAAAACCCGAAGCCAGGGGCTCACACTTCAGCTATGTGGTGAGGTAATGGGTTATGCACATGAATAGCTTTTTGTCAAATAGTCTCTTATTGCTGTTGTTCTCATGGCTTTTGATTGGTTTACTCTACGGGGAAATCATTTGCTGTACGCCTATATGATGCAGATCGCACTGAGCACCTTCCTTACTGCAGTATGCATGCTCAACAGCAGCAATGAGTGTTTGGGTTTAGTGTTGCCCCTCAGAAGAGAGAAGAATATGACCGCTGTAAAAATGTCATTGATTTTTACAGGTTAGACCACGTAAACGGTCGTTGATTTAGTAAGAGTGTCACTTTCATACAAATGTGCAAACAAAATCTGGGCACATTTTTGAAACCCCCTCAGTGTGCCACCTCACTGTTGTTTTCCACTATTTCATCTGACCATGTTTGCAAAGTGATGCTGAGAACATTACTGTCACAGAGCTCAGGCACACATATGCAATTTGAAGCTACCGGGGGGGTTCTGATGCTTTCACATATGGGCAGGGAGTTACTTAATCTAAGGGTCAGGACTCTCACATAGGTTTAATTTTTTTTTTGTCCCTCTGTGTAGGTAGCAGTAAAAAAAAAATAAAAACATTCTCTTTTAGGGGTGAAAGCCTATTTTGAACTTGTCTAAGAAGAAGAGGATGCAGTTCAATTCTGGCAATTCCCGTTCAAAAGCTGCTGCAGTATACATTGCATTGCAATATTTCTAATTTTCACCAATTCAAGGTCCCACTCAGAGAGGCAAAGAGAAAAGGTTTCTTTTGTTAATCATATATGCAAGAGTCCTGTACAAAATAAAGTATTAAATACAGTAATTACAGTATGTTTTGTTAAAATATTTCTACACAATAAACCTGTGGCTTGGAAAACTCTACCAGAAGCAAAAGAAAAACAATCTGTAATGAAAAGATTGAAATCAGAAGCTGCTAATAACACTGAAGGGAGCCCAGAAGCCAAATTAATGTTTCTACAAAGAAATACTTTCCTACACCAGGCAAATTCCTAGTAAGGCTCTTACCTGGGTCTTTATGTACAGGATTCAGATTTCATTTTGAAGCATGCTTTTTACAAACTGTTTAGTGTTCATATGTCATTACCACTGTTGGGCCAGATTGCACCTGGCATCAATATAAACAAAGCTTTGGCAAGAATTCTTTCCTTTGGGATGGAGACATCTGATTTTCAAGCTGAAAACATGTCAGTGTTGCAAGACACTCCAAATAGCCTGTTTTACCAGTGCAGTAAATTAACCCGCCTGGTGTAGTGTTAAATGCTTTACAAACATCGACTGAAGGCGAGGGAGTGAAACAGCAAAAAACAAACAAAAACATTTCAGTAACTTGTTTGACTAGGAGCAGTGAAAAAGTACAAGCAAAGCTCAAAGGGAGGGGGTGATCCTTGGAAGGCAGGACCACAGACCAAATTTTCTGAATTTTGTCATGTATTCAACCCAGAAAGCATATCATGGCATGGGAAGCCATAGAAGGAGCAGAATGACTTACAGAGATGATAGAAAAGGCATTTTCATTTGAAAACAGATAAGGATAATAGCAAACAGTGACTCTAACTTATTATTGCCTCATCTGCAGGAGGAAGGCTTTTTGAAAGCTGTTATATGCAAGTGGTTCACCTTTAATGCTGTGATATGCTGGTGGACAAAGACTACGTAGGCAAAACAGAGGATAAAATATTAGGCTATCCCCCTTGCTTCCCCATTGTTCAGGATGAAAAAGCTGAACTGAACTTCTGGGCACACAGAATTGGCTGAGTGAAAGCTCTTGTCGCTAGATCGTGCATTTGTGCTAAGCCTGAATGGTCTAGAGGACAATGGGATTCAACCTGCCCGTGGCTCTACAGCAATTCTGCAATATAGATGTGAAACTAGAATAGACAGAAAGTAGGTCCACATGCATATGGAGTCAAACAGCCACCTGTCCCGAGAAGCACAGGCAGAAGCAATGTTCTTAAATATATGTATTTATATAGCTGTTAGACTGAAGCCCTTTAGCTATTCTTGTCTTGCTGGTTTAATTATCCTGATCTATTTACCAACATGCATGTAAGTGGGCTAGAATAACTAATTAACATTCATAAGCATTCATAAAATGTGACAAAGTTTACATTAGGGTGGGTGATAATTCCCAGGAGTATTACATTTGTGTTAAGTGGAGGTTTATATTAGTAAGATTCAGCATGATTGATTCTTGCTTGGCCAGCAGTAAAGGACGTAGCATCCATACTGGCAGAAATTATATCTGGTCAACAGGAAAGAAATACTGGCCAAGAAACTGCCAACACAGAACCTGAAGCTGTGAAACCTGGTCAAGAAGAAATAAAGCCAAATAAGCAACAGATGAAAAATTATCTTAAAGCAAAGATCAAATCACTCAGTTGGAAATGAGGATCGTATTGGAAAAGGTGATGCCGAGAGCATGAAAGGACATAGGAATTTCTAACAAGTAATAAATAAAGTGGAGCGATGAATACAAGTTGTGGTTTGTTTTTTTTTAATGGACCTTAACATTAAATTCAAAAGAAGCAGACAGGTTTAGTATACCCAAAGACACTTGGAAAATAGCAGAGGAGTTATAAACCTTGTAAGTCATTTGAAAGAAATGCCCTCAGAAATTAAACAAAGTTCTCTAGATGTAGATCAAACACTTGTCAAGCAGTATGAGGACCACTTTGGACTGTACTTGCCACAGCCCCATCCCAAGCAAAAGCAAAGACACCTTGACTAAAAATGGACCTGAATGACCTGCTGTACCCAGCAGCATAACCACACACTAGCACATGTATCACAAACACACTGGCAGGGACAGTGCCTCAGTGCCCAGATGGAATGAGAAAATGGAGCCAGGGAGCTTCCAGAGGTTGCAGGGGCTGCTGCCAAACGGACACGATGCTTGGTGGCATGTTGGCAGCGGAGGAAGCATCCACTGCCAAAGAAAGGGAAGGGAGCATCACCTAAGTCCCACTGGGCTTAACCTACACCTGATGCAGGTGATGGGAATGGGGATTCTGGCTTGAGAAGGTATCTCTGAGCACTTTGGGGGAAAAACTACCTTCTGTTCTCAATTATTAATGAGGCAGTCAAAAAGCGTAAACAGGTTTAGCAAGTAAAGCAGAACAGTTTCCTTGAGAAGTGTTGGTCAGGTACATAGGACATGCTTTTATCAATCTCGTTTGGCAGTTCTTCATTCAGATCAAGAAGGAGACTCATATCAACTCAAAAGGACAAAAAAAAAAAGTTAATTCTATGCTATGCTATGCTACACACATACTTAGTCCAGACTGTTATACAACAATAAAGAAAATAGAGCATAAATGTGAGGAGGAAGAAAAAGGACAATTTACTGGGTGTCAGACTTGTAAATAGAGTTTAATTTCATCAGTGTTGCTTTAAAATTAATATAATTAAATGAAACAGCAGTACTGTGTGAATGCATTTATACTGATGTAAATCCTGATTGTCCATGAAGTTCATTCACACAGGAAAATAAATTATGCTGTCAGCAGCATTTTGGATAACAGACGCATGCCAAAGTTTTGCATCAACTTCATTTTATTGTTGTCAGCTAAATTCAAAGTAATTGAACTGGTACAAAGGCAAGGTCTGGGCTGGCCTCAGCATTTTTTATATGTGTTAAGAAATGGTCCAAAGCCAAATCCATCTTGTTAGTCTTCTATTGACATTGCATTTGGTAGAATCATTGTCAAAAAAAGTGAGAGGGAATACCTGATAAGGCAGAATTTGAGCGCAAAGCCTGAAGGACTGCTTGAAGTGGATGAAATCAATGTCCAGTTTGGACTTGGACAGATCTAAGCACAGGTGACAAAAGCATGGGTGAAGCCCACATAGGCAGGCCTAGAAAAGTGTCATGAAGGGACAAGCTATGTGAAGGCAAAAGTTGTGTTAGTCAAGTAATCAAAGATTTAACAAGATTGAGCAAAGATTTAACTGCCCTGGTCAGTTATACTGAGGTAACATTATGGGCACGGAGGTAAGAATAGGGGTTCATCATGATGGTTGTTATGGGATGCAGGCATTTGCTTGAATCCCTTCTGCTACTCTCCTTGTTAGCACAAAACCAGTGAAATGATAGGTGTTTAGCTGCTGGTTCTGATGGAAAGAAACAAAAGCAGCTCAAGAAGTCTCTCTTTTCATATTACTTTTCCTAGCTGTTTCCTGTCCTCCTTTGCAACTCAAAAAAAAAATAGAATAAAAAATCCTACTCTCCTACCCAGAAGTAAAATAAGTTTTTCTAATATGATTTTGTCAGTGATCCATTTTCTATCTTGGCATGAGATATAATTGCTTTGGAAAAGCTTGCGTGGGGAAAAAGTGGGGCACAGAGTGGGAATAATCAGAAGAAAGGAACTGCTTAGATCTTGCAGAAATAAATGTGCATTGGTTTTTCTTGAGGAATACTCACCAACCTCACTCTAAACTTCACAAGTATTCCAGAAGCCACACTAAGGAGCACCTTCTCAGTTAGCCTAGCATTTAAAAAATAATATGTTTGATTGGGGAAAAAAAGTACAGTTGAACAAAATCTTAGGGAAAGAAATGCCACAAGTTCCAGTAATTTTTTTCCACTTCAGTCAGGAATATCTAATTGAGAAACTTCAAACACTTTTGAAGAACAACAATAAACAGTTAAGATTTCTTCTCTCTGCATGTCTTTAAAGATGTGTATTGCATTGTAACAGCACAAAGCCCATACTAGTTTTGTACCAACACCATAGAATAGGCACAAGGGATATTTAACCTAGAAAATCACCACCTTCTCAGGTCCCACTTTCAAACTGGAGAAAAGCCTCTGTTCCTTTAACAGTGATCGTAGGTCTTGGCAGGGAAAATTCACATTGTGAGGTTTGTTTTAGACCGCAGAAAACAAGTGAAGTAATTTCTAAAAGG
Source organism: Dryobates pubescens (assembly GCF_014839835.1). Lineage (NCBI taxonomy): Eukaryota > Metazoa > Chordata > Aves > Piciformes > Picidae > Dryobates > Dryobates pubescens. The sequence continues at coordinate 15,026,227 of NC_071618.1, read as the reverse complement.
TCCTTACTCCTTGCCATGAATAGATTAGTCATGGAGTTAAGATTATTTTATATGATGGCTCAATCTCTGCCTCAGCTCGTCACTGCTGATGTCCCATGTGGTAAATGGTGTTCTGGTGCTTTTTACCCTCTCCCACTTTGGGGGCATGAGGAGGAAAGAATAGAATAGAATACATAGAATACATAGAATAAACCAGGTTGGAAGAGACCTTCAAGATCATCGCGTCCAACCCATCACCAATCCAACACCGCCCAAGCAACTAACCCACAGCACCAAGCACCCCATCAAGTCTTCTCCTAAAAACCTCCAGTGATGGCGACTCCACCACCTCCCCAGGCAGCCCATTCCAATGTGCAATCACTCTTTCTGTATAGAACTTTTTTCTAACATCCAGCCTGAACCTCCCCTGGCGCAGCCTGAGACTGTGTCCTCTTGTTCTGGTACTGCTTGCCTGGGAGAAGAGACCAACATCTGTCTGTCTACAACCTCCCTTCAGGTAGTTGTAGAGAGTAATAAGGTCACCCCTGAGTCTCCTCTTCTCCAGGCTAAGCAACCCCAGTTCCCTCAGCCTCTCCTCGTAGGGCTTATGTTCCAAACCCCTCACCAACTTTGTTGCTCTTCTCTGGACACGTTCCAGCAAGTCAACATCCTTCCTAAACTGAGGGGCCCAGAACTGGACACAGTACTCGAGGTGCGGCCTAACCAGTGCAGTGTACAGGGGCAGAATGACCTCCCTGCTCCTGCTGGCCACACTGTTCCTGATGCAGGCCAGGATGCCATTGGCCCTCTTAGCTGCCTGGGCACACTGCAGGCTCATGTTCAGTCTACCGTCGACCAGCACCCCCAGGTCCCTCTCAGCCTGACTGCTCTCGAGCCACTCTGACCCCAGCCTGTAGCTCTGCATGGGATTGCTGTGGCCAATGTGCAGAACCCAGCACTTGGATGTGTTAAATCTCATGCCGTTGGACTCTGCCCAACTGCCCAGCCTGTCGAGGTCCCTCTGCAGAGCCTCTCTACCCTCCAGCAGATCAACTCCTGCCCCCAGCTTGGTGTCGTCAGCAAATTTACTGATGATGGACTCGATGCCCTCGTCCAGATCATCAATAAAGATGTTAAAGAGCATGGGGCCCAGCACTGATCCCTGGGGCACACCACTGGTGACTGGCTGCCAGCTGGATGTGGCACCATTCACTACCACTCTCTGGGCTCGGCCCTCCAGCCAGTTCCTAACCCATTGCAGTGTGGTCCCATCCAAGCCATGGGCTGACAGCTTGGCCAGGAGCTTGCTATGGGGAACGGTGTCAAAGGCCTTGCTGAGGTCCAGGTAGACTACATCCACAGGCCTCCCCACATCCACCAGGCGTGTCACCTGATCATAGAAGAAGAGACTGCAGTTGCTTTGTACTGCTGCTTGTCTTTCAAGGACTTTGCCAAGAGTGAGCAGCTATCTCTACTGGGCTTCATCACATCATTAGGAGCATCTCAAGGAGCATCTCAGAAAATGCTGCCTACATGAGGTACTAAAACCTGCATTTGGGGTTTGGATTCCTTGATTCACCCCAGTCACATTTCCAAGTGGGATCTTTATCAGAAGGAAGCCTTTCTGGTAGAGAAAGAAGAAGAATTTCTGGCAAAATTCAGCAGAGTCAAGTGGGTCTTTGTTAAGGCAAGCACTGGCTGAGAAATACATGTACAAAACAAGTTTGCTTTGCAGGAAGGCAAGAATTCTGTCAATTTAGTGTGAAGCTTGTTAGATCAAAGTTTCCTGTGTTGAGCATCCCTATTGAGAACTATCTGTTCACTGCCCCTGGCATCTACTTCGTTCAAGCTTCTAAACTGGAAAGCATCTAGAACTATACTCATGCTCTCCCATGGAAGTAATTACCAAAGTTATGGCCTACCCCTGCAATGCTAAATGCATCTGATCCAAGGAGATATCCCTGGTGCCCTCTTCTAGAGGAGCAGAGGGGCTGATGTGCACATTGCATACAGGCAGCCCTCTAGAACAGACTGACTGTAGTGACAGACACATAGCACATGGTTCTGGGTCTCCCTATCACACAGAGTAGTGCTTTGGTGAACCTACATGATTGTTTTTAATTCAGTTCCAGCACATGAAATATGAGAAGTGTGTCACATCAACATCGGGGGTTTTTAACCTTTAGCTAAGGATATGTGTGCATGCCCTGGCACAAGGCAAAATGGCATTTGTGAGTGCTTGAAGTTTGTGTCTTGCTGGAGCAGCATCACAGGACTCAGCAGCATGGAAGCAGATGAATTTGGTGCAGTCCTGCCCATGCTGCTGTTTGGAGGTGATGCCTGGAGCGATCCTTCTCTAAAACATGCCTTTGTTTTGGTTTGGAGGAAGTGGATGATTCACTCTCCCAAAGGAGAGCCTGGATGTAAATGAGAAGTTGTGGCTTGTGGGCAGTTGGAGCCTAAGACCTTCAGGTGAAGCTGAGAGCTAAGTTATCTGATGGTACAGATTTTCTCAGAGGGTCTATAAACAGAAATTTATATTAATGGCATGATTTCTGAAATGCCTACAAGATTAAAAGATTTAAGAAGTTCTTTTCTAGATGGTGCAAGAATCCACCTGGTGGGAGAACTTCTTGGGGTTCTTGGCTCAGTGTAAGACACTTAAGTGACTGGTTAGTGTCAAAAGTCCCATGCTAAACCTGTTGCATGTAAACACATGCATCTCCAGGGTGACACCACTTAACTTTAAAATAAAAACTAAAAATGAGGAGATAAGAGCTTTTTTGCACAACCATGATTTTACTGTGGGCATGGTCTATAAACACTTGGGCTTAGAGGATTCTGTGGCATTTTGGTCACATTACGGAATATCAATTTGCTAATTTACCAAGGCAGATAAAGTACTTTATAAAAACTGTGATAAGAGCTGTGGCTCGTCAGTGGTTTTTACAATACTGAAGAACATGCACAGTTGTTTTGAGTTTTCTCTTTGAAACACCAAGTTTTATTGAGACTGCAGGCAAAATGGGAAAAGTTCCTTCCTGAAATGACTTAGGATGAAGGAAGCCATGGTACAGCTGATCTGACTTTTCTTAATGCCTTCTTCATTCCTAGGGGCTTCTGAGCTGCCTGGGGCAGACGCAGGCTCTCTGGCCAGTAGTTTTCTTTCTGATAAACTTTTTTTTTGCCTTTGGTTTGCTTTTAACATTCCACATTGTTTACCTCGTTTGGCTTTAATGTTTTTCCCCAAAGTAATTTATTTTATAAAGGAGGCGGTAATTAAACAACACTTCTGATGATACCCATTTGCCAATCTTCAAAACACTTGATCCATGTCTCACCTAGAATCACCATGCCTGAAATCAGCCACTGAACAGGGATTGATAGATTGTGAAAGCAGATGGGTTTGTGATGGACACCAATGTAACTTGTTATCAGCATTAACAAAAAGATGCATTTATGAAAGTAATATGTGGATACTCAAACGGACACATTTTCCGTAGTAATTTATTACATTGTGCCAAGTAAATACACCTTAAACTAGAACATGTTAAATAAAAAATGAGCATAATATATGGTTACATTCATGTGCCAGATGAAAGAAATGTGTAGCCTTTATTTTTATTGATACGTGTGCTCTCATTTCATCATGCAGCAGCTCATTTGGACTGTCCAGGAAGACTAATTAACACTAATGCTTCTAAAGCATTTTCATTTGTGATGCTAATCTGTCACAAAACCAAAAGCATCCTCAGAAAGCCAGGGAAAAAAAGTAAAGAGGCTGCATCTTGCAGCCAGCTTAAATTAGTGTTAGCTTGATTTGTCTTAATTGAAAGGTTGTTTACATCTCTTTTGTAAGTGTTTATAAAAGTTGGCAGACAGAAGAATAGCTGCCTACGTACATGAACAAAATTTTCTTTTATTGAAGCTGTTGTATATAGGACTGTCATTACAAAACCTTTTGAAATGTTTCTGTACACAGTCTTAAGGTATAAGCCTGTCTCTGTGTTTATGTATATACACACACACACAATATGCTGTATTATTTTTGCTACTGAGGTATTTATGCTAAGTCCTCACATTACATGAGTATTTCTACGTGCCAATTCGTTCTAGCCGCCTACTGGCCCCTGTGTAAACTTATATGGGATGCATGCAAGCCGGAAAAACACCTTAAACACAACTTGTGAAAACCTCTTGCTCTAGCATGTACATCCACAGATACCCCAGCTCAGCTGAAGTGTTGTGCTTACATAGCTGAGCACCACTGAATTTTCAGTGGGATTCACAGCGGTCCTGGACTGCTGGTTGGGTGGACCTCAGGTTCTTGTTTTCTGGTTCCCCACCTTTAGAGCATCCCAAGACAGGCTGGTAATCAAAGGAAGAAATTGCCCAACTCTGATACTGTTGGATAGCCCCCATCTAATATCTTTAGGATCCACATTGTCCACACTGGTAGAGGCAGGGAGAGGCTTGCTAAGCTTACATGGCAGCAAGCAACTCTCAGCTATTCATGAACAGCTGTTGGAGATCTTGTCCTTTAAAAATATAGGATAAATATTGTTAATAGGTGCACTGATGTGTTCCTAGACCTTAAATTAAATTCTAGGAAAATGGGCAAAGAAATTAAGATTCCTCAGCAGAGCATAATTAAATTGCCGCCTAATTCATAGTGCTGACCACCAAAGTTTGCTTCATTTTTGTGTTGCTGGACCATGTAGTGCATGTAAAGACAATTAGCAGAGCAGAGAGAAAAGCAGCAGATGCTAGAGATGCACAGAGTTAGATGACTCATTATGTCATGAAGAATCTCTCTTTCAGAAAAGTGAAAAGGTTGGTGTAAAAAAAGGAAAGGCTTGATTAAACAATTATGCAAGAATTACAAGGTTTCAGGAATGAGTAGTGGAAAAACCAAGAGCCTTGCAATGCTCTAAAACATGCATATGCCTGAACTGCAGAGGAGAAACACTGACATACATAATGGAAACCCTATTCTTCCTCCCCGTGCCTGCCCCTTCTTTCCTTTAGGATTACATGGTGGGCTTGCCATGTGCCTTGTTCAACCAAAAGAAAGTATGTTTTAAAACTTCCTAAATTTTTTACAAACCCTCAACTGAATATCTGCTCAAATATAAGAAATCATTTAATAACCACTTCCTGAAGGCTTTATGATGTATGCATGTTGTACAATGTATTTTTCAGCCTAACAAGACTGATTAGAAATAGGTATTTGCCATTTCAAATATTTATTCTCACAAGTACCTGATGCATGTAAGCTGGAAGGCAGGTCTTGTGCACCAAGCACCTCCTGTTCTTGGAAACACTCTGCTCCCTAATTACAGTTCTCTTTGTTTCCTCACAAACAAATGCAGTTTGTCTTCCCTTTTGCCAATCTCATCTATGCATTTGAAATCAACTCAAGTATCATCCTCTATGGCATGACTTCAGTGACAGAGAATGAAGCATGTAAAAGATGTCAGGCTTTCCTTCTGCAGAAACTCAAATTTGCCCCAAAAGTGCTGTGGGTATATATGTGCGCTCCTGCAAAACCTTATTTGAAAGACACATTCGCAGAACATGCACTAATATAAGTGACAAAAAATTCAGCAATGTCAAGTCCTGTAAACAAACCACTCCAGGGAAGTAACATTAACACATAATTGTATGTTTTTACCATGTCAGACCTGTCACAAAAAATAACTTGAATTGTGATTATAGTAATTAATTTTTCCTCTGCCAATTGAAACATGAAAACTTATTATGGCAATGAGGATGATAGATTCTGGCCTGCCATTTTAGCACATTGCATACTTACATTTCCATATGAAGCAGTATTACCAAAAGATGTTAACAGAATGAAATCTACGCATAAATATACCTTTGAGTGTACCCACTATCTTTACATTAAGACATGAAGGCCTTGAGAAAAAGAAAACAAAGGTGGGGGGCAGGGGAGAAGAGGGAGTGGATAGGACTAGGCAAGAAAGATAAATAAAAACAGATTTTTGTCCCTAAAATCAGGCAGGTCTAGAAACCAGTGCTCAAAAACTGGTTTGTAGGATATCATACCAGTTTGAAAAGAAAGAAAGAATAAAAGGTAATTTTTCTGTCTGCTGTTGCAGTCCCCAAAATTATCTTAATTTGACCACCTTTGCTTTGTTTCTGCTGTATAAACACCGTGTCCAGGGTCAATGAGTGCCCAAGCTTCCAGCTCAGTGGCATTCCTTCTATTTTGAAGCAGAAATTCTATGTCTTGACATATAACTCAGAGGAAAAAAAGGCAGGGGGTGGGGGTGGTGGGAAGGGACGGGATTGGGAAAAACAAGGAAGGAAAGGTGGTAGGACAATATGATAATACTGCTACCAAAGGCACCTATTTAAGTGCACTTATACTGTGAAGCTTTATAAATAAGCCTAAGGGACTCCTTGTTTGCCACCACCCCCTTTCCCTGAGTCTTGCACTCTGCCTGCCTGATCCCATCCGACAGTAGAGCTGATACCGCACTAATCCCCGCAAGTTTGGGACTAATGAACTAACTGCTGGGCTGCCGCCACGGAGCTTGGTCCCAAACTATACTGTACTTCACACTCGATTTATTCTCCAGATGGCGAGACTGCACAGCCCCGCCGTGAGGGACCACCTCTTCCACTGGAGTGTAAAAGTGGACGGATGTTGTTTTCTTTGCAGATTTGATAATTCAGAGCTAGGAACTTGTGAGGGTGATTAGTTATTAGGTTTAATGGGTGCCAATCGAGCTGACAATGCGTGTATTCTCATCTTTAATTTCAGAGGCTGTTTGACTGCGTGGCAGTGGATTTGTCAGCAATGTTGCATCACTGAAACCTTTATCTTCTCCAGTTAGCTTAGCTGTGTGTGATAATGAACGTCTTTCCATGTCCTTCTTAGAGTCAAACAGAAGGGATGCTAAAGTAGCCATCCTGACCAGCATTTTTTTCCTAGTGGGTTTTCCAGCATGAGTTGCAAAATTAGCCTATTTTAATAATACTACTGTTTACCATGAAGGTGTCTGTTGTCTTTCTCTCTTGTTTGGTTTGATAAAGAACCCAACCTAGGTGGGACTCAATGGGGATGCAACCATCCCAAGCTACCTGGGAATGGAATTGTTTACTTAACAATCAGATTTGTTGCCTTATCAGTTATTCATTCATGACAGAGTATTATCCCACAGAGTATTATCCCACATTGTCATTCTTGTGTGAAGAAAAGGGTAAATAATTTCTTTCACTGTTCCTTAACAATTCTAGTTTAACTGTCCTTGGCAGGAACTTTACATAGTGTTTGGAAAACATATTTATTCTTGCATCTACAACTAAAAAGACATTATTGCATCAAGGACTACTGTTCTCTCTGATGTTACAATGCTGAAGTAGTTTATGTAGCTTGACATTTCAGCTTTTGTGTGGATCCTACAATAAGAATAGTACCTACATTTCTCTGTGTAATAAGGCAGAAAGGGCTCTCCCCCTTTCCTCCATGTTTTTCGTACATTTAGTCAAAGGGTTTTAGTACATTGTTTTATTTACCCATGAAATGTTTTATTGGAAGCCTGGCTGAGGACCTGATACACCCCACTAACATCAATGGGATTTTCTCTGTTATAGGAAGGGTAGGCACCCAGTCAGGCTCTTCACGAGCTATGCCTTTGGCAACCAGGTCCTCTCAGTTTGTCCTACAATTAAAAATGTAAATTGAATCCTGATGTGGAAACTCTAGTGACTAGAAGTATTTTATCATGGAACAGAAACATTTCCATTCCTGGGGTATCTAGGCAGACAGATCTAAAACATAGTGGTTCTAAGAAAATGAATCAATTCTCAACCCAACAGATGGCATGGGTGTGTTAACTAACATAGCAACATATTTTCTATTAAAATATGGGGAAAAAACAACCCCCTCCCCATGTTTGTTGGTTGATATAAATTCAGTGAAGTTGTTGGTTATTTTTGGGATACGTACCAGAGGGCTGCACATTTAGTTTATGTAAATTGATAACAGCAACAGCCTGTTAATAAGTGTTTTGTATGGAAATATACCTAGAAAGACACGATCTGTCTTTTTTGGGAAGAGAGTTTGCAGCCTGAGGAGAAAAATAGCTAATGAGATGGTCTACTGCTCATTATTGTAGTCTGAAAAAAATCATAACGAATTAGGCTGCAAGTTTGCTAGAGATGTGCCTTGAGTTGGAATTGGATGCTGCCTTAGTGGATAATTTGGGGAGATCTTTCTTTTGCAAATTGGATCAGTGTGTGCTGAAACGGTGATAATCTGACTTTAATTAAAAGCACAAATTGGTTTGGAGCGTGTTTTTAAGCTACCCTTCTGTATCACATCCAGAAACTTTTAGCCCAGCCCTAGAAACCTATTACCCCTGGTCAGAGAAGGAAAACATAGGGGATTTGTATTACCCAATATTGGCATCATATGGTTTGGTTTCCCTAATTCAGAACCATTTCAGATGGCTGTGCTGTGGAGCTGTCTTCCAGCTGGACATGTTTTAGTGAACTGCATGCATCTTTGTGTGGCTTTCCTAATGGCCCCAGTCAGAGCCCATTCACGGCAGTTCGAACATTTTGGGTCGTATTTTCCAGAGATTACCTCTGAACGTGCCCCTTGATCGTGGCGCAGGGATGCGTACATGTGCGCCTTGTTCCCGTCTGCCCGATTAACGGGCATATGCTCCCAACCTTCTAGTAGCCCCAAGCTGAAGGCTGTTTGCTTCAGATTTCATTAACTTTCTGCTTCATTATTCATTCCTTTTAACCAGTTAGGGCCATCACTTACTTTTCTCTAAACTTACCCTAATTATCAGGGGTCCCAGCCCTGTAAATCAGTACACTGCAGAGCTGTCTTAAACTGGCCTGGGAAACCCTGTTCTGATCAGACCTGACAACTGTAAGCTACTGTTCCTTCACACTGTTTAACTCAGACCACATTGGGAAACCGCCTCTGCTCCTCTCACTGGCAGAGATCTGCAGCCGTCTGGTTTAAATCTACTGTCATGTGCTGTCTTGCTGATTGGTACTAGCCTGGATATTAACTTTGATGATTTTATATTTTTTTAACCTTTTTTTCCCTTGAGTTTACCCATTTTCTGGAAAAAAACCTCTCCATTCAGCAACTGTATATTGTTAAAGTCATTCCTGAACCTCTGTGAGTCAGGAGCCTTAAAGTTTTATTAGCCTCATAAAAACTCTTCACAAATGAAATGTCTTTTGATAAGTGTGCATTTCAACAATGCAAATTTGTTAGGGGCTGTTGGCGAGTGGGAGGAATTTGGGGTTGAAATCACAGTTGGCAGGAAGCAGGGAGTCCAGCACCCTCCTTCCCCTCACTTATTCTTCTCCGGGCCAAGAAACACGTTTCATTTCAGAAAAGCATGTGAGTACACTTCATGCAAATCAACTATTAAACAGATTTGTAAATCTACATTCACAGAAGCAGCGATCGGCCATGGGAAGCACATGTCTTTGGAGACTTCATTTCGTGCCAGCAGGAGAACAGCTTTTTATGCGGTTCAGGAAAAATCTCCAAGTTATTTTGGCGGTGTTTTCATATACGAGTTGTGAACTCTGCCACAGGCTTTAATAAACTTCAGATACTTGGAGAAAAGGAAGACTTATGTAGCAAAATCAAAGAAGCATATGTACATCTGTGCTAACTGACATCCAGGCAAAATTAATTGTTTTATTCAAATTTAATATGCCATTTTTGTGAGTGCAGACTGTTAGTGCAACATGTTGTGGGTAGTATAAAATTTGTGTTTGACAGGCATGTTCAGCACTGGTGGACACAAAAGTCTTGTTTTCTACGAGTGGTAGTGTAGAAATACTTAGACGTAAACCCTGAGCATTTCATTTACTAATTATAAAGAAATGAGGAGGGTAAAATTGTGAGGTGCTGGTAATGGCTGCTTCAATAAAAGTCCAAGAGTAACAGACACTCTAGGGACACCAATATGCTGGCTGGCTAGCTTTTTCCTCATGTCATTTCAACAACTTTTTTGCTCCGTGCACTTTTGTGTCAATTGAAAATACACTTTCTTTTTCTTTTCTTGTTCCTCTAAACATATATTGTAGAGAGAAGCAAGAATGACCATTGTGAAAAGCCTTGATGAATTTGACTTTGGCCAGGCTGAAAAGTGTGTTAGGATAAACTCTGTGTCCAGCGGTCTTGCAGAAGAAGATCTGGAGGTGCTTTTGCAGTCCAAGACCCTTCCTTCAAGCATGATGCTGCCAAAGGTTGAAAGTGTTGAAGAAATAAAATGGGTGAGTACCAGCTACACAGTAGTTTTTGACTGAAGCTGCTGGGCCAAGTTCACACATAGAAATTAGTAACTCTGAGTTATGAGGAAGGTTGTAAACAACATATAGTGTTGTTTCTTGGCTAAGATAGTTGGAAAATGCGTCCATTTAAATGTTTATGAAAAGCATACATGGAACACTTTGCTTTTATAAGGAAAACTAAATTTATTTCTCCCATGGTCAACAAAGAACCAGAGTTTGCTCTCAAAAACAGAAACAGAAGTATCTGACTCGACTCTTACTTGCCTAGCAAGCAAACTGTCCATGAGCCTTAGTTACATGCAGTGTAAGCAGGAGATGGGGAAACCATGTAGCAACATATGAAAAAATGAGTTGGGGGGAAGGTCACTCCTTGGGGCAACTGGAGGAACAAACAGGAAGCTTTTAACTAGTGTTTTTAATTAGCACAGATATTATTTCCTGAACAGTTCTCTATTTCTTCCTTTTTAATTGCTGACAGGTGTGTTTGTATTTCACGACTGACTTTTCAGCCAATAAAAACCTGAAATGTAAATGGTTGGCATGTCAAATTACTTAAGAAAACTTTGAAATAGGCCTAATTATGCTATAATTGTTTAAATTGTCAAGAAAGGGGGATGTTTATTTAGAATATATCATTATTGCTGTAACATGCCAGTAAAGGAATAATGCTTAATTATTCACTTCTATATTTTTGAAAACCACTAGCCCAGCAACTAGCATGCATGCAAGCTGTGATGAAAGGCAGGCAGATGTATTAGAATCTATTTTAATCTCAGCATCTAACCTTGATCAAACCATTGAGATCAGGCACGAGTGTACAACGGAGCAAATATGCTGGGTATGTGACAAGCCCCGTCCGTTCTGTGGCACTGTCCCTTTGGCCTCTGATGCTCTTGATGGAAGGTACACTATCCCCTTCCACCAACATTTAATTAAATTAACCCAAGTATACCTCTCAGGGTTTACAGCCCTGTAAGTGTTAGAGGTAACTTGTCAGTAATGAATATTCATGCTTCCAAAATGGCAGGGCCCTTGCTGCCACCAAGTAGGTTTTGCAGGGAGGTGGGATGCGGAAGCTCTTTGTCCCCTCATCCCCTTCCACCTTTCCTCTTACTAACTTCAATTTCCATCATGGAAAACAAGCCAAACCACAACAACTTCTGCTTTTTGTGTCCCTTTCATTTTGCCCAACCTTTGCACACAAAGAGCATGCTTTGCTTAATGCTGCAGCCTTCTTTTCCCAATCCTCCCAAAAATTCACTCCAGCATGATTTTTCAGCCTCCCAGAAGCTGTTTATTTCCCCACACACATATCTCCCCCCCCCACTTCATTTTTATTTATGTGCAGCAGAAACCTGGAGGCTGATGCACAACTAAAAGATGGGCTTACTTGTTTTCTTTTGTGTGAGAATCTCTTGCTTTCCTTTTGTCCCTAGTGTGGGTACTTGTTTGACTGGCATGGCTTATTGGACTATAACAAGCGTAACTCTCCCTCCTTTGTGGTGGGACAATTCTCCCACAAATCCCAACCAGTGTGCATTCTTCCCGACACACTATTGGGTGTGCACTGGAATTGAAAGAATTGCTGAGGCCTTGCTACTTCATCCCCTCCCCAGGCTTTGTGGGTTTTTTTTTCTCTCCGCCTTCTTTTTTTTCTTCCCTCCTTTCTCCCTGAAATGAACACTTTACTGGGCCGGAAACATTTAATCGTCTCCTTTTGAGGGGAAAAAAAAATAATTAATTGAAACTTCTACACTCATTACCTTTTGTATTGGTGTTTATTGCAAATTTTTTTTTTAAAGAGAGAGGAAGAGAGACAATATTTAATTAAATGCGCTTTTTTCCATTGTTGTTTTATTGTTTATCTTCAAAACAAAAGAGAGCAGAAAATCCCAGGAGTATGACTTTTACAATGTTTTAAAACAGAAGAAGAGCTCTGCTGCTTTAACTTGTACCTAAAATGTAGTAAACACAGTAGCACCTTTTTTCTTTTTTTTTTTTTTTGTTTTTTGCTTAGGAATCAAAAATCATATTGGGGTCTTAAGAGTAGATGCTGATGCCATGGTACTACCTCATTTTCTGCATTTGCCTGGATGAAGTTTACTGCTTTATGTCTCTATACTGTACACTAGCATGTGTGAATTGCACTGAGGATTAATTTTTTTCCTCCTTGCACATTTTGGGCGGAATTCTCTTCTCCAAATAAAAGTTACTGTGAGGGCCACAGTGATGATGCAAAGCAGGGATGGGGAGGGCAGAATTCTTCATCGAAGAAAGCTGTGGTTTATTTTGGCCTAATTGTAAAGTTACTGCAAATTGCTGGAAAGCTTTTGTTTTTTTTTTCAAGATCTGGGTGATTAGATTTTCCTTCTTTTGGGGAGGGGTGGTGGAGGGAAGCTAAAAGGGGAAATAACACCTCTAATCCAGCTTCTGGTAAATAGGCTGCCAGCTTTTAAAATGAGTTTCCTTTCTATTAGTCAGAATATTATGCTAAGCCTTAAGCATTAGTTTTTTATGTTGCCATAGCAGCCTTATTCCTGCAGGGTTGTGACCTGCGATGATTACAGTACAAAGCTTATAGGGTCTTGAAACCCCCTTTGAAGATGAAAAGTCTTTGATGGTTTATATTTATGCAAATCTCTTAGATATGATTTACCCAACTGAGACTGAATGGAGAGATGATTAAAATTCCCTTTCCTTTGATATCCATTAATAGTCAAATATTCCTTAAATTTAAAATATATGCATGTGTTATTTTTGTCTTTATTTACTAACATATTTTAACCATACCTGAGATATATTTATCTCAGCACAAATTACTCATCTGGACAGACATAATAGATTTACAATATAGGGCTGAGGGTTCCCCCCCCCCCCCCCCTTTTTTTTTTTTTCCCTCTTTTGAAAGGGGAAAAATCTGTGCAAGAGCTTTTGTATGTTTCCAGATGATAGATTTTGGAATTTGGGCTACCCCACTGGCAGCTCAGAGCTAGCTGTGAACTGGTCTCATGGAAAAAATTGGCAAGCTTTGGTCTTCAAAGAATTAAACTTCCTTTTTAAGGCCTTCCTAGGTAAGCTAAAAAATTATGAAGAAAAGCCTATTGAACAAAAGGGTAACGGTGCCGTAATGAATAATACGGATGCCACTTAGAAGGCTGGGGAGCGCTTCCAGTGATGGCAGTGCTGGACCTGAAACAAAACTGGACCTCAGGTACAGCAGCACTTCATTGTTTTCCAGTGCCTGTGGATTTGCATTTCACTAAGCCAGGGTGAGAGGTGCTAAGCCTGGATTTTGTTGTTGGTGTTGTTGGTTTGGTTTGGTTTGGTTTTGCAAACCAGCCTCTAAACTTCAAAATGTATGGGAATGCTGCAGTTTCAGATCGCAGGCCTTTGTAAAAAAGCTGGTGTAATTTTTTTTAATTCTAAGGTTTTGGGGCTGGAGGGGGGTGTTTTTCCTGCCAGGTGAAAATTGGATGTGTTATATATAGATGTCGACTATTTTTATTATTTTTTTTTAACTTTCTGATAGCTCACACTGTCTAGTTTTAGTTTTCAGACAAATTCTTACATCACCTAAAAGGCCGAACACTTGTAGAGCCAATGAATTTTATACCCTTTGTGGAAACTGCAGTGGGCTTGCTGAATTTTAAGGTAAGCAGGTCTTGGAGTGTTCGTATTTTGCCATCTCAGCAAACTAGGATGAGTGGAATACTCCCCTGTCTCCCCCTAATTTCATCAAGGAAGGGAGATTTAAAAATCCCCTGAACATTTGTACACTGAACTCTCATGCTTGGGTAGCAAAGGACTTCCCAAGTTGAAAATATTTCAGACAGAACAGTTTCAGACAGTCCATGACAAATAACAAAGCCTCTCTGCATTACAGTTACCATTCTTAACACACTTGGGACAGAAACAAGCTTCTCCAAAAATCTGGAGTACTCACAGTGTTGCCATACACTTGGCTACAGAGTAGCTATTGAATGCAACTTGTGCGTAGTATTTGATTAGAAAAAAAGAACTAATCATCGTTGCACAACTGCAAAACTGGCATCTTTATAACAGTTTATAATTACAACCAAATTTCACATTATAAATTTTTTGTGTGTATGATGGGGTGCTTAATGATAAGATTAAAAGTGTAATTAACTTTGAAAACAGGAACTATCTGAAGAACATGCTTCTTTTGTAAGATAATCTTAGATGAGATTTTCTTTTTAAACTGCATTTTAATATAAATTACTCCCCAGCCTTTACTATCAAGTCCAGGGTTTTCAGAAAGGCAAGGCAGCATGATAATGAAACAGAAGATCTCAGGCATGCACCAGGAATTCAGTGTTCCCCTCCCAAGCTCTAAGGGAAAAGTTTCGGACCAGCTGAGGAGGCACACATCAGAAGTACCTCCAGAAGTACCAGCAGGCCTCACAGGCAGCCTCCTCGTCTGATACAGCCATTTCTCTTACAACACACTCTAATGTGTAATAATAAAGCAGTAACCAAATAGACATACTTGTGCCTGGTGTGCATGCACAGAATTAAATCATATTTTAAACCACCTGAGGTTTTCTTCAGCTACAGTATTTTGCAGTGGCATTTTTAATATTGTAGTGCCTGATGTCGGCAAGAGAGGTGCCCTTTAAAACAATTTCTGGCCCCACCAGCTGCCATGGAACATCCATTAGTAGAGCTGGTAATTATACCTGTCTTTCTCTCCACTTATCTTAGCCTTTAAAAATATTCCTAATATCCAAATATAGATATAAAACTGTAGTGTTTTGGAAATGCAGTTCTTCTCCACATAGCAATTTATTTCTTGCTTTTATTTTAATACTTTAAAAAATACTTTTCTGCAGTACTTGTTGCATTTACAACTTCCCTAGCTATTTTTTAGTTACATGTAGCACAAGACTTTAAATGGGAAATCTTATAAGGAATCCTTATATTCTGTCAGAATCTACAACCATTTTAAACCATTCACATTATTTGTTTAACAAAAGAGATTCTGATCTTTATTTCTGTTTCTCACGTAAATACATGTCAAACTAATCAAATTTCATACTTTTTGTTTGCTTTTAAGCAGTGTTTGGCAAATGTTTTATTTCATATTATTACAGAAATACCTGAGGTAGTGATCACAGCAATACTCAGGGCATTATGTCAGCCAGAATGTAGGCAATCAGCTACGACGTCCTGTATTTACACACTCTGAGCATATAGGTGCTTAGGGAAAGATAATGTTTTCTCTTTCGCTGAGTCATTTTAAAGCACTGTGCATAGTCGAGCACCTACAGTGGCTTTGCTTAGTAGGAGCAATTTTATCTGAAGGATTTGGGTAGCACTGAGTTGCTGTAATAGCCTCTGTAATCTCTCTGCATCCATCATTTCTGTAGAAATTAATATTCTGCTCTCATTTGAAGGCCGTCTGTGAAGAAGCACTGAGAAAAGGATCCCAGGTTGGCCTTCATTTGGACGCAGTTGTCTTTGGAGGAGAGGATTTTCGTGCCAGCATAGGTTGTTACCTGTGTGTTTGCTATAAATGTTAACCCATGGCACTCACCCGGCAGAAACCCATCGTGATTTATGGCCATTGGTTTTCCAATGGCAATAATTAATGATAACACTTGATTCTGCATTTTACATTTTCACTTTTCTCCTCTTTTTTTTGTTGTTTTTTTTTCAATGCAGAATGTATCCATGGAAAATAAAAATGTGGCCCCTGTGTTTTACAAAGCACTGGCATTTTCTTGTGCTTCTTGCCGTGCAGCAAAAGCACCAAAAATTGGGGGGGGGGGGGGAACAACAAAACCTGTTGAGTCACCAAAAGCATTTTAAAATATGCTATGCATAAGAAATATACACATTCTTTTGAGAAGCACATTTACACTCCTAAAACTCTGGTGTCTTTTCATGACTGTTTTATAGACAATTATCAGTTAGGTTTTTGCCATCGTGCACAAACACTATTCTACTACATTTTGCATTCATGAATTTACTTTAAGTATCTCCCAGGTCAATGCAGCCATGTATTCATGAGAAAGCACTCTGAGCCTTCCTCAAAAATAAAAAAGTATTGCACAATTTCTTTTATGAAAGGCCATTTTACTTCTTATTGACCTGGATCAGTTTAGAGATAAAAGTGCAGATCCATTAACCTTTAAATTAGACGAAAGTGCAATAATGTAAATATTAGCCTTACTTTTCTACAGTATTCCTTACAAACTGGAAATCTGTGTCTAAGTAGTGGTCCTAAAGAAAGGTAACACACAATTTATTTATTTTTTTCACATGAGACTTCACATGAGCACGTTGCTTAGCTGGTGCCCTGTGAGCATGTGAAGTCTCGTGAATACTTTTGCTTCTTCTCAGAAGTCATCTGCCATCATTTTTTTCATCCAAATGCTAATGCTTAAATATTCAGCTTAGGACATCCGTTGTGATGAGAATCAGAACCAAGCAAACTGCAATTCTGTTCTCAGTGTGATTTTTTTAACCATTTTGTTGTACCCAGTTTATCCACTTGTGTAAACCTTCTCTTGCTGTAGTGCTTCTCACTGTATATACAGTAAATAATGTAATTGAATAATCACTTCATATTAGTCCCAAGTCAGCAGTTCTTACCAGCCAAAGCTTCCACTGACTTCAGGCTTACAAATTTTAATTTGAATTGAATCAAAATCTGAATCTAAATTTCATAAGCTAGTGGTTAAAGATATTTTAAAAGATTTTTTTGTTTGTTTGTTGCTGTATTTGGAGTTTGGGGGGGGGGGTTGTTGTTGTTGTTAAAACAGCTTCCTTTTTTTTTGTCTCAGAAGAGTAGCATATAACAATATAGCTTCTGTTTTCTAAATTAATTGAATGAAATCTTGAATTTTCTTTTTTGTAACAAGGTCAGTATTTTCACAACAAAGGTTTAAAACACTCCTGTCAGCTTTTGTTTGTTTTCATCGTTTCTGTAGGTGCAACAAGCAGTAAGGAAACTCATGATATTTTATATGCCAGGCAAAAAATAGTAGTCACGGCAAAGGCATTTGGCCTTCAAGCAATAGACCTTGTTTACATCGATTTCCGAGATGAAGATGGGCTCCGCAGGCAATCAAGAGAAGGTGCCTCAATGGGATTCACTGGTATGGCTGTCTGATGATGTCTCAAAATAATGCATAGCTTCTTCTATTTATATATTGCTGCAATTACTGTCACCTAGACAAATAACTTGAGTTTTATTTCAAGATATTTATTGAAAAACTTCGTCATACCAAGCTCTTCTAGGTTTATTAGCACCCTTAAAACTGGGGCTGGAAATTTTGCTTGAAAAGCCACAGGCTGCTTTTTTAAACCACATCCCATGAAGCATGTCTGTTTTTGAAGAGGAGTTGAGGTAGAGCAGTGCAGTGATTCCTCCCATCATAGAGCACAGGAGAGGTGATACTGTACTCAGTGACGACCAATTGCTTCTTAAAATACGTGGTCCCTTTCTCTCTCTCTCTCTCTCTCCATTTTTTTTCTTTGTTTTTTTTTGGTTGGTTGGTTGGTTTGGTGTGGTTTTTTTCCCATTTAAAGACAGCTGCTAAAAAATGCTTTTTAGGTGAAGGAGTTGAGAAGCAAATCTTATATGCTAATTGCTAAGAGAAAGATGTTTTCTTATTATTTTCTTTTATTTGTTTTCCATTTCCTAGCTCCCCTTCGAGTAAGTGCTGGTGACACCTATGGGTACTGGCAGACAGCAAGAGCAGCAGGCTTCTTGCCCCAGAGTCCTGTTACCTGTGACTGGTGTACCAGATCACTTGGACAGCCTGGTGGGACAGTGCAAGCCAAAAACTGGGGGGTTGTGATAGAACTCATCCATTTGACACATGCATTAGAGAATTCTGGCATATAGGACAAACATTTTACATTATTGGACTCTTGACTAGCGTTCAGGATATATGCACAGTAATAGGGTTTTGTCACCAAAGGCATGGGTCCTGGCAATACTGTCTAGCAAACTGTACTTTTACAGTTAATGATATATGATATCTTGAAGGACCACCAAAAAAAAAAAAACAACACAACCCAAATGTTCTCTTACGAGATCTCAGTGTGACAGTATAGAAATCAGTGCTCTTGAGCCCAAACCCTGCCTTACTGTCTGTTAAGCTTCCGCATTTGCATAACCAGATCTTGTTTCAGAGGCAAAATGGTTAACTCCTCACAGCTACATTATCCATGTCCATGTGGACCTCCACCATTCATTCATCTGCAGATGAAGCTGGGAAAAATAACAGAGCTTTTGAATGATAGCACCTGCTGATGGCTACCTAAACTCCACCAATATTAACTAGCTTAAGGAAAGGCTTGTGTTATGGAAAAACATAAGCATCTGAACCTCCTGTTGACAGAAGATGGAGTTGCAGATGCCTAGCACCTTTGAGAGCACTCTTTTTGAATGCTTAATGTGTATTTGAATACTTAACTCAGGCTGCCACTTTAGGAAACTTAGAAATGCTCAATGTAAACAACACTGATGGTGGTTTGCACTCCACTGACTCTATGGAGGAAGTTGTTTGACATCAAGATAGGATCCAGAGAGTAAACAAATAGAAAGGTCACACGTGGAAATGTAGCACATAAACTGAATTTCTAAGATGCCCAAAGAGGTGTCTTGCCTTTCCTTATTTGGAGCAATCATCTGTAAAAGGTACAGACTTCATTAAGGTGAGCTCACAGTTCCTGTTCTTTGCCTCTTGCCCTTCCACAACTATCATCAACACATTTCAAAACCCCAGCAAACAGCCTGACAACCAGTCCAACCATAATTAGAAACATGACAGTTTGCTGATTTGGTTAACAACAACAACAACAACAAAAAAAAGTGAATAATAAAAATGAAAGCTCTAAGTCAAAACAAAACAGCAATTTCCATATTTTTGGTAAAAATAAGGGGAAAAAATGCACATTTGAGGTTGATCCAAAATGTTTCACGTGTTCATTTCTTTGGCTTTCAGTTTATCTAGTGTTTTTGTAATCTTTCTTGCTTATTTGATTAAAATAAAATGTCACTTCAAAACTGAAAGCAAAACAAATTATATTCCAAAATTCTATAAATGAAACCTTTTTCTTTAATTTCCAGT
Organism: Dryobates pubescens; assembly: GCF_014839835.1. Lineage (NCBI taxonomy): Eukaryota > Metazoa > Chordata > Aves > Piciformes > Picidae > Dryobates > Dryobates pubescens. The sequence goes on along the minus strand of NC_071618.1, from coordinate 15,006,839 downwards.
GTAATGTTCATCATAAAAAATTACAAATGGGTCTTAGCTTAATCCGTGACTTTGTATAAAGCGAAAGTCTGCAGATCATATTTGAGAGTAAAATACTGAAATGCCAGCTTGTTAGCAAGTTCAACACATGCAATTCTTGTTATTTTCAAATATTTAAGATCCCTTCCAGCTACTTTTTCATGAGGAATCGATATTATTTAAATCAACATAACTAAAATGAGCTGAGGCTTCCAAATGCTTTCTTAGCTGAAGAACCCACACTTACTTGCATTCACAGAGCCAAATTCACCACCTTCAAAACTACTGCAAATCCAAAATGTTCACCAACATTTTATTTCCTTAGATTTTTCCCATATTTAGATTTAGAACAGTAGAACTGACCTTAATGTAATCAAATATGTTCACTCAGGATTAATAATTAAGTGAAATAATATAACAAAGAATTTACCAGCCAGTTAGGTACTACTGCCACCTTCATTGCTTTCTGTAGCCTAGTTATCTTTTCTGGTTATCTTAAAATCATCCTAATTTTCCTTCAGTGAGTGTGTTTACATAAAATTAAGTGGTTTCAAATTTAATGTAGTCAAATGTAGCCAAATTAGTAGATCTATTACATGTAATTTTATTCTTTTTAAAATCTTTTGGGGGGGAGAGGGAGTGTACAGCTATATAAACCCACACACAGACATCATCATCATATTTTACGTACCAGGACCCGTAGATATAACGTCAGTGCATTGCCTATAGAAGTGGTCATCAGTTTTAGCAATGTTTGTGGAAAGAAATGAAATAATCTTGCCATGAACTTGAACAGAGATTTAGTCATTACAGGAATATGTGCTGCGTGCCGAGAAGTCAGCTATAAATACAAAAGGCTGGAAGTTCCCTCTTCTTTTCGGAATCTTTTGTAAAAGATTAAAATGACACCATCATAACAGTTAACGAAAAGACTTGCCAGGTATTGAGTTCAAGCACGATATATCAAGTGGTACTGTAAAAAGGATTTCATGGTCATAAATTTTAATGTCTTCCAATTTTGCACTCTCTCAGTAACTTGTCAATAACAACAATTCTGTTTAAAATATTTGTTTTGTTCCTGCCTGGCGTTGCATCCATTATACAGTTGTTTGGATACATAATCTGTGACAAAAAAAACGAGCTCTATAAATCAAAAGTTGGATTGTGTCCTCTGCAAATTGTTTAGTAGTGGTCTAATGGTAAAAGAAATAAAAATCACTGCTACAAATATTTTTGTCAAAACCAAATCCTTCCACAGAAATGTTTTGCACTTAAAAAAAAAAAAAAAAATCATATATAAACTTTTGTTTATTTGTTTGCTATAATTGCAGCTTGGCTTCAAATACAATTTAAAAATATAGTCTACGTTTTCCTCAGAAAGTTAAGTTCCTTAGGATCTTGAAGGAATTATTTGTACACCCTTCCATTTTAGAATTAGTTTTGCTAGGGGGGAATTTGTTGCATTACAAATAAGGAACATCATAGTCTTATTCATGGTGACATTTGATTAAACTAACTAAAAAAAAAATAAATTGATTAGGCCTAATGTAAACCATATTGGTTAAGAAAATTTGTCTCTGTGTAATTTCTTACAACAAAATATGTATTTCTTACTGAATTTTAAGCTTTTATATATTTTTAACTTTTTTTTTTTTAATAGTTAGGACATTGAAATTTTGAATTGAATATCTGGATGCCCGTAAAATCATAAAGTAAAAGTTTTTTTCATAGGAATGAAAATATAAATGAGCTACTCATGGCTAAAAAAATCACTATTTCTTTCTCATTACATTAAGTAGATGGTGCTGCTGCATCCCCAGATTTTGTCTGCACTCCAAGTTATGACTCAGACCCAGTGCAGTCTGATAAAACTAATCCCAAATTTATTGCAGTGGTTAATTTCATTTAAAATAGGTGTATCTCTCCAGTCACACATGAGACTTCTTAGACCAAGTGATGGGTTGATTTCTACCATACGGTTGGAGAGATGTCAGTGAGAACGTGGGAGCAGCCCCCGTTGCACACAGGAAACCTCCTTAGTTCCGGACGCTTCAAACTTCTCCCTTTGCGTGCAAAAATCTTTCTCCCGCGAGAGGCTGCAGCGTGCTGCGGGGCGGGACGGCACGGCCGTGGGACCCTCCCTGTGCCCGGGACTGTTCACTTGATGGCAGGTTTGCAGGATCAGGCTCATCCCTCCAACTGCTGTAGCTATCTGGCACGGGAGTCATTTCTTCCACAGGCAACTGGGCATTACGGGAGCTTCTTTTTATTAAAACACTTTGAATACAAAGTGCAGAAATCACAGCAGTCAGTGAAATGTCCTTAGAAATGAACTAATAATGTCAAGCCTTACACTTTTTAAACTGTCAAACAAATTAGATATGTGTTTGTTTTAAGGTAGCTGAATGCAATAACAGATTGAAATGGATTATGTGGCTGTCTATTCATGTTTGAAAATGTCTCGTAGGGGAAAAAAAGCAACATCTATTTTTGTTTACTTTATGTTTATATAAGAATTTTTGTTTTTTACATGTGTTTCACAAAACCTGGTAGTTGTTTAATAAGCTGGTGACCTACCTGCAGCTGCTAACTATTGCAACAATTTAAAGAGCATTGATGATTTTGTGATGCTAAGCCAGTACTGAGAATTTAGGGCATGATTGTTATGTGATTGGTGACTTTTTGGTTCTACAAATCTCTTGCCATCTCCTTCAGATCTCATTTTCTGAATGCATTCTAACATAACTTAAGAGTGGCTGGAACTGCTATTTATATAGTTAAATTCAGGGATGCACTATGCTGAAGTGTTACTGACTCCCTGGACAAACAATTGCACCTGAAATGACTGAGAAATGTATGGATTGAAATGAGGAGGGAGGAGAAAAGAATCTTGGGCTCTTTGAAACAATATTGAATGCAGGCATAAAACAAGATATTTTTATTCTTTACAAAAAATAGCAAAAACCTATCTGCCTGTTGTCCAATTTTTTTAAAAAAATGAAAGAAATCAAGTAAAATAATTAGTTAAAGTGCAGGAAAGTCTGCAAGGCATATGAGAGCCTCAAGTGGTTGGAACATTTTGCTTGAACATCTGTTTGTTGATGCGTGATTCTGGTGTTATTAATCTTCTTTGTAGGTAAGCAGGTGATTCACCCCAACCAAATTGCTGTTGTCCAGGAACAGTTCTCTCCGAGCCCTGAAAAAATAAAGTGGGCACAAGAACTGATCTCCGCTTTTGAAGAACATCAGCGATTAGGCAAGGTAAATATTTTGTTAATATGCCATAGTGGAACTCAAATTTGAGTAGTATTTAAGAGTTAGGCAGACTGGTGATGGCTCTTTGCATTTATCTTATGAATTGTGCTGTGACTGAGAGTAGTGCTCATGAAATCTGTGTCCGGATAGGCTACGGAGTGTATATTTATTACAAATGTGTCATTTCTCAATATCTTTACAAATATATCAGCTCTCTTTTCCTGCCACCTGTTTTAACTTTAATTCTTCGATTACAGAACCTTTTGGGCACCTGCATCTTTCTACAGCGCTATTGAATTAAAGCTGCTTCTCCAGTATGCCACAGTATCGTGGTGTTTCTGTCAGTGGAAAATATTTGCTAGCAAAGGGCAGGTAGCCTGGCAGATGAGTTGATCTGCTTGTGCAGACATCATTTGTAGAAAGAAATAAACAGATCAGGAAGTCTTGGTAAATTTTTTGTTTTGTTTTGTGTTTTTTTTAAATCTGTGTTGGTAAACCTGTTTCTCTTTTGGGGTTTTGATCCTGCAAACACCCCTAGTAGTGAGCAAATTTACATCTGAGCAGAACTGCTTGCAGATTGTGGTTCTTAATCATTAAAACTGGGAATGGTTTATGTGCATTTGTACCAATTGCTGGACCTGAAATTTGGATAGAGGAGAAAGCAGATTAACACTAGAATATGATTGTTCCTAATTTAGTGCATCATTGAGTCTCACGTTTCCTGCTCTGTGGGTTTCTGCTATGTAAATATTGCGGTGGTGATGCACAATCTGTCTCCACTTTGTGCCAGTAATACTTAAATTAGGGGTCGCCTGAAGGAAGATTTTATGCTAGTTGCGGCATTGTCAGTTAATTATCTTTAAGGTTATTTGCTATAATCCAGTTTGCCTCTTTTTGAAAGGGAAAAAAAAATAAGAAGGAAAAAAAAAAAAAGTTGCAGCTAAATATGTTTATCTTAATTGCAGCCAAGCCTGGGCTAGTTAAAAAGCAAAGTCCCAATGTCAGAACGGGGAGCACAGATGCGTGGGAACGGTTCGTGTGTGCTTGTGTTGCATTCAAGTGGGAGACAAATCTCTTTGGTAGTGAGGTTCATATATAAGATTGTGTATAGGCTCTCAGCTTTTATCAGGTGCTGTATAAACGATTTCTGTATGCTTCTCACTTCCTGGTGGGCAGAAATAAACCGGTGCACATGCCTTCCCCCATTCCCCTGCATTTCTGGTACTGCAGGTATTGTGCATTAGAAATGCTAAAAAGGTGAAAGCAGGAATTATGCTTTCATCTCAGAGTAGAAATGTGGCAAGGTATTTGCTGTGCTCTACCCTTGTCTTATCACATCCCCTCTGTGGTACCTGGGTGTTTCCAATATGCCCACGACTACAATATTTGGCTGTTGTCACAAGTAGTTATTTCAGGTTCAGTATAAGGATGCTGTGTGCCTGTAACTCTTTCTTCTGTTCCCTCGATTTTGAAATGCAGTTGTCTTCAGGCAAACGATTTAGAAATAGAAAATGTATGATTGGTTTTGCCCATCACTTCAATTTACAAAGGTTGGCTCTCTTACAAAAGGCATCATTATAAACATACCGTTGGGGCAAATGTTTAGGCAGGTAGATGCAGAAAGAAGGAAGTCAAGTGATACATTCAGACAAAAGTCATTTATATTTGTGATGTGCATAACCCTATTCATTCATCTGAATTAAGTGTCAGAAACTCATCTAAGGAATACCCCTGTCACATGAAGAATCAAAGGGAAGAATGGACTAAATTTAACTCTAAACCCAGTATCACACAATCACGAAGTCAGTTGTGTTTAATGTTGAAGAATTCTGTATTAGGCAAGCATTAATCTTTGGATTTGTTTTGCAGCTGCTGCTCTATTGACACGATGCTGATTTCTTGCGTACATCAGCTGTTCAGTGAGGTTTTGTTTGGATTTGGGGGATTTTTTAATTGTTTTTAATAAATGCTTTTGAAATATGTTATAAGCATCTATAATCAGCTGCAAGAACAAATTTGCTGAGACTTTGTGGTTTGGGCTATGTTTTTTTAACCAACCAGGTTGCATGCTCGATATATTTTTTCATGTAGCCATCTATCAATAAAAAGGGACCAGCAGGTTAATGTGTGAACTTCTGGATCTTATATCACCACCATCTTGCCAGACTTCATAACAAAACCGGAACAATAGTTTTCCATGTAGTACTGCAAACTTCTTAATTGAGTTTCAGTAAGAAGAGCTTGGACAGTCTAAATACTAAATTTTTTTTCCAAAGCAAATTTATCTCACTGAGGGGATCTTCTTGCTCTGCATCCTGGTGACATGCTAAAATGTAAGTAATAACTCTTCCCCTACCGCCTCCTGACAAATACTCCACACAGCAGCTTTAGTAATCCTTGTGTCCTAATGAAACACCTCTTCTGTCTTCCTTTTCCTTTTATTATATGAAAGAGTTCATGTCAGTATGACTGAAAATATAGCTGTGGTTAATATGGTTGAGACTTGCCATGTTATTAATCAAAGTTGAAAGCCTGGAAAATATAAATGTGAGGGATTTGTGCAGCTGTTTGTGTGGCAGACAAGTTACTGGTCTGCACTCTCTGGGATAATTATTAATTAGGTTTAAAGTTGGATGCCCTTAGTCAACACATTTTTTAAAAACAGTAATAAGTTATTCCAGTTTGAGAGCTACAATTGCTGTAATAATCTTTCTTTGAGAGAAGGCTGAACCACGCCACTTCATTCTGGAGACACGGTTGCCCCAAAATGTGAGCACTGAGGTCAGGAATAATCAGGATCTCATATGAGCACTGTGGATCTGGAGATGCTGTGGCAGTGTCCAAAGAGATGGAAATTAGAGAGCCAACCAGCTAGACAAAAGTATTTGGGCTTGCCTTAAAGAGATAGTCCTGTGTGAGGGATTGTTTTGGTTTGACTTCCAGGTAGTTGGAGGGGTGGGGTGCTATATTTGTAATCTTTCTGAAAAATAACATATCTAGGAAATAAATAGTAAATTAGGAGACAAATGTTGGAGAAGTACATTTTGTATTTTACACAGTCATTTATTAAGTGCTCTCTTTTATCTAGAACTTTGAGATCTCCAAATGAAAGGTATTTGAAAAGAAAAGTATTGTTTCTCCGTCATTTCAATACTTTTCCAGTAGAATTGCATTAGTGGGAGTTAGGAAAAAAATAATGATAATAATCCTAAAGAAAGCAGGCATCGCTGGTGGGAAGCCTAAACTGAGGAGAAATGTCAGTGTGCTCAAAAATTAAAAAGAAGGTTAATAAAGCTTGTTCTCATCATCTAAAGACAATTCCTCTTCTGAATTTCTGAATTGTTTGTACCATGTTAAACAGGGAAGTAACCTTATAAATCGAGACTGACTCCAAGGGGGTAGAGTTAGTAGGAGAAGTTACTAGGTTATTTCTAGAATAAGGTCTGACTTCTATCAATGAAGGTACAATAGTCTTTACTATGTGAGTAGCTTCTACATTTACATTACCTATATACTAGATACAGGAAGATAATCTATATGTAATTAGTGTTTATGTATGACAAGAAAGCAAGACATTGAAAAAAGAATTTTTGAGCCATTCAGATTGTAAGTATGCCAGACACGATATCACTATTGTAATGAGATCTTCCCAAATCACCTGGGTCTTGAATAAAATTCAGACAGAAAGAAAAGCAGAAGAGTGAAGTCAGAACATTCTTACACATTTATCTCATGTGCTAATTAATAAATGCTTTCAAAGCACCTGCACATTAAACCAGGGACCAGCTAAATGTTGCTGTGGAGGTCGCCTGTCAGGTGAGGATTATTTTGAGGCGAGCTAAGAAATTCACAAACCCAAGCTCTAGTATGGATAAAATATGTTAGATCCTGTGGGGCAAAACAGAAGAAATATATGTACGTGCCACCTATGAATGCACACAGTGCTTCTAAGAAGACCTTTAGCATATGTTTCTTGCATTATGTTCTTTGCCATTGTATATCATATTCCCAGTGGCTGAGGAATAATATATACGAACTCCAGCTATTTGACAAACTATACGGTTTCTTTTATGGACCTTTCCAGGACTATGAAAAATCTTAGGAATGCATTTATTTACACAGCATCTACCCAACAAAGGAATGGAAATTTCCAGCAGTGGCTCCCTTATAATGCTCTTTGTTTAGGAAAAGCTACCCCAAGCCACTGTATCTTGGAGACAATGTGCCCTCGTGCTTGGGCCACATCCAGCTCCCACTGCCACCCGGGGAGGTCTCTCCTCACTGCCCTCCCTCTCCTGGCAGTGCCACAGCCCCTGGGAGAACTCTCTGTGTATGGCCCCAGCCACAAGGGACCCATCTGGTCCCAATCCAGCATGTGGCTGTTGGAAGAGCAGGACCATGCTCTGGGGACAGCAGGTTCCTCTGAGCTCCTGAGAAGCAGCTGGAGCATCCCTCTGGCATGAGATGGTGTGGGACCCCACTGACCCACAGGGGTTAGATCATGCTTTATAAAGCATTATATCTTAGGGCTTCATATGGAGTTGGGACTGCAGGAGCAGCTTGGCTCCCCACTCCCTCTGCCCAGGACTAACTGCAGGCAGAGCTCTGAGGTGCCACCAGCTAAGCTGTGTCTCATCCTGGGGCAGCATGGGCAGCATGGGGTACCTCCGTCAGCTGCTGTCAGCCCTGGCTTTGAGGATACAGGGCATTTGTTGTCGTTTATGTTAATTAGGCAATGTATATTCCTCACAGTGCAGAGTGAGGGATTCAGGGATTTGTGATACATTGCCAGCTTTTATGAGCTTCAGCCTTAAGTACAGGCTCAGGTGCATCTCTGTGCAAAGACGGAGAGCACTGGTGGGATTCAGGCATGGGTCACTGTTACATCGTTGGGACTTTGTTTAAAGCATCCATTTTCACTGTGAAAATTGAGGAATAGAGATAAAGAGAGCTCATATTAGTACTTGAAGTTTCTCCATAGAGTCTTATGATTTGAAAAAGATTTTAGAAACATGTTTGCTGCCGCAGTCAAAGGCTTTTCCTTTAGAAAGATCCATCTGGGGGCAAATGTTGAACCTATATGATAGAGCAGAAGGGGCTGTATTAGCTAATTGCTTGTGCTATACTGGTTCCTAGACTCGTGCAATCAGTCCTGAGGGAGTTATGCCAGGTGGGGAGAGAAGGAGACAGATTTTACTATGCGGGGCTGCAAAAGCTCCTAAGCAGGGCAGAAACTCATACAAAACATTTTCTTGCCAACTCCCCCCCCTCCCCAACCTCCACTCCCCAGCAGGCATTCAGTGGCTCTTAATCTGTTTTCCTCCACTCATTAAAACCTGTGTCCAAAACGCAGGGGGAGAGGGACTCGGATGGCGCTTTGACATTTCCCGCAGGGAGAAGTTTCTCCACAAGCCGGGAGCAGAAGGACGGATGATGTGCCCCTCCATAGCCTTTCCACCTGGAGGTAGCTCCTGAAGGAGGTGGCTGCTGTCCTGGGGGACACGGGCCCTGCAGAGGGCATGGGATGGCACCCCTCTGGACTCCTCCTCAGCAAGGCATGACCCCTCTGTCCTTGTCAGCTCAAGGATGTGCATGCAAGAAGTCGTTGAGGCTGCGTGAGTGTCCTTGATTTTGGAAGGGCCGTGCTGTGCTGTGCTGGTGTGCTCCCGATGCAGGTGGTGCATTTTTGAGGGCATAGGGTAGGGAGACACCCATCACTGCAGACACCTGCCCACTGCTCTGCCAAGACCTGCAACCCAGCAACCCACCAAGGCAACTACTTACCTTCCAAATTCCTCTTTAAAAAGCATTAACAAGCACTCACAAGCCTCATTTCAGTTTCCAAAGCAGGATCTAACCAGAGATGTAATATTCTGACCAGATGGCTCTTTTTAAGGCTTACTGAGGGAATTCATAAGTCTGTACAGCCAAAATATTGTTTCAGTTAATTTAAGTAGCAGCAGCCTTGCTGCCTCTTCACTCCTCTCTGTGCTAGTTGGCTCTTCCAGGGACCCAGAGAAGCTCTCTGCAAAAGCTCCATCAGCTGAAATAGAGAATCTAAGTAAAAAAATGGCTGATCAATCCTGTCCAGGAAATGAACCTGAAATTAAATAAAATACAGAATACAAAAATACTGGCAATTCCATTCTCATTGGCAGAACCAGCTTCACTCTTATTACTTTTCTCACCTCTGTCTTATTTTACAGCTATCTTCCCCTGCAATATCAAATGCCTTTTGGTGTCCTGTAGTCATTTACTTCCAGATGAAATTTGCTAGTCTATATTTTACAATTTGCCTCCATGACTATAAACCTCAAGTTGACTCTAAATGAATTAATTAAGGGCATAAGAGGATACTGAAGTCTTAATATTTGTTACTTTTCATTTTCCCGTATAATAATCACAATGCTCACAAGGGGGGAAAAAAATGCATGGTTGGATAGAGTGCTTGTCCAGGAAGCTGCTTTTGTGCTATAAAATAAAGATTTACTTGGCAGCAGCAAGTGTGCTCTCTAGGATTCTTCCGTTCCCAATGCATTATAAGATGGAGGACAGCAACCAGTGGAGAATATCCCTGATTTCTAGGACTTTCTTCTGTTTCTTTAATTTTATTCTCTCCTACTCAGGAGGAGTACACAGGAAGGCAAAGACCACAAAGAGAATGAAACTCAAGAAAATGTTAAAAACAAAAAGGAATGATGAACCCTTGTGTCTGCCTTTCATTCAGGGATCTTAAACAAGTTGTTTGCTCAGCAACAAGTAGACATTTTAATCTTTCTGGAGCTGAACCAAGCAGGATTCCCTGGCCCATCTTGGCCTAAGTGGTTGTCCCTAGTGGTTCAGGCAGCTTGTAAGAAGGAAAAACAGCTTGTCTGGCTCACACAGCAGGGTAAGATCCTTGTCCGTGGGCTGGGAACAGTAATGTCAGGTAGAGCAGAAGGGAAGGACTTTGTAGGTCCTCAGTCCTTCATCTTTTCTGCCTCACTGTGGACTTGAGGGATCACAAAGTCCTTCCTACCTGTTGAGCTTTAGAAAGGGCTTTTTCTGTCAGAGTTCTTGTACTGCTACTAGAGAGTTATTTGTGGTATAAGTTAATCTCTCTTTCAAGTGATTGTTGCTCTTTACTTCTTCACTTTTTGTGTCCCTCCTTCTGCTCCCAGAGGTAGAAGCCTACCTGACATTACAAATCAATTAATCCTCTGAACTGACATAGAAGCCTAACTGACATTACAAATCAATTAATCCTCTGAACTGAGGTAGAAGCCTACCTGACATTACAAATCAATTAATCCTCTGAACTAACTGCTTATACTCTAGTGAAAGTTTACACTACTGAAAAGAAATAAGGGTAGTGATATTTAATGTTCTCTTCACATCAACAAAATGGCAAGAAACTTGCTTGGTGTTGATACATTGCAGAATCCCCTTCCCAGTCATCTCTTTCTTCAACAGATCACAAAGACCTACTGAGCACCTCCTCTTGCCAAAAGCATATTTTTGACAAACCTTTTCAGGGATCATTTATTTTCCCCAAAGATTTTGTATTTAAGTCTTTTCTCCCATAATGTTGTCACCAAAAATGGATGAATGCTAAAGGCTTCAAAGGAAAGGATACAGAAACACATGACCCAAAAAGCTCTATTTCTGTGTGTGAAGTCTTCAGTTTGTCATATGTGACCACACTAGTTATTTGGGCAGGAGGGCAAGTGTAATATTTATAAGTAACATGATGAGAAATTAAGAGAGACAAGGAATGAGAGACCTACTGCAAAGATGCTGAAAGAATGCCATAGTTATGTGTCAATGTGATCTGGAGGCAGGACAGGCCTGAGCAGAGAGGGAGGAGAGACATTATCTTGTTACAGCCTGGAAAATGTGTTCAGTTGACCCAGATATCATCAAACATTTCCTAGCAGCTCACTAACCTTTGGAAGCTCATCTCTAAAATGTGGCATTGTGACCCAACTCTTTATGATGACTCTTTGGCTACAACTTGCAGAAGGGGGAAAAAAAATAAATAATTAAACCTGCATTCAGCACCATCACAGCTGTCAGTTTATTTCCTTCTCTTGACTTCCCAAAAAATACTGTTTCAACCTTCTGTTTCAAGGGAAAGTCATTCCTTTGTAGTCAGCATAATTACTCCTCCCCCAGGCACAGACCCAATGCCATTTGCTGTGACCAGAACTCTCTTATCTTTTGTTTGTTACCTGTAAGCAAATCCAAGCATTCTTTTTTTAAGCCCTAAAGCAAAGATTTCCAAATTTCCTCTACAGGGGGTTGCTTAAACTATGTGCATTTTCATTTAATCCTAGGGGAATTATCTTCTTCAATGTCATGCTTTCTGGGGGGACTCTTTGCCATCCACCTGCTTCCTTCCCTCCTCAGAAGAGCAAATCTGCCCTTCTTCCAGAATACAACACTCCTATTTCCTTAGAATAGTTACTGTTGTGGAGGGTTGCAGAGAATGTTATCAGATCCAAACAGATTCTGGTGGGCTTATTCCATGTATTTTTGTGGTTTCCAAGAAGTCATAACTAGACCTTTGGGTTTTAATACCAGGCAAGCCACTGAATTATCATGGAAAGAATTAATATTTCTCGGATAACCCACATCTGGGAACCTGGGGATGCTTGTTCTCCATTTCCCCTTGTGGGAGGCAGGCAAGGTTTGCATTGGCCAGCTGGCATCACCCATTCTGCTCATTTCCATTTAGCCTGGCATCTGCCCACAAGTGCTGATACAGGTCACAGGGGTTGGAAGGGGACTTACATAATCATTTATTTAGACAATGGCTGTATTCACGCATAGCTTCTGTCCCACATTACCCAAGCAATGCGGGAGCCCTGTTTGATTCATAACATCTCCCGATGAAGGGGGTGGAGGAGAGAAGGGTGTCTGGCTCACTGCTTCCCCTATCCCCATTTTCCCTAAGTCCTAGGTACACATCCTCTCAAAAGCCAGCCAAGTCTGACAAGGAGATAACTCAGCTACCACACAGTCATTGCATGCATTTATTCTGCAAATGAAAGTATTGCTAGCTCAGCTATTGAGAAAAGTAACTGAAGAAAGCCAAAGTTCATCAGAAAGCGAGAGCTGAGCTGAGTGCCGTCAAAGGCCCTCCCCTCACTCACGAGTTTGCTTGTCTCCTGAGCAATAATCTCACCTAACTTGTGGCAGAGATATTTTTGGCAATTTCATAAGCATTAAATAACCCCTATTTTAGACCTGTACTTAATTCAAAATCCAGCAGCAGGTGCTTTCTTATCCCTGTTGCAATTTCATGAAACACGAGCTTGTCTTGCTTTTCCTCTTTTTCCACTGGCCCAGGGACCCAGAGTCTCCCCTTTGCCAAAGCCTTATCTACTCACCAGGATCCTCTAGTACTTCCAAGCCTGACATCTGAGTTTCATTACTAGATTCCTGATGTAAACTGCTTTTGAAAAATTTCGTTGTCTCTGCATAGTGTCCCAGCACAGCCCATATTTTGACAGACACAACAAATGCACATAGATCTATTTGCTACATTCTTTCATCTGTTGCAAGACTATTGATGGGTTTTTTTTCTTTCTACTGTAGACAAGTCACAAGCTTAATGTAATCTTTAAAATATCTTGAAGAAGCTTCTGGCCATTATCACATGGGAGTTAAAGCTGTTGGCAACATGTGTGATGAGATCTGGTGGAATGGGACATCAAATCAAAGGTCTATTAGCAAAGGCTTGAAAATGATCAAGGTAATTAATAGAAACAGCAGTGGTTCCCAAAACAGTGCACAGAGTCCTCACAACCAGTGTTCACATTTGGTGTCCCATATGCCATCAAACAGGAAGCCAGCAGACTTTTGGAACTTAGAGGACGTATTTGGTATTTCAAAATACATATGCTTGTACTCTTTAGGAAAGCAAATCCTCACATTCAATGTAAATTCAAGTGATTAATAGATTCCAGTGATCTGAGAAATGAGAGGTCTACAATAACTCTCTCAGTGAGTTCATTGCAGTCATTGAGATGGATGTGAACAGAGGCACAGATAACCACAGATGGAGCAAATGCTGAGGAAAAAGCCACAAGCATTCCCAGATGCAGGAGTACATCTGATTCTTCCATCTCATCAACCAAAGGGTTCTAGCTCATCTGATCACTGTCCCACAAGTCCCAGAAGAATTATTATTTTACTTTAATTAACTCATGTACTTTAATCCACAGCTCACAGAGAATTGGGTCACATAACTATGAAGGGTCTTAAATATTCTGTATTATGGTAGTTTTAGCCAGCTTATTTCTTCTGTTAACCCAATGGTACATTAAGAAACAAAATAGATGGGAGTAAACCCCCACATAGTATTGTATATTACATAAAAAGGTTTCAGTACAGATGAAGAAATGTGATATTTTCCTTTCCCTGATCTTCTGGAAAAATATGAATGGTACCTCACTTGTGATCCTGTTTATCCCCTCTTACTGTCAAAGTTAACACAACTTTACCATCCATGACAAACACTAACAAGAGAATTGACTGTATTTCTTCCCCTTTCCTGGTTGCATCAGAACATATTGATTCCCAGACAACACAGAAATCACAGACTCTGAATCCCATCCATTTAACTTCTAGAAAGGTATAAAAAGAACTTATACTCTATTTATGAGGTGGTCATACAGATTTACCGAGCTCTTAACTACTCCCAAAGCTTCACAGTGCAGATGCTCCTGGATGCTGCCACACAGACACACACAGAAAGAGTAAGTGTCCATGTTCCAGGAGACACTACATTAGCATGTTCCTCTTTTGGCCACAGCAAGTAACCCACCAGTGCTGAGATGCTTTCTGAGACTTGTAGATGTTATTTCCAACAGGTAAAGGAAATCTTTAAGGATGACATATAGATAGGACAAGAGCCACATCCCAAGATCCATAGCAACACATGACCAGAGTTGTCTTCTAAGTTGTAAAGAGCTTAAACTTGGGTAGATCCAAGTTGGTTTTGGTAGTGGTTGCATTTATCTGAAAGGAGGTTCATAAGGTACAAACATAACCTTTGCCAAACTGATGTGTTACAAAATTGGGTTCTGCATCTCTTCAATCTCTCCACAGCCACCTGGAGCTGCTGAGCTGTGTAAATGACTGTTCTCTGTTAACTCTGCTTTATCTCTTCTCTCATCTGTAGGCTGCATCTTTGTTTTCATTTGGGGCTGATCATACTCAATTCTCTTTTTTTTCCAAGTCTGTCACTTTTTGCTATTCCCTTCCAGCTGTTTTCTGTACTTGCCAAAAGCCTTCTCTGTTCCATTCTCAAAACACTTCAGGACATACTAAAATTCAAAGTAGAGCTGTTAAGACCTTACCCAGCATGGCCTGAATCTCGCATGAATAGATGTTATGTTTTTTATAACGTTACTACTGTTTTAACAGAACATTAAACGTCATTGTGAATGTATTGCATTCAAATACTACATGATTCCTAGGGAATGCAGCAAATTACACAGTACTGGGCCTGCATCATTCAGCCTAGAGAAGGTGTTCTGATACAAGAGATGGAGATGGGGAAGCGATGACTTCATGGGCCCTGTGGTCAGCTGAAGTGAGAGAAAAGAAGCTAGATGAGTCTGCTGCCTTCTTGCTCCGCTCACACAGAGCTATTCAGAAGGATACACCTTTGAGTCTTTCCTCACTTATCAGTCACCTGGAAAGGACTCTTAACTAGTTTGTATGATGACCCAAACAGGAAATGCTGCCTGTCCACTTTATTCCTTGATTTCATCCTGCTAGTCTGCCCTGACAGAGGCACACTGTGGTCAGGCTGAGGGAAGCCAAAAGTTTTGCAAACACAAAGCTCTCTGCTACATTGTGCTGCTTTCACAACAGTACAGTGTAGGCCAGCCAAAGTGCTCATAACAGCTCCCATACTCTACAGCCTGGTGAGTGCCAAAGTCACCCTCTTTCTCACAAGGCTTCACCCTTAGCATATCACTGTGCTGCTGCATGAAGGATGGCACTGGCTAAGTCCAGCAAAATATAAAATCATGGAATGGTTTGGGTTGAAAGGGACAGTTAGAGGTTACCAGTGTCCAGTTCTGGGCCCTCAGTTTAGGAAGGACATCGAAACACTTGAACATGTCCAGAGAAGGGCAACGAGGCTGGTGAGAGGCCTTGAGCACAAGCCCTATGAGGAGAGGCTGAGGGAGCTGGGATTGTTTAGCCTGGAGAAGAGGAGGCGCAGGGGTGACCTCATTGCTCTCTACAACTACCTGAAAGGTGGTTGTAGCCAGGAAGTGGTTGGTCTCTTCTCCCAGGCAACCAGCACCAGAGCAAGAGGATGCAGTCTCAAGCTGTGCCAGGAGAATTTTAGGCTCAAGGTGAGGAGAAAGTTCTTCACCGAGCGAGTCGTTCGTCATTGGAATGTGCTGCCCAGGGAGGTGGTGGAGTCACCATCCCTGGATGTGTTCAAGAGGGGATTGGACATGGCACTTGGTGCCATGGTCTAGTCATGAGGTCTGTGGTGATGGGTTGGACTCTATGATCTATGAGGTCTCTTCCAAACTTGGTGACACTGTGATACCTAGTCCAACTTCCTTGAAATGAACAAGGACATCTTCAATTAGATCAGGTTGCTCAGAGCCCTGTCCAACCTGATCTTTAATGTTTCCAGGGTTGGGGATTCCACCACCTCTCTGGACAACCTGTGCCACACACAAGTGTTTCACCACCACAATTGCAAAAAAATTCTTCCTTATATCTAGTCTAAATTTCTTTTAGTTTAAAACCATTACCCCTTGTCCTGTAGCAACAGACCCTGCTTTCTTATAGGTCCCTTTTAAGTACTGAAGGACCATAATAAAATCTTCCTGGAGCCTTCTTTTCTCCAAGACGAACAACCCCTACACTCTCAGCCCCTCTGCATCATTTCAACAGGAGACAGTGTCTTTGGCCCACAGAGTCACCCATTCTCCAGAAGGGCTGCACTTCCAGCCTGCTGTCAGGTGAATACCACAGCTGTCCACTGTTCCTCTACTGCTCATACCACTCAAATCACTTGCACCATTACCCAAAGTGCATCATTACTCAAAGACTATTCCCACCAACAGCAGCTCTGCCTCTCAGCTGCATCTTCTCCCAGCTCCCCCAGCAGCTTTTACCTGGAGGGCCTGTCTGTCCCCAGAGCAGGTCTTGATGGAAGAGTCTTTTCACAGGTTTTAGAAAAGGCTCCCACTTAAATTACTTATATGGTTACATGGGGAGCAAGAACCAAAGCCACCAAACACAATGGATGCAAACCACAACCTCACCCCATCATTGCTCCCATTCACCCTGCAAACTTCTTGAAGAACAGACCTTTGGTCTCACAGTTGAACTACTAGAACTCTAAGACCAGGCTGGAAGCATAAAATTGCTGAGAAAATTAGTCAACAAGAAAATTTAGGTCCATGACTAAAATAATCCCCAGATTAATGCTATCAAAGCAAATGATGTTTACAGAAAGTCTTGTTTTCTTTATATGCATGTGAGAGAAAATCAAAAAAAGGCTAAAGGCAAATTTCTTCTAGGAGAACTGGAAAAGAGAGCACGGGGGCAAAGCTATAATTACTGGCATTTCCTATCTGTTGAAACCTGTGGGTGGAAAGAGAGGCAGTGAATAGAGTATATTCCATGGAATTAAAATCGGTTTCTTTTCCTGGACTTTAGCTCAATGCTGCAAATTAGCAGGAAGAAAATAAGCCTCAGAGTGAACAGGCAGAGAAGCCAACTTCTTCATATTGCTCTTTGCTGTCAGAAAAAGGAATTCTTTTTTTTCCTCCAAGAACTCAAATTTCGAGCAGCCCAACCTGCAGTTGCACGCTGACAGTGAACACAGGACAAACACGCTGTTTAATTGACTCCTGCTTTCTAAAAATGACATCCCTACCCAGATTCACCATGCTCCAACTTGGGCATCCACAGTGGTACCTGACTTCAGAGCATCATGTATGCAGTAAGTGGAAGGGAAAGGACCCTCTCAATCACGATTCAGACCACCAGATAAAAAGTGATGTTTGTTATTAATGATCTGGTGGTGGTGGTGGTAACGTAAGGTTGATTGGTTGCTCTCTAGGTAAGAAATTCAATTTGAAGTATCTCCCCATGAGTATCTGCCAGTACCATTATTCTCCAAACTCACTTGAAATACTGCAAGCTATAGTAGGAAATACTACTTTAAATTAAACAAATTTTTATTGTTAGGTTTTTGATGGCTTTAATACAGCCTGTTCTTACAGCAACAATATTGATTTGTACTAGATTACTGTTACAAAGTGGATTTTGTCTCAACTGTTCCAGAATATGGCTTAGCATTTAATTAATACCACTTCAGTCAAGCTTGATAGATATGTTACTGGGGCAACACAGTTCCTAAACAGTTTTGTAAATAGGTGCCCTTTTTGTAAATTAGTTATATTTTCACTTCACTTACTAGGAACCACTGTTACATGATTAATAAACCTGACATGAACACCAGAAAACAATAAATAGCTTGTTCTCCTCTGCATTTCTCTCACTGTGTATGCACAGACACACATGCCTCTACTGTTTTTACCCTGTTCTCAGTCAGCCCTGCTCACTGTCAAATATAAGGCCAGCCTGTGATCCCATATCGATTGCAGCAGGACGTTAAAATGGTGCTCAGAGCTTCACAGAGATGCCTTATGCAATGCTGGGGCCAGGCCTTCAGTTCTGAATTCTTCAGGGAAGGGATTGCATCTTTATATTTGTGGGTTTTTTTCAAGAATGTGTCAAAGTACTGTCAGAATTGCAAATAAGATGTGTGCTGAACTTTGGCATGTCTCGATGCACAGTCTTTTATCTTCAAAATCCTACCTCAACAACACATCTGTGGATTAAAGCATCCAAGGAAATGAGTTGGGTTTGGCCTAGTTTAAAACACGTGTCTTCTGTTTAACTGTGATTCATAGTTAATTATTTTAAACTTGTCACCATGGTACTAACACAAAATCCCTAGAGAAACAACAGGCCTTCTGAAACCTGTGCTGACTCTCTGATGACCACCACTGAGGCACACTGGCTAGTCCACCATCTGCTTGGAGAAATTTGCTAGATGTAGCAGTGAGGTGGGCTTTACATTGGCTGCAGAGTAGATCTGGGCAGTGTTACCTCACTTGGTTTTTTCAGCTTTCACCTCAGCCCCTGGCTCTAGGCACAAGCCCAACCTGTCTTTAGCACTGAAGACCTGATGGCAAGGGGTAACAGCACAACCTCAACACACCCCAGAGTCAGGAAAACTTTCCTCCACCCCAAACACCTGTTGCTATTTCCAGGCAAAGATTTTGCACAGGCCCTGTAGCGCAGTCCCAGTGCTGGAGGGTGATGCTGCCCATGGGAAGCAGAGCTGCCTCCCAGACAAGTTCATCAGCCCCTCTGCCCCCAGCGGGCTTGCATGGCCTCACTGCTCTTGGTCTTCAGTGTTTGCCAGCTAGAGAGGCTGAAACATGCAGGCTGCTTGCTGGGCTTCTCTTTGCTCTCTCTTTTTGCCTCTTCTTTGGAGCACTCGGCACCTACCACATTTCTTTAAACACTTTTGCCCTGTCTCATTTGGTTTGTCTCCTAAAACTCGTCCAGGATTCCTGGGGGAGCTGATGTTTCTTGGATGTGTTTTTAAAGAAAAAGTCGAGCCAACTGCAATTTCCAGATCTCCTCTCAGGAAGTTTATATTCTCTCTTTTCCAGGGAGCGTTTACTTTCCAGGGGAGCATGATCGACATGCCATTACTGAAGCAGGCACAGAACATTGTTACGCTTGCCACAGCCATCAAGAAAAAATGAGCTGGTAAATGAAGCTCTCACCATGGGGCCCCAGTAGCTGTTTTAAAAGATGACTATAATACTTGAGGGGGAAAAAATTAAAGACATCAAGCTTAAGCAGAAATTCATTTCCATTTTGCAGATCTGTTGTAGTTTGCTTGAGAGAATTGCTAATTACTAAAACTATTTCTGACTCAACCCACTGATTGGTCCTGCAAGGCCCATGGACTGCAGGGACTCATGGCCTGCAACAAAGTTACATCAACAACTGTGTGACCTCACAAAAATTGCTATGAATGCAGGATTATGACTTCACTGAAGGAAAAGCAAAATGTAAGCCCTGGGCTCCATCAGAAGAGCAGATGAAAACCGAGTCAGTCACTCTGTATCTACACTTATTCCCACTCTGCTGTTGAATTCCGTTCAGAGAGGACAAAACCTCTAATAATTACACATCGATTGAAATAATTGCCATGAAAATCATGACCCTATGCGGGCTTCCTATTCCCCACTCTCACCCCACCCCACCCCACCCCCATACACCCTTTCTGTAAATGTGCAACAGCCATTAAAAAAAAATTGCTCGGACAATGTGGGACTCTTGACTTTCTTCTCTTTTTTTAAAGCACTCATTATTCAGAGTGTTTCCTCCTGGAAGCATCCAGCGCGGGAAGGGTTGGACGGCAATAAACTTGTAGTTTTCGGAGACACAATACAGCAGAACTTGTGCATATGGTCTCGAGTCAGATTTACATCACATTAGGAATACGACTGCAGGTCATGTGGGCCGTGTGGTTAACGGGCTTAGTAAAGCTGTTTTGAAGAGGTTAACCCAGCTTGTAGTAAGGGTAAATAAACATAACAACCAGGCATTGTCCTCTATTCAGCATGTACTCTTATATGGAGGGCTAAAGGGTATTGAAGCTGCAGAGGATCAACTTGTGGTTGCCAGAGGACTCCAATGAAGTTTGAAACACCAACAATCAGAGATTTTGTTTCTGTTCCTCATTAAATCATGAGCTTTTGTGCTCAGACTATGAACGACTGTTCTTTAAGAAATTAACAGAATGGGAAGTTTTAAACTATGCACCAACCTTTTCATGACCTACACAGCAGCAATGCTGCTGCACTTAGACAAACACCGCGGGGAAGGCTGTTCTGTTTATTTAAATTTGTAAATAGAAAACAGTTGGTTTTTTGGTTTCATTTTTCACCACCTCCATGGCCATTTTACATATGGAGTCACAGTGGTTTATTCCTTCCATCTGCTTGCTTTGTATGCTTCCCCTCCGTCTCCAAGCAGCAATTTTAAACATTTGGGGGGGGGGGGGAAGGAAGGAGGGAGGGGTGTATTTTTGGTTTAATTAAGGTGCGAGGAAAGGATGAGAGAGAAAACAGAAAAACAAACAAACAAAAAACCAAACCAAACAAAGCAAGCCTCACGTGAAAACTACCGTGGAAACAGCGAGGAACGGGAGTGCGGGGGCAGCAGGTGCCCCCTGGAAAGCCGAGGGGCACGAGTGGGCTCAGCCCGGAGGGAGGCGGAGTTGCAGGACCGGGAACGGTCGCTCCGCCACCGAGGATGCAGGCGGGGAGCGGGAGGGGGTCCCCGCTTACACACACCCCCCGTCTGCGCTCTCTGCGCTGCCCTGGCCCGGCGGCTGAGCCCCTCCACCTAGTTTGGGGATCAGCATCGCGGGCCGACGTTATCCCCTCCACCGTGAGATCCCTTACAGTGTGGGGACCTCCGGGCTAATCTGATTAATTAAAGACTACCTGTTTATATTGCGCCTCTCAGCTCCACACGCAGTCCCCCCAACACTCACCCCCCACCCCTAGCCCTGCATATCAGAGCACCCTTCGTTATTAATTCTTGACCGACTAAATTACGGGTAAACGCTATTAAAACATTATCAGAACTAATGAGAAACAATTACTTAGAAGATGAGCTGGGACAAGCCGGAGCTGGGCACAATGTGTGGTTATCCCCACAGATTACGTTAATAAATCATCAGGTGCAAGGCAAGACGGAGGCGAGGCCTGGCGCAGGGAAGGGAAAAGGAGATTTATGAGATCCAGGGTTTGGTTTGCGGGGTTTTTGCACACACACACACACTTTTTTTTAATAATAATTATTTTTTTCATTAATCTCAATAGGACCCGTGCGGCGTGGATTGTTTTATTCCCTTAATACCGCGCCCGGGGAGGGGGAGAGGGGGGAGGAGAGAAAAGGATTTTTAAAAAATAATGTCTTCATTGTTTTACTGAAGTATTAATGACACCGTGTGACGAACCCACGGGACCTGCGCGGCCACGGAGGTAGCGCGAGGGGCGGTGGAGGCGCCCCCCACTCCCTCATTAAACCCCAGAACTATTAATAAGCTCTCTTGAGGTGTTTACGTGCAACCTGGCTGCTTAAGTAACTTCATTTCGTGACCCGAAATCGAATATGCAAATAAAATGTTGGATATATTCAGATTTCCCCTTAAATTTCCCCGACCAAGTACTCACACAGCACCACCCCCTTCAGTGGAAAACCCTGCTCCCATTTAACAGTCCGAACGATTTTCGCTTTATGAGAAATAAAATCCGATTTATTTGATTTTTTTTCGTTTATTTTAGGAAGCTTTCCGTGGTATTTTTTTTTCCCCCCGGCTTTATTCTTCTCCCCTTGCTTTCTTTTTCTCTCTCTCTTTTTCTTTCCCGCCTGGTGCTAGGCAAGCAATTGATGAAACAAAACAGATTATAAGATTAGCGGCAGGATTTTGTGCATATTAATGATAGGGAAGGGCACCGAATGGGTTTGTAATTGCAGATCTTGCGCTTGGGATTGGGAACTGTAGCCCTGTTACAGCAAAGACCCCCCTGCGAGGTTTTCACATTGGAACTTAGGAGAAAAGTGAAAAGGTAATTAGGAGAGCACAACATTGAAATGTTAAAGCACTTATTCTTTCTTTCAGCGTTCTGTTTTAAAAGGAGGAAAACGGGCAAAATGGAAAATAAATTACTTTCAAATAAGTAGGTTAGCACCTGAATGCTGGTGCGCATTTCCCGTCTATTTTTTTTTTTCACTCTTTCTGTCAATTTTTTTTTCTCCCAACTTCTAGCAATTATTTAGCAGGGTGTTCTTCTGAACCTGCTATCCAAGCAGCAGAAACGGGGGAAGGGAGGGCAGGAAGACCTCGGCAACCCAGGGGCACTCCGTCTGTGAGGTTTGATGCGCGTATCGGCAGGAAAGCAGTTCGAAGCTGTGATTTGAAATTTAGAGGCATTTCTTATTGTTGGGATTTGGTCGGGCTTATGGTTTGGTTGGGGTTTTGGTTGGTTGGTTGGTTGGTTGGTTGGTTTGGTTTTGGAATCGGGGTTTACAAGGAAAAGGTTGGTTTGGTTTCCTCTTCGACACAGGCATCCAGTGTTATTTTAGCAAGAGATGCGTCGGGTCCCCTGCAATATCGAGAAGTAATCTGACACTGAATTTTAACTCTTATTAAGGGTCCTTCCTTGCTTCTTGGGCTACTGCAGTCTTCCTCCCTCTCTGAGTTTACTCTTCCTAAAATCCGAATTTTGGGTGTTTAAAACGTAGTGCTCCTTCCCTGACTTTCCTAATCCTTCTCTCCTGTGATTATCGGTGAAAGATGACTGAGGTTTAATGGCACCTACTCGCATGTATTGTTTTAATTCTGTCTTCAACGGATCTGGTGGAAAGTTTGCTTTGAAAACTTTTTTTAAATTTTATTTTATTTTTCTTTCTTTTTACGAGCTAATAAAACAGAGTATCTGCTCCTCGGGCAGTAATTTCTGATTTCGAAGGGGGGCGGGGATGGGAGGGAGTGGGGTGTAGAAAGCAAACCCAACTTTGACCGAATTTCGTCCATCCCGTGGATCCAGCCCTCTCTTCCCCCACTTCCACCTCCCTCGGGCTCAGAGCAGGGCAGAGACAGGACTATTTTTAAACTGTTTTAAAGACGAAAATTGGAGAGGCGGAAATAAATACCCGTGAGGGCAGTATATTACTTTCTATTTTTTTCCAGTGCCCCAGGACTTGGGAGGGGAGCCCCAGCGGGACAGGCAGGGCTGCGGACCGGTGTGGAGTGATAAAATTTGCAGGAGCTGCCGCTCTGACGAAAGGGGGAGTCGTCATCGCTTCCCGGGGCCAAGAAGCTGCCAGAGGCACCCGGAGCACCGGGAAGGGACCCGCGCAGCGTCCCACACCGCCGCGGGGCCGCCGGGCTGCAGACGCGGTGGAACAGTGCGTGGAAGGAGGGAGGATGAGAGAGAGGATGGTTTTTGACCCTACGGGGACTGGGACAGGCCCGCGCCTTCCTGACCTGCTTCTAGGAGCCATGAATACCGCAGAGAAAAGGAAGTGGGGAAGTGGAAGGACGAAGGGGTGCCTTAATCACATCAGCACCAGAACGGTCCCCTCTGGCTGCCCTCTTGCCCATAACACCCGTTCAGTCAGGACCAGGGTTCCTGTGGAAAGTCCACCTGCAGGGAAGTGCACACAGAGCAGCCTGACACTGGTGGTGCTTGTAAGAACCAGCAAAGAAAATAGTGCCCTCCATCTCCTTTGTCCCTTCCTTCCCCCTCACAGTCCCTACTGGGTCTTCTTCCCTTGGCAAACCCCAGCCCTCCCTTTGCCCACCAGCAGTGGGTGTCCCTCACTGGCAACTGGGCAGGGGAGGGCTTCTCTCCACAGTTGGAGGCGCAGAGAATGAGATGCAAAGCAATAACATCCTGCAGTTGCCCATACAGCAAACAGGAGAGATCACATAGTCTCACTGTGTTTAGAGTTATTTCTTCCCAGATTAAGTCTGAAGCTCCCAAAGCCAATACTGTAAGGTACTGTTCAGTATAATATCTTCTTGTATAATAATATACAAGAGGTCATATTCCTAAAGCTGTTGTAGATGCCTGCTGTCTGCTGGCACCATTTAAAGCTGATCAGCCTGGTGAGAATTAGGAGTACTAAATGCCTGTGGTACCTTCTTGGGCCTCTGTAATTTAAACTGCGGCTCCATGTATCTTTGGGTCTTACAATTTTATTCCTATTTCTGCTAGCACTGGTAATGCTGTTAAAGTTGTGATATAAAGCACACACATCATCAGTTAGGAATTTTCCAAAGTAAAACTTGCTGAAGGTAAAAATTTTGTCCCTGTGTCAGACATGCCTGCAACAGCCTAGAATTTATGAGACATGTTCAAGCTTCTGGGAAGACCCAGTCTAGGCCTCCTGATACCCGGACTTCATTCCCGGCTTGCTTTTGCAGCAGTCCCCAATATATAGCAGTGTTTGTGCAGGTATGGTACACTATGGGCTGCCACTGGAAATCCTTCATGTTAACTCTATATAGCCTGTGTTATATAAAAATGCAGTTTGAATACAGTCAGTAGCACATGTACCACTGCAAATCTGACCATCACTGACAGCCCTGACTCCAGTTTTGTCATCCAAATGCCTGTGACTACTTGCATTTGAGGGCAAAACTGGTGGCAGAAGATGTGCAAGGGCTGCCCAGTTACATTGCTGGTGTTGCTGTGTGGCAGCACAGGTAGAAGAACATAATCATTCTTTTCACTTCCATTCTTTTCAGTTACCAGAGCACTGGCTGTCAGGATTTGTGTTTTATTGTTCGAGTTTAAGAAGATTCCCCAGGTCAGAGTGCAGGGAAGAGCTGTCTGTGGTCTCTGCCCATAAGGTGCCTCAGAAGGAGCTGGGCAGAGACCGCCCATCCCTCCTGCCTTGCAGCGCAGCCAGGCCTCAACCTCAGTGCTCATGTGACTGACAGGGTACAAGCAAAAGCCTACCTGTGCATTTGAAAATGTTGAGGCACTTTCAGCTTCACATGATGAGGCTCTGCTCAGAGAATGCTTAAAATAAATAATAGGTAGAGACATCTATTGCTGTCTTTACAATCAGTTTTGGAAAAAAAATATATATTTTTGAAAGGAAAAAAAACATTCCTGTGATAACATCAAAATCTTTGTTGGTGCAGACCTAAGATTTTGCAAGGAGTTACAAAGCCCAGAGGGGAACTGGATAGCTGAACTTCACCACATGGATGAATATGATTTGCTGAATATTAAGGATATGCCAAATTTACAGGAAAAAAACACACAGGAAGTTCAGTAAAAATTGTAAATGTCTTTACATTGTAGCTGTATCAGGTGATTCTTTAATGCCTCACTTGCACTGGAGTTGTACGTGAGGGTGATTATTACAGTGCACATTTGCTGTCAAAGCCCAGAGAAATTAGTGTGTCTTTGTGCCTGGGCTTTTCTGACACACAGAGACATTCCCAAGTACAGGCAGACACAGAAAATTGGAAGGCTGTCCCATTTCATGTGGAGGGGCGATGTAAAGATCTGTGCTGGGTTTCTGCCCTTGCTCCCCCATTATTGACATCAGTTTGTGTCAAGTTTACCAAAAACCCTGCTGCTCTAACACTCCATTTGAGAGGCAGAGGGGGAAGGATAATTTTTTTTTTTAATTGCTTCCCTGGCTATAAATTAGCATGCATTGGGCTATTTTTTTTTCCCCATGAACAAAAGCACAATTGACAGTGAAGCTTAAGGAAAGTAAGGAGGGAGCTCTGAGCTGCAAGGCTCCCCAGCGTATTGAACCTGAGCAGGGGGAGGCCTTGTCTGTGCCCAGAAGTGGAAGGGCACTGAGAACTACAACAAAACAACAGGGATTTTTATGTTTCACTGACTGTTTTTGCAGCTGCATCTTCCTCCCCCCCACCTCCCTCCTCCCCCCCATTATTTCATGTGAGAACCAAGAATGAAAATAGAAGCCACGACTTTCCCTCCTGACACAGTCAATGTGTATAAAACTGGGCCAGAGATCTGAGGTAAGTTGTAAGTCAGTATTATGGACAAAGGCAAAAACTGGTTTGTGCTTCTACACCATATTTTATTTCTGCTACCACATATGTAAAGACAGGGGATCAGCATGATCCCCCAGGCTCCTGATGGCATTTGAGGAGGAGCTGTCAGAGTTCCACTCCCCCTCCGTGCACACCACCCATTCATCCCTAGAATAGCTGATAAAACTTCTCTTCACATGGTAAAAGCTCATATAAGGTGATTTTTCTCCAGAGCTATCTGTGGAAGTTCTTATGCTATCTCTGGAAGCACTTCTCTCATACATCCATATGTTGACCTGAACAAGGAACTGACTATAAGTAAGAAGTAGGTGGACATTGGCCAGAAGCTGGAAAGCAAACACTGACAGAGAGGTGGCCTAAGGAGAGGGGAAATAGAGGTGGAGTGGCTGAGAAAGGCTAAGGGATGGGGCTGGAGAGGACAGATCCATGCCATGTTCTCCATACATAGGCAGAAATTGGTTCAATTTGCAGCAAAGGGCAAACGTATAACTATTGGTAAAAACAAAAAGGTCTCTCTAATTGAATATCCATGGCACAAAGAGCTAAGTCATTAAAAGAAAGCGAGGAGGTTGTTTTAGCACGGGCCAAGGTAAGCTTCTGCTGCAGGGCGTTCATGAGGAATGGACTAGGTGAATCCTGAGGTCTTTTCTAGTGAGGATGGGGAGAGAAACCTTAGAAAAGCAACAAGGGAAGAATAAGAACTTACTTTCCTATTACTGTATTTTGTCAAGCTGTGCTTGCACCTTAATGTCAAACCTAATCATCTACACCAATGGACAGCTTCCTTTCCTTTCCTTTCCTTTCCTTTCCTTTCCTTTCCTTTCCTTTCCTTTCCTTTCCTTTCCTTTCCTTTCCTTTCCTTTCCTTTCCTTTCCTTTCCTTTCCTTTCCTTTCCTTTCCTTTCCTTTCCTTTCCTTTCCTTTCCTTTCCTTTCCTTTCCTTTCCTTTCCTTTCCTTTCCTTTCCTTTCCTTTCCTTTCCTTTCCTTTCCTTTCCTCTCCTTTCCTCTCCTTTCCTCTCCTTTCCTCTCCTTTCCTCTCCTTTCCTTTCCTTTCCTTTCCTTTCCTTTCCTTTCCTTTCCTTTCCTTTCCTTTCCTTTCCTTTCCTTTCCTTTCCTTTC
The DNA here is from genome assembly GCF_014839835.1 of Dryobates pubescens. Lineage (NCBI taxonomy): Eukaryota > Metazoa > Chordata > Aves > Piciformes > Picidae > Dryobates > Dryobates pubescens. Next base: position 14,979,766 of record NC_071618.1, on the reverse strand, counting down.
CTCTCCTTTCCTCTCCTTTCCTCTCCTTTCCTCTCCTTTCCTCGAGTCTCCTCTCCTTGAGTCTCCTCTCCTTGAGTCTCCTCTCCTCTCCTCGAGTCGCCTCTCCTCTTTTATTTTCTTTTCTGTATTTTTTCCTTCCTTCCTTCTTTCCTTCCTTCCTTCCTTCCTTCCTTCCTTCCTTCCTTCCTTCCTTCCTTCCTTCCTTCCTTCCTTCCTTCCTTCCTTCCTTCCTTCCTTCCTTCCTTCCTTCCTTCCTTCCTTCCTTCCTTCCTTCCTTCCTTCCTTCCTTCCTTCCTTCCTTCCTGTCTCTCTCTCTTTCCTTCCTTCTTTCTTTCTTCCCCTTCTTTGTCTGTTTCTTTCTTTCCTTCCAAATTCCAAACTCCTTCCACCTTTGCTTCAGGTAGCACCCTGGGTGGGAAAATCCAGGGTACGGTCTCCTCAGCAGGCAGGTACAGTGCCTCATCCACCACACATTCACTTGCAGGGGTTCTTTCCCTTCTCATTTATAAGAAGCTATATGTGAAGGGTCCCCTCTCATGAACGAGCCAAATCTCCCTCCAATCAGAAATCTCCATAGAGGCCTTGGGTGTGACTGGGAAGCTGGGACTCCCAGGATGTGTTTCCTAAGAGGTACTTATTTCATTTTGTACATCAGTAATGCAAGCAATGAATCCAGAGTACCAGCTCTCTCATGTGAAGGCACATTTCACTTACTGTCATTCAGGTTCTGGCAGTGTCTATATCCTCCTCTTTTTTAACGTTTAATTTCTATCTTATTTTAAACTAAATTTATCCCAGCTACAATTTAATTTCCAAATAATTATTTTTTTTCCTCATTTTATCCTAGAACAGAGCATTTGCAGAAACCACTAAAGCCCTCACATTTGAATCAATTGCAAGCTAGTTTCCTGTTACCCAAGGCTGTCAATGGTTTATAAATTGGTGTGCTTTCTGCTGCTACTATTAGAACTGTATAAAACGTCTTGTTTGCAGAGCTGTGACATGCTTTAAAGGCACCGGTTGAAATGACAAGGCATTGTCCAAATTGACATTTATTTCCTCCAAAACAGTGTTCCTGAACATCCAGGTGGTAATAAACATTATTCAACCATGTACAAACTGTGAATTGCGTTTGAAATTAAATCTCTGCATTAAAATCCGTGTTGCTGAACCTCCCACTGGCAGCCACCGTTCTCCTGAACACTGACATCTTCCCTGGCACTGGTGGGGCTGGAGCTGTCACACAAGTATTGATGAATTATTTCCTATCGCTCTTTGGAGATCCACACTTCACAGCAACATAGACCTACGCTGGACAAAGGGTGCGAAATATGCAAGGAATACAAGAGGGGGCTGCCATAGGTTTAGTGAGGATACATGGGTTTGTCCTGACACACGAGGGTGGAAACCGCTTTACAAACCTCCATTAAAGCAGCATATTGCTGATGTCACAAATTATGTCATTTTTCAGCAAGCTGTTAGGTAGCAGCAGGATACTTAGAGGTCCCAATCTGAGTTCACAGCTTGAAGCCTCATCATCCATTGAAGTCAAGAAAATACTCCAGTCCCCTGGCCTTCTGTTTACAAATAATTTATCAAGAATCAGGATGCCCACAAATGAACTTTCAGGCACTGAGCTAAAGGAAATATGTTTGTATGTATATATTTTTATATAGACATACATAGATACTACATACTTATGTGTATGTGCTTGCATGCATTTGTGTGTGGTACAACTGAAGTATATAGTTTGCCACAAGCATTTTTCTGTATTCCATGATCTACAAAACTGATTCTTCATAACCAATTCCGCATGCAGAATCCCCACCAAAGTCAGAGATATCTGCACAGAAAAAGGGGACAAAGTACCCCCACTGACTCCTTCTTTTTAAAATTGTGGGGTTTTTTTTAATATCTGGTGCTTATACAAAATAGAAAAGCTCAGATTTAATAAGACATAAATAAGAAGAGATTTGTCTGCAACAGAGTTGAGCAATTGTGCCAATTAAAATAACCAGGATGTCTTAACATGTACTAGTTAATACTGAGGAACTGTCCTCACCTCCTGGATAAACCATATCTAGATATGTATTTCCCCTCACTAGAGTGGAATAAGTCATTGTGTTTTTCTGACAATGCATGTGTACCTGGGAGAAAACACCTACATCAGAAGAGAGAAAATACGTAGTATGGGCCTGGGGCTGTAAAACAACCCAAGAGAAGGAATGAAATTCAGAGCTAACAGTGCCAAACTCATCAGCAGGTACTTTTACCCATCCCATGTATTAGTAGGAGCCAATGATGGATTGTCAAAGCACAGGTCTGAATTTCCTGAGTTCTGTTAGTGTGTAACCTCCCTCTTCTAACAGTACGAGGCAGGGAGACAGATTAGATGGCCAAAGAAGGCACGATTATACCCAAGCTCTCTCCCTAAACTGATTCTTTTACTGGCTACTTATTTACTGATGTCCTTGACTGTGACTTCCTCTGCTGGAAATTATATTCTAGGGTTGGATTAGTTAATCTGTTATTAAATCCCTGATTTAATCACTGCTGCAGCTATCACCCACCTTCTGCACAATAAATGCTGTTGCTTACAGAAACATGATTACAGGATTAGAATTATTGGGCCCTTGCCCAGACAAACACGGTGACATAGCATAGCACTGGCACCTCTGAAAGCTGCATTGACCTCAGGCATCTCTACATCAAAAGCCACAGCCACAATCTGAGCTTCATTAGCTTTCAAGGCTGGAGTTACAGGAGCACTACTTCCTCAACCGCTAATGGGAAACACTCTTCTCCATTTGCTGTTGAGGTGTTAAAAGTTCCTCTTAACATTAGTTACTGAGCTGCAGCGTCCCTGGTACCCAGCAAAATAAAAATGACTTGTGGAGTGGGAGCTGAGTTCAAGTTGGAAGGCTATGTTTGACATCTCTTACTCTAGCAAAGGGCAGTCACCAGTGGAGGGATGCCTTGGGGGCCAAGATTACAGTGGAGGTGCACCCTAAATCCCAGACTGGGAGCTACAGGGAAATTCACACAGCTTATGAAGATTTTTCATATGGTTGTAACCAGCTGTTTAATGACTGAGGTATCTGAAGGACGCTCTGGTTTTCATTTGTAGGATGTGATGCAGATGATTATGCAAACGGGAGAGCTTGGCAGCTAGCTGCAACTTAGAGCATGTGCATCATCAGGTCTGCGCTCACCATGAGAAATCTATGGTGATAACTCCTCCAGCACCCCTGGTTGATCTGTACATACAAGGAGTAGATTTGGGAGGCAGCATTTAAGCCCACAAAGAGAAAAACTAGTCAGGAAGAGAACAAGAAGGTGGCAAAGCTACAGTATTTACACTGAAGGTCTTGCTTTGCTTTCTTCAACTAACCTTCTCTGATGCTTTGCCTATAGGACTGTCATTTCTATTTTTTTAAGCTGGTGCTGAATAAAGTGGCTTGCCCTTGAGCTTCCAGGCTGGGCCAGCTGGATAAGGTGAGCTGGTCAGTTGCTGCCAGGGATAAGGCTAAGGAATTACAAGCCTGGCCTCTGGAACTAAGCTGCTCCTTCTCTTCAGGAGGCAGGAGACTTCTCCAGGTCTAAGGAGTGAATTGTGTCTGGAAGATTTAGTGGGCTCAGATATTAGCAGGATCACATGTCAGCTCCAGAGTTTTCTCCAGCTTGTATGTTTGATAAAGCTCAGAAGCTTGCTTCAGCTGGCAAGTTTAACTTAATCTCTTGAGGTTGTTCTGCCCTAAGCAGCCTGTTCATGTTGTCAGAGCTGATTTCAGTTTCCTAAGCTTTAGACTGGGTTAGGAACTAAGGCAAGATTAGAAACCAGAGTAAGAAGAATTCCGCTGATTTTCAGCTAAGCACCTTTTCACCACAAACAGATTTACAAAAAGGCATTTATTTCCTAGGAAGTTGTTACTGGATTTCCTTTTAAATTAAATTACCATCATTCAAAGGAATAGGAAATTCCTCCTTATGTGCACATTTTTCAGGAATTACTGATTCTTTCCAGGCTTTCCCTTTGCCACATGCCCAGGGCAGTGACCCACAGCTCAGGGACTGCAACAGCTCTCTTACCAGAGATGGTTAAATTATTGCAGCAGACACTGTTGTTACACAAAACTTCAAGCCCTTGGCTTTGCAAGTTTGGGAAGTATGTGATGTTAATTAGAAGCACTCACTCCTCTTACTAAGATCAGGGGTGGTGTGTAAGCATAGGCTGACCAGGGAGGGTCAAGAGGACGCTTCTCCCTGTCAGCACCAGGAGCTGTAGCCCTTACCATCATTTCACATGATACAGACACAGCTCTACAATAATTTTCATTTTCACTATTTTCTTGTCCGTCTTTCACTTTGAGCCAGGGCAGCATGTGAAGCACGGTATAATAAGTGGACACAAGAAAGGAAGACAGCGGTATTGTGGTGCAGGCAAGAGTGTTGCTCTTGAGAGCCAGCATATTCTTTAGGGGTGATGTCCACAAGTCTCCTGTGACTCTCCTATTGTCACTAACAATGATTGCCATAATGACTTCAAGGTGCTCAAGGCTCTGCAGAAGGATCTAATCAAAAACCTAGAAAGGTTGACAAGAATTTCAGATTGAAGGCAGATCAAATGATACAAAGTTTAAATGATTCAGAAATGCAGATTTATAAGATCCTCATTAAATGAGAAAATAAAATGGGGGAAGAAAACAGCTTCTTTTTTCCTCTGGCTTGCCAGCATGCTTTGATGGAAAACAGGGAGGTGATCTTGGGAACATTTGCTCCAACCTCTTGTTTCTAAGTAGCAGGAAGGCCTGTCAAACCTGTCAAACTCCTTGAGCTCCTGGGGTTTACAGACTTCTCTCAGTTACCCCAAGCAAAACCACAATCCCATAAAGAAGCCTTTTCAGTAAAACCTTCTGCCATTTGCCTGAAGCCAACAAATCACTCATTTAAAAAAAAAAATCTATTTCTCGTTTGGAAACATCCCTCCCCCCTGGGCCTGCTCTTTCCTAGTGAAGCCCCCAGTGATTGTCTTGCAGCAGCATTTTTCTGCAGAAACTGGTCACTGCAGGGTACGTCAGAACTCCAAATCTGTGGTCTGTACAGAGACCTAAGTTTTGATGATCCAAGGAGAGTCTGGTTTGGGTAAGAACCGCAGCAATGACCATCTGGCTTCAGCCAGAGATCAAGGTTGGAACAGAATGGCTTGCATTTATTCCCATGCCTTGCCTCTTGGTGGACTTTCTGAGTGACATAGTGCTGCCAAGGTGCATGTCTCACACTACTTGCTGAGGGGCCTAGAAGAGACATACAGGCTGTCTGGTCCTTGCCCTTGCTTTCGTTCTCTGCTTTGCTTCACCCTTTACCCACAAGTAGTGTGAATGCAAAGGCTCCCAGATCATCACCACTAGTCCCAGCCTTTGCCCTCCTGCTGTACCTAAACTCACTGATGTCCAAACCAGCCTCCATCCCTGCCCTATCAATATAAAACTCATGAAAAGCTGCAGTGCTGCTGATCCACAACTCCATCTGGCCATGGCATGAATCTTGGCAGTTCTGAGGACTGGGGCTAGGTCATGATGTCTACTACAGTGATAGAGAAAGATTTAACCCCAAAACAAGATGGCAGATACAAAGCAGCAGCCACTTTTGAAGGCATTATTTGATTTATTTGAATAGAGTTGCAGGGCACAACTGAGTTGTGCCCTGAATTATATGCCTGAATTATATGCCTGACCATGGGTTTGTCAGCTATTTTCCAATGTCATTTTGGGCTTGTCCCAATTGGCATATGTCTTTAGCAATTCTCTGACTAGCCACCTCAAGTCACAGTGTTTGATTTATAGGTGTCAGTTCAGAGGATAAGACACCGTAATTTTTTCATGTACTTCCTGAGAGTAACAGAAACATTCTCAAAATCCATCATGGAAGAATCATAGCAGCACCATGAGAAGCAAACCAGTGATAACTCAGTGGGAGCAAAAAGTGGCAACTTCAAGCTGCAATTCATTCACAATATGCAAGACACGCTCTGGCAAGAGCTACGCAGTCATCAATGTGTGTGTCACAAGGGCAGAAGTACGACAGAAGCAGAAGTCTGTTGACATACAGTAAACAACAAAATCAAGCCTGAAGCAAAACTTAAAACATACTATGAAATGCAGGTTTTGTAAGCTGGCACTTAGCCTATGCTGCGAGCTGAAGCCCTGTTTCATTTTACATTTATTTTAACTTGGCATACAAAAATCCACCCATGACCACCTGATTCAGTGCTTCAAACACCCAAACCATTTTTAACATCTAGTTTTCCCAGATGTGCTTGTGTGAGGCAAAATGAGGGGTTTATTCTACTTCCTTAGGAACGTCTAAAGATTATTCAGAAGAGGCTGCAATACTCATGCTACGAGACAATGGAACAGTAAAGGGACAATATTAGACTTGTTCTTCCTCAGACTGTAAGACATAAAAACAAAGTGAAATCACAGAATCACAGAATCACCAAGGTTGGAAGAGACCTCAAATATCACCAAGTCCAGCCTGTCACCATAGACCCCATGACTAAACCATGGTAACAAGTGCCACGTCCAATCCCCTCTTGAGCACCTCCAGGGATGGTGACTCCACCACCTCCCTGGGCAGCACATTCCAATGGCGAATTACTCTCTCCATGAAGAATTTTCTCCTCACCTCAAGCCCAAACTTCCCCTGGTGCAGCTTGAGACTGTGTCCTCTTGTTCTGGTGCTAGTTGCTAGAGAGAAGAGACCAACTCCCTCCTGGCTGCAACCTCCCTTCAGGTAGTTGTAGACAGCAAGGTCTCCCCTGAGCCTCCTCTTCTCCAGGCTAAACAATCCCAGCTCCCTCAGCCTCTCCCCATAGGGCTTGTGCTCAAGGCCTCTCACCAGCCTCGTTGCCCTTCTCTGGACACTTCAATAGTCTCAATGTCCTTCTTAAACTGAGGGGCCCAGAACTGGACACAGTACTCAAGGTGTGACCTAACCAGTGCAGAGTACAGGGGCACAATGACTTCCCTGCTCCTGCTGGCCGCACCATTCTTGATGCAGGCCAGGATGCCATTGGCCTTCTTGGCCACCTGGGCACAATGGAGAGAAAAACAATCTGACACACCTCCGAGAGCTACTGACTCCATAAGCAGATCCCTTAATAGATGAAAGCAGAAATATGATGGGAAACATGAATTAATCTCCAGTTCATTACCCACATTCTCATGGTAAAGGCACTTCTCCATGGTAAAGGGCCAGAATACATGGTTCAAGAAAAGATTCATCCACAATCACATATTTTATCCAGAAGTGGTTCATAGCTCTATATATTAAAAAGCAGATGCAACTGCCCTACTTGTTGATTTTATCTATGTACATACATGAAAGAATATAAATACAGCAAGAACAGCTGACAGGAATATTTAAGGTGCACTGACACACAACAAAAAGAAACCAAAATCAGCTTATCTGGACTCTCTTTTCCCTTACATTTCATGCTTTCTCTAAAGAACAACCGTTGTACTTCAGGATGGGTAACACCCATCAAGCCAGGAATCCTATCTCCGAGAGTACATGTACTAGAAATGGGTAGATTCAGATTGCATGACTGGAAGAAATTCTTCCCCATGAGGGTGGTGAGACACTGGAACAGGTTGCCCAGGGAGGTGGTGGAAGCCTCATCCCTGCAGGTTTTTAAGGCCAGGCTGGCTGTGGCTCTGAGCAGCCTGATCTAGTGTGAGGTGTCCCTGCACATGGCAAGAGGGTTGGAACTAGATGATCCTTGAGTTGCCTTCCAAACCTAACAATTCTATGATTCTATGTGCTGGATGACTAATGAAAAGAACGCTTCCAATGAGCTTCCTCTGTCTATGAAGTGCAACAAGATACCCTCGCTCCTTGCACTGTATCAGACCCTGAGCGAATCACCATCTGTACTTTGTAATTATCAGAGTCCTTACAAAGAGTGTGCAAAACTAAGAATTAGGACACATTATCCATTTATCTATGACCTGAGCAAACAGGACAAGTGGTCACAGAAACAATCACGTGGCATTCTGTGCTTTGGATGTTAAGGCACATTTTTTTAGTATATCCAAGCTTGAAAAGACACAAGGAAAAGTTGGGAAAAATCTTTCCTAGTCAAGATATACTTATCAACATCCTCAAAATCATATTTATGAGGGGGTGGGGGAAAGGCAGCACTTTGCCTCAGGTTCATGCATGATGTAGTAAAACTGAAGGGTGACACATAAGTGGATTGAGAGGAGGCAGAACAGATCTCAGAACTGTTCACTTTGTCTAGGACAAAGTTGACAGTATACACAAAATGGATGAAGGCAGCCATGCTGGCTCCTGCTCCACTGGGAAGATAAATGTTTGTCAAATGGAAGCAGAAAACATTGGCGTGGAAAATAACTTTAATTTCCAAACTTGAAAAGGAGTATTTCAAGCAGGGGAAATTTAAAAAAATGTTAATAAATAAAAGGTGGAGAGGAATAATAATCACCTGGACTCACCTTCAGGCTCTGACCCTGTGATGGGTATGTTTGAAAGCAATTTGTGAAAGAGACCTTAAAGGTAACTTCTGAAAACAAGCTAGGAAAAAAATCTGTGTGCCAATCACCCGTGGGCTGGGATGGCAATAATCAAGAACTCCTTGCAGGAAGGTAACACAGCTCTACCATACCTGTTACCAGCACAGAGACAAGACTGATCTTACAGATGTGTATTGCATGCATAAGTAATTATATATGTACATACTGGAAAATGGCAGTGCAAGAAGCCTGCACAGACTCTGCAAACATTCATCTTTCTACATTTATCCTGGTTTGAGCTTTGTGTAATCTTAGCATCCAGGAGAAAAACAAAAAAGCATTATTTATATATAGCTAGTGCCATAAGAAAGTGACAAAACCTTGTGAGACATTTTGTCTCATCTACAGCCTTCTATGCCTGTTGTCATTCGTCTCCTGAGCCTAATGGAAACCTGCCCTGGATGGCATGTTCATTGTTACTGCTTCAATTTCCTTCTCTTTTATTTATTTCCCTTGCCTCTCAAGAGCCATTCAGAGGTCCCATTACTTCCTGCTGACCAGGGAAGGCTATGAGATCAAACAGTTATAGTGGATTAAAATACACACACTATCACAAGAAAAACAGAGGGAAGGGGGCAGGGGACTTGCTTAGCAAAGGGTGGTGGAAGTCATGAGACAGAGAACTGCCAGAAACATTGAAGTGGGGGGGTTAGGTCAAGATTTGTTTTAGACTCAATCTCTGCAAGAACAGAGCTTCTTAATACTTCCTGTGGTGGCACTGCAACTTGAACCTCCATATATTGAATCAGTTCAATGTTTCCCTTGGATTTTAAATAAAATTTGTTTGAAATAATGCAAATCATAGTTCTTGGCAGTGTGTATTCTCCTAGCTGTACTGGTGGAGGAAGTAGTCACTGTTAGAGCAGAAAGAGGAGAGCTTGCACACAGCACACTTTTCCTCCACAGTAATGGCGCTGCCTTGACCATCATGTCCAAAGCAGACATTTTTGCTAAACAATGGACATCATTAGACCCCCATCTCCAGGGCATACGAGCTCTATGGTCCATACTTGACCCAGGCTACAGCAGATTGTATCTTCTGTATTTGGACATTTTCCTATCTAGCATCTGTTAAAAAATTATTAGCAGGTGCTGAAAACTGTGGCAACCAACCCAGAGACCTAGAGCCAAAATACCAGAGGGGAAAAGTCAGTTCTTGACAACCGCCTGACTCCAAGGTTGGTCGAGCCAGAGAGACAATCTGTTGCTATGGGAGATGCCAGATCAGGGGAGGGAAGTGGCAGCACTTCATGCAATTAGTCTATTTAATTTTTTAATTTTTTTTTTTAAGCTACAAGTGGCAAGGGCCAATTCCTTGCCTCTGTGGGGTTATAAGCCTAGCAATTCCCTCCGGTGTCATAAAAGAGTGAGACCAGCTTGCAGCTGATTAAAAAAAGGTTAGGCTACCTGTGCACCACTCAGAAGAACAAACTGAAATAATTTAGCATTTGCTGTGTAAATGGCACTCTGCTATGTGTGTATAACCAAGTGAAGAGCGCAGGATAACAGATTCTTACATGCCATGTAATTATACACACAAACTCCTGTAGAAATGAGCTGATACAACATAAATATGCATATAGTGGTGCCTATGCCTATTCCAGCCTCCGCTGCAAGATTATTGCATTGCCAATGTGTTGACATAAAAATGCAGTTTTATGGATTACATCTAAGCAGAAATGTGTGAAAAGGGATTTTGTTTTGGCTACAGCCCAGTCTCTTAATATAATTTTAATTATTATTTTTACTACTGCTGCTACCACAGTGAATTGTGATCCCTCTTGGTTCTACCTATGGAAAAAATACCAAGAAGAAATCTGACCTGAAGATCAGGAGAGCTGAAAGAAGCAACATGATATCTCAAGATGGAGTACTGGGACAGGAGGTGCATGTAGGATTCACCTCTCTTAAATTGCAGTCCTCGGTGTAACCTGGGCTGTCTCTGCCTCTCTGACACAATTTCATAGGGAAGACAAAAAAGAAAAAGCACTTCATTGACGCAATGGGGAGAGTGTGTTTTCTTACTACCAGGGTGGTTCTGCTCAGCAGAGATGGTGATAACCATGGGTGTAGGTTGTCCTGAGTGGGCAGGGTTGGTGGCCATGGCCACAGCGGAGACAAGATGGCCAATGCTGGACACTTTCCCCGTGACACTGCAGACCCTGCAGTGGCAGCCACACAGCAGAGGTATCAGCTTGCTCAGGTCACAGATGTGGTGCTGAAAGTGTGAAGGCGAGAGCTGAGCAAACATCTCATGTTCTCTATTTTTTTTTTCATCTGCCTCTATGTGGCATGAGTTGTTACGCCAGGTTTCAGCATGAAAATCAGAACTGTATCTCTCCTGTTTTATCCTTGACAGGCTACCAATACAGGAGCATATTTTTTTTAATCTCTCCAAAGACCAAAAACAACAACAACAGCAACAACCAAAAAAAAAAAACAAGGGTATTTCTGAGTCTTGTCATTTCATGTCAAGATCTGCTGGGTGCTTTACAGAAAAGCCTCTGAAGGTGCCTCTTTCTTTCCAATGCCAGTCTCAAGCAAGACAGGCATTCAGCCCATGCAGCTGGGAAGCATCCCCACCACAGCCATCACTCTATACCAGCTGATATTGTTCAGAGGTAAATGTTTTCTGCCAGCTCAGGGGCTCAAAACAAAACAAAACAAAACAAAACAAAACAAAAAAAAAAAACCAACAGAGTTCTCCCCTCACAAAGAAACATTTTGAAAGTAAGGGGCAGAAAACACATGAGCCTACCCAGCAAATGGCAGTGGGCTCACAAGGACTAGGATAGCTGTTTGCCAGGAGCCCAAATGGTTTGCCTGCATCGCTGGGAAAAGAGTTGTTATCTGGTGCTTGAAATCGTTTAAAGAAAACACAGAATGACTGCTACATGCCTGCCCATGATAGTCTGGAGCACTGTGATGTTGTGGGATATTTATGCCAACCAAATGGCAGTGAAATACCAGCACGTAGATCAGGGTGAGCTGCTTGTACACAGGAGTGCCTGCGCAACCAGCCTCCAACAGCTCAGCCCACACTGGCTAAGGCATTGAACCCTGAGGAAAGGAGGACATCATTCTCATTATCTCCATTTTACAGGTGTTGAGATGGAGGTTGGGGAGATTTGCCACCAAAGGGATCTGTCAGAGCTGGGATTAGTGGTTATGGGTCCCAGCTCTCAGCCCTCCCTGTGCACAAAGCATGCATCTTGGAAGAGATTTGAGGGAATATTTTTATTTCTCTGACTCAGGAGAGAAAAAAAAAATCACCTCCCAGCTTCCAATAAAGGAATTATTTCTTCCTACCAATGCCGTGTTGATTTGTCTTAAGGGCACTGTTAGGATTAGCTGAGTTAGAAATCCATATTGTAAATTAAAATTTAATATTGTCCCAAAGAGACCCAGAAGAAGACAGGCTTTCACAAGCAAGAATTGCACAATGATAATCATAAACGAGAAACATTATTTGGAAGAAGTCCTTTAAATGATCCCTCTCTGCTTTTAGTCTTTGTCCATATAGGAACGTATATCGAGTGATTTGCAGGTATGCAATTTAAATATCTATATAAAAAATAATACTTCTGTTTACCCCCAAATGTTACTTTAGTTTCAGACTGTATTTCCAGCCATCCAGCACCAAATATACTCTCCATCCCTTTGACATCAGGAGGAGCATGAACATTTCCTACTTCATTACTGCCTTTCAAATGCAGCTACAGCCACAAAAACTAGACTTCGGGAAAGGAGGCAGGAGGGGAGAAAATCTCTGTATGCACAAGTAAAGCCCCACTTGCCAGTCATCCTCCTTTGTGCTTTGAAGAGGCATCTCACCTTTTACAAGGGAAACAAGTTTGTCATGGAAGGAGATGTGGTTAGTAATTCCATCTGTGCTTCCCCCTCATGCTCTGAGCTGATGTTGATGGGGGGCCTGATGCTCCTTTCTGTACTACAAAAACATGAGTCAATCCTCTGACAGATCTGGATCAACTCTCTAGCATCCCTTCTTCCTCCCAATTCCAGCATTTCCCAAATCATCCTTTAAAAATATAGTGCAGGTGGCTGAAGAGATGGTTAGCCAGCAGTGACTGGACCATGGCAGAAATGCATGTTTATAACCTGGTTACATAGATTTAGCTCTGAAAAGTAATAAATCCCAACATAATCTCTATGCTCAAAGGCAAACTTGAGGTTTAAATTATCTGTGATGCAAGATAACATCCTGAGTGTATTTCAGCTTTACTGAGGTGTACTATACAATCTATTCCTGACCCGTCTCTGCTATGGGAGATATTATTCCATTGCCTTGCTTGATGCTTTAATGACACCTCAGTTGATAACACCTAATGGAGAGATAGCAGCATCTCTCAGCAAACTAAAGCTGCATAGTCTCAGGAGTCAAAATCTGAACATGTATAGAGCACATAAGTAATCAATAATGCATAGCACATTCTCTGTGATCATTTAAATAAATTACTGACCACAACATTGCCAAGAAATGAACAAGGTGCTACCTCGACAGTTAAGACCTTATAGGTAAGTGTAAATTATCAGAGTGCTTCAACATCTTGAAACCTTCTGAAAACAAGTGAACAATAACACAGTGCTGGTTCTAAAGACATGTCTCTGTACGTGTGTGTATGTACAGACACCTTAATGTTTACACACTTATCATCATTTCTTCCAAGTGTGGGTAGGTAGGACCTCTGCAGCATCTCTTTATATATATACATTCAAGTTTTGCACTTGCCATGCTAATTCTTACTGCCACATAGTCTACAAATTGCTTCTGGAAAAGTGTAATCCTGGGTTTACTTCTGTATTTTAAAAACCATTTCCCTGTGTATTATCTCTTTGCAGCTTTATACATTTATGCCTTTACTCTCCAAATGCCTTCACTAGAATGCTATATCCCTGAACAGAAATATATTCCCCCCTGCTATTTTTCTGCAGGAGTCTGGTTCATTCAGAAACAAAGAAAAGAATTCAAATTATTGTTTTTAAATTCCCTGATGCAGAGAGCTCAGACAAGCCACAAATGCAAATGTGGAAAGAAAATCTAGAGGAAGTGCCCAGGTTCACTGCACTTGCAAGCAAGAACCTTCATTTAGGCTTGATTGTAAGATGCCATTCTGATATGATCCCTTTTTCTGGGCCAGGTACACTGACGCTAGCAGGACACAGCTACCATACCCCACCCTGTAATACCCAGACATAAAACAAGCACCCTCTGCCAGCACTCACTCCCAGAGCTGGCATCCATGGACAAATTTGCACATCCACATTTCCAGCAGCCCATGTATCTATCCCTTTTGTCACCAGGGAGCACGAGGGCCCTGTGCCAGCCCAGCAAATCACACATTTGCCCTCCACAAGTTAGGAGCTCGGTGTCAACGTGGGGGATCCCAGCAGTGCAAAGGTAGAGGTAGGGTCCTTTTCTAGAGAGGTGAAGGTGACCCTCCTCAATTGAGAAGGAAGAAGGCTATATACAAAAGATGGACTTCCCTCTACCCTGGGGAGGTCACAGGGGCTGCCTGGGTACAAGCATGGGCTCTTTGCACATGTATGGCCTTTCAGCATTGTTCTTTCCAGCCCCACATTTGAACTGGCTCTGCCCCCTCCCATCCAGAGAATGGAACACTCGTTCCTTCCCACCTTTGTCCCTGTCGTCTTATCAGACCCATGGGTCCTTTGGGGAGAGAAGAATGTGCAAATGGTGGTGGGCATTGTAAAATTCTTAGTTTCTCAGTAGAAGGGCAGCTGAGAAAGGGAGAGAGCAATGCCTGGGCTCCTAGGAAAGATGGGACTCTGCTTCTTAGGGTGGCAAAGTAATAAAGCAAACACCACAAAACAGGCCATCCATATAAAGTCACATCTACTGTTAAAGGGGACCTTGCAGTTGCCCCATGCCTTGGGATCTGTGCAGTGGCAAGGAGATGGTTGTGTCCTCAGAGATCTCAAGGGAAAAGATAGCTGCATGCTGGCAGGATTGCCATCCTTCCAAGTTTGGGTTTTTCTTCCCCCTATATCCTGGAAAAATGCCTGTGGATTTTACCCTCCTTATACATATGATTTAAGGGTAATTGGATGAGTTTGGTGTCCATGAGTAGTGGAAATTTGGGAACCAAATGTGTGTATGTGCAAGTGTTATCCATATGTAGCAGGTTTTTAATTGCAGTTGCAGGAATAGCCTTTCCTTGGGGAGGACACAATACAGAACTGGAGCAGGCAAGAGTGAGATAAACTCACAGTTTATGGTGGCTTACAAAGCAACGAATGCAGCTGCATTTACATGGCTATAAAATGCTGCTAACTCCTTAGCATGACAGCTCATGAATGTCTTGGAAAACTGGGGCTATTTGCCTCCCTGCTTTGCTAAGCCACTGGAAGAGGTCTGTCCATTTTGTATATATACTTGGTCTTAAAATCTTCCCATTCGCCCTGCTTGCTGCTTGTGAGCAGCTTGGTGCAGGATTGCATGCCTAAAGCTTCACCTCTGAACACTGCCTGGCATGTTCTTACCCCTAGGAAGGTCCTGGGTGTCATCTGTAAGCACCAAACACTCCCAATAATCCAGACAGATTAAACTCAATCCTGGATTGTATTTCTCTAAACTCTGCAGGATTCTCTAAATGACAAATTCATCTGGAGTACAAGAATTGCCAACTGAAGAACAAAAATGAGGACAAGGAAGAAGATCTTGGTAAAGTTGTAGGCATATTGCCCTAAGGCCTTGGTCAGCTGATGGCACAGCAAAAAATAACCCAAGGTTGCCAGAGGTTGCATAATGAAAAGTTTCAAGGGAGATTTTTTTTTTTTTTCTGTGCTGGAGGAGAGGGAGAAAAAAAAGTCCAAGAAC
Source organism: Dryobates pubescens (assembly GCF_014839835.1). NCBI lineage: Eukaryota > Metazoa > Chordata > Aves > Piciformes > Picidae > Dryobates > Dryobates pubescens. The sequence goes on along the minus strand of NC_071618.1, from coordinate 14,964,313 downwards.
TGTCAGTTAGGCACTCCTGTGAATGGCTGTTGAAGCCAGTGGCTGGTGCTGCTCTGGCTTGCCACCAGCAAGATTGGATCTGAAAAGTTGCTCTGGCCTGAGCCTGACTCCCTGCCCTACAAGAAGTGAAAACATAAAAGCCTAAAGAAAACCCCCTGTGAGGGATCTGGGCTGGGGTAGTTAAGGAAGAAAACCCCTACTTTTAGTCTGCCCCTGCCCTCAGTGAGATGGGCCCAGGACCAAGACTGTGCCTAAGCCTGAACTGAATTTGGTTTGGTTTAGTTATGGTTGTTAAAAATGTAGTTTTCTGTCACCGTGGAGAGTCCACATTTTTGTGGGATTCAAATATTCCTTAATTAGGTGCATTCTTAGCAGAATGAAAAGAGAGCTTTCATTTGATTTTACTTTGCCATTTTAATTTACTCCTGTCTCTGTTTAATAACCAGGTAGGGGACTGTTAAACAGCTGTTGTAAAATGCTTGATAACATGGCTTCAATTTTCAAACTCTATCTGCCATCCAGGCTGATGATGGTGGCTGCTTGGGGAACCCCCTTCCACACTTAGGAGAACTGACTGGGTTTATCTTGTTGAACCTCCTTTCCTCACCCATTTCCCTTGAGGGGCAGCTTTTCTTCTCCGATGCAGACCCCGATAAATGTATATTAACTCCCTGGTCTCTGAAGGGTTGAGTGGTCACTTGTGTGAGAGGACACATGGAGGGGTGCAAGCAGGGCAGGCAGGGACAGGCAGGAGAAGCAGGAATGGGCATAAAAGAATCATAGAACTGTTGAGGTTAGAAGAGACCTTTCAGATCATCAACAGCTCACAATCCCACCACTACTGCTAAGATACTACCACTAAACCAAGTCCACATCCACATGTCTTTTAGAAACCTTCAGGGATAGCGACTCCACCACCTCCCAGGGCAGCATGTTTCAATGCCTGATGCACCTTTCTGTGAAGGAAATTTTTCTAATATCCAACCTCAGGACTGACATGGGTGGACAGGACAGGCATAGGTAGATAGGACGGGCCATAGAGCAGCAGATGCCGGAGCTGGGAGCCTGAGAATGGTGAGCTTCTCTCACACGCTGTGCCTGCATCTCCTCTGGGATCCCCTCCTTGACGCACCCCTGGGACCTCAGGACTGTGGCAGCACCCACCCACCCAGTTTGGGATGTAAAATACATTTGGTCTGGGACTGTCCCCACTTCCATGAAATGCCACGGCCCAGGAGCAGTACCCACCAGATGCCTCTGCCCACCTCTGCTCCTCTGTGCCATGCACAGCGGGAGTGCACACCAGGGCGGCTGTCAGGTAAATTCAAGCTCTGGGCTGGAGGGAATAGGGAGTGCCATGAGATCCTTATTTCTGCCTTTCTTTCATCACCCACGAACAATTTGTGTCACCCACGGGACCCGACGTGCTAACTTGCCCAGCCTGAATTCAGCACAGCCTCTTCCCCCTGTACCTCCCTAGGCAGACTGCCCCCACCATTTCCATCTCCACACCCTAAAAAGAGCACCCCGCAAAATGTGCCAGCGACGCGCCCCCGCCTGGGTACTCTCCATGCAAGAAGCTGTCCTGGGGACGGAGTGGTAGGGTGGAGCACCCCGGATTTGGCTGCTAGTCACAGGGCAGAGATGAGCATCACTCTCCCAACTAAAGAGAGAGATGGAAAGTGTGTCACAGAGTTCTTCCCCCCGTTATTCTTTTTGACTTTGGGAGGTTGGGATCTGCTGACTCAATCCTGCCTGGCAAGGAGAGAACTGCTAAGTTGGCCACCACCGCACAGCCTCCACGGCCGCTCAGCCTGCCTCATTACTACCCCATCACCCGGGGTTACTGAGGGAGAACTACTCATGATCACAACTTCAGGGCCAAACTCTCCTTGTCCAGCTTTAGAACAGGTATTTTCGACCAAGAGAAGTGGGATATGTTCGATATACTCCGTTAAGCGCAAAAATACGCAGCAATTACATGCATTCCTGCTGCAACGGGCTAGAAAAGGCCCTCTCCGAGCTCCGGTCGATTTTTCTTTCCTGCTATTTGTGTGAATTTGGAAACTCCTGAAACCGTCGGCACTTGCGCGTTTTCTGCCCCCACCACACATCACCCGACGCCCCTGCCGTATTCGTGTCTGAATGGCCTGCTCCGTGTCCCGGCTGCTCTGCCATGCCCCGGCTCCGTGGTGTCGGCGGCTGCACAACGTCCCATGTGTCCCCGCCTCTCTCTAGCCCTTGCAGCCACGGAGTCTCCCCGATCCTCTTCCTCATGGCCCAGGGCAGGAGTCGAGGAACGCGGGATGCCCCCAGCGAGGTATCCGACGGTGTGGTGAGGGGGGGGCGACACCTGCACCTTCCCTGAACCTACCCTATACCAGGGCCAGGAACTCGCCGCAACGAGTATGGAAACTGAAAACAGAAGGACCCCCTAACCCTGGGGTCGAGAAGAGCCGGCCCGGACACGCACCGGCGGAGGTCGTTCGTACTGCTCACCCCGGCGCGTTTCTGTGGGGAAGGGTTGGGGCGGAAAGGTGAGGGAGTCCCTCTGAAAGTGAATAGCCAAAACGTGGCTAACGCCTGAGGACCCGGAGTTGGCGAGGTGACGCTAGGGTGGAGACACGGTACTCTTCCCATATAGGGCTATACAGCCCTACCCTGAGCCTCGGCCTCAGGTTTTTCCCGAGGGTCCCTGTCCTGGTGCCCACCGGCCGTCATCTGCGCGTGGACGGGGAGTCAGCCCAGGGGCTTGCGGGTGTGCCGTTCCTCTAACTTCAGCTCTCCTGCCCCCCTGCTCTAACCGCAGAAAAGAACAGACACCCCAAAAACCGCGCCCGCTCGCCATACCCCAGCCTGCCTGGCGCCCGCCCCGCAGGAACCCAACCGAGCCCGAAGGGGAGTTCTCCACACAGTGTTCCCGGGTCGCTTTCCTGCCCCGGCAAATGCCCCGGCCTGGGTGCACAGTGATGCGCTCCGCGCTACCAGAAAGGGGCTGGGGCTGTCGCCTGGGGGCAGCCGTGGGGCGCCCCACGCGTGGAGCTCCCAACCCGTGGGGGGAGGCGATGGCAGGGCACTGATTGCAGGGAGAAGCGAGGGAGCCCGGTGGTTGGTTGGTGGGGGATGGGTGTTATTATTTCCCACCCACTCCCGGCTGTCGCGTTCACCCAGCGCCCAAGGCGACTTTCCCTGCCCTCTACCCATTCGTTTCCTGTCCCGAAACCCTCAAAATTAAAACCTCCTTGCTTGCTTCCCCCCTCCCCTCCGCACCCACTCCGCTCCAGCTTCCTGCAGCCCTGAGCTCCGCTAATTTCCCCCCAACACACCCTCACGCACACCCTCGCCCTGCCCGTCTCCGTGCAGCAGATTCGCAGCTGCAGCCCTTATTTCATGCTTTTTAAAGCTACCGAGCCGCTCTCTTTTGTCCTGGTTGCGGATGACCCATTTCCTCCCTTTCCCCCCCTCCTCGGCCCCGGCCTCCGTCCCACTCTCCCGCCCCTCCGCCCTCCTCCCGACCGCACGCCCCAGGAGCGCCGCGGGCCGCTCTCCTATGCTGCTGGCTGCGCGCAGCGGAGCCGGCGGCCTGGCGCGGTGGTGAGGAAGACGAGGAACTGGCGCCCCGTCCGTGCCGTGTTTGTTTTCCTTTCCCCCGTGAACGCTAGATTAAGACGTGAAGATTACACTTTTATTGTGGCGGCCGAATAATACCACGAGTCAACACACACAGCAAACAAAAGTGCTTGTAGTACATGGCCAACCCCGCTGGGAACCGGGCTGCGGGCTGCTGCAAAAATCAAGCTCTTCAGTGCTAATTACAAATAAATGATGATGTGCTCACTAAGTAATTGATTTAATGAAGTTCCTATGAAACTATTAAAATCGGGTAGAGGTCATGCTGGAGACGCCCCAGAGCGCCCATTGTGGGATGTTTAACTCCGCCAATCTCCTCGGAAAGACATCGGGGCTAATAGGTGAAGTCACAGCTGGTTCAGGCTGACTTTTGCAGCACCGGCAATGGCCTCCCCAAACTCGCCGAGCATCCCGCACCACAACTTTAGGAAAGCGAGTCCTCCTTGCAAAGCCCCAGCCCACTGCTCCGACCCTCTCATCCCTCCCTCCTCCCTGCATCCCCTCTCGGGGAGGGGTGACTGCTCGCCCCCTCTCCCCAAGCCCGGAGACCCGCGGCGCGCCCCCTCCCCTCCCTTCCCCGGGCGCCCATCCGCATCCCGTAGGGGCTGCGCTAGGTACTCACTCGCTCGGCCCGCTCGCCTCGCCTGCACCTCAACCAGGCGCCTCCGCGGCTCTCCCCAGCCTAATTAAAGAGGGGGGAAGTGGAGCTCTGAACTTGTGTCTACCACTACAGAGCGGCTGTAATTCCACCCCCCAGCCCTGACACCCCACACACACCCCCCCGCACACTCACTCACTCACTCACTCACACACACACTTCTTGAAGAAACTTAAGCTAGGATGCCAGGTAGGGTGCTTGGGAGATTTTGGCAAGGTGCCTGGAAGGGGATGTGTGCCCATTTTTCCTTGAAGGGTTTTCTTGTTTGAAAGGGCATTTGGAGCGCTTTAGACGGGCTCTCCGTGTGAAAGGAGGAGGAGAAGGAAAAGACAGACAAAAAAAAAATAAAAAAAAAAAAATCCGGCTATTGGATTTACCAGCCCCACGCTCTGTTCTCACCACTCAGGCAGGGCAGAGCAGAGGTGGCTCCTCGCTCTCCTCTCCCATCGTCTTGTGCCGCATTTAGGGGAGTCCCTAACCCAGCCCCATCTCTGAGCGCACATCGAAGGCAGTGTATCCCCGCTGACCCCCGGGAGGAAAGTGGGCATCCCGCCTCCCTCCACCTGACAAAAGACCCCTCGCACTCCCTTGTTTTTCACGCCCAGTGCCTTTGGCGGGTTGCAAACGAGTTGGAGAGAAAAGTGGAGCCGCCCCTCAATTTGTGTTCCGGCTGTTGGCATTTGCTCCCCGAGGGCAAAGCTCCTCTCGGCCTCCAGCGCTTCTGCGGAGGCGGAGAGGGGAGGCAGCCGGCCCCACCGGGGCTCGGGCAGCGCCCCCGACGGCAGGGACAATCGGGACAGCAGCGCACAGAGGAGGAAGAGTAAGTGGCTTCTCCCCCGAAATGCTGTGTGCCTCCATCCTCCACACGGAGGGAGGAGCAGGGGAGGATAAATGCGGAGTGAGATGCTCCGCCGATTGTCCCCAAGCCTGTATGTAGTGCTGTCGTCGTTGTCGTGTCGCCCCCCACGGCCCTTACTGTAGCTGCCGGGGGTTCTGCCTTCACCCAGTCCGGTGCACAGTGGGAATGTTGCACAATGGGCCAGGAACGTTTAGGGGTGTCCGCAGCTGGGTGTCTGCCGCCAGGGTACAGCTGAGAAAAGGCATAGGCACAAGCCGCGGCTCCCCGCGCAGACACGAGTGGAATCACACATGAGGTGGCGGCGGGACCTGAGACAGCTCCTCCTTTTCGCTTGCAGAATTTTAAGGCGGGATGTGACAGAGGTTTGGTTGGGTTTGTTGGGGTTTTTTTTCTTTTTTTTTTTTTCTTTTCTTTTCTTTTTCTTTTTCTATTTTTTTTAATGTGGAAAACGATTAGCTTGACACAAATGAAGCTCGCCCGCCTCTTGTTTGCCAAACAGGCTGTTGGCAATGTGCAAACAGGCTTTCACCCCGGCGCAGTGTCCCTGCTCTCCTTCTGCCGCCCGGCTCCAGCCCTGGCCGCCGCACTCTCCTCTTCCTCCTGCCCCTGCCCTTGCCAAGCCTCTGCCCCGCCGCACCTCCTGGCCCTGTAATATTGCTTGATTACTATCTCCCCGTTGCCCTTAATGCACGATCCCGGTTTCTGTTCAGCCTCGGAATAAGAAGTCACACATACACTACTAAACCGACGTGTGGAGAAAGCTCGTTGGGGGCTGAGAGGGCCTATTGACTGCGGCGCTGCAAAGAGACAAAGCTGGGGGCTAGTGGAATCAGATGCAGCCCTTAATTAACACCATCTTAAATAGTCCAACAGGCACTGAAGACAAAGTTGAAGAAAGACTTTAAGGCTGAGTGCCCCTCGACAAGCTCTCTTTTTTTTTTCCCTCGTGTCATTCAATATTTAATGCACTGTGCTTGTAATGCTACTACTGGTGCTCCTTTCTCAGCAAGTACATTATTTTTTCACGGTGCCCATGGCCAGGGAAAACCCTTTAGGCAAAGAAAATCAAAATGTTTGTTGTTTTGGATGACTTATAACTCTTGTTTAACACAAGCACTTTCAAGAAAGTATAACAAGCGCAGCCTCTAAAGCAAACAACGAAATCCTTGTGACAGAGTCGGACACAAAAAGCACATTGTGTTATGGACTATCCCTTTTCTCTCCTGCTAGATGGGCGCCTGTCTGAGGCTGAACACCACGATGCCATTTTACTTTTGAACTATTGTTTTTGAGTTATGCCATGTGGTCAAAAGGAGAAGAAGGGAGGTTGTTTCCAAGCTCATAAGACAAACGAGTTGTCTTTCATTGAACTACCCCAGAGTTCCTTTAAAACGAGGTTTAAATGTCACCTCCATGTTTTTAATGGACACAGGGCTTCAGGGGCGACCCTTCAAAGAGCCTTCGTAATAAACGACCCTTATTAAATATGTCTCTGCCTGGGAAAATCACTGGGCAGAGGAGAAAAAAGTGGGGTGGGGGAAGGAGAGGCACAGCGATGCCAAAGGAGCTCCGCCGTCCTCCCCCCGGCCTCTCCCCCCCCTCCCCCCACCCCCCCCCCACCCCGCTACCGCCGGGGCCGGGCTGGGTTGGAGGAGCGGTCCCGCTCCGGGTGCCTGCCGCCGGGCGGAGCGAGGGGGCCAGGGGCTGGAGAGGGGAAGGATACACTCGCTTCCCGCTCTCGTCCCAAACACCCTTTTCTCCCTCCCACCCCCCCAAAATAAGAGGCTGAGTGAAAGGTTGGGGTGTTTTCCTCCTGACTTCTTTTTGTCCTTAGGAGAGCGGCGTCTGCGAGTCTGAGCTGGGAAGTTACTGATTTGCAGGCTGCATGTTAAGGCAGCCCATGTAAGTAATTTCTGCGGGCATCCCGGCAAAGGAGAACAAATCGCTGACAAAGGCGAGCCCTTTCAATTCAGCAGCGTCGTTAGGGAAACCAAAAAGTATTCTTCCTATAATAAGTTCCACTTCAAAGGATTTCTCATTCAACGGTGACTGCTTCGCACTTTTATTAAGTCCGGGCTTTTTCACTTGGCGGAATCATCTGTTTGGTTATTTTTCATCGTGTTTATTTTTCACCATTCACACAGTACTTGTATTAAATAAACAAAGAACAATCGCTCTGCAAATAAAAGTGCTTAGGTGGGGGGAAAAAAAAGAAAAAAAAGGAGTGAGGGGAAGATGAGGAGGAGGAGAACTAGAGATTGAGCTTCTTCCCCGCTTATTTGTTTATCTGCTGAAGTTGGGGAAGGGGGGGTTCCCAAAAAAAAAAAAAAGAAAAGGGAGGTCGGAGAGATGCTAAAAAATATGAGATATGATGAAGTGAAAATTGACTGCGCTAACACGGCATGAAACTAAAGGTCAATGCAACTGTATCTTAATAGAGTGTCTCGAATCGAGGTGGACTATTTTAAATGCAGCTTGCTTTTGCTTTGCTCATTGCCATAGCAATCCTAACGCTCCATGTTGATGTACCATAAAAGCAGTAGTTTGAATTTCAAAGAACCTGCCTTTGAACTTCTCCCTGCCTGATTAGGCACTTGCGTGGTGTGTGTGTGAATGCGGGAGCGTGGTTGTGTGTGCCGGCGGTGCGCGGGATGCGGGGGGGAGCGTGGGCAGCCCCCCGCCGGGGTTTGGGTGTCCGAGCCAGGGGGAAGCGTGTATGTGTGCGAGTTGGGTTCATGTCTGCGTCCGTGTCTGTCTCCGTGTCCGTGTGTGTCAGCACACTCTCCGACCCTCATTGCTCTACCTGGAAATATTTTTTTCGGGGGAGGGGGGTAGCTGTCCATCCTTCCCAGTGCTCCCTAGCAGCACGTAAATGCGGATAACCCCCCTAAAATCATCGTTTCTCCCTCATCACTGCTCCAAAATCAAAGCAACAGCCTGCCCCGGTGGGGAGGCCTCCCTGCTCCCCACACCCCCACCCCCAGGGTGTGGGGGGTGCATTGGGGTTGCAGCTCCGCGGCTCTCTGCCGAGAGCTCTCCTGCTTACGGACCATCAGGCACCACACCACCCCCTCTCAAAGCCATTTCCCACACTCCTGAAATTTCTTAGCCCCTTCAAACTCCGCTAACGCCGGTCTAGCCTTTAAAGGTCCGAGCGCCAGCACTAGTGTGTGGCGAGATGTCTCCCAGCCCGGATTACAAAGGTAGATGATTTAAACAGTGTTTGCTAGGACCACGTTTCGCCTAGGAAAAGATGAAGTCTTTGATGATGGCCAACTCGGTGTCAATAAGTGGCTTTCTTTGAGCCATATTCAGATGGGAACGTCTTGCTTGCCAATTGCCATAGAAATCTTAACACACCATGAAGATTGTCCAAGCGCCAAGCCTTCCGTTCTGGGCTAAATTACTTTGAAGTGGAGCAGGACGTGCACTGGTCAATGTTAACTCTATAGGGCGGGCAGGGAACACTAGGAGAGGGAGGCTTGGAGAGGGGGGAAGCAGAAAATAAGAAGGGGAAACTTGTTTTAGACACTCTATACAAGGTTCTGCTCATTGTCAGATATCTTTTATCTTTTATATTTCCCATGAATGATTCATGTCTCAGTGGCTTTGTGTCGCCCTCCTTTTCACAAGAAACTTCATTAGGGAGCTATAAGTTTTCCCATTGATTGGAGCCTTCATTTATGAGTGTTTTTCTGCTTCGTGTGTTGGTTATTGTCATTCTGCTTGAAACAACTCTTTGCAACCTGTTTCACCTTTACCACATTTAACAAAACTGACTTAAAAAAACACTCTAACCTTTTGGTGAAACTATTCTTGACATTTTGACCAGTAATTTTCTAGCACTGGTAAATTACAAAGGGGCGGTGGTTTCATTCTGGGATAGGTTCATTTACTACTTAATAATAATACTATTAATACTACTACTAATAGTAGTAGTAGTAGAATAAGAAGAGGAAGCAGAAGAAGAAGAAGCAGAAGCAGAAGAAGCAGAAGAAGAAGAAGAAGAAGAAGAAGAAGAAGAAGAAGAAGAAGAAGAAGAAGAAGAAGAAGAAGAAGAAGAAGAAGAAGAAGAAGAAGAAGAAGAAGAAGAAGAAGAAGGAGAAGAAGAAGAAGAAGTGGTAGGAATCTTAGAGCATGCTGACACACTAATACTGGCCAAAACTTTTCCCAACAATGGTTTCATTCAATTTTCCTCTCAAAACAAGAGACGTGTGTCCACACTCAGATCCTGAAAACTTCCCCGTAACCCTTCCTTCCAGTGATTTTTGTGGCGTTATTTCTCGCCTGAGTTGTCTCTGTTTCAAAATAATCTGTGTCACACCATTTTGCCACTATGTCTTCTACTGATGAGTAGTGCTATTTAACTCCCTAGGATCTGCCAGAGGACACTGCCAAGAATTTTCCCCCCAACAGAAATATTAACATTTTAATGTATTTGATTTGATACTTTGATTAACTGTGCATGAGAGATATTAAGAATAATATGCATATAAATGCCTGGCTTTTGTCTGTATTATCCATCTATCCATCCATCCATCCATCCATCCATCCATCCATTTGTCTATCTATCTGTCTCTCCCTCTTTTCCCCCATGCATGGAAAGCCAGGAGCACCCAATTGCTCCATCAGGAGGAGGCATCCACCAATCCTACTTCCCCTGTACACACTCCCCTCCATCAGCCCACATGATTTCCAAGGGCAGACACCGACGGCAGCAAAGCAGCAGCAGCGAGGGAAGGGCGTGCTGGCAGGCCCAGGAGCACCCTTCGTCTGAGGGGCACAAACCAAAACACACAGCTGAGGGACAATAGGTGTTACACTTTTCGATGAGGAAAGACAGAATATTTCAGCCGCCCTCCCGGTGTTGTAAAGCTATGACTGTGTCTGATTCTACACACTGACCCTCGGGGAAGGGGTGGAGATTGTTGTGTTTTGGTCTGTCTCTGCCCCTCGTCTGTCAGTAAGGCACATGCAATACATAGAAATAACATTTTTATTAATTTCCATGATATTTTTTCTTTTTCTTTTTCTTTTTTTTAAACGGGGTTTACAGAGATGGAAAAATTAAATTAGTATTATTTTATTTAGGAGGTATCATATGTCATAAAACTGATGGGCAAGTGTGTGACTCTACGTGTAGCAAGTACATAAAAATAGTGATATATCCCCCCGAGCCATAGTTTATAAACCCTGCCATGTAGTAATGTATAGTGCAATCTGTTGTTGAGAAAAAAATGCATAAATTAAAAGGTTCATTTATAAATCAGCACCAAAAATATCTCTAATAAGATTACATTTACATAAATTATTATTTTTAAAGTCCATACCTTACTTTATTGTTTATACTTATTCAAATGAGTTTCGAAAAACGAATAAAAAAGCAAATCGAATGCATTTTTAAAAATTATTGTCTGTTCAAGTTTTCTGTTTGCTTTTAAAGTAACACCTGCTTCTTTAGATCCAACACAACAACATGAAAACAATGTTTAAAGGCTTCCAGAGTGACAGCACCATGCACTGTACTAATAATATAATATCTCTATGAACTATATATAAATATATACATATATCAGCACCAACACACCGCACGGAGGACATGCAGGAAGAGTCTGTTTCACATTACATCGTTCATTCAAGTAACCAGAAAAATACGTTTTGGGGGGGTTGTTTTGTTGTTGTTGTTTAAAAAAAAAATAAAAAACAAACCACCACGGTATCATAAACAACAATCTATCACCAAAATCAATAAGAGTATTCTTTGGTGTGCTCCGTATTCATCCATAAGGGGGGGGGGGGGAAAGATAGACAAAAAAAGAGAAAAGACTATGTCAGAAAATAAATTAATTCGACTGTACAAAATAATCGCGTTCACGTACACGTTATTACAATGACAAGACGACATCCACCATTCACGACACACAAAACACATTTCCACAGGCCCTGGGGGAGGGGAGGGAGGCTGCCGCTTCTCCTCTGGGGTCTCTGAGGAGGAATTAGTGCTCTTTAGTTTATCTGCGCCCCGCTCCTGACGGACGGGCGATGGGCCTGGGTATGTATCCCTCCCGCCATCGGCTGGGACTCTGGGGAGACAGGGGGGTGGAGCTGGGTGGGCACCCCGACACCATCCCGTTTCCCCACCCCCCGTTTCTTTCCCAGTACCTAAGGTCCCCTCCTCCCAGGTGACTGCCCGGCCACCACAGGGGGATACTGAAAAGCAAGAGTGCGGCAGGCAGCAGCTCGGCAGAAGAGAGGAAATAAACCATATATTATGGGGGTTATATATATATATACGATTATATATATATATATATATGGTTTACATATGTATATGTATTCATAATTTTAAAAATAAGTCCCCTTAGTCCCCCTAGTTCCCCTCCCCTTCGGCAGATGCCTTGCCCGGGGGGAGCTGCTCCCCCTCCCAAATACGAACTGACTCCACACAGTGCTGGGGGAAGCAAGAGAAAAAGTCTTCCTCTGCGAGACCAGCTTTAGGAAAACAATAACCAGAGTAATAATAATACCAACCCAAATAAAAGGAAAATTGACTGTCAGTTTTCGTGTGTTTTTAAAAACAAACAAACAAACAAAAAGTATCACAGCATCGCAGTTGTCAAATAGCAGCGGGTTTCTTTTATTCTCCAGCTACGTTTTAGGAGCCATACACGTACAAACCGTGGTGGAGCAGTAAGGCAGTGCTGCAGCTTTTTTCTTTCCTTCCCTAAATCGTTTTCACACCCTTACGGCTAAAGGAGAAAGAAAGAGGGCTGCAGAAAAAATGCTGGGTGCAGGTGGGACTCCAAGACTCGAGAGAGAAACCAACAATTACAAAGGAGGTGAACTGCAAGAGGGGAGGAGAAACAAAATTAATTTATTTCCTTTTATTTTAAGGGAGGCATAACATGTCTTCGACCAGCTGGAGCTCCAGCAGGTGCCGCTTTGCAGTCTGAAGGCCGCTGCAAACCTAGGTCTCTACCCTGGCTGAGGAACAGGCTCCGGGATGGCAGCTAAAGGATTTAAGAACCACTCCAGGGGACGGCAAGGCTCTGACAGCTCGCAGCCTTCCACCGTCTCTCTCACTTGTCAAGGGCAGCACGGTATGGGCAAGGTGGGAGCCGAGCAGATCCCTTGGTACTATTACCCTGCAAAGCGTGTGTGTCTCGGGTCGCTGGGATGGCCCCAGCGTGACGTTACTGAGGCTTTTTCTTACCAAAACGGGGGGGGGGGGGGGGGGGGGGGGAATAATCCAAGTCTCTTTAATTAAATTAGTTACCGTACAAACACCATAGGGTTTTGTACATGGAATAAATAGCGCGAGCCAAACCTGACGGCACTTCCACACCAGCCCCCGTGCCAGCGCGGTGGAGCCGGGGCCGCCGGCAGCGTGGCTCGGCTCAGCACAACACGGCACGGCTTGGCGCAGCACGGCTTGGCCCGGCTCCCTAGGAAGCTGTTCTGCCCCCCGAGGTCCTGTGGGGCTCGTCCTCCTCGGAGGCTGGGGAGGTGTCGCGGCTGGCGGGGGTACGGGGCCGGCGGGGAGCACCCCCGGCCTGGCAGACATACCACTCGCTGAGGTTGGTGACGGGTGGGGATAGGGCTGCGGCGCGGCCGCGGGGTGGCTCAGAGGCTGGGTCGGCCTCGGGGGGCAGGGGGCCGTCGGGGGTCCCGGCCGCCGGGTAGCCCTGGGAGCCTGGAGGTGGAGAGGGCGTCGGGGACTTGCAGTGGATCTTCATGTGCTTCCGCAGGGAGCTGGGGTGGGTGTAGGACTTGTCGCAGCCGCGGATCTTGCAGTAGTAGGGCTTGTCGGAGGTATGGACATGAGAGTGCTTCTTGCGGTCGCTGCTGTTGGCGAACTTCCTCTCGCAGCCGTCGAACTCGCACTTGAAGGGCTTCTCCCCTGCCGGGACACAGCAACGGCATCGTTACCGGCGGGCAGGCGGGAGGGGCACGGCCCTGCCCGCATTCTGCCCGCACCCCGCCCGCAGCAAGGCCGCTTGGTGCAGGCCCTCCGTAGTACAGCCTCCGGAGGCGAGCATCAGGGCACAGCCTCTCCTTCCTTCTGCCCCTCTCTCCCCTACCCCGCCCCCGACAGTCGTGACATGCCCCAGGCCTCCGATTTTCCCCTTGTGTTTCGCAAGGTGAACTGTGTGGCTGGAGAGCTCCGGGCCCTGCCTTGTTTGCCCTCTGCGACGCTGCCCTCGCATACGAGAAACTTTCATTACCGCTCTAATGACCAAGCCCAAACAAAACTCCTCAATGCCTTCGAGGGCTGGCGTTTGACGGCAGCCTGGCTCGCCTGGCATCTCTCCTGCGTAATCCTTTTACAGTGGGGCACTGCGCTGCGGGAGTAATTAGTTTGGGGAAAAGGAAAACAGCACCTGTTTAAGCGTCCCAATGGAAAGAAGGAGCACCCAGCAGCCCGTACTGTGAACCTGAAGGCTGAAGAGGATCACTCGGACGCTAGTGATGATAGCAGTAGCTAGTTACCTCAGACTGACTTGGGTCTAAAAATCTCCGGCCGACGTATTTTAAGACATTTACACATTGCTTAACAGTTAAAGGGGTTGTGAAAGTCAGCCCAGGGCGGGTTCGCCTGGCGTACCTTTCACCACCCACCCACATCGCCCACCCCCAGCTCCTGACCCTACCATACCCTGGGATGTATATGTTCTGGCACATATAGCCGTGCCCCGGACCGACCTTTGCCCACAGTTCCCGAGCAGGGCTGAGTAAATGCCTATTGCTGAGAGACTGGGGTGAGGGGGGGGAACGAAGAAAGAAGGGGCGGGAAGGGGGGGGCGTAAGGCACCAGATCCTTATACTGCTCACAGACTGGAGTTTCTCAACTGCAACTTTTTCTTTCCCTGCCATACTACACGTCAGCATGGAGCAGACAAACCTACACAGAATATCCTTGCAATGATTACCACGACTCAAAAATGCTGGTGGTTTAGTCATGGGCTACACGTGTTTTCAGATCTGAGCTCTTCGAAATAACACAGGAGCAATCAGTGGACTTTTTTTTTTTTTAAATTTACTTCTCTTCCCGTTTGTAAAACTGCCTCAACGCTTAACAAAAGAATGATGGGGGGAGAATACTTTTACTCTTAAAAGCTAGCTATTCCTCCTCGAATGTTGCTATAGAAACATGTGCCACCGCGTCAACTTTTTCGCCTACCAGCGAAGTGGTAGCTGGAGGAAAAATAAGTTTATATTTAAAAAAAAAAAAAAAAAAAAGCTAGGAGAATCTACCTCGCGGGTTTAAAGTGGAGCGTGGATGTTCATGGAAACCCCCGTATGCTCCCGTTCCCACCGAAACAAATCTTACTTCGTTTGTTCATTATTTACTCTTTCTCTCTCTCTCCCTCTCTCTCTTTGTTTTTTTCCTTTTTTTTCTTTTTTTTTTTTTTTTAACAAAACGAACCTCCCGGACGGTTTGGCCGATTTATATCTGAGTTACTTCAAGGATGTGGGCTCCCACATCCCGCTGCCGCCAGCGGCCCGCAGAACCCTCCAAGTGCAGACCTCCTGGTTCCGACCCATCGGGCCAAACCTCATTCTCTATAGTTGGGGCTTTAGGAAAGTGACTTTCTCCGTGGAATCACTCGTAGGCATCGTCCCGGGGGCTGTGCACGCCTCGAGGGGCAGGGGGAGAGTACTCCTCTCCTCCGACCCCCTCGGAAGTGCACAGGCCGTGGGCAGCTCCTCCTCGCCAACCTCCGAATAGAGACAACTCCAGTTCCACACAAATCCAGGAGTGGGGAAGGGCCGGGAGAGTCCATGGCACGCTGACGAGGGCGTCACGTCAGAGCTTAACCGTTTATAGATGGTTTCAATCGAAGGAAGGGGGAGAAACGCCGGTGGCCGTACTCCTCCCGGCAGAAGCAGGGTTGGCTGCGGGGGGGGGGCAAGAAAAGGGTTTGGGATCACTTTTTTTTTTCGGAGGGGGAGGACGAACTTGCAGGTAGGAATTGTCGGAAAAGCCTGGCAATCCTGAGCATTGTCTCCAGCGAGGGGGCAGGGATTTTGCAGGAGGAGGGGATTCCCACCGCCTTTAGGGTACGTCGGGGTTGGAGACAGTGATTTGTCCCCAAAATGAAGAAGCTGCAGGTCTCGGTGTGTAGCTCCCGAGATGGTGCTCTTGATGAAAACGGGGGGGAAATACAATCTAAACAAACCAAACACCTCCTGAACTACCGACATACCCTTTTTCCTGTAGAGTTACCATAAACACAGAAAATCACCTAATGATAGAAATACGGGTTATTATTTCCCACCTTCACAAAAAAAATACTCGTTGCAAACGAATAGTTTGTCAATGTTTCCTGCTCCCAGGCTGCACATAACTAAATTAAAGCTGAAGCGGCGAAGTTACTGTAGTCAATTTGATAGGGACTAGCAGAAGGTTTGAAATCCCTCGTCCACCCCAGAGCTATGCGTGGGGAAAAAACAGCTTCCTCGCTGCACTTCGTCGGGCCGAGCTGTAATTTTAGAGAGCCATTGCCCTCCACACCATGCCCTGAGGGTTGCTTTGTTGCAGCTGTCCCTTCTGCATAGTTCTCTCCCGTGGGCTCATGCAAAGGCACCCTCCCGTGGACTGTGTACCCCTCGAGAGATCAGGGGAGAAGGTCCCACTCTCCGCAGACCCCTCGAGGAGAGAACAGCTCCTGGGAAGGTGCGGGTAGCCCTCGGCTGCAAACTCCCTCGAATTACTTTTGCAGTGCTCCACGTACCACGCATGGGCCTTGGGATAATGCTCTCCCACATCTCTGAACTGCAGACTCTACCCAATGTGTATTTAAATTATATAAGGGGGTCCTCTTCCCACTGAATCCCTCTTTTCTGGACTAGCTCTTTCCTCCCACTTGGAACTGGGATGCAAAAGTTGAGTACCCTAGAAAGTTCCGCGGTGAAGTTTTGTTTTCCAGACAAAGAAAGATGGGGAAAGTTAGATAACAAAAACACTGCTCTCCAGTATTTAACTCGTTCCGTGGTGCCGTTAACACAACAATCCCCAAAAATGTCTCAAGCACCCTCATAGGACAAATTGACCCCCCAGCCCCGGCTCTGGTCGCAGTGAGTTGGGCATCCTCAGATGTCCCCAGCTATATATGAGGTTATGCACAACATATTCTAGAGATAACAATCTATAATCTTTTCCGCCATGGACCATTTGGTTTTACATCGGAACAACACGTTGCACGGACGCCGCTTTTCTCTTCCCGAGCAGCGCACAATAAATCAAGAAAGCAATTACAGCAACTCCACTTCCTTAAGTGTCCTCCAAGGAATAATATTTGTCTAGCACTATAAATCCTGCCTTCATTTCTTTGCGGCAGAGTTTTTACGCCCAGATCGAGAGGCATATTTCGAGGGTGGAGGGAAAGAAGGAGAAAAGATAGAAGGGGGGAAAAAAAGATAAGTGAAAAACAAACACGTTGAGAAAAGACTCAAACGCTTAAAACGCACCCAGAGCTCCTCCGGGAGCCACGCGCCGGGCCCAGCCTGCCCCCCGGGGTATTCCCCGGGCGTGCCGCTCCCTCCTCCCGCAGCTCCCGCTTCGCTAAATCGCGCCAGGCAGCCCAGATTGCTTTGAAGTTTCCTCCTTAGATCCACAGAGAGAGGCGTTCTTCAGCGAGCGCCTTCCCCCGCCCTGCTCCCTCCTCCGCGTCTCCGCGGGGCAGCCCCGGGAGCTGGTTCAGCGCCAGTAGCCCCGGCAGCTTCGGTAGTACCGGCAGTAACAGCAATCTCGGTAGCAGTGGCGGCGACAGCCGCAGTAGTCCCCGTATCATCGGTAGTCCCCATCGTAGCGACAGCCCCGTTGCGAGGGTAGCCCCATCAGCGCCGGTCACAGGAGCAGCCCTGATGGCGAGGGCAGCCGAGCAGCCCCCGCAACATCGGAGCCCGCAGAGCAGGGGAACTGCGCCCCCAAGAGCCCCCGCGGCCCCGTCTCCTTCGGGCCAAGCGACCCGCTCTCGGCTCTTCCTCGCTGCCAGAACCGGCAGGAAAAGCAGAACTGCCGTTCTTCTCGGGTGAGGGCCGCCAGGCTAGCCCCCCCGGGGTGCCCCGGGTATGGACGGCGTGAGCCGGCTCGGTCCGTCTCTGATGTTCTGTCTTCCGCCGGAGCTTCCATTTATCTCCCACCGGTCAGCTCGCTATTTATTACTCAGTGTATTTATCCGGTGGTGCCGAGATGCGGGTGTTGGAGGGGGTGGGGAGGGAGCTGCCCAAGATGTGGGGGGAGAATAGGGACGGGACACGTGTGTGCAGGGGCCGGGTGCGTGTGCGTGGCCGGGGGTGCGTGGCCCGTCTGCTGCCGAATTACTTATTCATGAAAAAGTCACATGTCCGGCGGTGCGTAGGAGAGGGGAAAAAGAGGGGGAACGGGAGAAAGAAACGGGGGAGGGAGAAAAAAAAAAAAAAAAGGAGGAAGCCCTTAGAGCCGAGGGAGGCACCCACCTGTATGAGTCCGCTTGTGGATCTTGAGATTTTCTGAACGGGCGAAGACCTTCCCGCAGCCGGGGAAGGGGCAGGGAAAGGGCTTCTCTCCCGTGTGCACTCGGATGTGGTTGATGAGTTTGTATTTCGCTTTGAAGGGCTTGCCTTCCCGGGGACACTCCTCCCAGTAACACACGTGGCTGTTCTGCTCGGGCCCACCGACGTGCTCCACGGTGACATGGCTCACCAGCTCCTGCATCGTGCTGAAGGTTTTGGAGCAAGGTTTCCTATTGCCCGGTGGCGGCGGCGGAGGCGGCTCGCGGTCGATCCACTTGCAGATCAGCTCTTGCTTTATGGGCTGCCTCATGTACCGCAGAAAGGCCCCGGCCGCCGCCGCCCCGACGTGGGCATGGTGGTGGTGATGGTGGTGGTGGTGGGGATGGTGCGGATGCCCGTGGCCGGCTGCCGCCGCTGCTGCCAGGTTGAGGTTGACTGAGCCGTAGCCCTGCAGCGCCGAGGAGGAGGCAGCAGCGGCTCCATAGTGCGCCTCGGCGCGTCCGTAGAACTCCCCGGCGGCGGCCGCCGCCAGCCCCAGGCGCATCTGCCCGTTAAGCGGCGGGTGGCGGCCGGCGGGAGCACCCTGCTCACCCGGCGGCGGAAAGGCGGCGTGCGCGCCGTCGGGCGCACCGTAGGTGCCAGCGGCCGAGATGAAGACGCCGTGGGGCGGCGGGTGAGGGAGGTGAGGGGAGCTGGCAGGCGGGTGCTGCTCGCCCAGCGCCCCGTGCACGGCGGCGGCGGCGGGCAGCTCCCGCCGCAGGAGGAAGTCCCTGCCTGCCGCCCCCCCACCCGACGGGTAGCCCGGGAGGACGGCGGGCGGCGCGTAGGCGGCGGCGGCTGCGGTAGTGGCGGCGGCGGCAGCAGTGGCGGCGGCAGCGGTGGTGGCGGCGGGTGCGGCGAAGGCGGCGGCGGCGGCGGTGAGCGCCTCGGGCGTGAGCTTGAGGGCGGAGGGCTGCGCCATGTGCTCGGGTCCGAGCGGCGTAAGGGCACCGCCGGGGTCGCCGCCCGCGTCCCCGGGGTGGAGGTGGGCCGCGTGGTGGGGGTGGACGTGGTGGTTCCCCAGCCCCGGGAAGCCTGTCATGTTCTGGTGAGGTTGGGGCTGAGACGCTGCCAAATCCGCTAATCTCAGTGTCGGGTTCCTCTTGCTCAAAGGGGGCTCCATAACGACACAGCCAAGCCCATCTACGCTCGCTGTTGTTATTTTTTTCCCTCTACCCGCCTTCAAAAACATGTATATATTAAGCGGCTCTTTAACTTCTTTTGTCTGCGCTCCTAACTCCGCGCATCCCCGGTCCCGCTCTGGCCGCCCGCGATTGGCAGAGCCCTCACCACACACTTCAGCAGCGCGGTGGGAAACACTGCTCGGACACGGCACCGGAGGGATTGGACAGATCCCGATGATTGGCAGCGGCTGGGGCTGCGCGATTGGCTCGCTTTCAGGCCGCCGGCGCAGCGGGGATCCGCCCCCGCCGCCCCAACCCCCCCAAACACTTACCTCCCCCCTCCCGCGCCGCCCCCCGAAGTTGCACTTGAAAAACTTCGCGCAGTGCCCGACGGGGCGCACCCGCCACTCCACGCATCCACACTACGCGCCCCGCCGGCAGCGGGCAGCAGCGGGCAGCAGCTGCCGCTCCCCCAGCGCCTGACAGGAAGGCCGGCTCGGAAGCACTGTGCTGCCGTGTTTATGTTTGAGGGACCGCGGGTTTTCTCTCCTCGCCTCGGAGAAACCCACGCGGGGCCGAGGCTGTGTGTGCTCATGTCCCAAGCAGGAGGATGAAGGCAGCGCGAAGGGAAGGCAGCCAACGTCTTCCTAAAACAGAAGGGGAAAGGGGGGAGGGGAGAAGAATTTCTTTCCTTTAAAAAATAAATTAGTAAGCTGACGCGGGGAGAGGCAAGCAGCACATGTTAGGGAAAAGTTTTGGGAGCCTGAGTTCGGCCGTGTAGTTGAGGGTTTCCTCCTTCTGAGGTGCCTCTCAGCCCCTTCCCAGGCTTCCTATTGGAGAAACTCGCCCCATGCCCATCGGGGGGCTGCCAGTCTTAACTGAGCAACGGCAAAACAGGGACGAAAACGCCGCTGTTAAATGCCCCGGAGCATCGATGTCCCTCGACTCTTTTGGGCTGCCAGGGAGAGAGAGGGGAGGCGGGCTGGGAAACAAGAGTCTCCGTCTAGGAGGTGTCTGCTAGAAGCTGCTGATCTCGAGAAAAAAGGAAGGAAAATTAGGGGGAAACCCTAAAGAAGAGAGCTAGAAGGGGAGGAAGGGCAGGAAGGAGAAAGATCACCCCTGGGGTGCTGTGTGTGTAGGTCCTGGAAGTGAAGCTCTTTTGGAGTGCCAAAATTGCCCCTTCAGCACAAAGGAGGATGCTGCCGTTTGGGGTTGCCGAAAAGGCAGGGCTGGGGCTTTCCCTGACAAACAAAAAGAGGGAAAATAGCATTGCCCTGAGTTTTCTTTGGAACCTTGGGAAGAGAGGCGGCCTTTATTGATATGTCATCTTCTCTCCTAAGGCTGTTGGTGCTCCTGGGAACTCCTGGCTCTCCGGCACTCCCTTTAAAATGCGATCAGGGTTTGCCTGCCCTTCCCCGCTTGCGGACAGCGAGGGACGCTCCTCCATCACGCCAGGAGAAGAAAAGGGGAGGAGGATACCAGCGGACACCCACCCCCCACCCCCGCCACCCACCTCAAGGCTACCCAGTCCCCTTGACCAAACTAAATCTGCGTGTCCCTTCCTCAGCCCCTTGCCGATACACGTTCAAAAGAAGTCCGACCTGGTCCTGCATGCCCTGGGCCAAGTTCCAGTCCTCTTCTACTCCCTCCCACCGCTACTCACCTGGGGAAAACTCTCAGGATTTGGCTCACGGCTGCCAAAAGGGGGCAGGGGCTGTATCTCAGAAGTCGTCCCCACGACAAGCCACGGCTGCCCCCAGCACCCAAGAGGGAGCAAGACCAAACGGTGCCCTCCCCACGGGAGCCGAACGGGTGCTCATGGCTCTCCTGGACGGGATGGGGGTTTCAGTGATGCTGCAAGGCAAGGAACGAGAATAAATAATCTCTGGGGTTTTAAAAGGGACTGCTCGATGGGTTTATTGCACAGTAAAAAATTATCTCAAACTAGCCGTACGTCTATGCGGGTATCTATATACATATTATACATATATTTTCTAAACATGCATGGCGGGGGTGCCCCCCTCCAATTCTGGGCACGTTGCTGGACGGAGGTCCCAAAATCTCCTGGTGTGACGGGAGGTGCCGTGGAGGTGAAGAAGTGGAGCACGGCTCCGCGGTACCTTGTGCATGCTTCCTTGTCCCTCTCTTGTTAAACGCAGCGTAATATGTATCTGTTATCGATTTAATATGTCTTAATTAAAGTATATCCCCCCGATAAATTTCTTTTTATGAAGGGTTATAAAACAAAGAAAATATTTTATAGCTGGGTAATAGGGGGCTGACCTGTAACTGTGGGGAGGGGGTGGCAGAGACTCACGTGGACAATTGCCTATTTTAAGGATTCACTGCAAACGCCGGGAAGCAAAGGTAGCTGCGTGGGTCGGGACGGTTTTGGACAGTGGTTTCGGGCCGTGAAAAAATTCAAGTCCAATTAGCACACCGATCCTAGCTCAGGCACAGGTTACCGCAGTATAAGGAGACGGGTGGTGCCACCGTAGTCTCCAATCTCCCCAAACTCCCGGCAGCGCCCGTCGGGGGTCCGACCCGCGCCCTACTCTCGCGGTGCAGCCGGCAGCAGAGCCCTTCCTCCGTGCCCTGCTCGCAGGCAAACCCGCAAAGGGACACCGGGGAAGCCTGCAGAGGCGAGGTAAAAGCCTGGAAGCCCTCAGATACATTTCGTAAGGGTTCCTCTAGAAACCGAGCTCAGGCTATCGTCTCCAGGAGGTGTTTGATTGTAAAAAATGTTGTGCTATAAGTCACATTATGTAAATGAATGCTAATGATCATGAACACCATTTACAAACAATCATCTTTAATGCACGTCTTATTGATAGTTAGGGAGCGGGGAGCAATATTTTATGACGTGTGAAACATTCTTCTGGGGAACCATTAGAAAGTGAGCGTGGTTGCTGCGCTCCTCGGCAAGCCCTCCAAATCTCCCCAGATCTGCTAAAATATCTTACCACCCTCCCGACACGTCGTGGGTGGTTTTCTTCTCTCGTGGGGCTACCTTGAGGCGTGAGGGAGACTGTGGTGCGGATCCTGGCTCTGGGTTCCTCCAGTGGCAGGCAGGATCGTCTAAAATCACAGCCCCCCAGTACCCCCTCTCACCATCCCGTCATGGGGACAGCACTGAGGAGATGGGACCACGGGTGAGATGGTCATGGCTGCCCACGTGCAAGAAGTGGAGAGAGTGAGATGATTTGACGGCGAGGGAGGTTCCCCGCCCCTCCTTTCTGGAGGGGATCAGGGGATGGATATTTTATGCCCTTAAAAATAAACTTCTCCTGCGCCAATAAACGCCCCCTTCTCAATCTCCTCTGCACCCAAGAAGGAGCCCAGAGGCTGGAACATGGCCCCAAGAGGGTATCGGCACCATGCCCGCTGTCGGAGCTGCTGCGGCTGACAAGGCGACCGGGACCAGGACACGCCACACGTTTGAGATGGGGACTTAGAAGCAAAAATCTGGGAGCTGCTGTTTTCAACATGCACCTCGCCAGGGAAAGAGGGGGGCTATTCTCGCACATCCCCTTTGGGGATTTGTTCAAATAGGAAAAAAAAAAAAAAATTTCCACCTTTATATATGTGTGTGTGTGTGCGCGAGACAAAGAGATAGAGACAGCCTCAGGAAACTCAGGACAAATTTTTGCACTGTGCTCTTTCTTCCCCCACCTTCCACTCTCCCTGTAGCTGAACGTCACCGTTGGAAGAAGCTGTTGAGATAAATCAAATAGTGACACTTTGACGGCTTTACTTGTATAAGCAATATGGTTACCATATGGCACTGTTATTTATGAATGACAGTATAAATTGTATTACAAAGTCCATCGCCCTTTACCTGTGACACTTCTCTCCCGCCCGTAACGTTTATATGGACATCTCCAGACGAAAAACGATGCATCTAATAAAACTCTGTGTAGCTGCTACATTTTAGGGGCGTCGCGCTCGGTCTGTACCGGCTGCGCAGCAGGGCGTGCAGGGGAGCGAACGCGAGGAACGCAAAATACTCGGCGCTGAGCTGCAGCTGGGCAGAGCAGGGACACCGGCTGCCGCTCGGCCGATATTCCCGGCCTGGCAACCAGCGCCAGGCTGTTCCTTGCGCCGTCCGCTTCACGCCATCGCCGACGAGAGAGAGCTTTTATACGTCAGCTTCTTGTTTTACACACACATATACGTATGTGAGACGGAGAGAGCAGTAAGTATTAATGGCATGAAAGTGAAGTGCTCCTTTCTGAAGCCCCCGCCCTGCCTAGCGGGTTTTCATTAAAAACAAACTAATTAATAACAATAATAATTTTTAAAAACCCAAACAACAACAACAAAACCCCCCAACCACAACCAAGCAGCACATTTGAGAGTCACAGCTTTGGCTGAGATTTTCGTTCTTTCCCCTTTTTGCTTTTACATTAGACTGACAGTAAAAGCCTGACAAAGAACTTTTGTCCCAAAGCGTGTTTTACAGAGGGAGGCTTCAACACAACACATGTGGTCTTCACGGGTCATAGGTCGAACGGCCTAGAAGTGCCTCGGATCAGCACCATCAAAGGTAACCTGCAACTTAATATCCTGTTGATGAGCTTGTTGAATTTATGAGTGTCTGTGATACAGACAACGGTGCAAATGATTCCGCTCAATTGGCCTCTTCTTCCCCCGCTATGGGCTGGCTGCACATCCCCTCCCCGCCCCGCATCTCCTCCCTTTAACTCCGGGGAGAAGCGAAGGCTGAATTTGGAAAGAAAGCTCCTCTCTGCCCACCCCGGCCGGCCTTTCCACCTCTTTCCCCGGCGAGACTGCATCCTCCGGTGTCTAGAGAGGAGCTGGCTTCCTCACCCCTCACCCCCAGTCCGGGGGCTGTGACATCCGCCTGGGGAATGGGGTGAGAAAATTAGGGTGGTATATGCGTTCCAGTAGAAGGAAAAAAATTGCTCTAGCTCGTCTCTATAGTTCCTAACACCCCCACCCCCGCCTCCCCCCGCCTCGCTTCGCATCAGCAAGAATAAGAGCGGAGCACTTTTAAGGAAAATCTCGGAAAACTTACAAAGAGGGGAATGATTTCCCGGGAAGTCTGACGTGTGCTCTGCAGGTCTGGCACCTCCAGAAACCTGTTGAAAAACTTCTGTCAATAAACCAGTTTAGCACCGACTTTGACCGATAGCTTCCCTCTTTCGAGAGCTGTCGTGAGCCGAGGGCTGAGTTGCCGGTGCCCGATAAGCGAGTGCGGGGCGGGCTGCCGGTGCCTCTGCCCCCTCCACGCCCCTGCTCCCTTCCCTCGTTACCCCGTGACACAGGGAAAAAGGGGATTGCGGTTCAGAGGGAAAATAACTCTTCTTAGGAGGGACAGCAACGTGACTTTGAACTTGGATCAGCTCCTCTGCTTCCTGCAGAGAGAGTAGGGCTGGAGCCCTGAAAGAATAGCCGAGCGCGGCCAGCCTGCGGGGACTCCGGCTGGAATCCAGCGGGTCCCCCCCTCAAAGCGCCCCAGTGCCGGCGCCACTGAGCGAGCAGACAGTGGGGGGAGGCAAGAGGGCAGGAAAGAAAGGAAAGGAAAGGAAAGGAAAAAAGGAAAGGAAATAAGGAAAGGAAAGAAATAAAGGAAAAAACAGACGCGGGGGGGTGTATGTGTATGGGAGTAATGGAAGGAAAGAAAATTTAAAAATTGTTAAGAAGAAAAAGAAGGAAAGAAATAAAGAAATGTCTGAAAGCAATAAAAAAGCAAAGGGAGAGAGGAAGGGAGGAAGGGTGGAAGGAAGGAAAGAAGGGAAAAAGAGAGAAAGAATGAAAGCAACCAAGCAGAAAATAATCCAGAAAGTACTTGGTTGTTTTTTTCCTTTGTTTTGTTTTGTTTTCCCCAAACCAAAATACAAAGCAGTATTCCTGAACATTTTGGTTATTTTTCTAATATCAGGTGGGTTTTTTTGTTTGGGTGGGGTTTTTTTTGTTGTGGGTTTTTTTGGGGTTTTTTTTTTTGGGTTGTTTTTTTGGGGGAGGGGGAAAGGATATTCAAGGGTCCAGTTTTCTGTATGATTTTTTTCACTGATCCAGAGGCAGATGATACAGGAGACCAAGCTTTCCTTTACAATTTGGGCTCTCGAAATCCCCCGCAGCGATGAAGCCTCTTCTCAGACCTCCACCTCAGAAATCTTTCAGAGAAGGAAAATAGAATTTCTTCACAGACTGTCCCTGGAAGCCTGGGGGGTCAGAACAAGATCAGCATATGCTCTCAAGATGCAGCTTGGGAAGGCAAGGTCTGAGGAACAGACACTCCTGCCTGCAAAGACAGGATAGAGTGACGGCATGGCGAAGAGGAGAGGGATGTTGTCATCAGAGGTGTAACTCTGCAGTAATATTCAGTTTATCTTCTAATGCCTATTTTGGATTGGAAGGAATCCCATTTCTCCCAGGATTAAATCTTCACCTTGTTCAAAGAATAATGTCCGGACTGCCACATTTCAGCCACTTTCGGATAGGCTTAGAGATCTTTTAACTATTTAGTGACAGCGATGGGGAAAACCCTATTTAAACAATCCTAGTACGCAGTGCTACCTTTCCCTCCCATCTTCCTTTCCTCCCTTCCTTCCTTCCTTCCTTCCTGCCTCCCTTCCTCCCTTCCATTCTTCCATTCTTCCTCCCTTCCATCCTTCATCCATCCATCCATCCATCCATCCATCCATCCATCCATCCATCCACACATCCATCCATCCATCCATCTATCCATCCATCCATCCACCCACCCATCCGCTGAAAAAGCCCTGCTCAAGCGCTGGGTCCAGATTTGAGTGTGCTCTGTGCGTGATGCGGGATTTAATGCTGCAAGGAGGAATGTCACGGGGAGAATTTTCAAATGCCCCACCAAACCCCTCAACCTCCTAAATTTTGGGTTGCTTCTTCACCAAGCAGAGAGCTGATGGGAACCGAGAGGCAAGGTTAACAACAGCACAGTTAGGATGACAAATGTTATGTTGGGGTTTAATTTTTACAAAGCCTTATTTATTGGCGAGCTGCTGGCCCCGAGATGATTATTTTTCAGCCACTACAAAACAAACCGAAGCAGGGGCCAGACATGTATTTACTGGAGGGGGAGGGGAAGGGGACTTGTTTGCTCTGTGTGTGTGGCGGCTGTACGGGTTTTTTTTATTATTCCTCCCGTGTAAGAATCCGGTTTCCAAATAACAATGTCAGGGTGGGGTTTGGGGTTCGCTTTCTCTCTCTCTCACCTTTTTTTTTTTTGTTGTTGTTGTTAAGAAAGGGGAGAGTAAAGGAAAAGTCCTAAAGCATCTTGCTCTCGGATGCACATTCACAACACATGCATATCGACTCCCGCACAAGTGGTTTAAAAGCCCAAACAACCAAGGCGACCGTTTCCTTTTCTTGGTTTTTTTTTTTTTTTTTTTTTAAATTTTAATTCCTTCCCCACTCCCCGCAGCTGCGGTAACTCCGCCAGCGTGACTTTTATTTTATTCCCTTCTCGCTCCCTTTATTATTGATCATGAGTTTAATTTGCTTTAAACCCAAAAGGGGAAAAGGGCTGCAGGATGGTCTAGTTCCTCCCTCTCGCCGCCACCACCTAAAAAAAAAAAAAAAAAAAGGCATCCCCCTTCCCCCTCCCCCGCTCGCCCCAGCCCCCTGTTTATGTTTTAAGCCCCTCGCTTTGTTTGTTTGCCTCCCGAGGCAGGATCGCATAGCCAAGCGCACATCGATATTTTCCGTGCGTGTGCCTCGTCGAGCCTCTCCCCTCCGCGCCACGCCACTCCTTCCCCCCGCCGTGGGGGGAGGCGG
Organism: Dryobates pubescens; assembly: GCF_014839835.1. Classification (NCBI taxonomy): domain Eukaryota; kingdom Metazoa; phylum Chordata; class Aves; order Piciformes; family Picidae; genus Dryobates; species Dryobates pubescens. The sequence continues at coordinate 14,937,729 of NC_071618.1, read as the reverse complement.
AGGGGAACGGACACCTCTACCCCCCACTTAAAAAAGAAAAAAGAAGAAGGAACCGTCGACAGTCATGGGCTGAAGGGGGCCACCGGGGCCGAGCAGGGCCGGGGCCATGCCGTAGCGAGTGGGGGCCGGCCGAGGAGAGAACGGCGGCGGCAGGGCGGGCAGGGCGCGGGGCGGCAGCGCCGCCATTAGCCGGTGGCCGGGGACGCCCGGATGGACGGGGCGGCTCGGGCCAATGAGCGGGCGCCGGGAGAGCGGCCGGGCGGCGGGTAAAGGCGGTGTTGGGAGAAGAGTCGCCAGTGCGGGCGGGGAGAGGGAGAGAGGCCTGGGGTGGGAGGGAGAAAGGGAGGGAGGGAAGAAAAATAGGGGGAGTGAGAGGAGGGGGGAGAAAAATAAAAAGCCGCCGCCTCGGCAGCGCCCACCGAAATAAACAGAGGAGAGAGACGGAGTGAGGACGCGAGCAGAGCGGGGCTGCAACTCCGCCGGCCCGGCCGTGCCGCTCCGGCCCCGGAGCTCCACGGCCCCTTCCCGGCCCCTGCCTCCCCTCCCCTCCCCACCCCACCCCCACTGCCGTCCTTATTGTTTTTAATCCGCCTCCGGCACCCCTCCCTCTTCCCCCTCTCCCCTCTCCACGCCCCTCCGCGGCGGCGGGCAGAGGCGGCGCGGGGCACCCCCCGAGTCCCTTCGCTCCGTGGGAACCCGCGGCTGCAAGTTTTTCTCCGTGAGAGACACCGCTAATGCCCGGCGGAGGATAAAACGAGAGCAGGGGCCCGGGGCTGGCGGGGGGCCTGAGGCGGCGGGGAGGGCCGCGGTCCACGCGGGGAGCGGCGCGGAACAGGGCGGGCTGACATCCCGGTGGCGGCGGAGGGGGTGGCGGTGGCGGTGTGTTTGTGCGTGAGTGTGTGTGTGTGTGTGCGTGCGTGCCGCAGGGAACGGCCAGGCGAGCTTTGCCCCCCCTCCCCGTCCCCAGCCCCGTCCCTCCCCTGCTCCCCCTCCCCTCCCCTGCCCGCCCCCGCCTCATCTCCTTTAATACACTTTGGTTCTCCGCTCGCCTTTGGACTCTGCTCTGCCTGGCTCCGGATACGGCTCCGGCGGCGGCGGCTGTGGGCCGGTGCGGTCGCGGGCGGCGGCGGCGGACGGGGGACGCGGCGACTGCCGGGGGGAAGCGGCGCGGAGCGGCGGCCCCGCGCCGTGCCGGGCGGGCGGCAGCAGCCCGGCAGCGGTAGCGGGGTGGCGGCAGCGGCAGCGGCGGCGGCGTCCCCGGAGTGGAGCGGACCATGCTGCTGGACGCCGGCCCGCAGTTCCCGGCCCTCGGTGTGGGCACCTTCGCCCGGCATCACCACTCGGCCGCGGCGGAGATGCAGGACCGGGAGCTGAGCCTGGCAGCGCAGAACAGCTTCGTGGACTCGGCGGCGGCGCACATGGGCGCCTTCAAGCTCAACGCCGGCGCTCACGACCTCTCCCCCGGGCAGAGCTCGGCGTTCACCTCGCAGGCGCCCGGCTACCCCGCCGCTGCCCTGGGGCCCCACGCGGCTCATGTCGGCTCCTACTCCGGGGCACCCTTCAACTCCACCCGGGACTTCTTGTTTCGCAGCCGTGGCTTCGGGGACTCGTCGCCGGCCGGCGGGCAGCACGGCATCTTCGGCCCTGCGGCCGGCAGCCTGCACCACCCGCACACGGACGCTCAGAGCCACCTCCTCTTTCCAGGCATTCACGACCAGCACGGCCCCCACGCCTCCCAAAACGTTCTCAACGGGCAGATGCGCCTGGGCTTGCCGGGGGAGGTGTTCGCCCGGTCGGATCAGTACCGCCAGGTCTCCAGCCCCAGGACTGACCCGTACTCGGCGGCTCAGCTGCACAACCAGTATGGCCCCATGAATATGAATATGGGCATGAACATGGCAGCTCATCACCACCATCACCCAGGTGCCTTTTTCCGCTACATGCGGCAGCAGTGCATCAAGCAAGAGCTCATCTGCAAATGGATCGACCCTGAGCAGCTGAACAACCCAAAAAAAAGTTGCAATAAAACTTTCAGCACCATGCACGAGTTGGTCACCCACGTCTCTGTGGAGCATGTTGGGGGACCCGAGCAGAGCAACCATGTCTGCTACTGGGAGGAGTGTCCCCGGGAAGGCAAGCCCTTCAAAGCGAAATACAAACTGGTCAATCATATCCGAGTGCACACGGGAGAGAAACCCTTCCCCTGCCCTTTCCCCGGCTGCGGAAAAGTTTTCGCCAGATCAGAAAACCTCAAAATTCACAAAAGGACGCATACAGGTAATTCGGGTTTTTTTTCGGCAGATTTCTCCCCTCGGTACCTGTATATATATGCATAAATTTATTTGTTTTTATATAAGTTTATATATATGTAAACAGGTCGAGGCTCAGACAGAAATATAAAATGATGAGAGTGATAAAATAAGGATGATCCTGTTTAGTATTTATTTTCCTGCTCCGTCACACGGCTGCATTTGTTTTGGTTTCCTCCTCAGCATCCTCTCACAACCTCCCTACCCTCCACTCCCCCACACCTCCTTTCCCAGATTTCGAAAGGATATTTTCCTGAATTCTTTTCATTCGCGGGGTTGAGCAATGTAGATTCGTTCTGAGGCTCGGCGGGGTCTTTCCACAGAAATGTACAACACGTTGCAAACTAAATTCTGCCGTCCTGCTAAAAGACTGAAGACGTCTATATGTGTATACACACACACATATATATGGGAAACGCCTTATACATTTGCAATGCGCGGCGTATTTGCATGTAACTTCAGCGCTTGTGAGCATGGTTTTCATGTGTGGATGCCGACAGAAACTATATAATTCTGTGCAAAATCCGTCATTAGTAAAAAAAAAATCCCTTTGGAAGTGGCAAAATGTCCCTTTTTGGCAATGCTTTCCATTAAGTTTAAATGGTGTGAGCAAGGCAATAAAATGTTCTCATTCCACCTGAAAGAGGAAAAAAAAAAACCAACAAAAAAAAGGAAGTGTTTTGAAAGTCTCACTCGCGGTGAATTACTGTGCTTTTGCAACTGTTTATTAAAATTATGTGGTAGGGAACAGAGGATCTGAGGCTCGGAAACTTCCACCCGAATCAGGTGGAAGAGGAGCGAAGCAGCTCAGGCTTTCCCCAATGGAAAAATCGCCTGAGCCGAAGGGTAACAAAAATAATCGCATCCTCCCGCCTCATCTATTATTCATTTACTACTCCTGCCGGCTCGAACCGTGCCAGACTATTTCATAAAAGACGGCCAAATATTTTAGCGACTTCCACTCCAAATATTTACCCGGGGAAAGGCTAAAAATCTCGAGGCCTATTGTTTTCTCAAGTGTGAAGCCCGATGCGAGGTGCCAGACGAGCTTTAACAAGGTTTAAAATTTGAGAAATGTATTTGCATGAGATGCCCGCGCTGAAGTCATTGTGTCTGAGCGGATGTCTTTAAGAAACAATTTAGGTGCTAATGGAATTTAACGTTAAATGCTTCCCCCCCTCGCCCTCCAAAGGAGGGGGGATGTGGAGTTCTCACCTCGAAATTACTCCCCGGCATTTGGAGTCCTGGCAAGCAGGGCGAGAGGGATCTCTATGAAAATTAAATGAAGTATTTTACAGACGTTTAGTTTTCCCAGCGGATGTACGTTTATCTCGAATATCCATACACGAAACAATCTGCTCGGCCTTAAATCTGCCGGTAATGGTTTTCAGTTTAACAGGATAGCGGATATGGTACCGAAGCGAAACGGCTTCATGCTTTTTTGCGCTTTTTTTGCGCCTTTTTAAAATTTTATCGCTACTATTAATTCCCCACCCCACCCCACCCCCGGAGCTGGCTGTGCGTCGACACCAGTTGAAATTACACGAGGCAGGATGCCCGTGTGTGTCTATGTGTGTTTGGTAGGAAAACAAGCCGGGGGCCAGGCACTGCCTCGGTGAGAGTGAGGCAGTGGTCACTGAGGTGGTGGGGGCCGAGACAAAATCGGCCTCTTGCTTTGGGAAGATGCTGGGCGAAGGGACCGGAATCGGTGGGTCGAGAAAGGAGCGGGAGAAGGGAGTTGGGGAGGCAGTCGGGACCTGGGCTGCGTGGGGACTGCGCGGACTTTGCGCGAGAGCAGCCGCGCTCATTCCGGTCGTTCCGCCGCTCTCTTGCAGGGGAGAAGCCCTTTCAGTGCGAGTTTGAAGGCTGCGACCGGCGCTTCGCCAACAGCAGCGACCGCAAGAAGCACATGCACGTCCACACCTCGGACAAGCCCTACCTGTGCAAGATGTGCGACAAGTCCTACACCCACCCCAGCTCCCTGCGGAAGCACATGAAGGTACCCGGCCCCGCAGCCGGCGGCGGGAGGCGGGAGGGCGGCCGTTCCGCACCGGGCGCCCCATCGGGGCGGCGGGCGGCGGGCGCGGGGCCTGGGGGTGGCGGGCCGTGCCGGCGGCGGGGGGAGCGCCCGGGGGGCGGCGGCGGCCTCCTCGTCCCCCCTCCACCCGGCCGTGTTGCCTTTGCCCCCCAGGTGCACGAGTCGTCCCCGCAAGGCTCCGAATCCTCCCCAGCCGCCAGCTCCGGCTACGAGTCCTCCACCCCCCCGGGGCTGGTGTCCCCCAGCGCCGAGTCGCAGAGCACCAGCAACCTCTCCCCGGCTGCGGCGGCAGCGGCGGCGGCAGCGGCGGCGGCTGTGTCCGCCGTGCACCGGGGAGGTGGCAGCGGCAGCGGTGGAGGCGGCGGCGGCGGCCACAGCGGCCTCTCCTCCAACTTCAACGAGTGGTACGTGTAAGGCCCCGCCGGACTGCTCTGCACGGCCCCTCCGTGCCCTCTGCTCCCCTCCCGCCCCAGAGGCGGCTGCAGCGGCGGGCAGGAGGGAGAGAACCCGCCGGAGATGCGCCAGGAGGTGCCACCGCACCTACTGGCAGAGACATGACAACCGAGCAGAATGGGGACGGGGATCTTTATCTTCCCACACCCCTTCTGCCTTCGGGTCTTTTTTTGTTGTTGTTGTTGTTGTTGGATTTTTTCTTTTATTTCTTTTCGAGAACACTTTGAACCAGAAAAAAAAAATCTATAAAAGTATGTTCTGAAAATGTAACAGAACTAGTAAATAAATAGAGGAATGGAAAGAGGAGAGAGAGGGGCAGAAAACCCACCCCATATGCCACCAACACACCACCCAGCAAAAGCCTTCTCAAGCCGACGTAAAGAAACTCTCTCCGGAGCCTCCAGACAAAAGATCAGAGACTCAAACCCCTCCGACCCTGCGCCTGCCCGCCCGGAGCCGTCAGCACCCTCCTGCCCCACGAACTGTGTACATAGTGGCCCTCTCCTTCCTCCAGCGAGGTGGGAAACGAAGTTTTCCTGGATTCTTGGTGTATAGAAGCTTACCCCTTTTGTAAACCGCGGATTGGTCCCCCCCCCTTTTTTTTTTGGGGTCTCTTTCTTTTTTCCTCTTCCTCCCTCCCTGAGAAACTGATGGACTTGTTTTCTTTTCTCCTGCTCCCCCTCCCTGCCTCCATCTCTCCTTTTTTAGTTCACTTCTTTAAAAAAAGTAAGGTGGAAGAAAAAATGGTTTCTTTTGTAATTGTGATATCTTGAATATTGTGTTCCTTTTTAAGAGGCAACTTGATTGTAAACTGCATTTCATCTATAGACTGGGGAAGAAATACCGTGCCAAAGTCTCCATTCTGTTACTCACAGACACACACTCGAACAATGCTTGTGAATGTATTTTTTTCTGTTAGCTGGGTTTACATGTGATGTTTTAGTGCTTTTGCAAGTTCAATTTGTTAGTTCCTGTTCAGAAGATTGTGAGGAAAAATAAACGTTGTGCCGTTAGCTTTTCTGTAATAACACCCTCCCTTCTGTAAATACCTGTTACCATATTTATCCATTTGTAATTAAATTATGGTATTAACTTGCTACAGAGGAAACAGTATTTATAAAGAATGTTTCTTAACTATAAATATGTACAATTGTGAGCATAAACTGTTTCAGATTTTTTATTTTAAGGTTTTAAGTGGTTTCATCATTTCTTGTGATATGTTTTGAGAGTAATGCATACAGAAATATAATAAAACGTGTTGAAACTGCATGAGCTATTTCCTTTCTATAACACGGGCTCTCTGAAACCTGCACTAACACAGCTGAGGGGCTGAGCCACAGTTACAAAACAAATCAGTTTTTAAAATCCACCCTGTTTTGGAGCATGAGGACCTCTTCCAGGTGGGCTCCTCGTAAAAAAAAACAAACCCACAAACAAAACAAACAAACAAAAAAACCCAACAAAAAAACCCCAACCAAACCAAACCAAAACCAAACCACTTAAATAAACTGGGAAGAGCCCGAGTAAAACAAAAAAAGGTGAGGACTTTCATCTTCCCCAAATGGTGGACAAGGCGGGATCTTCTCCATGAAGATCTTCACACAAGAGTGCAGCTACCTTCTTCTTCTGCCATACATAGTCTCATCCCTCTTTCCCGATGCGTGTGTGCTTTAGGGAGCTCGTTGCCTCACAGGGTGACAAGGCAGGACGAAGGTGGAAGGGCAATGGCCAGGCGCTGAGCTCCGAGCAGAGCAGCTTTGTGCCGTCAATACTATCCTGCGTCTCCCGTATTTTTGGTAACCTCCCTCCAGCCTTGGAGAGGACAAAGTGGCGATGCCCGAGAGGTAATTTGTCCCCTCGAGGTCTTTTTCCTCCTTTCTCTCTCTCGTTTTGTTTTTGCTTTTGTTTGTTTTCGGTGTCTTTTATTGGTTGGTTGGTCGGATTTTTTTTAGCCCAGGGAGAAGTTTGAGTTTTAAGATGAGCCGGGGACCGAGAACTGCCGGGCGATGCCTTTCCTGGGGCGCCTGACGGAGTGTGACTGACGGAACTGCCCTTTTGGGGCCGTCAGCCAGCGGGTCTCCGAGCAGAGTCTACAGTACCGGGACACCAACGGCGCGCGTTAGAGCAGCCGAGAAATCGTGTTAAAATCTCAGCTTTGCCAAGCCTCTGAAATGTGCCCCGACGAGGAGGCAGCGCTGTGAGCCGGGCTCCGAGCGCCCTGCGGTGGCTGCACTGCCTTCAGCAGCAGTTTGTGTAGAGGGAGAGAGACCTTTGCTCCGCACACCCGGCCGACCCCATCACCGCCCCCCGGGCTAGTTGTGGCTTTGGTTTTTTCTGGCTTTGTCCCCTGTTCTAATATCAGTAGAGGTGTCCCGAGCACAGCTGTATGGAGAAGATAGGTGAAAAGATGAGGGTACGCAAGGCCCTCATTGCTTTGGGGGTGAGGTGGGGCTTACCTACATCCAGGGGGAGGAGGAAGGGAAAGACTCCCCCAGTCCTGCCGCTGCCAACGAAGTTTACATGCGGAGTGGAGACTGAGCGTCCTCTGCGGCCGCGCCCCTCCCAACGCGGCCATGCCCGAGCACACGGCAGGCTCCCCGGGTAATCAAACGGCTATTAAAACCTAATTTATGTTCGGTAATAATATGACGCAAAAAAAATACTTATTAAAATCATTGGCATATGCCGCTTTCCCGTTGGAGACATCCGTGGGAAATGTAGATGCGAGAAACCCTCTTTGTCCTGACGGCCTTCCCGCAGCCGGGAAGGCAAACGGAGGTCCCACTTGAGACCCCGGTGCGTGCTGCTAACCCCTGCCAGCCATGGGCTGTCGAGATATCTTCCCGGGCCCGGGGACGCACGGGCAGCCCTGCCCACGGGGGACGAATCCCGCTCCGGGGTTCCACCGCCTTCTCCCACCCTGGTAGGTCTCTGACCCGGTCTGCGAGAAGTGCACCGGAGCTGGGCTCCCCCTTTCCCTCCCCTTGGAGACGTTCTGGCTTCGGGAGATCCCCAGGCTTGACATTCCAGCCCTCAACATCCTATAGCAGGAATGAGCAGCACAGGTGGGCAGCTCCCCAGCCCAAAGTACAGGTCGTGTGGAAGCAGGGTCAGCTCCTCTCCCTCCGGGCAGGAATGTTTCTTCGGCAGGCCTGGGCAACGGCCCGCAGAGTCCGTGGCCGTGAACGACGCCCCCCTTCCCTGTCCTCCCTGGGATGGCCCTGAACTTGACCCTGGCCCTGGTGCCTCCATCCAGCAGCCCCTCTCCGCCCGCCTCCCCCGGGCCCTGACCCTGGCCCGGCCCTGCCACACTTAAGGGAGAGCGGTAATTCATCGGGTTCAGGGGTTGTTGGTTGTTTTTTTGGTGGTGTTTTTGGTTGGTGTTTTTTTTCTTTTTCCTCGGAGGGAGGGCAGCCAAGACACGCCTTGCAACCTTATGCGCGGGTGGCCCGGCTGCAGGGACCCCTGGCCCCGGAGTTCTCCTCCGTCCCCCTTCTGCCCTCTCTCCTTCCTCCACCTCATTCCTGTCACCTCAATTCCTCCACCTCCAAATCTCTCTCCCTTTGTCTCCCATACTGAGCCTGATCTTTCAAAACCTCCCTACTCCGGGTCTGGAGGCAACCTGGAGACCAAACTGGAGGGTGTCTGGGCATTCCCTCGGCACCTACAACCTTCCCCCAACCTCCACGTCCAGCCACACCGGGCAGAGTGTCTCGGCCACCCCGACGACACTGTCCCGACAGCTCCGTGTCGCCCTGGCCCCTAGGTCCCCACCGCCAGTGAGCAATGGGGGACATGGTGCTGCCCTCCCACCGAAGCCCTGTGCCAGACTGCAGAAGCCCCACTTGGCCGATTCTCTTTCAGCGGCAGGATTCTTCGTTTTTCTTGAAAACCAGTGTGGAGTATTGATTTTACTTTGTATTATTAGTAGTATTATTAATTATAAAATTATCTCTTAACTCTGGAGACACCAAATTTCCCGGGGAATTGCTCTCTTCTCATGCTCTCCACCCAAGATAAAAAAAAAAAAAAAAAGAGGGTCCGTCCATAAAGCAAGTTGTGCTGCGCCCCATGTACCCTGTAATAGTGGTAGGGCTCTACCCTGCTCGTACCTGCTCCAGCTGCTCGTACCTAATTAAACTCTTCTGCACCTGGTTTGGCTGCTCTGGTGTCTTTGTATGGCAGACAGTGGTGGTGGTGGCAAAAAAAATCCAGCAAACCCAAAGGCAAACCAACCTCCCACCAAACAGAGATGACAACAGCCCAAACCAAAATAAATTAAATTAAATTAAAATAAAATACGTCATCTCTCTCTCGAACGTCGAACGCAGAGCGGCCGCCGAGATCGGTGGTACCGATGCCGATACCAGCAGCCAGGCAAGGGGCTGCCTCTGCCCAGCCGAGCCCCTGCCGCGGGCAGCCGGCGGGCACCATCCCGGTATGCGGCCGCTCCACTCGGCTCTGGCCAGACCTCCCCAAACACCTAACAGCCTTTTAAATTTCCCCTTTGTTTTCAAAAACTCATGCACGTTTCCTGCCGCTATGAAGACATAACAGGCTCCCCCAAACCTCTCCCTAGCCACGCGTGCACGCTAGACATGCTTCCGGGCACAGCGAGGTATGTATATTTTCATCTCTATGCATGGTTGGGCTTTCTTTTGGTGGTGTTTTTGAATCTCGTGGGGCTCTTTTTTCCGCCCTGGTTTTTATTTTATTTTATTTGTTTCTTCCTTTCTTCTTGTCTTTTTTTTTTTTTCCCTTTAACCGCCCCCCCCTTCCTACCCCCCGATCCAGACGACTGGGGAAGCAGCCGTATTTCACCAGCAGAGCAAGCAAAAACCATTGTCCCACCCTGCAGGACACGGTGCCCCCCTTCCACCCAAAGTGCAATTCCTTCCCAGTGCTTTGGAGTTTCTCTCTCTCTCTTTTTTTTTTCTTTTCTTCCCGATCAGGCTGGAGGGTTTCTCTGCTTTTAATGCTTGGGGGAAAAGAAAAGAAGAAAAGAAAAGAGGAGAAGACCCGGGGAGGGAGGACCTTCGCCAGAGGTTTCATGTCTTTATTTAATAACACTTCAAAGTAGCTGCCCCACTGCTGTCCCAAGGAGAGGAAGAGCCGCACCAGACGCACCGCCGATCCCACTTCCTCGCAGAGCAGGAAACACGAGCAGGTTCCTCGCGTCCCTCGCCCGTGGCTCCGAGAGCTTTTCGGTGACGCCGGCGGCGGCACCCGGCGGGGCCGAGCGGCGGGACGTGGCGCGGGCGGAGCGCTTCTCGTGCGGCTCCACGCCGCGCTGCCGCCTCCCCACGCGCGGCAGCCAGCTGTGGCGTCCCGCAGGAGAAAGGACGCTCGTTTGGCGTTTAAAAAAACCCCACCACTTCGGCCGCTGCAGCGAGGAGATGGGGGTGGGAAGTAACTCAAGCGCAAATAAGTGACGGAGCGGGTATTTCACACGCACCGCACCACCGCTCTTCGCAAAGGGCTGGGGGCGGCCGTGGGCTCCGCGGTGGGGAACCGGGATGTCTGGCCCGGGGCAGGCGGGACTGGCTGCCGCGGGACCGGCTGCCGCGGGACCGGGCGACCCCGACACCGCCCAGTGGGCTCCGACGGCCGCAGGTGTCGTGGAGGTTACAGGACGACTACCCGCCCACGAACCTGGGGGTTCGGGGTCAGCTGTTCGGCCCGGTCTGTCCCGAACTGGCGAAGGAGCTCGGCCTGGTCCGACCCGCCGGCTCGTGTCTGCCGCGGAGCCCCTCTGGTCAGACGGGGTCTGTGCGTATGTGCGAGCCTGTCTGCGTGGGCTTGGTCTGCATTTCGATATAAAGTAGGCTGAGGCGAAGGGGAAAAAAAAAAAGGAAAAAAAAAAGGAAAAAAGAAAAAAAAAGGCAATTCTTCCAATTTCCCCCCCTCCCTTTTTCCTAGCACACTAATTCCTCTTCGTGGGCAAACAGCTTTTCTCCTTTTATTCTTAGGCACAGCGCCTAGATTAAATACCTGTTTTAATGAGAGCCATGGCTGTGGCCGCATTAGGTGATGATAGTTATGAAGACGATGTGACCTGTTTTGATGAAGACGATCTGACCTGTAGGGAGAGAGGGAAAGGTCAGACACATGCAGTGGCCAGATTTCTGCTCGTCCCCGGCACATGCTGCTACAATATTGATCCGCGGAGAAAGATAAACATAAAAGCTAGATCCTGTGTGCTGAATACTAATGAAGGTGGCTCTCGCATTTTAATTGTTGTTGACTTATTTCCACCCTAAACATTTGTTGACTTCTGTAGGGCAATTTTCCCATCAGTTTTATTTTATTTTGCCTTACTTTATTTTGCCTTATTTTGTCCTGCTTTGTTTGTTTGTTTGCTTGCTTGTTTTGCAATCACCGAATATCTCTCCCGTTGGAAATCTTTCCAGCAAGTTACTTTCCCCAGAAGCCAAGGAGCAACACCCAGAAAGACACCGCCCGCGTCTCGTTTCCATGACACAGCGCAGAGAAGGCAACCGCTGCTGAAAACGGGAAAAGCTCTTCTGAAAGGTAGTTTCTCGTCCTGGGATCCACCTTTCAGATTTCTGTTTCATTACTCGCTCCATTCCTTCGCAGCATAACTCTGCAGATGACACCGGAGTTGTTTTTTCGCCACTCTTCTCCTGGACCGTGCGGCAAAATCAGCGGCCAAGCTGGGAGAGCTCTCTCTCTTGAAAGCCTCCCGAGTTCCCCCACTGTTCCCAGACTAGATACACCTACGGCAGTCAAGGAGAAATGGGGAAATGCGGCTGTCTCGGGGAAGGAGGCATTGCAGAAGCGCTTTCCCCTCGCCGATGCGGAACACCCCGTCCGTGTGGATAAGCAAGGCTCTTTTCTAAGGGCTTTCGCTGCGGTGGTGGGGGATCGCTCAATGCCCCGTCTGTCTCTTGCTATTTATTTATTTATTTATTTATTTATTTATTGATGGTCAAAATTAGATGTAAATCGGGTAAAGAAGTCAATGACACAACTATCTTCAAACACGCGTTTTAAGTTTCTGCTGCTTCGCGGAGGACCTAGATGAATCACCATAGACTGTACAGGGGCAATTTACTGTATCAGGCTGACATTTAATAAAACGAGGAAGATATTAAACTTCTAATTCTCCATCATTACAAATAATTTTCATTAAGAGAACTTCTTAAAGATGTGGGGTTTTTTTTCCCCTCCCTTACACTTCCCAGTCTATTTTTTAACCCCTGATTGATTTACTATGTAAGTAATTTTAGAGGATGCAGTTTACAGCTTGAGTTATTAGACTGAACACCTCTGGCTGACACCACAACACCTTTTTTTTTCCGCCTGCAGCTGTGAGTCACAACCCCATTTTCATACCAAACTGCTGCACATTCCTTTACAATATAGACTTCCTTCTTGCAAAGATCAAACATGCTCTAGCCAACGTATTTATTTTGAAATAAAGGAAAATTAAAACTAAATATGGACTTAAAAGAAAAACTCCTGCTGTCCTTCCCACTAAAATAAAATTGAATAAAATTAGGATGGAATGGCATAGACTACTCCAATAAAATAATACTGTGACAGAGCCAAACCAGTTAATTTTGACTGGAAGAGGAAAGCATCCTTCTGATTGCTGTTATTTATTTATGTATAATTGTGGGTATGGTTTTAATTATATGTAAGAACGTCAGGCCAAGATGCTGTAACTGTAGCCTCCCTTTAGCACACTTTTCCTATTTGTTTAGTGCCAGCGCTACAAGGCTTGAACATGAACCGTAAGGAAAAATGGTTTCAATATTCTGTTTAAGAGTTTACAACGGGGAATCCCGGAATTACAGGAAAACCTGCAGGCCTTCTCCATGGAGGTGCCCGGCAGGACCAAGCATATTTCGTGCTCCTCGGCAGGTTTCGGGTGCAGGGAGGGAGTGGGAGGCGGGGAGGGAGTTGCGGGAGGGAGACATGCCTGGAGTAATTTCTACCCAGCAAAGCGGGGTTATAGAAGCCTCCTTGCTGCTCAGCAGCACAGACACTGGGGTGCTTTTTAATTTTGAGCAGGGTCGAGGTAGATTTCATTTCTGCTTCTCCCCGTAATCAGCTGCCTACTTCTCCAGTGACTCCACTCAGGTTTGAGGGGAAAGCTTCGCTACAAATCTTTCTTCTCTCCCTCCCCTCCCCCCGCTTTTAGTTTTTTCCCTGGGGAAGGTGCCCCCTTGCCCATCATCTCCTCCCACTCCTACGCCAGTTTTTGCCCACGTCCTCTGAGTGATGGATGAGGAACAGAAAGCGGGACATAACTGCTCACATTTATTTACCTTCAGTATGCATACGGACGAAAAAAAGATTATTTTAAAGAAATAAATAAAAGAAAATAAAAATAAATAAAGGCAATAAAAAGCAAGGCGAAGGATCATTCTCTTCAGGAGACAGATCAAATAACTTCCACACTCTCCCCTACATATCATTCCCATTCCAAACTGCTCCAAGGCGCTGAGGGAAGTAGGCGGCGAGCCCGCACCGCGCTCTGAGCCTGTGTTTGTGCGGCGGGAGGGCAGCAAGACCAGTGCCTGCCAAGCAGGACCACTCCACGCCCCTCCAGGTCAGACCCTCGAGACAAAGGCTCTCTGATCACTTGCCGTCGCGGCCCGACGTGCGCCCAAAAGCAAAGGCTTTCCTCGTGGGAGAGCTCTGCCGTGCCGGCGGGAATAGCAGCTGCCCGGACCTGGTGTCTGCTCGCACCTGTCCCGGCTCTGCCCGACGTATGCTTCCTACCCGTCTCTGCCACTTCGAGGGCAGCAGTACCGGGGCGCGCAGTAGTGGGGCGCGAGGGGTCCCCTGTCTGGACAAACTGTACTCGCTAACACGGAGAGCTGTGGATTTCTCCCTCCAAAAATAAGGCGGGGCGAGGTTCTCGTTTTTACTTCTTAAATAAAAGCCCGGAACATGGTTCGGACAGCAAAGAAATCCATGAAGGGGCCATTCCGGCTGGGGGGGTGCTGGAGCCTCCCGGGGGCACGTCCCCCGGTGGAGTGTCAGCGGAAACCCTCGGGAGTCTGCGGAGCCCACTTAAAGGGCTATGCCGCCGCAAACCCCGACGGGTCGTGCGCCGTAGAGCCCTGCATCCCTGAGCACAGGGTCCCACTTGGCCCCACAATCGCCAGCCTTCTCCTTATCCTCTTCCTTGCGCTCCCGTCGGGGGTCAGACTCCACGCATACAGATACACCCCCCCCCACCCCCCCGCCGGTTCTACACAGCAGCGGCACGGGTGGCCCGAAGAATTGAGGATGTCTGCGGCAGATGGGCTGTCGGTCCGAGGGAGTGGGCCCAGATCCTACCCTCCCTGTTTCACTCGGCCCTTGCCTTTCCTTTAATGGTTTTGTAACAAAGTGGCGCGACATCCCCACGTCCCTCCTTGCCAGGGTGCGTGCGTCTCGACGCCAGGGATGAGCTGAGCGACCGTCCGCGCCGGTCGGAAGGTCTGACGCTCAGCAACCAGCACACGGGTCTGCTCCCCGTGAAGTGGCGTCCAGCTCTTCTAGACTGGGTTTTAAGAAAAAGGGATATTAGCATTTAATTATAAACAGCGAAGATTCCCTGAGGCAGAGGGGACCCGGTTCCAAGTGGTGCTCTCGCGGCTGAAGGGTATTTGACCGGCAAGTCCTCAAGTCCTACGGTCTCCTCCCTCTCGCCCTGAGGGGTTCCCAGCTTCTGCGGTTTTGGGACAAATGAATGGTGAAAGCCAGAGGCGACTTTTGCCCTGAAACCCGATGAACACAATTTTGTAACGCGACTAGAAGCCTTTTTTTTTTTTTTTTTTAACCAGTTTGTCTCCCTCCCTGGGAAAGCAGTGAAAGCAGCTCCCCTTATCAGGTTACGAAGGAGATGTGACTCCTGGCACTCCCAGGCTCTGATCACCGAGCTCGGCGACGCGCAACCCTGCAGGCAGAGGAACAGCCTCTGCAGAGTGCCTACACTCCGCGGCGAGGGGCGCGGAGCCTCTCCTGGAGCGACTGCTCCCCCGGTCCCCTGCTTCTCCCGCGGCGAGTTCAGTGGAGTCTCCCCTCCCCATCTCGGTCGTGCAACCCGCCGCCTTGAATTGCGCTGACGGACGAGACGCAGGACTCTCATCCGCGGTGCCACCACCGAATGATGGGTGCATGAGCCCTCTTCCTCCACGGGCACCGGAGCGTTCAGAATCGCATTACCCGGTGCCCGGCATCCCGCCACGCAGCCGTGAGGAGCCTTTAAAATTCTGGCATGCTGGGGAACGCAGCGGGGGGGCTCGGGTTTCCGGGGAGGTTTTCCATGCCGCTGTCACTCCGGCGACGAGGGGCGAATCCCCGGGGACTGCCCCAGAGCCAGCTCTCCGGAGGGACACGCAGGGCACACGCATACTGTACCATCACTTTGAGAAATGTGCCTGCCGGGCTCCGGAGCCCCCCTGTTACGTCACCCGGTTCATCCCGGCCGCTCGCCTCCTCGAGATCTTGCAGCCGGGGAGTCAGGAGTAAGCAGGGGTGCGGCTCCCTCCCGCTCCTTGTCAGTCCTCAGGGCCTCCTCCCGTTGTTGGGAGCTGCTCCCGCCGTACCCCAGGAGTGGGCCCGTACCCGCCGTCGGAAGGAGCAGAGGGCAGGAAACCTCTGGGAGGTTCCTGCGTGGTGCCTCCCGCCAGAGATGGGCGGGCAGCGGTGAGGCACTTGCAAACACTGCGCGAAGACACAGAGCAGGTCGGATAGCATCGCGGGGCTGCAGGCCTGGGTGCGCTGGAGACTCAGCGCCGCTCCTCGGGAAGGGTCAGGCCGGCCCGTCTGGAGGCCGGGACCACGGAAACCAAAACATGTATAGCCTATCTAGGAAGCAGCGAGAGAAGTGAAGAAGCTGAGTGAAGAAGCTGTCTTTTTTTTTTTTTTTTTTTTGTGAGGGCTAGGTGACATTCACAAGCCCTTCCCCGTTAATGCCCTTTTATTTTGTTTCCGTGCCTGACATTTTCGAGGTTTTCCAAGGGCACCCGTGAGGGAGTAACCCATGCAGTGTGCAAGCTCCTCTCCTGTCAGCTCATCAGAGGCACTGTGCAGCCCTATTTGCCCTAAAATACCCACAGAAACCCACATCTACTGAACATACAAGATTATCAGACCACGCTCTGCTGCACAAAAAGGTATTGCAAAGGTAATGGCAACCTGGTTTTGGAACAACTACGCAGAAAACCCCATTTTCTTTGACTGTACAGTGGTAACATTTTCTTTCCAGTGAAGTGAGCAACTAGCAGAAGTGGAAGAAGATGTGGTGGAAGTGCAAAGAGAGCTTCAGGTTCTTATTTTCCAAGCAAAACCAACTAACTACCACTATTAGCCAAAAGAAATCTCATATATTTTATTTGCCTTCCATAGACCATGCTGTATATTTAGCACATCTTTTATTGTCCCATTGTGGTTCCACAATGTTGCTGTACCTTAGCCTGAAATCACAGACTGCAGCATGAGATTTTGGCAACCTCCTTTCTGCTACAGCTGTTAAAGGAGATTTAGCCTCCAGCAGAATTCATTCATCCCACTGCTTATGCCAGATACTATGTGACTAAATCAGCCATTGGGGTGGTTCCTTGCGCAGTCAAAATTAGAAACTCCCATGCGCAGTCTACCAGAAATACCACCACCTAAGCCAGAATGGCACCGATATATCAAAAAAACATTAAATTATATTGAGTAATGATTACATCATATACAGCTCCTATTGGTTTTGCTGTTGCCAAAGAACAGCAGAGGCTATGTGAGAGAATGAAATTGCAAAATGTCTGTGTTTAGCCCATGTTATGGGCTTGAGCATTGACATTAATGAGTATCTTTATCTTTCATCCTAATTTTTGCTGGAGACAAAGTGATGGAAATTATGCTGGCATTTTTGTTTTAAAAATATGTTCCTTTAATACCCTCAAATAATAATCCCTAAATGCATTACTTCTTGCCTTCATGGGGTTTAAATGGATTTTAAATAATTCCTAGACTTTGCACAGTACCTTTATGGATAAATGCCTTTTGTCCGCTGTACCTGCATGCATTTTGCTAAGCAACTCTCAAGGTATGGTGCATTAGAAATATCCAGATGGGCAACACCAACATCTGTGGTACTATCAAGAGCTGCTGAAGAGATAATTGAGGTGTCAAGAGGCTCAAGTGGGGAATGAGTAGCAAGAAGGGATGAATTTTCAGAACAAACAGACTATTTTAATTCAATATTCCAGAGTAGGAAAGACACCCCAGAGGAGCTGTTTTCCAAGACCAGATTCTACAAAATCTCAAAAGTGTTAGGACCATATCCCATTTGTTTTAGAGTATTTACTTTTCTACTGATTATTTGAGAATCTTTGATGTTTGCTCAGCTGACCCATCCTGATTTCTTGCCCTCTGTTGCCCACAGACATCTTCTGTCACTACATGCCTACATGCTTTATATCCAGCCTCTACATGTATTACACTTATCTCTTGGGCAAGCTGGACAAAATAAATCTTCCAGGTTTAGTTTGGCTGATTTGAACCTCTGCCAAGGCAAGGACCACACTCTGTATCTCGGGGACCATGTTTTAAAAATCTCATGAGCACAGATCTAGTAAAGAACAGAACACTCAATTGCCATTTGTTTCTGCATCTTCTTGACTTTTATGAAGATTCACCCCATCAAATTCTAGCCCCAAGCTGTGGTTTGTTTTTACACATGCCTGTGAGACAGTTTTCCTTTTACAAAACCAAAACAAACCCCAAACCATCAATGGTTTAAAGTCTAATATGATTGAGTGCTTGATCATGGTAGTTGTGAAAGGGACCCAGAGTTTATGAAAGAAGTAGACAATTGATGGTTGGTTTGTTTGTTTTTCTTCACAGGACGTGTCTGTAAGATGGTAATGTTTCTACAAAACAAGGACATTTGATCTCTTTAGAAATCTTTATAAAATATTGAATTTTGTAAGACATTCAGCTCCTTGAAAGGTTGCCCTTTGAAACATATCCTCATTCCCAGCATGCAAAACACCTCTGGCTTTTAGGGTTCTGTATCTATAGAATTAATAGGTTAGTAAACTAATACAAATATTCAACCAGTTCCTCCAAGCAGATGTCTAAAACAAACTAAATACCATGAGAAGAGGTCCTGTTTGCAATGTTGTGGGAAGCCTTCAGTGAAGCCAGGTACCAGCTGGGGATGAAGAGTGACTGGCTTCCTCTCCCCAAAGAGGCAGTTTCACCAGGTCAGGATTAAGGAAAGTAGCAGAGCAGGTTGGAGTATCTTGCAAAAATGTCAATCCAACATCTTCCAAACCCAGTAGATTCACACCCATAAAAGTACAAATAAGGAAAAATGTGTGCTAACTGCAACATATGAGCAGAAAATCTACTATGTGCCCTTAGGGGGAAAAAAATAATCATCTGTCTACTTGGGAAAAATAAACTGTTATCATATAAACACATGCTTAGAATATCAACTTTTCCAGCATTCAAATAAATTGACCTGTCACTCAACATAGTTTCTATATACTGAAATTTAAAGTAATTAGATGACAGCTGCTGGGCTCCATTCAGAAATATTTGGTTTATTTTTATGACATTCAGGGTATTTTCTGTATTTTCAGAGGTATTAGATTTCAATTTGCTATAGCTAATGCAATAGAAAATTCTATAGTCATTATTGATGGCAACTGCCAGCATACAATTTGAGAACTAATGTCCATTGTGGAAAACTGCTGACGGATATTGAAAACAGTTCATACTCACACTTCACCTTACAACCGATGGTTAGAAGTTAGGTGGATTTTGGGAAGTTGCACAAGCCTATTCCAGAGAAAACCAAATGTTCACAGACATCATACTGTAGTCTGCAATTGGTGGCACAAGGAAGCTGGGTAGGCCAATGGATTTAGGTCTCGCAGGAACAGATAACTGGAATTTAAAGATTGTGACAAGATTTGGTAACACATGACAACATTCAATATAACCTCCTACACTACTCCTTTCTCATTAGGGAGGTATTTTTTTAATTACTAAATTGGCCTGTACAATCCAAAAGTGCTCTTGCTTTTGCTGCAGGCTGAAATGAAAAGGTGCCCTGGGGAGGATAAGTGCAAGGGTAACTAACTGCTTCCCCAAAAGGCCCTCTTTGCTTGAGGCCCTTCAATGCTGTTCCAAGCACAGGCTGGCAGTATCTGAAGTTCAGCCCTGTTCCAGCACTGTGCTAGGGCTTGGGCTTTTCCTGCAAAATGGCTAGCTGTTCTTTTTGCAACTCTGCATCCATATCCCTTCCCTTCCCTTCCCTTCCCTTCCCTTCCCTTCCCTTCCCTTCCCTTCCCTTCCCTTCCCTTCCCTTCCCTTCCCTTCCCTTCCCTTCCCTTCCCTTCCCTTCCCTTCCCTTCCCTTCCCTTCCCTTCCCTTCCCTTCCCTTCCCTTCCCTTCCCTTCCCTTCCCTTCCCTTCCCTTCCCTTCCCTTCCCTTCCCTTCCCTTCCCTTCCCTTCCCTTCCCTTCCCTTCCCTTCCCTTCCCTTCCCTTCCCTTCCCTTCCCTTCCCTTCCCTTCCCTTCCCTTCCCTTCCCTTCCCTTCCCTTCCCTTCCCTTCCCTTCCCTTCCCTTCCCTTCCCTTCCCTTCCCTTCCCTTCCCTTCCCTTCCCTTCCCTTCCCTTATTGTAGGGCACTCTAAAGAAATCTTGTTGTGAGAAGAACCTGTCTGTTTCCATCCTTCAGAGGTGGCATCACCTGGTCATGGGGTCATGGATGTCCATGTTTCTGGTAATGCCATCCCTGCCTAAATTTAACCTGAAACTGTAAGTGGAGAAACATTTAACTTTTACTTGATGAGGTGGTGGGGGGCAATGTGTGGTGGTTGTCCTGCTGGTAGCCAAAGATCAGTACCTTCCTTCTCTGCTCCTCAGGGACCTCTTGGGTGCTCTAGTCTGAATGTCTCCTAACTAGCAGGATATAATGTATAGTACTTGTCTGTTAACATCTCATTTTGCTGATTCGACAGAAATCACTGTGCTGTGACAGCTAGTGGAAAAAATGTGAGGCTTTGGAGGCAGACTCAGGGTCCTCAAGCATGGTATGCCATGAGCCTGTTTTGCTGTGTGGATTATACTAGAACATTTATACTGGAGGGTTGCTTGGTCATCTCTCAGGAACGTGGGTGGCCAGTAACTTAAAAGCTGGAGATCACCTGTAGTGAAATAATACAGTCCTTCTCCTCTGAAAATAGCAGACAGTTCCTGTGAAGCCCCTGGACCAATGGAATTGGGTTAAATCTCCTCATCTCAAGACAGTTACCCTCAAAGGTATCAGTTCTCTGGGAATCTATTAGAGCATTTTCATCTTCCAACATTTACAGTGATTTCAAGTATTCCCTTTCTGATATCTTAAAGTTGACTGCCTCTAAACTAAGCAAAATTCATCTTAATTTATTAAAAAATATTTTAAAAACTATGAAATGCTACCATCACACAGGAATAGCTCTAGCTACAATTTGGGATATGAGCATAAACTAAAAGTAGCAGCCAGGCATGCAGATTGCCTTTCTTTCTGCACTTCAAGCGATAAGCACTACAGATAATCCTGGTGCCTAGTTTGTACAGAACAATATGAAATTATCAGTCTTTGACAGAATTGACCAATAATTTAATGTCCCTGATTTATGTGCAGTGAGGTCTTCTCACTTTACCGCTTTGAGGTTGAATGAGAGACCCCAATAGGAAGCCTGGGGCCTCATGGATGTATGATGTCTTCCTATAGGAGATGGGATGCATGAATGGTGGAGCAGCTCACCCTGCTTTATTGATGCAATATTTCACAGGCTTTTGGGAACACTGATGAGGAAACACACATTGCTGGGAACTGCAAGGTAATGCACACATGACCTGTCTCCTGCCTGAAATCTGACATGTCTTGTGTATATGTAGCTTGTTCATATGCAGTGTATACAGTACAAACAGCAGCAAACAATTACTGGTGTCTATTATAGAATAGAATAGAATAGAATAGAATAGAATAGAATAGAATAGAATAGAATAGAATAGAATAGAATAGAATAGAATAGAATAAACCAGGTTGAAAGGGACCTTCAAGATCATCGCATCCAACCTATCAACCAATCCAACCCACCTAAACAACTAACCCATGGCACCAAGCACCTCATCAAGTCTCTTCCTGAACACCTCCAGTGATGGTGACCCCACCACCTCCCCAGGCAGCCCATTCCAATGGGCAATCACTCTGTCTGTATAGAACTTCTTCCTAACATCCAGCCTAAACCTCCCCTGGCACAGCTTGAGACTGTGTCCTCTTGTTCTGGTGCTGGCTGCCTGGGAGAAGAGACCAACATCTGCCTGTCTACAGCCTCCCTTCAGGTAGTTGTAGAGAGCAATAAGGTCGCCCCTGAGTCTCCTCTTCTTCAGTCTAAGCAGCCCCAGGTCCCTCAGCCTCTCCTCGTAGGGCTTGTGTTCCAACCCCCTCACCAAATTCGTTGTCCTTATACCCAAGCTTGTCAAATATTTTCAATTGTCTTTCCTGTTTGCGTGTGATCAATTTTTATGAAAAAACTATATAAAAAGCCATGGCTTTAAATTTCCTCTCTGTGGTTTTTGCCCCTACATAGTTTTCCACAGTCTCTTTTTACAATGTTGTTTCATCCACTTTTGAAGTGGTGATGGTTAAAAAAAAATGAAAAAGTAGAAAAAACCCTTTTTTTCCACAAAGACTAAAACTGCCAAACTACGGAGCAAAGCTAACGTGGACATAGCCTGCATTGAAGGCCAGCGCCCTTGAGACAGATTTTGATTAATCTTCACTGATTTTGACTGTTTTGTAGCAGGAATCTTTCATTTTGGGAAAGAAATTTAAGATTTGACTTGAAAGGCAGATACTTAGCATAGGCTGTCCTCTGTTTGAAGCCTCCAGATATATTATGCTCATTAAGTGTCCCATTCCTCTGTCTGCATTTTTGTTTCTAGGAAGGAGAGCTTGTACCCTCTTTAGGTTGAATAACTTGGAAAGAAGGAATTTACAAGCTCCACAAGTTTATTTGTTCCAGATTTCTTTCTTCTCTCTCTCTTTTTTTTTTCCCCTCCACACATAATTTGAGATGCCTTTTCCTTACAAGTTTAGATAAATACATTGAAAATGTTAATGCATCATGAAGGTCAAAAGAGTAAGCATACAGAAATCAGACAACTTCAAGAATTATCACAGTGAGATTTGCATGATCTCTATCCATCTCAAAAGACAGAGCAGCAAGGACAGCTATGAACTTACAATCTTTCTCCGAAACAGTTTGTATCATGTGTAATTTGTTGCTCAGGCATAAACTAGAAAGAAAAGTTTTTACCATGTTACTAAAAATTAACATGAAACTCCCATGATCTTGGTAGACATGAATAAAAAGGAGATAACAGTGGTCTGTCACTATAATGCTGGCATTTCTGGGTATGTTCTCAGCCATCTAGAGACTGGACTTAGACAAAAGAAATCTAGTATTTGTCACAGCAGCATGAACAGTTCCAGGAGAATAAGTAGATTGCTCCATACCTAGCAAACTAGATGAATTATGGATCAGGCAAAAACCTAAACTAACCAGTGAAGTTACCTCATAACAATGGTTACTAGGTATGTATTTCCATTTAAATTTGTCTTTATAGATCAGTTCTGTTAAGCTGATATGACACATCAGTCATACAGACCAGGGCAGGCAGGGATGGACTTTGCCATTTCTTTCAAATTAGAAAGATAGGTACCCTTCCCTCTTAGTTTAGGGGCCTTCAGAACAGCAGAGCTGGGCCAACTGTGAGGAATTTATTAATAATCCCTATTGCACTGGAACTGAATTGCTGGACTGCAATTTAGCTGTTTTAAAGGGGTAATTAAGCTCAATTTTCTCTCTAACCCTTATTTTCTAAGAAAGTGATGGTCAGGAGAGATACATGCTTAGTATGGCTGTGGTAAAAACCTAACCTAACCTAACCTAACCTAACCTAACCTAACCTAACCTAACCTAACCTAAACTAAACTAAACTAACCATACCATTATTGCCTTACACTTAAACAGGGCTACATTCTGACTCCCAATACACTTGTGAAAGCTCTGATGGAGAGCAGCAGCAAGAATGAGAAGCAGACCAGCTGCTAAAATGAGGAAGGGTGAAGAGTATTTCTTTCCATGACTGACGTCACCTAGCAGTTATTATGGGCAGTAACATGAAAGAGAGAGATACCTGGGATGTGGTGGTAAAAATCCTCCTTTCTCTGAAGAAATAATCTGAACTGTTAATTTACAAGTAAAGAAAAAGTTGTAGTTAGACCTACTACTTTCAAACACACCACAGAGGCTGACATGACCGGACAAATTTGCCTCAGATTATCTGTAGGCATATCTGCCTAGGAAGCTTGCATTAATCAACTCTTATATTAAACACAGTATTTGGTCTTCTGTAGAGCTTTTTGCTAAGTTTCACTGTCTTGAACAAAAAAAAAATAATAAAGCCAGTACATCTTTTCCATATGGATTTTCATATTTGCCCATGCCACAGCTGCAGTACCAGGATTTTATTTCACTGCAGTTTTTCACTGTTTTTGTATCGTCATTCAGATCTTCCAATAAATGTCCAACGATTTTTCCATACCTATTTGAAAAGCAACTGCAGGTAGGGGAATATCAGCATTTGGATCGTTTGCACTACCTGTGGGTAAGGACTGAGAAACTGGCACTTGTCTCTTCCTCAGCTCTCTTCATACTTGAATGGAATTACATTTCCAGCTTTACTGCATGTTTTAGTTTTTAAGTCACTTTTCCTCCTTCTCTTTAATTAGTAAAGGATAAAGGAAAAGGCAAAACTCTTTATGTGAAGCAGAAACAGTGTAGTCCATGTAGGAAGAAGACAATCCTCTATGCATTGCAGGTTTTCAAGAAAACTTATTTTAATCAAAGAATTTACAAAATAATAAATGAAACACAGTGCAGCTTGAACTATATTATTGATACAGAGATCAACTATTCTCCCTCACAATTTTTATCATGGTAGCTTAAAAATGTTGAAACCCTTACATTGCACATTGTATCTATGAAGTCTGCTACAAGGTGTAGTAAGGGAAAAAGGATTTAAAAAAAGGAGGCTATTAAACAAAATCCACCCCTTGGGGAATCTTCTGAGGGGGCAGGACCTCCTCTCCTTTCAAGAGCCATTGTCCTTGGGATTCTACAGTACTTGGCAGCCACCTGGCAATGGGTTTTGGACTGCAGCATTAGTGGTGGGAGCAGGGTGAGCTGGCTGCTACATTTCTTTATGCAGCACAGTCCTGACAACGCTGGTGGGATTCAGAAAGGTGCCTTGTTGTTTCTGGAGTAGGTTTCACAGGCAGATTAGGTGCCTGACAACACAGGGCAGTTCCCAAAAAATGGAGTGAAAAGCTTAAAATTAAATGTTAAAATTCAAAAGACAACCTACCAGATCCCAAATATTGGTCAGCAAAGCTGGTCAGAAATGCTGTGATTCAGCTTTCAGCTCTTGTCAGGCTTTCAGCAGCCTGATTTGCTCTCAATTGAAAATTTTAATTTTATTTTCCAACACAATGTGAGTGATAAGGGAGAAATTTTAAGTGAGGTGGGCTGAGAGCTGTTGTAGGATCAAGGGCAACAGCATGACTGTCCTGGGCAGACTTGTAAGTAGGAAGTGGCTGAATTGGGGCCACATCCTCTACCCCTTGGTTGCAGCAGAGCCAGGAATGCAAGAGTTATGAGGATAGAAAGAAGGCAGGCAAGAACAAACATCAAATAAAAACCTAGGGGGTAGGGCAGTCAGCCAGAAGAGGGAGGACACCTAGCCAAACACACAAACAATCCTGGGAAAGCCAGAGCAGAAATCAGTAAATTCCCAGTGCCTGCAAGCCTATGGTTGAGCTGAGACTGGTTCTTTCAAGGCAAAGGATAACCTTTAGCCTATAGCGGTGTATCACCACTTTGACTGTGTTTTTGTGTGGCATTATATGCTCTGTGTGTAAGAAATGCATTCAGGGGGCACCTAGGATATTTGCAACATCAGGAGAAGTATACAATGTTCTTGCAGTTATGATGTCTTTTTATATGAAGGTGTATTAGTCACAGCCCAATTCTGTGTTGAAGTGTTTTTCTGACTCTCACCTGGGTACATGTACATTTGTGCTATACAGGTATGTGCATGTGCATAGGTATATATACAAATACACTGTATGTTTGGAGACATGGTAAGTCAGGAACCTCTCTTGGGCAAGAGGTTTCAAGCTGCTGTACGACATCTATTTCCCATTTCACCCCTTAAAGATGATATTGCAGTTTGGGTGCTACTCCAGGCCATGATCTCCTCTGCAGGCGAAACAGGAATCAACTTATGGTAACTTCTCCAACTAGACAGGGACTAGAGCCAAGTTACATGCTGAGGTCATCACCTAGATCAGTGAGGTGATCTGGCCATCCCCTGCAGAATCAGAGAATTGTAGAATCGTAGAATCATAGAATGGTCCAGGTTGGAAGTGACCTCTGAAGGTCATCTAGTCCAAATCCCTCTGCAGTAAGCAGGGGTATCCTCAACTAGATCAGGTTGCCCAGAACCCTGTAGAGCCTCACTTTGAATATCTCCAGGGATGGGGCCCTAACCACCTTCCCAGGCAATCTGTTTCAGTGTTCCACCACCCTCATGGCAAAGAACCTGTTCCTAATACCCAATCTAAATCTGCCCTTCTCTAGTTTGATGCCATTGCCCCTTGTCCTGTTACTACAGGCCTTTTAAAACAGTTACTCTCTGTCCTTCCTGTAGGCCTCCTTCAGGTACTGGAAGGCCACCATTAGGTCTCCCTGGAGCCTCTTCTTCTCCAGGCTGAGCAACCCCAGCTCCCTCAGCCCATCTTTGTAGCAGAGATGTTCCAACCCCCAGATCATTTTTGTGGCACTGCTCTGGACCAGTTCTATCAGGTCCATGTTCTTCCTACATTGAGGGCTCCAGAGCTGGACACAGTACTCCAGGTGATGTCTCACCAGAGTAAAGTTGCAGAATCACCTCTCTGGATCTGCTGGCAATGCATCTTTTGATGCAGCCCAGGAAGACAGCCTCTGTCCCTCCTGATCACCTTCCATAGGGATTCAAACGAAGAACTGTTCTTTACTGAAATCACGCACTCTCTACATCAACTGCAATAACTCATTATTAACATTTGGTCTTTGAAATCATATTTTCTTACCTGCTGAAGGCTAAAAGTGTGGACATAGAAACAATGTTTAATGAAGTCTGGAGGCATGTTACTATTTCTTAAGTAATGTAAATAAGAACAGCTGAGGAAATAACACATCCAGGTTTAGAGGAGAGTATAGTGATATTAATATTCTTATAAGCAGTCAAAGTGATCTCAGTCAATTTATCAGATAGATGTTCTTGAGCCATCAGAATGTGTGCAAAATTGAGGATTTAGGAACTGAAGCTATGAAGGGTGTGATCTTCAGCCCTTGTGAGGGTTTGGTTCCTGCATTATGAACACCGTGGTTTCAGAGATAATGAAATGTGCATATCACACCATTAGGTGAAGTTTGAAGAACAGGATGAAGAAAAAAAGTAGAAAACAGACATCAACAGAAACTGCAGTTCCATGGAGCAGAAAACTACCTGGACACAAGAAGCTGTCTGTATAGTCATGTCTATGAACATAATCACAATGGTAAAAAGGATAAATAGTATTTTTTTCCCCCAAACTCCCTATCAGAAGGTACATGTCCAGTCCGCATAGAAAACTGCTTGGTTATGTTCAGGTGAGACTGATGGCTGCTGTCCCCACTCCTTGTTTATGACTGTTGCGAAAAACAGGCATTTTGTGGGGTGCAGCAGAAGCAAGGCTCTACCACATGAGAAGGCTGGGGAGTGGGCCGCTGCAGGAACCCCAGGGCTGGCTGTGGCTCCTGATGGGTGCTGATCCATGGGCTCCTAAAAGTCATTGACACTTTTGGGAAGCAGAGAGCCCAGGAGACAGGCTTCCACTGTGCTTGGGCCAACCCTGGCTGTAAACAGTGGAAAGATGGGTCTGGGATGAGACATGGCTGTGCCAAAACTAATACTAAAACTAATACTAAAACAAGGTCCAGTGTTCTAGGTGGGGGTGATGTGCACAGATCTCCCCGTGAAGCCTATTCAGGACAGTTGGGCTTGAAGATGCCCTCAGGGACCTTACACAGAAGTCACAAATCAAACCTGCAGTGTTAGTCTGCTCAGGAATCTGAAACATTTGGGGTAAAGGCACATTTTTTAGGACAGTTAATTAAGCAGAAATGTGCCATGCTGTGATCTTCTCTGCTCAAGCACAACCCAGAAGTACAGAATGAGCAGTTGTAGGTGGCTGAGAGCAAGGATACTGTTTGTTGCCCTTTGATTTCTCCTGTGATTTAGGAAAGCAGCATTTCTTACACCATCTCTAAATAATGAATACTCCATGGCATCACTGAGATAATGGAGACAAATATTCCTCACCAGCACAGTAATGCTGGCAAGCTCCAGTTTTTGGCTGGTTGTTCCAATTCCCAGTCAGGGGACAGTCCACTGCAGCTGCATAACCCAACACCCAATTCTGTGTGCAGATCGCCACTTTTGAAAATTCAGTCCAGATTTCCTTTCGCTCTGGGACTTCATGAGCTGTGGCTGTGTTTTCAAATAGCAAACACATTGACTGCATTTTGGAAAGGCCTTGCTGTAAACACTCAATGAGTTTTTCTTGCAAACATCATTGTTACAAAATTACAAATGACATGGAAATGAAAACAGGTCAAACCCAATTACAAACACACAGTTTCTGTTAAGAATCCATTTCTCATCTTATGAACTCATTTTTTTGGGAAGTATACCAAAGTATTGTTTTGAATTTATGTCCATCTCTATGAATGCAGGATTACAAATACGAAAAAGATGCCTGGGCTTATTGAAGACAAAAAAAAGTTGGAAATAAGGATAAACTTTAGCTTAAAGCTCCTATACTGTATTTGATATCTGTGTCTCTTACTGGTTGTATGGGATATTCTGGGCATTTTTAATTCAGATCCCTAAAGGGGTGTGATATAATGGCTGGCATTAAAAGATGCCAACATTCTGAGTCATTTAAACATGTAAAAGTGGGACTCTGGGACATGGCGTAGCGGTCATGGTAGCGTTAGGTTGATGGTTGGACTCGATGATATTAGAGGTCTTTTCCAACCTTAACGATTCTATGATTTTATAAAAGAAGTAATAATAAAAAAAAGCAAGCATGTGCAATGGGTAAAAAAAAAACACCATTTAATGCCACAGCCATTAGTAAAACCCTTCATTACCTTCATTAAAGGCTGTATTGTCCTATTCCTTGCAGGTTCAGATTCTTCATCTTGTCTGTTGTACAATATGAATGTAGAGACCACGGTCTGACCATTTCACTTTCCTTCCTAGATTAAAACTTACCACTCTTAAGTCTTCCAAAACGGACACTTAATATTTCTCCATGGAGCAAAAGTGACACTGGACTACTTGTGAGTTCTCATTTATTCTGAAGTTTTCCTAACTCCTAAAATACATATTATCTAAGTATCGCATATTGCCAGTAAAAAGACTAACATACTAAAATACCTCAGCTTTCAGAAAACTGCAAAAATACCTGTTGGCACATCTTTTCTGTGGGTGCTTTAGGCAACTGAAGTGCAACTTTAATTAGGATGTTGTAAACTGGAATAATTCTGCTGAAAACTGTTGAGTTCTTATATTGGTGTTATTGGTACATAAAGGTTTTGCTCCCTTCCAAATATTTTTTTTTGGAAGATAGACTACTAAGACCACAACAACTGATGGCAGAAGTAGAGGAGGAGGTGGAGTAATCAGACAGTTTAGACTATGCATTATTAACTCTTGTGTGACAGCATTATTTGCAGAAGGTGGCTGTTGACAGCATATGATTAAGCACACCTGTAGTCTTCTTCAAGGCTTAATGTAAAAACTCTCATTTTTCTTGAGAGCTGCTTCTATAAGAGTGACATGACAGAATGCCTTGGGGTCAATATCACAGTCTCAGTAGCACTTTTCTCAGATAAAAAATACCTATTCCTGTTCTTCAGGAAATGATTATGATTCTGCCAACAGCAAATATATTTAAGCAATGCAACTGGTGCCATGGTTTGAGATGTAAAAGAGTTGCAAAACACACATCTGCCTCTTCTTGCAATTATAAAAGGGCTCCGGGCTGAACAGGACTCTCTCAGAAGGCAATGGGCAGAGGGATTTGAGCCAGGGGCTCCTGCTGTGGGATGAAGGGGTAGAGCAGTGGAGGCTTTTGCTGGTTCACTATGACAGAGCTGCATCTGCTTCCAGACACACCCCAAGGAGCTCTGTGCTGTCACCTGCACCTGAGCTATTCCTGCAGTTTCCCCATCATTCAAGTCTCTAAGTTGTGTGTGGGATCCATCCTGTGGCCCTCACTCAGCCCCATGTGAGCTTGGGTGTGGGACTCATAGGATCACAGCAGTTGGTCCTCTGAGAGGGCAGCAAGAAATGATGTGTTCTCTTGCGTTTATCAATGTATTACTCCACAGCACTTATTCCACAGCTGCATGGACTATAGAAAGCAAAATAATATAACAACTATTTTATGTAGTACACCTTAAGTAGCAATTTGGTATTTCCTATAGACTTTCTTGTCAAAACCTTTAACTGATTTTCTACTTTATTCTCTCCGTCCACAAAATAAAGCTATGGTGTTGACCTGAGCTGTTTCTTGTGATGATTAAACAGCTAGCATTTATATAATATTTTTAAATGTTACATGCTGTTTTGGTTAATAAGTCATGATCTGTATTAGTGAGGGCATGATGAAAACCAGCCAAACCTCTACTGCACAAAAGTAGTGTAGTGCACACCTGCGCAGCAAGCATCAAACATGTTTTATGCACTTCACAAAACAGTAATATTTTGCTTTTATAAGCTGCGTTTGCTTTGGCCACAGTGAGTTTTGTTTTATTATCCTGCTGGTATTTTGAAATTCATAAACAAGTCTCAAACGAGATTTAAAACCTGCTGTAAAGGAGTAGTTCAGCAGCAGAAAACAACAGCGCCTCTGTCTCCATATATCTTCCGCAGCATTCAGGCTCTTCCCTGAGGTGTTGGACTTCAGACACGTTTTATTAACATTCTGGAGTTGTACCCTCCTGACTAACCAGCCATTAGCTGGCTCACTGATCCTTAACTGCAGATCACTCTCTCTCTTATATAGGCTGCATTTCCCTTAGGTTCCAAAATAATTAGTCTCCTGGCTATGGATGTGATTTCCGTTTAAAGGAATGTAGAAGAAGCACCTCAGCCTCTGCTGGCAAGCATCCTTATTCACGCTAGGCTCTTCTGGTTGATATGCATAGAGCACCAGATTCTAATTCTACTTAATAATTAGGCTAATACTACACATACTTACATTTGCCTTCCAGCGCAATTTTCGACACAGTAAGCAGGGAGTCACATGCACAGAGCTCCCATAGCAACATGTTATTGTTAACCAAAGTTGTGTGCACAGCTCCCTGTGCTAAAAATTCACTGAGGACCAATTCAGCTGTCAGATGCACAGGGACAACTCTCACGGGATGCCAGCAGAAGGTTCAGAGGGCAGAATAATCTTATCAAAATATAACAGTGTTATAGTCACACAGAGCTCTGCTAGGTCAGTACTGTGAGCTGGCCTGTTTGGGGACCACAGAGATAAAACCCTATGAGCTCTCTTTTGCCAGAGCTGAATAGAAAGGTGTCATCAATAAAAACACCTGAGTATTATTCCTCAAAACATGCTGTACTGAAAAGGAAATGATGGTGCAATTTGATGAGCTATGTGTCTGCAAACATCACTTTGGAGAACTGAAATGGAGAAAACCTGATCTTTATTTCAGAATATTAAAAAGTGATGCCAGAAGGAGTCAGGATAAGCTCAGTGCAACTACTCACCAAATAATGTAATAAAAATATTTTATTCCATAGCATAGACTGCCAACCTTTTCATTTAAGAAAGGAAAAAAAAAAATCAGCAATACAAATGATGTGCCTGAAAAGTCACTTAAGGCAGAGAGTCACAAAGACCCAGCGAATTAAACATTTCCCTGAATGTTTAAGAGTCTAAATCTTCACTCATTCTTTTGGTTACCTTTTAATGACACAATGTCTTTCCTTTAGTAGCTTTCAATTTATTTAATGTAATAAAAGCAATCACAGTGGTAACAGGCTAAAGGAATTTCTTTACAAAAAAAGCACTTTTTTGTAAGTGACTTTTGCTTCTCATATTGCACTCTATTTTTAGAGCCTCTAGGAATTTGTTTCAACTCAGGTTAGTAGATGCCACCAACAAACGAGAACGCAACATGAATAAGAAAACAGTGACAGGTCCCCACAGAAAGTACTGAGCTGTTTCAGCTCCTTCTGCACCCATAAGCAGAGGTGTGAGGGCAATTCTCCTCCTTAGGCCTTTGCTGGTGTGTTCATAGGGTAGGCAGGACAATACACAATCTGCCCTCTCCACCCGGATGCCTGTAAATCACTGGCTCTGCGTTGTTGCAAGTCTGATTACCTCTGCCATTTTAGGTGCCTCCGTGTATATCAGCCAAACACAGCTGTAAATGTTATAATTCAGACACCTTACGTTCCCTGCAAATGTAGCAATGTAACTTGAATGTGTAAATATCAGCCTTACTTTTGCAAGAGTAAGCTAGAAAATAACATTTTCCTTCAGAGATGGAAGAAATTTTCTCTCTTTCTCTATACATATGCATACACCAGGTCTGACATATCTGTTTCTTACAAGTGTGACTGACTTTCCAGTCCAGCACAGGAAGCCAAGGAGGGAGTCTTAGCTCCTGGGAAGGGGAGTACTTGGGCAATATGCATTTTTACTTTCTCTCCTGCTTTGTTTTATTAAATTCTATTTTCCTTGATAAGGAATTTTAAAATGTCCATTTCAAGCGTTTGCTTTGATCTGCCTTCCTGGTAATTAAATTGCCTGCCTTTAAATTGCTATCATTTAAAATAATCCTAATTAAGACAATTTCCCCAAACTTCAAATACTGGTTTTGAATTCTAGTGTGAAGAGAATGGATAATGATTCTGTGTGCATTCGCTTTAACACTGTCTACTTTTCCCATACAAGGAAATCGATTTTCTCACCTGTCATGTTAACTAAGGGCACAATCCAGCATATTCTTACTTCTGCAAGTAGGTCTTAGTCACACAGCAATTCGCTGGAACTAATTACAGGAAGATTTGCTTATGTGAATAAGGATAGTCTGGATCATTTGAGTAAGTGTGCAAACGTGTAAGTGCATTGAGTAAGTGTAAGCTGATGCAAGAAGCATTTCATACTGGTTTTGCACAGAGGATGTCCCATGCAAAAGAGTAACTGCAGTTCATAAGGAAAGCAGAAATTAATGTTTTCACAGATTGAGACATAAATAATGGTCATGGATACACATATATCTGCAGATAATAGCTTTTGATGTGAATTGGAGTGATTTATGATCAGATGATCTGTCTGTACCTATTTCAGCTTGTGAGAGAACACAGCAGTTATGGTAAATACGAAAGGATTAGACGATGCTTGTATCTCATAAAACATATCTAAAAAACCCCACCCCAAACAAGAGCTTTATTTTAACCTAATACAGACATAATTGTATACTGTGTTTTTATGACACATATAGAGTACTAAGACAGAAGAAGATTATGAGCAACTGTGACAGTCAGGAGAATACAAAAAAATACACAACCTGGAATGCTCAGCTAGTAATAGTCTGTGGAGGCTGTGAAACAAATTATATATTACTGTGTTTACCTTGGCCTTTTACATTCACATAGCAAAATGTATGTTGGAGGGTTTAATTGTGAGGTTGTCAAAAGTAAAATTACTTTTGGAAAACCAACCCATGTGATATTATGGGGGGGAACAACTAAAAAAATCTTTTGTTCAAATTGAAATGCAGAAACCAGCATGTTGTTTAAGCAGGATTTTATTTTCTTCTACTCAAGTGATGAAGAGGCTTTTGTAAAGGAAGGCTTTCATCTTATACATGCAGTACTCCATCACAACATAATTACCCTAATTTGTATTCCACTATAGAAATAGGCTTTTTTCAGCTTAAACAAATTAAGCAACAATCACTAAGTGTACATGACCAGCATTCTTTCAAGTAACCTGTTATCAGCTCTGGCTATAGCTTTATCTTGATAAAATGGAAATCCTGTTTTATTTTCCTACTCTTCCCCCCAGTCAGATTGCCCAGAGACAGACTGTGATTCATAGGATGGAGCAAGGGACAGAGTGTCCAGAGATTACTTCCTGCAGCCTCACTAAATCATTATGTGATCTGGGTCAAATCCTGACTGCCTTTGGGTCTCTGTGTAGGAAGGAGCCCAAATGCACATTTAATTCTGACTGCGTGAATTACATGGCCACTCTCTGAAGGTCTTTTAAAGAGTGGCATATGCTCTCTGCTGAATAGGGCTCTTCTGCTGCTCTTTTCCCCTGGCTATGGTTGATACTATACATCCTCAGGGATGACAGGACAAGCTCTA
The DNA here is from genome assembly GCF_014839835.1 of Dryobates pubescens. Classification (NCBI taxonomy): domain Eukaryota; kingdom Metazoa; phylum Chordata; class Aves; order Piciformes; family Picidae; genus Dryobates; species Dryobates pubescens. Next base: position 14,904,361 of record NC_071618.1, on the reverse strand, counting down.
CCCCAATCTGTATTTATATTATTTGTCCTTTAGCTGTGTAACTATGAATATCCCTGCTATTTCTAAACATTCTTCTGATTATTAATCAAACTCTTTCGGTATCTTCTCTTTCAGTATCACTAAGGTTGGAAGAGACCTCAAAGATCATCTGATTCATTGGATCATTACTAGTGAGGCTTTGCCTTCATGACCTTCTTCTCTTCTCAGTCTCTGCAAGTAAGATCCTATGGGGAGGTAAAGGACACTCCAAAATGCTGTAAAGGAGCTGAGGCCAGGGCACTTAGCTCAGTACCAGCAGTGGGGAGATGGCTTATGACTCCATTGTAGCACCACTGATGGACAGAGAATGGCCAGAAGCAGTGGAAGGGACTGCTTTGAAAGGGGTTTCAAAGACCAGTAGTGTCACAGCAAAACCAGGGTCTGTTTATTATCACTGCTGGGTTTGGATGAGCTGAAGTGTCACTGGAGGCCACTCTCCAAGGTGCAGCTGCTAAAACAGTGTCTGACTCGACACGGACTTTCTAAGATCCTAAAAAAAAAACAACCACCATGGCAACCAAAGATAAGAAATGGGTAGAGGCAACAAAGTCACCCTAGAGCTATGGTAGGAGGATGAGATGAGGTAACCTGTCTGCTCAGGAGGAAATACAGACCAGAATTTGAATGTTTTCCTGGGGAACAAAAAAGATGCTGCCTTCAGATCTTTCTTCAGCCTTAAGAGAGATTGATTCACCATCCAGAAATCTTTCCAAAGCAGGTAGATCCCATCATGAATGAGGTGAATGCAAAGAGAATGTATCTATCTTCAAAAATATTAGAAACCATTTGTGCTCCTCCTGAATTGCTAGAGAGACAGCATTCACCAGGTAGGCATTTTTGCCGGGTAGCATTTTTTCAGCACATTTGTTGTGATCTCCTCTGGCACAGCTGAGATCAGCTGTCAGAAACAGAAATTAGTAGTGGTGGCTGAGGAAAGGCACCTTCCCCAGACCTCTCTCACCTCTCTCTCTTTCCCAGACCTCTCTCACCTCTCTCTCTTTCCCAGACCTCTCTTGCAGGACTTCCCTTTCTTCTACAATTCCCACAGCCTTTCAGAGAAGAATAATCATGAGGTTGGTCCATGATGGGAGGTGAGCTGAAGGCAACCTTCACTGCTAGGGCACAGTCCCAGCATGACTGAGAAATGCAAACATAGCAAGGATCACGATAGCAATAGGTCCCACCAGCAGTTCAGCAATCTTCAGACAGAAACAAGATCACAAATCAGGTTTGTGATTTATTCAGGAAATCCAAACCATTCAGGAGCATCAGAGAATAGGATTGGGCATGTGAACATCTATGATGAAGCTCAGACTGGCAAATGGGCTGAAATGGTGCTTATAGTGAGTCTGGGAAGTTAGGGCTTTTGGGTGTACTCAAGGCCCAGCACAACCTTCCCTCCCCTCATGATGTGACCTTGCACCTCACAACACCCTGGGTTTTGTGAGGTCTTGCTGTGAAAAGCTCTGACTTTGGCCAGTTCATCTGGTTCTCTGAAATACTCTTCAGTTCTGTAGCCTGGCCAGCTACAGAGGTATTGAAATCTCTCCCAAACTGGTTTATGGTCTGCCCAAAATTTATTTGGTACTTGGTTGTCCCTGAATTGTGAATGCTGGAGAAGCAATCTGTTGGCAATGGATGGGTTTTGGATGACAAGGCTTTGGGAAGGGAGACATGAAAAATGGGGTGAATCTTCAGGGATGATGTGATCCACGAGCCAAATGTGGCCTCAACACAGGTAAGGCAGTGTTCTGGGTTTGGCTAGGTTAGGGTTAACTTTTTCACAAGAAGCTGATAGGGGCCATAGCCAAGACAGTCAGCAGGACCAGCCAATGGGATATTCAATATCACACTGACGTCATGCCTGCTAAGTAAGGGTAGGGCTGGCCAAGACAAACCAGAGTGTACTCAGGATCAGGATATCTGGTCAGGCCATCACAGTCAATATAGCATTTTGTATCACTTTCTTTATTATTAGTTTATTTATTTAGTAACACTGTATTTAATCAGTGCTATCGTTGCTACTGTTCTTTCTTCTACCTTTGGGCTGTTCTATTAAACTCTCCTATCTCAAGACACAGGATTTCACCTTTTCCTCCTCATTTTCTGCTCCTCCCACCAGCAGGTGGGGTGGCCATGTGTGAGTGGCTGTGTGGAGCAGTTACAGGATGGGTCTAAACCACGCTAGGCAGTCGCACAGCAGCCCAGTGAGATGGTGACAGCAACAAGTGTCATTTACATTTGAGTCATTATCAATCAGAGACAATGTCATCAGTTGGGGCTGAGGTAAATCCAGAAAATCTGAACAAAAATTTAGCAATAGGGAGCTCAGATCAGGCTTGATGATCCAGATCCGAGCTGAAATGGGGCTCATAGGCTGATGGTATGGGTATAATGAGGCTGACCCAGGACAGTTAGGGCCTCGGAGTCCAACCACAGCCTTCCTCAGTCACCACTCTGGATCATGGATTGAATGGATATACTTCAGAGACAGTAAAGAGAAAGCACAAGCTTACCTCAGAGTTTAACATGTTATTTGTGCTCAGAAGCTCTGAAATCCAAGCCTCAAAAGCTGGTCTTTGTTAACTCTGCTACTTTTTGAACCAGCAAAATCCAGCACTTTCTAGCACCATATGGTGAATGCATTATCTTCCCTTGTCATCACTGGAGCCAAGGAAGAATATGAAATCATGGGCATTGAGAAATTGATATCAGAACAAAGCTGTAAAGACTTACGGGGCTTAAATAGCCTTCACAGGCAAGTGAGGACCAGCCAGGAGTATACTCATGGTTGATATGAGGATTATCACATACAGAAGATACTTACCATTCTCAGGAAAATGGGATAGAATAATCCACACAACTGAGTCCCCTTTGTGTCAGACACTTGTGACTAAATGAGTATGCTGGTTGACCCTGAGATCCAGCCTTCTTGGAACTCCTTTCATAAGTTTAAAATTCCCAGTGTTTCCAACAGAAACCAGGAGATGGGTAAGAGTATAAATCTTTGCTGCTACAACAAGACAAGATGTGACCCACTAGAGACTGTTTCTATTGCCAGTTCTGGGTGCCACCATTTGGAACAGATTTGAGTAAATACTTTCTCTCAGGCCTGTTCCCTTTTCTTCCCTCAGTGTTTCATTTCCACGTCTGTACTCAGGGGGATGCTTGGTCTATGGACCCAAGAAGAAACCTTCTTTTTCTCTTCATCAAACTGACTTGTCTCTCCTCTCTGCTCCAAGTTTTCATGCCATGGCTGGAATCCAAATGATTTAGCCCTGCTGAACTTATTAACACTTTTAAGGAACTCCATCATCTCCTTTAGCATGTCCATGTCCAGGAGTACCAAATTGTAACTGAAATCTTAAATTTAAATATACCATTCTGTTTACTAAGCAGTGAGCCTTCAGGCAATACATACTACAGCAGGAATTCACCAAGACTCTGTTAGGGTTCGACATTCCAGGCAGCCATTGCGCAAACCTTTGTTAGTCTCAACAACGTGTGGGTTTTTTTAATCAAAGGAATTACAAATTTGTTTTTAATCTTTTGGGTTACTCTTAATGCCTTAGAAAGGATACAAAGCTATTTAATATTGTATTCACATTACAAGCAGGCAGTAAATTTCAAACTACTAGTCAAGCCCATTGTCACTCCATGTGAGCAACCCCACAGAGAAGAGGTTTAGCAAAGTGTTTGTCCGTGTACTGGAGTACTTTAATGCATTTCAGGCACGGCAAGTGCTCTAGGCCTCCCTGATTTTAGAATTCACATCCCTGGTTCCTGGACAGATGACCCTCCAGTTGACTATACAGTGCCTCGGGAGGCATCACACAGGTGCTGAGCAGCAATCCTAGAGACTGTGCAAGTGAGTTAACACCTCCTTGGTCCTGCAAGTGTGATAACTCCTCGAGTTCATCAGCAAGGCTCCAAGCTAAAGTTAATTTCTGTGCACTGGAGTGAACAACAGTGTGAATTTATATTTGCTTAGACCCGTGGAGTCATCATGATTACCCAATTCTGTAACTCTCTTGTACCCAGGGCTCTTGGGGAGGAATGAAGACCTTTACATCAGTGCAGTATGAGTTCTTCCCAGACCATGAGTCTCTTTCAGTGTTTCTTTATGGTTGTAGTTACCTTCAGGCTCCACTGGAATGCATTTTTAGGTTCTTTTTGCACTCTCTCTGTGAATTTCACATTCTCATCCTTTTCCTCTCTGAAGAATTCTCTCCAGTTGTCTGGATCTCTGCCACTTTGATGTAGTCCTGTAGAACCTTTTAGTCTATGAACTCACAGGAAAAACACAATTCCCACAGAAACATCACTTCATGGTGTCAAAGCAGTTGGGATTCCTGTGCTAATCTCGTAAGAAATTTAATTAAGCACTATCACTTCATCACATCCAAGTGTGATGCCTTCCTGAAATGTGCATGTGCCCTGCTTGGTAACTACTGCCATTTAAGGCTGTGTCTCAGGAAATGTTTCTAAAGCTCTGCAAATAGCTATGTTTTCAAGCCTTCACCTGCTCTCCTTACCACAGAGTCTGTGTAGACTCCAGCTAGCTCTAAGGCAGTCGGTGCTTAACTCCCAGCTTCTACATCACACTTCTGTCAACAGGCTTTTAACAACCTGAGGATGTGAAAAAATCAGACTAAAGGAAACCAGACATGGTCCTCATGAGGAAGGGACTCTCATTCTGCTAACATGAGAGTTTCCCCAGTCAGACCTGCATCACCCTGAGCACCTTTGTGTTGGGGTGCCAGTACATCAATAAGCTCTAATGGCCCTGAAGAGCCTCATCTGGGGCGTCCACCCACATCTTCTGTCCATGGCTTGGAATGTAACGTTTAAGCTTGGGCCTGAGCCTTCAGCCTTGCTTTATGCTATATTGTAGGAGGTGTACTTGTGTCCAGTCCTGCCTCTATACCTGTCTCCTGGCAGGATCTTGGTCTACTGTTACAGCTTTGTCTCCAGCCCTGACTTTTGATGTTCCCCCTGACAAAAGTCCTTGGACAGACCTATATCTGAGTCATCACCTTTTCTTCAATGTTCTAAAACTGTCAGTGGGCATTGATTCCAGCACCCAGGTCTACCCACATTGTTCACATCTTGCAGGATTGTGGCCTGGTGGAAAGGGCTCCCTGATCACCCAAGGCTCCTCTGTAGTGGCTTGGGGTGGTTCAGGCTGCCTCCAAAGAGTCTTAGGGATTGGCTGGTGAAGGTGGGAGGGTTGGGCTGATCAAAACTAGGGAGCTGGGATGAGGCTGAAGCTGTCAGTGAGGCTGGGCAAGGGTGGGCCCTGAACAGGCCCTTGTCTGGGAGCAGGGCTGAGGGGATGAAAACAGGGGTTCCTAGAGCCGTCTTTGAGGGTGGAAAAGGAACTAAATCGCCTCTGAGGTCATATTGTGGTGGGTGAAGGCACAGACCTTCTCTTAGGAAATTCCAAAGGTTGGAGGGGTATCAAGTCACCCTGGAGGTCAGATGGGGAAGGAAATCCAGCCTTCCTGGCAGAGCCTGTGTGGCTCGGCAAGGGCAAAATCAAGGTATTTCAGACTAGGCACTCTTAGGAAGGGAATACAGGCACCCACAAGGCCAGAGGCTCAGGATGTCTTTGACCAGCATAGGAAGCTGGGGAGAGGAATTGTTCCATGCCAGGGAGCACTGATGGCTGGTGGTCAGCAGTGGCATCCATGAGAAGCCAACAGGGACATGGGGATTTCAAGCCCTCACTGAGCAGCCCCAACAGCTGGGGTGATCCAGGCTGTCCCAAAGCAGTCTTAAAGGCTGTTCCTTGGAGCCAAGGGAACCATAGTGTCCCAGGGCAAGCCAAATTAGCATGGGGATTAAGGTAGCCTTGAAGCTGGGAGAGGATGAGGTTAAACACACCTAAAAATGGGTCAGGGTTGCTTGGATTGACCCTGAAGTGCTCTCAAGGCCAGGGAGATTCAGGACTTTTCTGAGGAGATTCAATGGTTATCAAAGTTGAAACATGCTGACTGGGAGGTTCATGTTCCTGGAGAGGCCTGGAGGTTCATGTGCCTAGAGAGGTGTGCACATTATGGTCATCCCTGAGGAGCTTTAGTGGGAGAAGAGTGTTCCTGCCAACCCCAAGGACCCCAACATGCCCCAAAGACTGGGCAGCTGCATGTGGGGTGGAAATTGAAGAAATCCCAGAGCAGTAGAGGGCTGATAGCTTGGAATCCATCGGACTTCCCAGTGTCTGTGGCAGGGCTTTAGGGCTTCTCTGGGGTGCCTGACAACCCACTGGCCATCAATTCTTGACTCTCTTAGGTGAATCTGGCATGAAGGATCTTTCCTCACAGACAATTTTTTTTTCTGTAGGTACTTAGCAGAGACATGTGGAGATACTGACTTGGCTGAGTTAAAGGCATAATTTGTGCCTCTCACAGTGTGTTGATCAGAATGCTGATAGAAGCAAAGGCTGTTTACAGAATATAGAACAGATAGTTCAAAGATTTTTCCTAGCTTTGAGTTCTCCAGTCACAGGCTTTTGTGCTTAATGCATTTCATAGTCTATAAACATGATACAATACATTCTTTATTAGATAAAGATGGAAGGATTACAATTATTCCAGTTTTCATATAACTCCTGTCCAAGTCTGGAGTTACATTAGAAGAAGGTAAATTTCTGCTGTAAAGAGTTTGAGGAAACAGTAAAAATTGAAGGCTAAAGTTACCCAGGATCCCTTCAAAATAATGAGATAATCAGTTTCCCAGTATTCCAGTATTTTATAAACTTTGTGCATATTAATAGTCTTGCTAACTGAGACAGGAGTGTATATTGAGAGTTATGGCATCACAACTGTGGAACTAGGGGCTTCATTTTAATCCAAACTCATATGTCCTTCAATTATTAAAGATAGTTTATTTTTGATTATTGGGTTTTTTTATATCTACAGTTTCTGTAGTAATGGTGATGTTATCCTCTCTCTGTGTTTTGAAATGTTCAATAGTAATTCTGTATAATCTTGATCCATTAGATACTTTCCTTTTCTTACAGAAACAAAATTGTGTGTTCCAATACAGATAAGGCAATACCACTGCTAGTAAAATCTGTAAATTCAAATCAAATCACACTAAACCCAGAAAACTTTGTGTGTAAATGGAAGATTAGTGTTCTAAAGACTGTTTTTCCCCAGTCACTACCATATGTAAGCAGCCTTAGCTTTACTTAGAAACAGACTTGCATTAGGCCGTTTCTTACTGTATCAAGGTTTTTATGCACCCAGCTGGCTGCAAAGTTTCTCTTTGCTGCAGTGTCTCTGTGTAATCTCAGCCAGTTTCCCTTTGCAGCTGTGGGGGGCCTCCTTTGATGTGCTTCTGTAGGTGGCGGCCGATCCCTCAACCAGGGCCTGCAAACAGAATCTCTTGTATAGAGGTAAAGAAAACACCCTGGTGATGCCATGTGACTGTTTGTTTTATGCATGCAGGAGGAACTGACGTCAAGTGCCTCAGGATATTGTTCTAATGCAATAACATGATGTTGTGGTGTGTATCGCTGTGAATCTAATGTATCTAACGCAAAGCCTGAGGTGAAGGACCATGCAGTCTGTACCTCCTTTCTATTTTACTTTCAAGACTCTCCACACATACAGAAAAAGAATATCTGTGGTGTCTGCTTGTGACTATTAATTACAAACACAGTGATCTCCTGTAGACATATTAAGAACATTTTTTTGCACTGTTCCCACATATGTAGTTGTAGGCACTGTCAATACAGCAGAGCAAATGCATAAACATGCAACAGACCTACTGGTGATTTTATTTTTGCTACTCACTTGGGAGGAAAGATAGAAAAGTAATTTAATGTACCTTCAGCATACAGCAGAGCTGAGCCCAGAGTTCTCCCTTCTGTCACAGATTTCACCTCTTTTTACTTTGAACATAAGAAGTGATACAAGAAGTTAAAAAAGTGATGTCTAAACCAGTACAACTGGACAAAAATGTTTAAGATTGTGAGTGCATGCAAATAGGAATTTGTATTCCACTGAGGGGCCCGTGCAGCTCTAGAGTCCTATGAAAACACACATATTTGGGAGGAACTCAGTTGCCTAGCAGTTTTTTCTGTCTTCCTGTGCCTCCCTGCAGCACGGGAATACGCCAGTTGCTTTGGGACATCCTGCATCTCACTATAGGATATGAATGTACTTCGAACCCAAGAAAATTTAGAATGATGGAACGGTTTGGTTTGGAAGGGATCTTTAAAGGCCATCTAGTCCAATACCCCTGCAATGAGTAGGGACATCTCCAACTAGATCAGAGCCGAGCCCCGACCAACCTGACCTTGAACGTTTCCAGCAATGGGGCATCTACCAACTCTCCATGCAGCACATTCCAGTGTTTCATGGCTCTTATGACAAAAAAGTCTTTCTTATACCTAGTTTGAATTTACCTTCTTTTAGTTTAAAACCATTACTCCTTGCCCTATTTCTACAGGTCCTATGTCTGTCCCCATCTGTCATGTAAAGCCCCCTTTAAGTACTGAAAGGCTATAATAATGTCTCTTTTCTTCTCCAGGCTGAACAACAACTCTCTCAGCCTCTTTTCATAGCAGAGGTGTTCCATTCTTGTGACTATTTTGTGGCCCTCCTCTGGACCCACTCCAACAGGTTCAGATCTTTCTTGTGATGAGGACTTCAGAGCTGGCACTGTAGCCCAGGTGAGGTCTCACCAAAGAGGAACAGAACAGCAGAATCACCTCTCTTGACCTGCTGGCCATGCTTCTTTAGAGGCAGACCAGGATATGGTTGGCCTTCTGGGCTGAGAGCATGCATTACTTCCTCATGTCTGGCTTTTCATCCATGAGTACCTCTAAATTCCCTGTTGCAGGGCTGCTCTCAATCCCTTCATTACCCAGCTTGTATTGGTGCTGGGGATTGCCCCAAACCATGTGCTGAAACTTTCAGCAGATTATAGAATCATGTAACAGTTGGGGTAGGAAGAGACCTTTCATAGTAATGTAGTCCAAGCCTCTACAATGAGCAGGGACTTCTTTAACTAGATCTGGTTGCTCAGAGCCATGTCTATCTTGACCTTGAGTATTTCCAGGATAGGGTACCTACTACCTCTCTGGGCAACCTGTTGCAGTTGGAGCTGGTCCAGAGGAAGGCCACAAAAGCAATCAGAGGACTAGGACATATCTCCTAAGAAGAAGGGCTGAGTGAGTTGGGGTTGTTCATCCTGGAGAAGGCTCTGGAGAGACTTTATTGTGGCCTTTCGGTATACAATGGGGGCATATGAGAAAGATAGGGAACGTCTGCATGCTGGGCATGTTGCAAAAGGACAAGGGGTAATGGTCTTAAACTGAAAGAGGATAGACTTAGACTACATGTACAGGTGATCCGAGTGCTGAGCCACTTGGATCCTTACAAGTCCATGGGACCAGATGGGATCCATCCTAGGGTAATGAGAGAACTAGCAGATGAGCTAGCCAGGCCACTCTCTATCATTTTTCAACAGTCCTGGCTCACTGGAGAGGTCCCAGATGACTGGAAGCTGGCCAGTGTGGTCCCCATCCACAAGAAGGGCCAGAAGGAGGAACTGGGGAATTACAGACCTGTCAGCCTGACCTCAGTGCTAGGCAAGATTATGGAACAGGTCACCTTGAGTGCAATCACACTGCAGTTACAGGATGGCCAAGGGATCAAGCCCAGCCAGCATAGATTGAGGAAGGGCAGGTCCTGCCTGACCAATGTGATCTCCTTCTATGATCAGGTGACTGCCTGGTGGATGTGGGGCAGGCTGTGGTGTAGTATACCTGGACTTCAGCAAGGCCATTGACACCATCTCCCATAGTAAACTCCTGGCCAAGACATCAGCCCATGGCTTGGAGAGGTGCATTTTGCACTGGGTTAGGAATTGGCTGGAGGGCTGAGCCCAGAGTGGGGGTTGGTCTCTTCTCCTGGGTGGCCAGCACCAGAACAAGAGGACACAGTCTCAAGCTGTGCCAGGGGAGGTTTAGGCTGGATGTTAGGAAGAAGTTCTTCATAGAAAGAGTGATTGGCCATTGGAATGGGCTGCCCAGGGAGGTGGTGGAGTCACCATCACTGGAATTGTTTAAAAACAGACTGGATGGGGGACTTAATGCCATGGTCTAGTTGATTCGTTAGGGTTGTGTGACTGGTTGGACTTGATGATCTTGGAGGTCCCTTACAACCTGGTTGATTCTGTGAAATTTCTACAGTGAGGGTGCTGAAACAGTGGTAGAGATTGCCTAGAGAGCAACACCTCTGCTATGAAAAGAGGCTGAGAGAGTTGGGGTGGTTCAGCCAGGAGAAGGTTCCAGAGAGACATTTCAGCCTTTCAGTACATAAAGGGGGGTTTATATGACAGATGGGGACTGATGTAGGGCCTGTAGTAATAGGACAGGGAGTGACAGTTTTAAACTAAAAGAAGGCAGACATTTTTATCGTAAGAGTGGTCAAACACTGGAATGTGTTGCACAGAGAGATGGTAGATGCCCCATTTCTGGAAACATTCAAAGTCTGGTTGGTCGGGGCTCTGAGTAACCTGATCTACTCATTGTAGGGAGTTGGACTAGATGACCTTTAAACGTCCTTTCCAATTCAAACCATTCTGTGATTCCGTGAGACCTACAGAAGCACGCAACTCCCGATGCATGCACCAGTGCATGCATCGAAGGCATCCATTTAGAGGCGCACACAAATGCAGCTGTCCGCCGGGGGACACCTCTAGAAGCACGCACAACCTAGCTGCAGGCGGGCGGAGGCAAGCCCCAACGCCAGCCCCGGGGCATACTTCTAGCGACACGTACAGCCGCTCCCTGGCGCCCAGAAGCGCGCACCCCGCTACACACCGCCCGAGGGAGAAAGCGAAGCCCGCCGAGCCGCCGGGCAGCCCCCACGGGCCACCAGCTGCCAGGGCACGTGAGCACAAGCTGACAACACCCGCACACCACGCCCCGCCCGCCGGCGCGCAGCCGCGTTTGCTCTCTCGCGCCCGCGGCGGCTACTCGGATTGGCTGCGGGCGGCCCGGCCCTCTGCCGCCGCGGGTGAAAGGGCGGCCGGGGGCGCTGGTGAAAGGGTGGTTGGGGCCGCGGCGGCAGGCATGGCGGCGACACTGGGTTGTTGGGCTGCGAGAGGCCGGCGAGGGCTCCGGACGCTACTGAGGGTGAGTCGTGTTGAATGGCGGGCAGACCGACAAGAAGAGCTTGGAACCTGGTTTCGTCTCCGTTTCCTGCGCGGTGCCTGGGGGGCCGCTTTCTGGGGCGGCTGCGTGTGACACTGTGCAAATAAGTCGGGACGGGTCTTCCACCTCCGTTAGGGGCTGCGGATGAGGTCGCTGGTGTGTGCTGTCCCCCATGCATGGGGCCAGGAGGAGTGTCGTCTCTCTTGGGGAGAGCTGTCTCTATTTGAGTGGCTGCGGCTGTCGGGGGATGTCGATGTCCTTGTCCCCTTCTGGGTGAGAGGCCGCAGGGGAGCCTACGCGTGCGGATGTGTTCATGTGGCAGTTTGGCGGGTGGAAGGGCAGGGAATCGTGCCCCTGAGGCTCTTTGGGGCCGATGCTGGCGTGGTCGCCCTGTATAGGTGCCTGGGGTAGGCGGTGGGGAGCCGGTAGTCAAGCCACCGTTCCCGCAGCGTGGCAGCGTGCCGTGCCTGTGGATGCTGTCTGAAAGGCGATGGTTGTGGTGAGACTGAAAGCTGGGTCCTGGGTTCGGTTGCTGGGGTCTGGCAGTATCTGTTCCTTGATGTCTCCTATCGGTGTGTTGTTTAAGAGTGTTTTGTTCTTTGTGTTTTCTTTTAAATTTAACCCTCACTACCAGCAGAAAATTATGTGCTGCTTCCGTTTTCTCCCCCTGTTAAGCAGGAACCTATCAAAACTCTAGAGTGCATTTTTTTAGTATTTCTAGTAGTAAAATGTTATCTCCTTGTCTCTTCCCACCTCCCTGTTTTACCTATGGGTCTTTCAGCTATCACTTAAAACTTCATTGTGTCTTTATATATATTGACTCATGAAAAAACAATGAACTTGTTGCAAAGCTATACTAATGTTTTTGGTGAAGACTTTAAACTTCTGTCAAACATTGTTCCTTAGATTATGGAGTAACTCCACTGAGGCAGTTGCTGTGTTTTCTTATCTATTGCTTATACAGGCTGTGTTAAGAAAAAAAAGCAGTATTAGCATGTGGTGTTCTTTAACAGTTTAATAACACTGAAACTAGTTTGTATATGGGAAGTGCTTACAGTAGAAAGAATTCCCATTAGGAAAGGGAGTCATGGTAACCAATCTATGGAGATGAATGTAGCTCTGAACTTCTGGAATTAAGTGATCGTAGTATATAAACTACAGATTTTAGTACTGACTAGCACTCTGAAAGCATATCACAGGTAAGAGCTTTCTGGTGGTTGCCCTGTTTGGAGTAACAGCACTACAGGAGCTGTTTAAGCTACTGCTCTGAGAAACTGTTCCAGCTTTTTGCAGCTGCTAGTTCTTGATCTCAGGGTGTTTCGTTTGAGCCTCTGTCTCCAACTTATGTCAGCACTGCTGCTTGAATATCTCCATGGGTAAGCTGGACTGAAATCTGGCTGAGGGCACACTTTTTTCCACTCCTTGTGAGTATCTTTTCAGCTGGGTGTATTCCCTGGTCTGTTTCATTAGGATTCTACAAGCCCATGGGGCTGGCACAAAGGAGAAAATACTTGGGTGTGTGAATGATTCAGTTGCTAAAAAATAGCCTAAGGTGCATGAGTATTTCCTTATTTGTAGTTTCTGTGCTATGTTGGCAAGTGTGAAGTGAATTTTCTCTTGCTTCTCTTAGAATTACCAGAGATTCTCTAACTTGGTAAGAGTGAAGTAACTGCTAGGTGTAGTGCAGTGTAGCTTGTGGAACCTCAGAATACATCTTTGCAGTTGGCTTCAGAAGGATCTGCTTACAGTTTCAAGTGCTTGGCTGCTCAGCATTCTTAGAGTACAAAGCAGGGCAAGTGTTTTGTTAGAAAACCATACACAAGCATGGTGTTTGTTTTCCTGTGCACAAGATATATACAGCCTTGTATTAGTAAGTTACTCTTTGTCTTTTAGATTAAAAGTCTTGCAGACACGTGGAGTTGTCTGCTTGCTATGTGCTTTATAATTGCTCAATCAATAGAAGCCCATAAACAAGGCATTAAGATGTCAAGTGAATTGAAATAGATTTGTGAACAGTTGTGTCATCAGAATGTAGGAAAAGTTTACATTGTGTTTAATTACTCAGGAATATTTATGGCTAATGGGAAAAATGCTACACCATGTGGTACCCCTGAAAGTGTAGGGGCAAAATCTTTATCAGTTTTGCTATGAGAAGACGGAAGAGGTAGAATTTATGGATATGAAAATACATATGTTACTCTAGCTGTTACTAGTGGGTGTTGCTTACTGTATCTTTTAATATACATGTCTTCCTATATTATACTACTTAAAGCAAATAGTGATACTTTTCCTGCCTGAAATCTAGAACTGTGCATCTCCATTTCAATACTGAGACCTTTTGCTCCCCATAAAGCTCAGTGACAATGAGTTATTTTCGAGATAACTAGTATGAAAGAAAAGTGTCCTTCCTTGCTGAGGGATATGTAAGCTGTCTATAAATAAGTTAATTTTCTGTGTCCTTAAACCACCTGAAGGTGTTTCATGGTGTTGCAGTGGAGGGCAGGTTCTCTGCTATGACTCAAAACATCAATGTATGATGTGTTGTACTGTTTTACAAATTACTGTGTAGGTTGATTCATATGAATTTATTTTATAACTGAAAGCTGATAGTAAATTTCCCCATTATAGCCTTTCCTTCCAATCTCTGTGGCATATATTTTCTGGCTTCTCATGTGCATTCAGAATTAGTGTTGTATAGAAGGTGTTTACAAGAAATCTCAGAAGCTCCTGCCACCCTTCCCCTTCAGCTAACTGCAAGTATTTAGATTAGCCTCACTGACCTTAACAAGCAATTCCTTCAATGGTAATATTAACTTAGTGGAGACTTTTTTGGGTGTCCTGTATGATCATCTTTAGACTATTTCTGGACCCTGTTGAGTCCTTCTCTTAAACATTATCTGATCAACTGCATGTACTCTGGAGCAGGAAGGTATACTCTGCTGCTTCTGCTGTAGCTATCCTTTCTTCTCTGACAGGGTCCTGATCACAATACAGTCACTCAGGTTGTAAAAATCCTGCTGTAACCCTGGGATAATGACCAGCTGGTAGGTGTGGTTTCAGTTGTCAGAGTTATATTCATAACTGAGAGTTATATTATATATAGAGTTATATTCATAACTATTATATATAGAGTTATATTCGTAACTCTATAGTTCCTGAAATGACTTGTACTATCACATCCTCCAATGAATAATAATACACCCCTGTGAGAAAGGTCTAGTGGTTTTGATTCTAGCATGGCAAATAATCTACACTTCAGGTTTTATTTTATATTTGGAGGATGAGGTGAAAGAATCAAAGTAGGAAAACACTGTACCAAACAAAACTGAATGTGAGAGAACCCAGCATATGTGTCAAAGGTTAGGGCTGGGCAGGCTGAGTGAGTGACAAATGCTCTCTATTAATCCCTCTCTCTTCCCAAAGGGGGGGGAAAAAAAAGGAATAAGGGAGAGACTTATGAATTGGAAAGGAAAACTAAAGAATGATAAAATACATACAAGTAAATACAGACCAAATACTGAACTCAGACCACTGTTGTCAAATAGTAGGGCTGTGTTTCCACTGCTGGGGAAGTTGATGGGCCCATTCAGGAGAGGAATGGAATCTATTCTCCCTCAATCATTTTTTCAAATGATTTAGTCATTTCCTTAGTCATGGCAGATAAGCATGCCTGTAGGGGACCAGAGATAACTGTCCTCATGCTGTTGTACTGTGTGATTTTTAAAGTGACCCATTTGCTCCATGTGGGATTGGTGGTGTGATAAGTGGAAGGAACCTTACCCTTAAACATCCATTCTAGTACTGGTAATTGTGGTGCCAGGAGGAGCTGTGCTTCAGTACTAATCACTTCTGAAGCATCTCTAACTCCTTCATATGCTGCTTATATATATATATTTTTTTTTTTTTTTGGTAGGAGTATTTAGCTGTCTGCAAAGCCTTGACTCTAAAATCCTAAGGGTCAACTGCAAGTGTTCCCTGGTTCTATTAATTATTGCCAGCTGTGGTGTAGAGTCAAGCCCCAGACAGGAGACGGCTTCAGGGACTTGTAGATGGGATGGAAGGTAGAATGGATGGAATCCTCCTTGGATGCTGGCGACTGAAGAAGAGGAAGAAGAAAGCTTGACCCTCATGATCCATTTACTTTATACTGAATATGATGCATTCAGTATGGAATACCTTGTTGGTCAGTGTATGGTCACCTGAACTACTTAATCCTCCCTGCAGGTGTGGCCTTTTAGATTCAACAGTCACCTTGGTCTGCACACCAATCCTTGGTGCTAACTATAAGCACTGAGCTTTATCACTGCTAGAAGCAGACACTGTGTGCAAAAACATGCTGTTAGTTTCAGAAAGTGCAGTTTGAGATTGTTTGGTGATTTTACTTTTCAGATCAAAATTACTCAAACCAGGATAACCTGAAACAGGGTAGAACAGTTGTTCTCCACTGACTTTGTGGTTCCATAATAATATCTGAATTTTTCTGGATGAATTGTTTAGATTACCTGTGACTGCCTATGGTATGTCTGTCACTAGTGATTGGTATCTAAATGGTTTGTGAAGCTGTGGAAGTCTTCTGCGTATAAAGCTTGGTCTAAGCTGGCATGATGTAGTGTGCTATGAGGATTACTTTAGTTCTAGTATTACAGGACTTGCACGGAAGCGTTTTTTTCCCTTTATAATATCAGCTCCATTACAGATGTGATGCCCTTCTCAGTCCTGGTCTGGTTTCTCTTTCTTGTGATGCAACATGGAAAGTATCTGCAACCTAGATCAGGCCAGAAAGATGCATGGGGATTGTTCTCATTTTGGTTACTGCCAGCTACTGGTGCTGCAGAGCCAGTATGAGTTTACAGTAAAGTTAAGACAAATACATAAAATTCTGTGTTCACTTTTGTTATGCAGGGTATAGCTGAATTATCTATTATCTCTTTATCTGAATGTATACTTCCTTATTTCTTGCTCTCCTTTCTAGTGTGATCCTTTTTTCTTTTCCAATCTTCTCACAGGAGAGCCTTTGGTTTCTGTGGTTCAGATTTGTGCAACTTCTGAAAACAGTTATTTGGGACAGAATTGACAGGTTTTGAGTTCTGGCACTTAACAATCATTGCTGGTTTGTACTTCCTACTAGACAATATTCAGTACTAAGGCTTTTTACAGTCTTTTAGAATCCAGTTGGGTGAACAAATATATTGGTACAATTGAGATGTGAGATCGCTTGTGGTTATTTTTGTGTGGTTAATTGTAACAGCCATTGTGTTGTGAAGTGACTTTTCTGAAGTACCTGTCTGAATCTCCTTGATACACTTGCAAGTCAGTAGTATCATTGATTGTTCTTTTCTGGTTGGCACCTGTATGCTGCTTTTTCCCAACACATCCTACAAAATTGTTAAACTGTAGGAGCTGTGTTGTAGAAGTTGGTTCAGAACAGATTGGAAAAAGTAGTTTCCTCAGACCATTATCTGAGGTTGTGGAAGGGAGGACTGGAAAGTGAACTAGCATCCAAAGTCTGTTCTACTTCTGCTCTCTGTGTGGACCCAGTCCATTACCTGCTGTATTACCAACAGGTTGCTAGCAATGAAAGCCTCTCCCACTCCCCAGTGTGCACAGATGCACAATGCAGTGTGCATTTTGGAGAACTTGGTAGATTGTCTCAAAACAAGAAGGGAAGATGATATAGTAGAGAATTTTATTGAACTAATGACTTCATATCTAGAGCTTCTGAGTTGGTTACTGTCAGATGAGTGCTTGAGGGAGGGTGGGTTTTTTATAAATTTTCATCCACTTGCTGAGGGAATGGAAGGATATGAAAGTGTTTCCTCAAGATGTCAGTATATGAACTGTTTTTGTTTTACTGGAATACTATAGCAGGAGAAAAATGTTTAACTCCCTCTTTCTTCTGTAGTGCGAAACACTGGGGTGGAGATGGTGCGTTATAACGTCACACAAACTGTATTCATCTACATATGATCCAAATGAAAAGGTAAGCAGTATGGTGCTTGTTGTCTTTTTAATATTTCACTGTCACTGAAATTTAGCTTTAAAACTATCCTCTCTCCTATGTTGCTGCCAACAATTGTAGTTCTCCTGGTATAACCAGCCCCAGCATGCTTTTCTTCCTTAAACGAAGAAGAACTTGCTTTTGCAGTATACTCAGTGCATTTGGCAAGGTTGTATACTACTACAAGTGCCTAACTTAAAAGGTTGGCTTGAGTGGTTGTTAGCTTTGGAGAATTACATACTGTCCTGAACATGTAATTATGAAACAACTGTGGTGTGGGAGGTATAAGCATCTTAAAACATCTGGAAATTAGACTAGCCAAAAGCTTTTCGTAGAAATGAAAGTATGTAATACTGGCAGCAGGATTGCTAGATTATCTGACATGGGAGTTAAGAACTTGAAATGGGCCTTTTAAGGCCTGCAGAGAATAGTAAAGCCTCATCCTGGGGCTTGTGCAGTAGCAATCTCAATTTATAGTTATGTGCCAAGAAAAACTTTCTTGTGGAAGATTTTTCTTGGTGTGAACTCTGAAGTAACACACTAGAAAAATAATGTGGCTGAAGGTATGCTATTATTGAAGGGTAGGTGTACTGACAATTTGTGACTGATATGCTTGCCTACATACCAGTGTAGAAGTAATTAACCAGGAGTGAAACAGTATTAGAAAATGGGGGGAAAACCAGTATGTACATGTAACTGACCTAAAGTCCTCTGAAGAAATCTGCCCTTGCTTAATAAAGGTCCCTTTCCTTTCCTGAAAGCATAATAATGTTTAGACAGTGTAACTGAGTATTTAGTTTCTCTTAACTAGGAGCTATGGCTTGCCAACCAGTGGCTACTACAGAGTTTAAGTTCTCTTCTGCCTTTTCCATTCACTGGCCTTTCCACTGTCATTACAAAGACAAGACTTTTGTATGAGACCTTTTAAAGCTAATTAGTGGAGGTGACATAAAGAAATGCTACATGGTTACTTCAGCAGCATGTGGTTTTTATTTTGAAGTGCTGGACTTGAGAACTGTCTTTAACAGGAGCAAGAGTCTGGTCTCTTTCTGTTAGTGTCTGTATTGCAGAATTAGAAAATTCAAATGAAAGCCAAGTATTCTTAACATCAGAATATTGAGATTCTTGCCTTATACCCTGATCATACTTCAATAAAGCAACTCCTCTATACCAAGAGCTAAGTCAATGATGGCTTTAACTCCCCTTCAGGTCCCTAGAATGCGGCAATTTAGATTCAAGGAACAGTTTGTGTGAGCATGTTGGAAACCTGTCAGTTTTTTCCATTGGGTTTTAGACCAGGTCTCCAGCTAAAAATGCTCCTCAAACAAATTGCCATCTCCTGTGGTGTTCTTATAGTACTTAAACATCCTTAGGAAAGCTCAGTTAGAGGTATAAGATGTCTTTTGAGTGGGATATAAGTATGCCTGCTTGTTAGGCAGTGTTACATGTTTCTCAGCAGATCTGGCTGAACTTACACAAGCTTGCTGTGGCTCTTAAGTGGAAAATTTTATCAGTTAATTTGTGTTATCACATGGTAGTATTTTTAAATTGGTCACATGATGCCAGCTCAACAGTGACTTTGAAGAAGTACATTTGGTAAACAGCACCTCAGGTACCACTGTTTAAATTAGGGCAGCAAACAATATATACCCTAGTCTGTCAATAGCAGTTTCTGATGTTTTTTTGCAGCATTCCTTCCTCTTCTTTTACACCTGTCTTCCTCTTCCCTAATTAAATGACTATGGGAATAACAAAGTTTCATTGTTGCAGTGAGACTACTTTCTCTGGCCCTAGTCCACATGGGAGACAGCTGTTTGTAGGGGAGGGATAATATCTATCAAATGTCTTTAGATATAGTTTGATAAACCTCATCTTGTGTAGCTGAAGGCTGCCAATGAAGGAGAGAGTGCTGCTGGTTCCCCATCTTGGTTCTTGGTTTGGAGCATGGACAGTAGAGTAGGGCTGTTCAGTTACTGTGAACTGGTGTGTCCTGAAGCTGCATCCCTTCTAGGTCTGATACGTGTAAAGCCGGATTGTCCTTTTCAGTGGCAGTTTATATTTATCACTAAGCTGGTGCAGTATCAAAGTGCACCTGTGTATTTAGTAGCAAGGCCAGTGACAGCAATAACCTGTAGTTCCAACATGACATTACCTTGAGCAACTCTTTCCTTGCTCTGTCTTGATGGGAAGTGTTTTGTGTATGTTGTAAGGTTTATTGGCTTGACAGTGTGTTACGCTCTTTCTTGCAGGCATTTTTGCTGTATTGAAGGTATATTTGCAGTATTAAGTGCACCTCAGTGTGAAAGGTGACAGCAAATTTCAGGGCTGTACTAACAGTGATTTGTTCCTCTGTGCGCTTTGGTGCTACATGCTCAATAGTAAGTAGAAAGTGTTGTGATGGCAGTACAGGACTTTGCCAGTTTCCTCAAGTGAGGTTCAGGGGCAAGAATGGTACAACTCAGCAAACATGCTGGTGCAGGGTGGAATTTTTGGTGGGTTTTTTATGTTGCTTTGCCCTAGGCAGGGAGGAACATCTCCTCGTTATGGTTGGAATGCCTTCTAAAGGTCTCCCATGATAGATAAACTTTGTGTTGGTTAGAGGCACTGACCACTGTGCCTGCTGATGCATCTCTTCCCTGGACTTTATTGGCTCCTAAGGCCTCTGCAGAGTTCTAATTTCTGTGCAGTGTGTGGTAAGGAGATCCAGGGGATGCTGGCATCAATAGTCAGCATCTTTTTCTGAACCTGTGTACGTGCTAGTTAGATTTAGTATAGCACACTACTTAGGCTATTCTGTCATCGTTAAATCAGCAGAACTCTCCTAAAGTAGGTGATCTCACAGTTACAAGCTCATGGATAAACCATACTTTTGGTTGAAGTGGAGATGACACTTCTGAAGGGAGAAAAACTTGTTAATCTCTCAATTTTTCTTTTCTCTTTAGACTTTTGAAAAACTCCTTATTGCCAACAGAGGAGAGATTGCATGTCGGGTAAGCATGTAATCTTTGAACCTTTTTTGTGGTTAATTCTTCAACTATCGATATTTGAGATATTGATAATTGTCACTTTTTATATTGTAGGTCATCAAAACATGTAAGAAGATGGGGATTAAAACAGTTGCCATACATAGTGATGTTGATGCCAATGCTGTAAGTATTGAATTCAAATGGTGGATGTGATTCGTAGTAATTCAACCAGACTTGCAATTGTTATGCAGGCTTGTTGATTACTGTGGTGGCTATGTTGGTAATTCTGAGCTATCTTTGTGTATGTCCTTCATGTGCTTGATGGGGGAGATGCTTCGCCTGCCCTCCAAACTGTTGGTGTTTAGCATGTTTCTTTGTGTGAACTCTGTTTTGCTTGTGTGTTACCTTGCTTTTTCTCTTAAGGCTGAGTGGTGGCACCTGGTAGATACACTTACCAAGAGTAAGAGTGGTGGCAAAACCTAAGTTTTGTCTTGTTTGTGGGCATTAGCAAAACAATGAGAAGTAGATTTTCAGAGAAAGTATAGAACTTGGTATGAATTGTTCTTGTGCCTGGTAAATGCAACTCATTGCTTCCCACTTCTCAGAGGAATGTCCTCTTACCAGGTGTGTTAAGTAGACCTACTGGACCTCTTCCATTTGAGTCTGAAGTGTCAGCAGTGTTGTGGTAAAATGGCTATCTAGACAAGTACAGTACTTGTCTAGCTACCTGCCTGTTTTCAGGTCTTGTTTTTTCTCTTTCAGAATACTTAAGTCACTCCTAGCAGGAGTAAGATGGCAATGTCCTTTGTGATACAGTGGGTGTAGCTGTGCTTGCATATCTTTGAGTAAAGAACACCATATTGTTTCTTGTCTTCAAGAACAGCTACAGGAGAAAGGAATGGGGGTACTCCCATATCTTAGGATAACTTGTTGAAGTCTAGAAGGGAGTGACAGCCTGATATTGTGATTCAAAAGGAGAGGTCTCTTGGACAATTTATCAGGAGCTAAACAAAAGCACATTTTATGCAGGACAGACTGAGGAATGTATGTGGCAGGTTGTTCAACATGGAAAATCTGAAGTGTGGCTGGTGGAGAAAGTAGTTAGAACTTAGGTGTTTTCAGAGTTAAGTAAAAGGTGAGAACTGCTAGAATTTTTTTTTTTGACTGTACTTTTGTCTGAGTCCTTTCGTGGTTCCAGTCCTACAGGACTAGCCCTGCTCATGTAAAGAGGCTGTAGGTATATCAAGGGACTTAAACTGGGTTATCTGAGACGATGCAAATGCCTGGCCCAAGTACTCTTCATTCACCTCAGAATTATACTTGGTCTGGGTTTTAACTGGTAGCTGTAACTAGAACGGTATTGTAGCTTGTGGTTACTTAATGGACTGTGAAATTACATAATGATAAATTCCAATTCTTTTGGAAGCCAAAGAATAAGTTGATAAGAATACCTACTACCCTGTATGGTACCTCTAGTAAAACTGAAACATGTTGATGACTACTTGTATTCTATCTTATCTACATGGTATCTGCTTTTGGGACAAATGGATTTGCTGTTTAGCAGCACTGCATAGCCTTGTTCACTGTCATGAATTCATTCTGAAAACAGACAAAAAAAGCTACTTCAAAAGAAAACATGTTCTTTCACCAGTTTGTAATAGAGTTGAGAAAATGAGTTGGTCTCCTCCAGAGTCTGGACGGCTTTGTTTATTGTGTGGAGTCTACTGTTAGCTGGAGATGATGAAAAAAATCTGATAAGTAGCAAGATTGAAGAATGTAATCAGAGAAAAAGAATGACAGGAAAAAAGAACAACTTGCTATTTTAGAGAAGGGAGTACAAAGTGCTTTACAAAGAAACAAAATGGATCTTGGCTGCAATCTACAGTGCTGTCTTAGCTTTAAAATGCAGATAGGGTCTTTGATTTGTAATAGTTCATAACAAAGTATCTCAAATGGCTTCTGAAATGCATTAATATACTTGTAACAGTTAATAAAGATAACATTGTGTTAAAAGACATACAAACTTGAAATGTCAGTGAAATAGAGATGAGGTTCTAACAAGCGCTGTATGAGTGAAATAGTGTCTGGTTAGCCTCTTTGCATCCTTACTTAGACCAACCAAACTTCTCTGTGCAAGGTTAAGCAGTAGCTGTGTGTTGGAGAATCACTACTGTGGGTGCTTGAACTGGGGAACAGTTTAATGTCATCTGTCTTAATGACTGACTTACCTCCAGTTAGTCATGGTTTGTGCTAATGACCTGGGCATTGCACTGATGTCTGATTGCTAGTTTCGGTGATCTGGATATCCAGAGGCCAAGTCATTTGACTGTTATTTACCACAAAGTAACTAACCACGTTTGGCCACTTCTGTTCAGACTCCAACATCTACCTTCTTGGTTATACCAGTGGTAGGAAAATTTCTATATTCTGAAATCAAACTTGAAAGCTGAAGCAACCTGCCAAGGGAACCTCTGTCTTCATGTAGCTAGAATAAACCTGCATGCTTAGTGGTGGGATGCTATAAAAGAGTTGTAAATATCCTTTTGATTTGGTGCTTGATGGGATTAAGCAAGACATCCCTCACTTGTTTAAGGCTTGTATCTCTAAGGCAATTAATATCATAGACAGCTACCCTGATGATAGTAGTCACTGAACTGAAGGCAAAAATAAATGTAAGCTAAAGCTGTTTCTTTACTATAAACAGTGGAACTAAGTGACTGGAGTTAGTGGAGTGGTTTGCAAAAATGCTGTTAAAGGGCTTAAAAATAATGTTAATTGGAGTAGGTAAGTCTGAGGTTTAGAACTTAGAGCAATCTTTAAGATGTAGTAATTATCCCTTGTTACATTCCCTAAGTAACTACTTGCTGAAATATGGGTGGTCTGATAACTGATTTACTTTTACAAGCATTTCTGGCTTTCTGCCATACTGATTGAAAATGGAACTGAAATGGAATTCTTCATATATAATGGGATAAAAATAATTGTAAGATACCCAGATTATTCCTCATCCAATGTCCTATGCATTAATCACCTAAGCAGGCACTTAGGTGCTTGTTTATTAATTCAAAAGTTACAGGTATCTGGGAATGGATTACATTTTACCTTTGCAGAGGTGAGAGGAAGTATGAACTGGGGAGGAAAAAAAAATTATCTCCAAAGCTCTTTATGCAATGGAAGAGGAGCTGCTGTTTTAACTACTGTTCTGAAATTAAAAATCACTGTTTTCCCTAAACAGCCTGGCAAAATTGCTTCTGAGACCACCCCCCGACCCCCGAAGAGTGTACAGTTGCTCATGTAGTACTGAGTACATTGAGGAGTAGATCATAATGGATGCTTTTTAGGGTCTTGAAAATCCTGGCTTAATACTCTTACGTTTGTTGTTTTAGGGGAAGTGGAGGAAAGGAATTGTATACTATTCAAAATGCTGTGTTTAAATGATTTTGTTTTTTAAACTTCAGAGTTCAGCTTGCAAGGCACTTGTTCTTTACACTTGGATAGGTAAAGTGGGGAAGGACCAATAGCGTTTGGGGTTTTTCTGTAATCAAAACAACCAGTGGAATTATTTTTGGGATGAGAAAACTAGCAAAAGTGTTTGGCTGAACAAGAGTAAGTGTATACAGTTTTCCCCCTGAACTGACTGGAATAGAGGGTTAAGATGAAAGAACCTCCTCAACCATAAATTTAACACTGATGGTGCAAACATTGTCAAGGAAAGCTAGAGAACTATTGTAATGCCTAATGTAATCAGCTAAAAGTATGATAAATGAAGAATAAGCTTTCGCTAATTGGTTCTGAACAAAGGAAGGTATAGCATAAAGCAGTGAATGAGATATAATTTTATTTGGCATTTTTTAACACAGCAGGGATTCTATAGCCATATGAAGCAATGAACTATAAATGACTGAAAGAATCCCATGGGAAAGTAATGTAAACTATGAAAACTTTAGCAGTCATTTTAGTTATACTTTAACATGGGTTGTAGTTTGTCTTTTTTTTACCGAAGCCTTCAGGTGATGTATTATATTGCCTTATGCATAGACATTGCCAATTGTTTTCAGCTTTTGCAGATCACCTTATTCTTTTAGAGACTATAAACCCCCAAATTATGCAAATAGTTTTATTGATGCAATGTAATTACACAGTGTTCAGCTGTTCTCCAGAAATAGTAGCCTTCTTGGTTAGGGAAAATCTAGAAATGGAATGTCTGTATTACTTTAACTTTTTTTCCCAAGCTTTGAGCCTGAGGCCATATTTAAGAAGAAAGTTGGGGGAAACATGGTTTACGGAAACTGCAGAGTTGATTAAACTCATAAGCTTCTCTACCAAGTCTGTATTGAGCTGAATGAGTTTGGATGAACAAGTTGAGCTTGTTTGAATATTTTTCTATGGGATGCTGCCAGGTTCATTTATTCTTAAGAAATCCAGTTGCTAAAAATAGAGTGGGGCAATTTGGCATTCAAGTTTTAACCTAAATTGATTGGATCAAAAAATGGAAGTTTAAAGAACACTCCTCAGTTTTGAATACTTGTAACTAACAGCTAAATACAGAGGTCTTAAAGTTTGTCTGAACCCTCATTTACTTCTGTCATTGATTGCTTTGAAATATGCAGAGCTTTCTTCCTTCACCTGTTACAAAACTAGACAGTAATTTTGACAGATCATTGCCTTCCAGTGACACTTCAGGACAGATAACAGACACTTGCTCAGATAACCTGAGAGATCTATTCAATTACTTATATGAAGAGGATACTAATTTAGCACCTTGTTTAAACACAATTCCCAGATTGTCTAGCATGTATAGAACGGGCTCTATCTCCATGTACTGTCTAGAGAAATTTATTGTATTTCCAAGATGTGCAGAGTAGGAATGTACTAAATCACACCAAGGAAGCATTAGGATCAGGCATGCAGTTGGTTTTCCTCCCTTCAGTGTGTTTACCTTTTTGTTGCAAAGTCAAGACAGTGTTGCTTATTTCATCACAAGAGATGGGGTGATGTTTCTATACTGTCTCCTTGCCTTATCTAGTGAACTACTTTACAGTTGTGTAAAGATTAAGTGGTGGTCATCTACAAAGATAGTTGTTCAAAGTTTCATCTTATCTGCTAAGTGTAGCCTACTTTTTCCAAAATTGTCATTGCTTCTAGCTGAGTGGGTTGGTTGGAAGCACAGTTAATGAGGAAGTAATCAGTTTTTCATTGGCCATGAGGAGCACTTGAAAGCTTGATCTGCAGTTTTAAAAATTAGGGGGTCATCAGAGCTCTAGAGTTGCAACCTATTCTCCAAAGGCTGTCTGTGCATTTTGAGTGACAAGATGATGTGAAATGCATGTGAAATGTCACTTGGACATGTGTTCTACTCTAGAACACTAAGTGCCATGCTGTAGCCCTTTTGGGGAGGTGGGAAGTACATGTCAGAGTTAAATCCAGATATTTTGATCCTTTGTGGAGAGGGTTATTTAATTACCATGCTGATTTATTTGAAGAATCAGTGCATGAATTAAAATTAACTTCTTGGCATAAATCTCTTTGGGGAAGTGGCTGTTGTCAGAAGTTGTACTGAATTATCCTTGGGGCAGGAAAATGTGGAAGCCCAGTCAGAAGTTAGTTGCTACGTAAATGTGTAGGTGCACAGTGCTGTGAAGAGTGAAGCAGTGGTTCTGTAGGTGCTGATGACTGCCTGTGTCAGAAGGTAGCATAGAGTTACAGGAGTGGATCTGTAGAGACATCATGCTGAAGTCATGGTGTCTTTGATAACTGCAATTTTTTATCATCTCTAATTGATTCATCTGGTGCTATGGACCCAGTGCCCATTAGTGGTTGTTTGATGTGCTTGCTTGACTGCATGTTTGAGTTTTACCTGGATGATATCCAGTTCCTGTGTTTTGAGCCATGTGTTGGAGACAAATGTGTTGTGAGGATGACTGAGTAACTTTTCTTAAAGCAGTCCTAGTTTAGCCATAGGTCTTAATGTACACTGAAGCAGCTCTAGTTGCTTGCATGATACTGCCCTTCTGGGTCCTTTCTTGCTCTAGCACTCTTCTGACCTTGTGCTGAGCTGTTTCAGTGCTCTGAATGCACCAGACACCTTATTTGTCAAGTTAGTTAACATTTTTCTACTGATTTAGTATGCTAAAATATTTCAGTGGAATGTCTGGCAGATGCTAGAGCAGTGTATAGAAGCAGGATTTATTTGGAGTAGGTCAGCCATTGGTTAAGTTGACTTATGTGGCCTTGCTAGTTGCAGGGCTCTAACACTCTACCCAGAGCTCTGGGGCTCTGGAGAGAGATACAGGTTGTCTCAGTGATCAACCCTGAAGTCTAGGCAAGAGACTAAGCAGGGCTGAAGTCATGCTTTCCTACTCCCTTTTCCCCACATCTACCATTGGTAGGATGTGATGGGACTATGTGAAGATCTGGATCAGGAAGCAGAACCATCTTAGATTCTTGTAAGGTGGATCGTATTTAAAGCTAGATACTTTACCTGATTGTAAGCTGTATAGCTCAACAGAGAGCCACTAGGGTATTGTGGGGTCTGTGGGTAATGTGATTCTGTGTTGCTCTTTCTAGGTCTAGTTGTTTAAACAAGGAACTGAATTATATATGAAGTCTGACATTTGGAAAAACTCAAGATCAGAGTAATGAAAGAAGTGAAGGTACAGTAGAGAAGTGAGGAAATGCAATTTATGAACTCTAAGGCATAGGTATGGAGGCACATGTCTTGGTGACATTTAGGTTATGCTCTTTACCTTGTTCTTAAAGTGTCTTTTGCTTGCTTACTTCAAGTGAGGTAGCACTGTAATTTAAAAAGGATGAGTTTAAGATATCCTTTTACTTAGTACTATTCAATTATCTGTAGGCAGCAACTAACATACTTTGATAGGTTTTAAACATCACCACCATGTGTCTGAAACAACTAACAAGCAAACCTAAGTCTCTTCTCCAAACTTGCCTGCTTCAGTAGTGAGGGGGTGGAATCAGGAATAGAGCCATCATTTGAAGTTCCTATCTGGATAACAAGTTCTTACTGTGGAATTAGTGTGACAAATTTGTCACATTCAGTTTCTTTGAACTGACTCTTCAGAACTGAATTTTGAGATTATAAGACTGCATTAAACAAAACAGTTAGGTATTCAATTTCTATGAAATTTCCTTATATATGAAGTAATCACTTAAATTATTTTTCAGTTTCACTTTTTCTTAGACAAGATGCTCTAGATAACTGAACAGGCACTGCTGTTTTTCTCCCAGCAGGGAAAATTCCATATTTGTTTTTCTTGAATTAGCATGAGTAATCAAGGACTGTGAAGAATCAGACTATATAGGAGTTAATATGAATTAATATTTCTTGCTGGTAATAGTCCTTAAAATATGATGAAACCCTTACTCTGTCATGGAACTTAGAAATTAGTATCAGGTCTACAAGTTTCCTTGTTCAATGTCTCATCTGCCATAGAATACATAGAATACATAGAATAAACCAGGTTGGAAGAGACCTTCAAGATCATCGCGTCCAACCCATCAACCAATCCAACACCGCCCAAGCAACTAACCCACAGCACCAAGCACCCTGTCAAGTCTTCTCCTAAAAACCTCCAGTGATGGCGACTCCACCACCTCCCCAGGCAGCCCATTCCAATGTGCAATCACTCTTTCTGTATAGAACTTTTTTCTAACATCCAGCCTGAATCTCCCCTGGCGCAGCCTGAGACTGTGTCCTCTTGTTCTGGTACTGCTTGCCTGGGAGAAGAGACCAACATCCGTCTGTCTACAACCTCCCTTCAGGTAGTTGTAGAGAGTAATAAGGTCACCCCTGAGTCTCCTCTTCTCCAGGCTAAGCAACCCCAGCTCCCTCAGCCTCTCCTCGTAGGGCTTATGTTCCAAACCCCTCACCAACTTTGTTGCTCTTCTCTGGACTCGTTCCAGCAAGTCAACATCCTTCCTAAACTGAGGGGCCCAGAACTGGACTTCATGTCTGTTCCAGCATGAGTGATAAATTATGACTTTTAGTTGACTACTTTCAGTGTCTGGCTAAAGCTTAACCTTTTAGGTCAGTATAGTCAACTTTGAAGCCTGATTTCAGCTCTTCATTAGAAATTAATATAGCTGTTGCTCTAAATGAGTGGCAATTTAATGTGTTTGAAATTGCCTCCAAAAAGGAATTTTCTGAAACAAGCAGTCCTGGCACTTTCTAGATTATTGTTTCAGGATGGGTTTACATCCTGGAATGTGTAAACAAAGTAGCACTGGGTGATTTATTTTTATTTATTAAAAAAAATCCCCCACCACACAAAAACCCCCCAAGCAACTAATAAAACCAACATTCCTAGAAGTCTGTTTGAAAAACAAACACAAAAAAACCACCACATCACCCTGTTCTCAATCTCATATTTGTGCATTGTAGTGATAACTCTTAATCATTGCATTGATCACAATCCTCACAAATTTCACTTACCTCAGCAAAGTAGTCCTCACACCAAAATCAAATTATAGTTACGCCACCAATGAAAGTGGAAAACCAATGCACCATCAACCCCTCATCTTTGCCATAATTACAGCAGAAGTTCCCTACAGTTCTGCTTGTTGCTCTCTCCATTTTTAGTCCATCTTTGCCCACTACCTCTCCCAATTATTATCCTTATCTGTACTTCCTCACCCTCCCCATGGTAAGTGCTAAAAGGACTGTCACGGGTTTACTCTTGTTGAATGCCAGGTGCCCAGCAAAGCTGCTCTCACTCCCCCTCCTCAACTGGACAGGGGAGAGGAAAATACAGTGAAAGCTTGTGAGTCAAAATAAGGACAGGGAGATTGCTTGCCGGTTAGTCATGGGCAAAACACACTTGACTAGGGGAAACAGATTATTATTATTTTCTTTTAAATTTATTACCAAACAAATCAGTGTGATAGTAGGAACTACAGTAAAAAACTTAAATTTCCTCTCCCCCACCTCTCCCCTTTACCCTGGTTTAACTTTACTTGTAATTTCATTTACCTTCTGAGAGGTGCAGGGAGAAGGAATGGGGGCTGTGGTCAGTTGGTCACATGCAATCTGCTGCTATTTTCTTCCTCGGGGGAAGGACTCCTGTCATTCTCCTGTGTCTGAATAGTTGGTACCAAGGTAATAGCTGTACTTAGTGGTGAACTGGATTATGGTAGACATGTATTCTGACTTGGTATAGTATCTGTTTCCTGCCTGTCTTGCTGTGCTAATTGGGCAATACCCAGTTTTATTCTGGGATGTTGATTTCATGTATAGCATCCTTGCAGTCCCTTTGTAGCTAGTATTTTGTATCTGGTCAGCTGTTGACCTGTAATGTCACAGACCTTGCAATGCAGGATTCTAGCAGTTCTTAAAGCAAAAGTGTTTTTAATGAGGCCTTAACTGTTGACAAACTTGTGACACCCTGATTACTTGTGAAAGCATGTCATCTCCCTTGTCTGCTTTCGGTAGTAATTGAACATCACTGTCTAGGAAGCATGTCTCCAAGGCTGACCTTTTATAATTTTGTTTTCCTTCTTTTATTCCATATTTAGTTTCCTAAAACATTATGAATGAATCTCAAGCAACTATAGATTCAGTGTGGCACTAATAGTAATGTTGGGGGACAGTGAGTGACAGTGCTTTGGAAGTGGGGAGTGGGAAAGAAAAGAGGCTGTAGTTTTCAATTTCTTCCATGTGAGCAGTCTGAGCTGCCTGATTAAAGCTGTTACATACTCTTCCTTTTTCATCTTCAAAGACTTTTCTCAATAATACAAAAACCTCAGGCTACACTACTGCCAGTCCAAACGAGTCTAAGAAATCATGCATTTGTTTTGTATTCCTTTTTCTTTTTAATCTTAGATTATAATTAGGTGCTATAGCCCTCTTTAAACCAGTGCTGTAAACATGCATAGAGCATGGGTCTCAGGGTACCATAACTGTTGGAGAACCCTGTGAGAGAATCAGTCGTTTAGGTTGGAAAAGACCTTTAAGATTTAGTCCCGCCATAAAGGAGCAAGGATTGTGAATGGAAGCTGAGGCAACTGTGTTGAATTGCATAGGAATAAGATCCCAGTTAGCAATGCAGGATGCTGGTGCCATGGCCAGTGATTACAGTTGGTTTGTGCAGTTGCGTGGAAACAAGTGTGACCAGGTGACTTTAGTTCTTGTTGGCTGGCACTTTCAAGCAGGTTTTTAGGTAAGTTTGCTACAGGCACTTTCTCAAACATCAGGTGACCTGCCTTAGTATGGACATTATAGTGATACTTCTTGCCTTTACACTGGCATCTCCTGAGAACCAAACCCCCAAAAAACCTTAGACAAATTAAAACCCCTCAAACAAAAATAACAACAAAAAACCACCCCCACAAAATAATTAAAAAATCACCAAATCAAAAAAACCCAAATCCAGCATTTTGAAGTTTCTTCTGTTGACTGAGTTCTCTTACCATGTGGCCCTGTGCAGTTATTACTTTTCCAGATGTGTGAAACTCAGTGCTTGGTATTTGAACTACTCCTTTCTAATGCTCTGTGATGCTGAATAGTGGAGATCCTGAGGATGTTGTTGAAAGGTTTGTATTAAGTCCTGTTCACATGAATGTTTAATGACTAGTTAAGGAAAAATCTGGTTTAGTACTGACTTAAATAAAATGCTGAAATTGTTTCCAACAGTGCAGGTGCCTCTGACTGTCCTATTTCTATTAAGAATTAATTTCTTCCACTGATTTAAGACTGTAGTGGAGTAACAAAGGTAACTTACATTAAGTGTGCTTTCTGGCCTTGTAGGAAATGTATCTAGCCCCTAGGAAAAACTTTTACTTTTGGCTTGTTTCTCACTAATACACAACCATCTGTGGGTAGCTCTGATCCTGTTTCTCAGCATATACACTTAAAAGGGGGCAGGCACACATGGTAAAGATGCTGGTTTGGTGAATGAGAGATAATCTGAATTGTAACCAGACATTGTTGGGGGCTGTGCATCACACTTTGTTCTTACATATTTAGCAAAAAATCAGAGGAACTGAAAAATTGTTTGTATAGTGTGGTTTTGTTGAAAACAACTTTTTAATAGATACTTGTCTGTTCTTTGGGAATGCAGTGTTGATGCCACTTAAGAATACCTATTCCAATAATGAATGACTCTCTGGGTGAAGAACTTTCTCCTCACCTCGAGCCTAAACTTCCCCTGGTGCAGCTTGAGACTGTGTCCCCTTGTTCTGGTGCTGGTTGCCTGCTGGTTCCTTGCAGGTGAAGGAGCCACAGGGAGAAGATGAGTTGACTGCAGGATCAGGAAGGACAAACAGACTGACAGGTTCTTTGCAGAGAATCTGCAGAGCCAAGAGCCTTTCAGGAGGGTATATTGAAGTGGAGGATAGAAATCTTCAATTAGGGAAGGCTGTGACTTTTGCTATTGGGCCATATTGGGGTAAATGCCTGCAGCAGGACCTTATCAGGGATAAGATGATCTAAAATCTGGGGGAAGCCTAGTACTACATGGCTTTCACTGTCCTGATTCTTGCTAGAAAGACAGAGTGAAAGCTATTGAGTCTTTGGGGATGTGTGTAGTATCATTTCTTGACTCAAATGACTGAGTTAACCCTCTGCAAAGAGGGAATAGGTGGTCAGAGATGTAGAGCCTGTGACCACTCTGGAGTGGTGAGATTTGTCTGCAGGAGGAGCAGGTGAGAAATAGAAGCATTTAAACCCTGGACTTCAGGAGAGCAAGTTATTTGCCTTAAAGATTTGGTTGCTGCAATTCCATAAGAAACTGCTTTAGAAGTTGAAGTGTCCGTGAAGAACTGGTTTATATTGAAGGGTAGTCTTCTCCAAGCACAGGGCTGTCTATTCTGATATGGATAATGCTGAGTGTTACAGAGGCCTGCCTGGGCTGTGCAGAGAAACTTGGGCAGAGTTTAGATGTAGAGTGTGAGTGTACAGCAGGTGAAGGCAGGGATGGGTTGCTCAGGAGAAAGACTTGTCAGAGTATGCAGTGGCATAATTAAGGAAGCCAAAGCTCTGCTGGTGTTGGCTGTGTCTGACTATATACTAAAAGATATTAGGAGGCAACAGGAAGTTTCTGTATGTAGACCAAAGATGGAAAGCAAGGACTCACCAGACAAGGTACTTGATAATGGCCAAGGTCATGGACAAGTTTGAGATACCTGGTACCTAATTTGCTTTGATCTTCTCTATAAGTCTACTCTTAGCTCTCCAGTTTCCATAAACGTAGTTGCAGTGCCAGATGAATTGTAATCCTATTTACAGTGTGGAAAGATTAAGTGGGTGTTATGTAAGTGGAGTGGACATTGGAAAGTCCAAGGGATGGATGGGATGCATTTGAGTTGAGGGAATGAGCTGATTATAAGACTACTAATCTTTGAAATCATGGAATCATTGAACTATTCAGGTTGGAAAAGACTAAGGTTGAGTCTGACTGTAACCCAACTATCCACTCATGTCAGGCTAATCTGTTAGTCATCTTTGAAAAGACTAGCTCCAAGGAAGAAAGAGCAGTGGATATCAATTGGCTTTACCAGGGCTCTTACTGGTATCCTGTAGTATCTCAGTAACGGAACTTCTTAGTTGTTAGGTAGTCCACCTAGCTAAACTGAAGTGAGTGACGAATTGGATTAGCTCTTTAGAGGCCTTATCCAACTTCAAATATTGTATGTTCTTATTCATTGCTTTTTAAGAAATCCACAGGGTGGGAGTAGAACTGATTTTTATGCATATAAACCCAAACCAGATGAAGTTAACTTGTATTACACAGAATACATATGTAGAATAAACCAGGTTGGAAGAGACCTTCAAGATCATCAACTGATCCAACACCACCTAAACAACTAAGCCATGGCACCAAGCACCCCATCAAGTCTCCTCCTGAACACCTTCAATGATGGCAATTCTACCACCTCCCCAGGCAGCCCATTCCACAGGACAATCACTCTCTCTATATAGAACTTTTTCCTAACATCCAACCTGAACCTCCCCTGGTGCAGCCTGAGACTGTGTCCTCTTGTTCTGGTGCTGGCTGCCTGGGAGAAGAGACCGACATCTGCCTGTCTACAACCTCCCATCAGGTTGTTGTAGAGAGTAATAAGGTCACCCCTGAGTCTCCTCTTCTCCAGGCTAAGCACCCCCAGCTCCCTCAGCCTCTCCTCATAGGGCTTGTGTTCCAAACCCCTCACCAGCTTTGTTGCTCTTCTCTGGACTTGTTCCAGCAAGTCAACATCCTTCCTAAACTGAAGGGCCCAGAACTGGAGGTGCGGCCTAACCAGTGCAGTGTACAGGGGCAGAATGACCTCCCTGCTCCTGCTGGCCACACTGTTCCTGATGCAGGTCAGGATGCCATTGGCCCTCTTGGCTGCCTGGGCACACTGCAGGCTCATGTTCAGCCTACTGTCAACCAGCACCCCAGGTCCCTCTCTGCCTGGCTGCTCTCCAGCCAGTCTGACCCCAATTGACTAATAATGTATTTGCCCATTTTGATGATCTTTGGCTATGTAGTGTGTGACAAAGCAATGTTGAAGTATGACCTATTTCTTCACCTGTGGGGTTTCAAAAATAACATTGCTTGTTCACCTGTGGCTGAACTAGCATTCAGATTTACAGTATTTTTTAGTGAGGATTTTCCTTGGGTCATATAATCAGCAAAATATTGATGTGATTGAGAAGGTTATAAAAGGAATGAGTACATGTAAGCCTTCAGCTGTCTCAATTGTAATAAAACCTGTGTAAAATTTGCAGATGTTAAATACTAACACTTTTTTATAACTTTCCCACAAAATTTTGCTGATCTTGTGCTTAATACTTTTCAGTTTTGCTTATGGTGCTTTAGCTTTTTGAAAGCTGTTCAGTTCAAGTTCTGAGTAAAGATTTTGTTCAACATGCACAGCTGTTGCTCTTAACTAGCTCTTCTGGGTGCTACTGGTTCTGTATTTGAGCTGTCAGTCTCCTAGAAGTGCTCCTAAAGTCAGGAAAAATTTGTTGATCCTGGTTTTAATTTGGTTTGTTTCTGCTTAAGTGAAGGAGTTTGTCCTGGGGAGCTAACAGAATAAATGTGCTGGGTGGGGTTGCTGCTGAGGGCTGCATCTCCCTGCTGTTTCAGTTCTAAATTTTTTTTTTTTTCCTTTAAAGGTTTTGCCTGAACATAAAGGTGGTTGTATTGCCTGGCTAAGTTTTATGCTCTGTGCAGGTGAGAGTGGTATTTTGAGTCTGGACCCTAACAGGAATCCAGTTTTCAGCTTTAAATGAAAAAACAAACCTGTGCTACCAAGTACTGTGATATTTCTCTAGAACCTAGTGTCCTGGCAGGTCTGCTACCTGATGCAATGAAGGCTTGGTGCTGGAAGCTGCTAACTCATTCTCTGGTTTTGAAAGGTCATGGAGGAGGGAGGGGCCTGAGGACTGGAGGAAAGCCGATGTCACCCAGTCTTCAAAAAGGGCAAGGAGGACCCAGGAAACTATAGGCTAGTTAGCCTCACCTCCATCCCTGGAAAGGTGATGGAATCAGCTCATTTTGGAGGTCATCTCTAGCACATGGTGGACAAGAAGATTATCAGGAATAGTCAGCATGTATTCACAAAGGAAATCATGCTTGACCAATTCGATAATCTTCTATGATGGTGCAACCAGCTAGATGAAGGGAGAGCAGTGGGTGTTGTTTACTTTGATATCATCAAGGCTTTTGACACTGCTTCCTGTAACATCCTCATAGATAAGTTTATGAAGTGTGGGTTAGATGAGTGGACAGTGAGGTGGATTGAGAACTGGCTGAATGACAGAGCTCAGAGGCTGGTGGTCAATGGTGCAGGGTCTCCTTGGAGGCCTGTGGTTAGTGGTGCTCCCTAGAGGTCAATACTGGGTCTAGTCTTGCCCAATGTATTTATATTATCTTTGACCTGGATGAAGGAACAGTGTACTCTCAGTGAAGTTATGACACAACTGTGAGGAGTGGCTGATGCACCAGATGGCTGTGCTGCCATTCAACAAGACCTTGACAGGCTGAAGAGCTGGACAAAGGGGAACTTCATGATGTTCAGTAAGGGCAAGTGTAGGTTCTGGCACCTGGGGAGAAACAGCCTCATGCATCAGTACATGTGAAGGTTGTCCTGATGGAAAGCAGGTCTGCAGAGAAAGTTCACCATGGGCTAGCAATGTGCCCTTGTGGTTAAGAAGGCCAGTGGTATCCTCAGGGCGGGATTTAAGAGTGACCAGCAGGTCAAGGGAGGTTCTCCTCTTCCCCCTCTGCCCTGGTAAGGCTGCGCCTGGAGTATTGTACCCAGTTTGGGGGCTTCCCCCAGTTCCAGAGGGACAGTGAACTACTAGAGGGCCATGATGATGGAGCATCTCTTACAAGGAAATGCGGAGAGAAGTGGGGTTGTTTAGAGAAAGAAAAGACTGAGGAGGGGATCTTGTGAATGCATATAAGTAGAGTGGATGAGAAGCTGGACATAAGCCAACAGTGTGTGCTTGCAGTCCAGGTGGTGAAGCACATCCTGGGCTGCATCCAAAGAAGGATGGCCAGCAGATCAAGAGAGGCGATTCTGCCCCTCTGCTCTGGTGAGGCCTCACCTGGAGTACTATGTCCAGCTCTGGGGTCTCCAACATGAGACATGGATGACCTGGAGTGGGTCCAGAGGAGGGCTACCAAGATGATCAGAGGGCTGAAGCATCTCTCCTTTGAAGACATGCTGAATGACTTGGGGCTGTTCAGCCTTTAGAAGAGAAGGCTCCCAGGAGACCTTGTAGCTACATCTCTAAATCTGAAAGGGGCTTTTCAGTGTTGGTGGTGTCCAGCGATAGGACAAGAGGCAACAGGTACAAAGGAAAACAGGATCTTAAGGAGAAATTTCTGGCCTTTAAGGGTGATGGAGCATTGAACAGGCTGCCCAGAGAGCATTGTGGAGTCTCCTCTGGAGACTTTACAAACCCACCTGGATGTGTTCCTGTGCAGCCTGATCTACATATACCTGTGGTAGCAGGGGGTGTTGGACTAGCTGATCTTCCAAGGTACCTTCTAATTGCTACCATTCTGTGATTCTATAAGCCTGCCCATCTTGACCTCCTGTCACTGTCTTCCTATGCCTCTTCCATAGGGTGTGTGAAAGGATCCTGAAACCCTTTGATTCTAGATGACTGGTACTACTTGTATGTGTTCAGTGGCTGAAAGTCTTGCATATGTAGGAGGGAAGGGATAGTGGTTGAGCACTTTGAGCACTGTTACTTGATAAGGTTGGACCCCAGTGTCCTGAACCTAGTACTTTTTGTAGAGGAGAATGAAATGCAGAATGGTCAGGCTTGGACAGCCCGGGGGGAAGAATAGCTGTTGCCCAAGCGCTCTTGGGCCAAGGCAGTTCCCAATGTGGAGGGAGGCAGCAAGAGAGCCAGGCTGCAACTGCTGCCCCCCCTTACAGAGAGGCTGGGAATAGGAGAAGATAACCCTGATCTGGTACCTCTGCCTAGGGTCAGGTGACTCCCATCTGCCCACTGGGCAAGCCTTAACCCCACAACAATCCACAGCTGCTCTGAAAGGCAGACTTCAAACAATGTGTCAGGAATGTAGTACAGCCACAGAGTCACTTCTGTATCTGCATTTACATATATTTTTAGAACTTAACCTCTGAGTTTCTTCTTGAAAAATACTGTACTTACAGAAGAGCTTGTAAGTTACTGCCTGTCTTGTGTAGCCCCACAGGAGAGTGCATAGAAATGGGTCCAGGGTTTCATTGTGAGCCTGTGATTGCATTTCAAACAGTCTGGGCCAGCAGGAACCCTCACACTCTTACACCTCTGCTAAGTTGAGGTTCTGTTATGTGGGCTGTGTTGGATGCTGTTCTGTTTTTGCCTCTAATGGTATGATCCATACATGTGAGAGTGCTCTGCTACTGTCTTGTATTGTTTAAAGCATCTTCAGGCAGAGAAATGCAGAGGAATAGCAAATTGTACATCTTTGTACTTTGTTTATGCTTTTGCTATCTCAGTTGTTTGTTTTTATAGTACTCTATTTTGGTCCCCTGCATCTCAGTCTTGTTTTCCTTTTTTTCTCTCTTTATCTGTTCCATCAGTGGTTGACCACATTGCTTGGTGTATGGTGTGTCACTGTGCAAGCTTACTAATGGTGAATGATCCACCTTGGGCAACAAAATGCAATGTTCCAAACCTAAGAGCTGTATGTTGTTCCTTCCCCTTTCCTTAGCATAAAGTGGAGCTAAGTAGCAAGGCATTAATCTACTGGAGGTTGGCTTATGAATCTAATTGGACTGAAAGAGCTGGAAGAGTGATAATGTTAATTTGGAAGTAGGGAAAGAGATAATCTTTTCCAAGAAAGCAGCTTTTACTAAGTTTCTATTTTGCATATTGTGTTGGGTTGAAATTGCCCCCCAACTAATTTGGAGAATCTACCTTGCTGAATAAAATTGCTGGACTAGTTCAGTTTGGGATGGAAGTGAATGAAGCTGTATTTACAAGCAAACTACAATTTAGAAATATGAAATGCAATGAATAAGTACAAAATATACTGTATATATCTACAATTTATAAACTACACAAACTCTTCAGAACCCCTCTGGATGGATCCAGGGGACCCGTCCACCTCCTTCCTGTTACCTCACGCAGATAAAACAGAGATGCCCTGGCAAGGCAGCAAGAGGAGAGGGAGGGAGGTTTCAAGCAGAGGTGACAGGAAAAGGAAAGAACTGTTTATGCCTCTGCTCTATATCCCATTAGCAATTTAATGAATTATATAGATGTTATCATTCTTTTCCTTTTGCATTAAATAGTAATTTATTTTCAGTCTTTGCAGTCAGGGACTAGGCTAAAGTTCCACCTTCAAACTGTAACACATCTTGATTCGCTCCCTCCCTGACTGGCTATTTACCGAAGCAGGAATGTTGCTTTTGTGAATGTCTGCTTTCTGTCATGGGAGAAGCAACCTTTGCCTGGGTCAGTAAGTTTCAAATGCTTAAACTGTGAAGCTGAACTTAAACTTCAGATGGGTTTATTAATTTTCTTCTAAAATTCTTGAAGCTTACTCTCCAAAGAACGTTTTTCTCACTTGAACCCTCAAGATGAATTGCCATGCTTTCAGCATGTTGTTTTCTGACAGCCTTTATACACATGGTAAAATGTATGTATATTTGACGTTTACCATGTTAAAACAAAAAGCCAACAAAATTCATGAAAATCTGTGAGCTGCATCTTACCCAGGTGGCCTGCTGTTTGAAATATGACTCCTGGTGTGTATTGTACTCCTAGCCCTAGGATTCAGTAATGAGATTGAGTGGTATCTTGCGTGAACACTTCTAGATGATTGACAGTGAGGTGATGTGAATCATCATTTATCAGGATATTATCATGCCTACCCTTGATAATTTCTCCCTGCTGTCTGGGGAGATGGTGAAGACAGATAGGACTTTGTGATGTCGAAGTAATTAGTGTGTGTTGGTTTCCAGCTGAACAAACTGGAAACTAATGATCAGGTAAATGAAGATGAAGTGCATTAGTGTAAGGATGAAGGTGCAAGGACCTTGGGGAAGAGCTTATCAAAATTTCATGGGGGTTATTTGAATATCTTAAAACTTGGGCAGTTGCAAGCAATATTTACTAAAGGATACATCTGCAGTCTGTTTACATGTCCTTTGTTAATATCTCTTCTAGTGAGAGGGTGAGCACTTAGGGTTAAGGACATCAGACTCTGCTGTAGGACTGGGAACTCCCTGTTTTCATAAAATCTGAGTAGTGATTTTTCAAGTAAAGGCAGCAAACTTGAGTTAAATGGCTAAGAAATCCTAAGTGTACACTGGAAATTGGGTTTTCCAATTTTACCCTTTTCATTTTGAAGG
Organism: Dryobates pubescens; assembly: GCF_014839835.1. NCBI lineage: Eukaryota > Metazoa > Chordata > Aves > Piciformes > Picidae > Dryobates > Dryobates pubescens. Next base: position 14,865,369 of record NC_071618.1, on the reverse strand, counting down.
GGAGGAAGTTACCATGATTTGACTGAGTGGTGATTGCTCCTTTCCATTCTTAAAATATTTTTAATGTTGCTTGGTACATAGATATTTTAAAATCTGTGGTGCTCCATCAGGTTTCCAACAAACATGGTAGTTTCTTAGTGGAAGTATTGAAAATTTTAGCTTAGATAATTACTGAAATATTTTTATAATGTGGAAAAAACCTTGTGTAGGTGCCTACATCTATGGCAGTGTTTCAGATGATGCTTAATGCACAGCACCAGCTGAATGTAATTGCCATACCAGCAGTAAGTGATCTGAGGGTTTCTGTAGTTAATTTTATCACATGTGATTAGATATTGCTAATTGTAATTAGCTGATTGAAAAGCTATCTGTTAGCTATTCACATATTAAAATGGTAATTTACTCATCATTTATTTGTGTTAATATGCCAGTTCCCCAGATGCATCAAGAATAACATAACAATGACAGCGAAGTTTCTTAAATTAAAACCTCATGGCAAAACTATTTGGCTAATTTTTATATATACAGCTGTCCCCTTTTCATTTCAGTTGCTGCTTTGGTGAAAGGGAGTGGACTAGAATCCCTGGCAGGAATTTCTGTATTAATATGGCTCATCAGAGACATTATATTTAATTGGAGAGCCTGCGGTATAGTCGCAGGAGGCTGAAGGGAATTATTTAGCATTAGCAATGGCTCGTCTGGGAGTTGTGCACTAATCAAGGAGCTTGTGTGTTAACTGTAGGGATGATGGGAGTTATGACGATTATGACATGTGAGCACATGTCTGTATGAGAACTGGACAGGCAATGAGTTAATCAAGAAATATATTAAATGGCTCCCATGCTGCTTCATTATTACTCCGTAGAGTGACTGTCAGATTGTGTATGTTAGCAAAAAAACTCCAGCAATTAGATGTTTTTAACCAAGAACATCTTTTCCCTTTTGTTGCTGAAGTATATGCTTCTAAGTGCTGTGTTGAAAAAGGACAAGCGAGTACTTACTCTGACAAATGCTTATGTCTGCCTCTCCAGTCTGCACTCGTATTTTGTCACATTTCCATTCAGTAAATACAAATTATTTCCCACTGTCAACTAGTTGTTTAACCTCTTTGAACTTTTATATAATTAATAGCTTGCTAAAGCAAAATTTGTTTCTTCATGTTAGCTTCAGGGCAATAAAAATGTTAATCTTTTCCACCATCAGAATACTCCAAACCTTGTAAAGAAAAAAATCCCAAACCCAGCACCCCTTAACTGTAATGCAGGGATTATTTATATGCCAGGGAGACACATTCTGTATTCAGTATGGTTATAGGCATCCATTTCATATCCATCATGAAATTATCAGTTATGGTGGAAAATTCCATGTTTAGAGGAATTGGAGCTAATAAACTGAACTCACTTAAAAGTTGCATGAACTCAAACCAGCTGAATTATATCAGTAGGCAAACTTATCCCAAAGGTACTAGACAGGTGAGCATCTGTACTTTTCCTGCTATTGTAAGCACTGCCAAATGTAATAAAACTTTCTACCAAACTGTGACCTTCATGTATTAACTTAATTAAAGTGGCATCATGGATAGTACCCAAAGTGTTAACCTGTAGGAGGTTGTTACTGAAATCCATTATCTGTGGAGTCAGTATTAGTGGTCAGCAGCAGCAGAAGTAAAACTGCAAGTAAGACCCTCCCTTGGGTGCTGTGAGCTCAGCAGGTTAAACTGTGGAAGCTTCTTAAAGGACGGATAGTTCAACCCCCTGGAGTTCTAGGTAAACCAATCATTTGCTGTCAGCAGGAAATATGACTTTATTTAGCAGGTTGAGGGGAGGGAAAAAACCCCAAACCCTAAATGCTAACAGGAAAACGGATTTAGAAGGAACTGTCATGTGAGTGTGTAGTGCTGTGCTATGTAGGTTCCATGCAACTTGAAAAGATTTTTTCAATTTTTGTTTTAATTCCAGGCTTTTTAAAAGCAAGGACTTATATAGAGGCTTATTCCACTGTCTTATAAAACTAAACATAAGGTTGAGCTACTGTATTAAACCTATGAATATTGACTATCAAGAGTGTATACCTTTCTTTAAAATGGAAACTGTTGTCATCTTACAGAAATAGGTAGTTGTTTTCTTAAGTGTCGTGCAGGTGTTGTCTGTATAGGATGTGGTGGCCTCTTCTTACCATACTAGATGTATTTTATACTGACCAAGTACACTACATTTAAGTTCTGGATACATATTTACTAGAATTTGTATGCATAGGCCATAAGAGATTAGAATAATTGAGCTAGCACTATAGTGGTACTTCCCATATTTTCTAGTTCTTACTTAGTCTTCAAAGGTGAAAATGAACAGCACTTGACTTCGCAGTACTTAAATTCTTGCCTCAAAAGAGAATCCCAGAAGTGATAGCTTTTAAAGAGGAGTATGAAGTAGGTGTGGGAGAAACCTGAGAGTTCGCTGTAGTTTTTATTGAAAAGAGAACTGTGCTCTAAATTCTTGGTGGGGGGAACTTATTAGTGGCTAGTGAAAGATGCTTTTTTATATATAAAGACCAATTTCCTCTATGTGCACTGTTTTTAGACTATATCTGCTTGATACAGTGAAATAATATTGTCATAAGAATAATAGGATACAGGAGAGTCTTAAGATTCTGCTTGCTATCCATGAATTACCTTCAGATGGAAAAGTGTATCACAGGAAATCAGCTGTGGGGCAGAAATTTTGTCAGGGAAAATACTCAATAACCTAAAATACTAAGTGTTTTCCTAGGGTTATGCTAAAACAAGCTTTATAATTTGAGATGTAGCTATGGTAGAACTGAGGGCTGTAAGGAAGAAAAAGGCAAATAAAACAAAATCCCCAAACACCTAATCTAAAACCCTAACCAAAACCCATCCAAAACCAACCAACCACAGGGGGGAGGGAAACCCAAAAAACCCCACACCAACTCCCTGCCCCCCCCCAAAAAAAAAACCAAACCAAAACCACAATACCAAAACCAACAACTTGTTGAAAATTTTGTCAGATGATTTGGGCAAGGATTGGACCTCATGAAGCCTGGCATCAGCATCCATGGTTGAATTGTCCTGTGCTAGTACTAACAGTGTGAAAACTATATTTACACAGTGTGGGGTTGCTTGTCTGTTCTTGCCCATTTGTCAGACTGCACATAGCCCTTACAGATTTGGAGTCATTGACTGGTCTGTACACCCATTTTCAAGTAATGTGGGTGTACTGTGTAACATCAGGTAATGCACCTAGCTTCATATTGTATCTAAATTTCTCTTAAGTCTAAAATATTTCTGAAAGGACTACTTGTGCTCTCCTATCCCCTCTGATTTGTTTACTGTGTTGGATCCAATGATCATGTGTATAGGAGATGTTTTAACTTGCTGGTCTGTTGGAAAGTTCATTTTCCCTCCCCTACTTTTCCTCTGGGTCTGTTTAGTTCATTGATCTATCTCAGCAGCACTGTAATTGCTGGAGCTGAATGTGATGGAGTTAAGGGTGTGATCACCCTTTGAGTGGCAACTAGTATTTGTGTAAATTCAGGTTTATTGTGGACCTTCAAACCATACATTGAGACATGAATGTTTGGACCCAGAAGCTGATTCACACCAGGAAGAACTGAATTTGCTGTAGCATCTGTACCTTGCATTTTTGTCCTTTGTGTGTTTTTGTTTTGTATGGTGGTGGTTGGTGTGTGGTAGTTCTGGTAGCTTGTTCTGTGTCTGTGTGCCAGTTCTTTAGCTAGTGCTATGGAATATGTTGCCCTGAGCTGATGTTCATCCTTTCTGTATTTTCTTTTGGGTGTTGTGGCATAGTTAAAATGCCAAACAGCTCTGAATTAGCTTTGCTGTCGCTGGGGATTATTCTTTCAACCTTGCAACTGGTTTCAGGAATCCCTGATTCTACCAGCAGCTTTGGATGCTAGAAGCAATTTTTGCAGTCCATCCATCTGTAGGCAGACAGATTTAGAGATCAGATGATGACTTTGGTTCTGAACTATGTTCATCCATCTGAAACGGGATCTCTGAATTAAGATGAAAATGCTTGTCAGGAGATTGCTACCTGTGTGTTGCTCTGTAATGTGGCTGAGTTTAAATACTTTTTCTGACTGTCATGCCTTCTGGCATATATAGCTCAATTAAGAGCTAAATCTCTGCTTTATGTATTTCTATAGTTGGCTACCCTTGCTGTCACATGATACTGTCTTCTAGACCTACCTAACTAATACTTGTCCTGTCTCCCACCTATACCTTACCCTTTTAGAAAACAAACATACGTCAAATGCATTCTGTACCGAACTTGGTTTTGGGAGGGGTGGGAAAAAGAAACAGCGCAGGAAAGATCTCTCACATTGCTTTGCTAATGTGCTTAGAAGTTTGAGATTCCATTAGGGAAAGGCTGATGTGGGTGCAGATGTTAAAAGTGCAGAGAGGCTCCTAAAAACACTGTAGGGCATTACTATTGGAATAGAATAAACCAGGTTGGAAGAGACCTTCGAGATCATCATGTCCAGCCTATCATCCAACACTACCTAATCAACTAAACCATGGCACCAAACACCCCATCTAGTCTCCTAAACACCTCCAGTGATGGTGACTCCCACCTCCCCAGGCAGCCCATTCCAATGGCCAATCACTTTCTGTGACAAACTTCTTAACACCCAGCCTAAACTTCCCCTGGCAGAGCTTGAGACTGTGTCCTCTTGTTCTGGTGCTGGTTGCCTGGGAGAAGACACCCGCCCCCACCTGGCTACAACCTCCCTTCAGGTAGTTGTAGAGATGTATTTTAACATCATAAACCCCTTAATTCTTTTCTTAAAACACTTAAAGCTCACAATCACATACACTGCAAAGATTAAACTGTTGCATCCACACAGGGCATAGTGAACTGCTGTATGATGAATTACTTGACTCTTGGCAACAGATGAACACTCTTGCTGTTGTAAACAGATTGATCAAGTATCTTCTAGTTGTTAATGTTTGCTCTGAAGTGAAATTCTCCTGGACACTTGCTTTAGATAATGTTCTCCAAAGTAAAAAGTGGTATGAATGCAGTTGTTAGTGTGCAGACTGTTCCTTTATGCCATGGAACTAGAGATCAAGGATGATCAGGTTGAGTGCCTGTGGGTGAAGATTAGAGGGAAGACCAACAAAGCAGGCATCCTGGTTGGAGTCTGTTATAGACCACCCAACCAGGATGAAGAGGCTGAATTATTCTATAGGCAGCTAGAAGCTGTCTCAAGATCATCAGACCTTGTTCTTAGGGGTGATTTTAACCTGCCTGAACTTAATTGGTGGGAACTTAGCAGAGTGGAGGCAGTTGAGAAGGTTCTTAGAGTGTATGGAGGATAGCTTCTTATCTCGGGTGCTGTGTGAGCCTACCAGGGGTATGGCTTTGCTTGACCTCCTTTTTACAAGCAGAGAAGGGCTGGTGAGAGATGTGGTAGTTGGAGGCTGTCTGGGGTCCAGTGACCATGAGATAATTGAGTTTTCAATATGCAGTCAAGCTAAGAGGGGCAGCAACAAAACCTCCACTCTGGACTTCCAGGGGGTGGACTTCAGGTTACTCAAGGAACTAACTCAGAAGGTACCCTGGGAAACAGCCCTTAAAAACAAAGGGGGCCAGGAGGGCTGGACCTACTTCAAGTAAGAACTCTTGAAGGCACAGGAACAGGCTGTGCCAATGTGCTGGAGGATGAGCCGCCAGGGCAGACGGCCAGCCTGGATGGGTAATGAACTTCTACAGGAATTAAGGGGGAAAAAAAGAGGGTGTACCTTCTCTGGAAGAAAGGTGAGGCAACCCATAGAACGTTTAAGGATGTTGCTAGGTCATGTAGGAAAAAAAATTAGAGAGGCAAAATCCCATTTAGAGCTTAGACTGGCCTCTGCTGTGAAGGACAACAAAAAATCCTTCTATAAATATATTAACAGCAAGAGGAGGGGCAAGGATAACCTCCACTCCTTGGTGGACATGGAGGGGAACATAGTAACAAAAGATGAGGAGAAGGCAGAGATACTTAACACCTTCTTTGCCTCAAATTTTAATTGCAGGATAGGTTGTCTTTCAGTCAACTGGCCACCTGAGCTGGCAGATGGAGTCAGGGAGCAGTATAGTTCCCCTGTTATCCAGGAGAAAGTAGTTAGATCTCCTTAGCTGCTTGGATCCCCACAAGTCCATGGGACTGGATGGGATCCATCCTAGGGTGCTGAGAGAGCTGGCAGATGTGCTGGCCAAGCCTCTCCATCATTTTTCAACAGTTCTGGCTCACTAGAGAGGTCCCAGAAGACTGGAAGCTGGCCAATGTGATGCCCATCCACAAGAAGGGCTGGTTGGATGAGCCAGGGAATTAGACCTGTCAGCCTGACCTCAGTGCCAGGCAAGATTGTGCACTCAGGTCATCTTGAGTGCAGTCACACAGCACCTACAGGATGGCCAAGGGCTCAGGCCCAGCCAGCATGGATTTAGGAAGGGCAGGTTGTGCCTGACCAACCTGATCTCCTTCTATGATCAGGTGACTGCCTGGTGGATGTGGGGAAGGCTGTGGATGTAGTCTCCCTGGACTTCAAGGCCTTTGACACCATTCCCCACAGCAAACTTCTAGCCAAGCTGGCAGCTTGTGGTTTGGACAGCAGCACTCTGCACTGGGTTAGGAATTGGCTGGAGGGCTGAGCCCAGAGAGTGGTGGTGAATGGTGCCACATCCAGCTGGCAGGCAGTCCCCCAGGGATCAGTGCTGGGCCCCATGCTCTTTAATATCTTTATTGATGATATGCATGAGGGCATTGAGTCCATCATCAGTAAGTTTGCAAGCTGGGGGCAGGTGTTGATCTGTTAGAGGGTAGGAGAGCTCTGCAGAGGGACCTTGACAGGCTGGACAGATGGGCAGAGTTGTGTCATGAGATTTAACACATCTAAGGGCTGGGTTCTACACATTGGCCACAACAACCCCATGCAGTGCTACAGGCTGGGGTCAGAGTGGCTGGAGAGCGGCCAGGCAGAAAGGGACCTGGGGGTACTGGTTAATAGTAGTCTGAACATGAGCCAGCAGTGTGCCCAGGTGACCAAGAAGGCCAGTGGCATCCTGGCCTGCATCAGGAACAGTGTGGCCAGCAGGAGCAGGGAAGTCATTCTCCCCCTGTACTGAGCACTGGTTAGGCCGCACTTTAGTCCTGTGTCCAGTTCTGGGCCCTTAAGTTTAGCAAAGATGTTGAGTTGCTGGAATGTGTCCAGAGAAGGGCAACAAAGCTGAGGATGGGTTTTGAACACAAGCCCTATGAGGAGAGGCTGAGGGAGCTGGGGTTGCTTAGCCTGGAGAAGAGGAGGCTCAGGGGTGACCTTATTGTTGTCTACAATTACCTGAAGGGAGGTTATCGCCAGGTGGGGGTTGGTCTCTTCTCCCAGGCAACCAGCACCAGAAGAAGAGGACACAGTCTCAAGCTGCACCAGGGGAGGTTTAGGCTGGGTGTTAAGAAGTTCTTCATAGAGAGAGTGATTGCCATTGGAATGGTCTGACCAGGGAGGTGGTGGAGTCACCTTTACTGGAGCTGTTTAGGAAGAGACTTGAGGGGTGCTTAGTGCCATGGTTTTGTTGATTAGATTGTATTGGATGACAGGTTGGACTCTGATCTCAAAGGTCTCTTCCAACCCTGTTGGTTCTATTCCATTCGTTTACGGCATCCCCTTATCAAAGGTGTTTTGGAGTGGCTGTGCTGCCTCCCATCTTCACTTGGGTGCAGAAACTTGGTAGCTGCCCCACCTTATCAAAGGGAGCCACAAATGGAAGGAGCCAAGGGGAATGCTTTTCACTTAAGATTGAGAAGTGTTTTGCTAATGATGTATTGCGTTGAGGAATGGGATATTATGTATTTTTCCAATTAATTCCCACACCTCTGTCAATCCTGAAGTTTATCCAAAACTAATTAGTAAACAAGATGACTGTTGAGCTACCTTTTTATGCCTTTCCCCCCCCCCCGCCCAGTTTTTCTACTTAAAGATTGTTCCTGGTTTATGTTGACTGAAAAAAGTGGAATGTGGTGATCTATGCCAAACATTTTCATTCTGCTAAGTATTCAATAGCAAGCAGAGTATTCCTATTGACTGTTAACTGTGACAGAACATACTAGCTATTTTCTTATTTTCTAGAGCTTTAAGCACATTTTCCTTTCAAAAAGAAAAGCTGCTTGAAATTGAAGTTAAGCAACCTTGTTAGGTATTTTTTTTGCAGATAGGCTTGATAAAAAAGGCTTCTTTTAAGAGTGATAGAACTGTTTTGAATAGAAGTCTGTGGAGGTGAGCTTTCCTAGAAGAGCTCCAAAAGAACATATTATGGAGAAAAACATCATACCTTCAGTGTTCAGTGTCTGGCCAAAAAAACCTTGTTGTAGTCAGCCTAACTATATAGTCTTCCTGGAGTGAGTGCAGAGGGCAACAAAGCTGGTAAAGGGCCTGGAGTATAGATCTTATGAGGTGTGACCGAGGGAGCTGGGGCTGTTTAGTTTGGAAAAGAGGAGACTGAGTGGAGACCTCATTGCTCTCTACAACTACCTGAAAGGATGTTGTAGAGAGGCTGGTGCCTGGTCTCTTCTCACAGGTAATTAGTGATAGAATAAGAGCGAATAGCCTCAAGCTACAACTGGGTAGGTTTAGACTTGACATTAAGAGAAACCTTTTTACAGAAAGAAATTATTTTCTGAAAAAATAAGTATATAGGAAAAGGCTATTCTGGAAGACTCTGTTCTGGATTGTTACCTGTAATGTCTTTAGGACTGTATAGGCATTTCCTTATTTGTCCCAGCAAACAGAACTCAGTCTGAGTACTGCTGCATTACAGCCTTAGCATGGTCTGCTTTACTCAGTATTAGTGATCAGGCCTCTAGATACAATGGAGACTCCTTTCCTTCTATACTATGTTGTCAAGTAAATGTGTGTGTCTCTTTAGAAGACAACAAAGTTCCAGACCTTTGTTCATGGGAGAGGGAATTTTGAGACTCCTGTATATATTTTTCAAGTGACAAAAAACAGTTTGAACAGAAGAAAATTTTTAGAATAGAATAAACCAGGTTGGAAGAGACCTTTGAGATCATTGCCTCCAACCTATCATCCAATGCCACCTAATCAACTAAACCATGCAACCAAGCATCCTGTCAAGTCTCCCCCTACTAAACACCTACAACGATGGTGACTCCACCACCTCCCCGGGCAGCCCATTCCAATGGGCAATCACTCTCTCTGTGTAGAACTTCTTCCTAACCTCCAGCCTAAACCTTCTCTGGTGCAGCTTGAGACTGTCCTCTTGTTCTGGTGCTGGTTGCCTGGGAGAAGAGACCAACCCCCACCTGTCTACAACCTCCCTTCAGGTAGTTGTAGAGAGCAGTAAGTCCTCCCGTGAGCTTCCTCTTCTCCATTGGAAAGTGCTTTCTCGATTGGAAATGTGGTGTTCCTTGCCAGATTGGTGTTTCGCTTCTTGTAAAGCCTGTTGAGTTTAACCTGGATCCTTCTATTTAATTTCAGTTAGGATTTGTGGATTTGTGAGGCCTCTAGTGAGGCTATTGTTGTTTTAACTGGCAAAAAGCAAGGGCAGGATGAGGTAATAATGATAAAAGGGTGCAAAAACTTTATTTAAATTTTTTTTCGCCATGGCTGATATCCACTAACCTATGATCTAACCCTGGGGATGCTAATGGATGTTTTGGGAGTCATTGTAGGAACTGTCAGTGAACACCCTTTACCAAGCCAAATGTTCAAAGGCCCCTGGAGAGTTGTTCTACATTTGTCTTCATAACTATCATTGGTGGGGCATAAAATTAAAAAGAAAAATTCTAAAATAGGCTTGCAGAGAGATCTGCTTGTGCTGTCTCTGTAGGCTGACTTGTTTGTTTGGATAAAATTTTATGTAGATTTTGGGAATGCTGAGTTGAGATAACTGGGGGAAAGATGGGATATTTAGGCCGTTTATGGCTTTCACAGTTCTGCTTCTCACACCATTTAGAGATGTTTCCATTAAATGCTGTAATTGTGTGGTAGTATTTCTTAGCAGATAGTAATTAAAAGCTGTATGGATACTGTACACTCACTGTGTGCACAGATTTATTCTAGCATTGGTTGTGTATTTCAGTGTGAAGCTGCAAAAGACAGGTCAGATGAAAGATGTGATTTTGGCAAAGCAGTAAATTTGAACCTTTTTGCATTGTTTTTGGTTTTGATTCAAGACTGTTCAATGCTTCAAGGTTTTTGTTCTGTTCTGTCTGTCTCTTTTGGCAGTGGTGCTGTCAAGATTTGAGGTGGGTGGCTGTTTTTTTTTTTTAGCTACCTTACAAAGGATTTACTCATTAGCCTTATTTTATGGGTTGAGCTAATTGTGATTTGTCTTGCTGAGCAGTATTATGTAGTTTGGGCCAATTAAGTGAATCCACTTACACCAGTGGATGTTGTTCCAATGTGTAATATTGATTTGAGCTGTAAATGGAGAATGACTTGTTTGATTAGATTCCTTTGTCTAAACAATGCTTGAGATCTTATCTAGTGTACCAAACAGAAGTGTTTTCTTCCCTGAGGCTTTTTTAATAGCGTCTTAGGTTTGATTAACACTATATATGCAGGTATAACAATTTCCCTGTGTGTAAATTCTGAAACAGTTCAGAGGAATTGGGAGAAATGTGTATCTTGCAACTCAGTGTAATTCTCTGCTCCATGAATATCAACTTGTGTTGAGACACGAGGATGTGTAGGGTGACCTACTCTAAAAAACTGGGACACTGGGGAATCCCAGACACTTGCATCCTTAGAGCTGGAGGAGCAGGGGGAGTGAGTGTGTGTGTATGTGTTAATTAGGCATTTACACTGAAGTAAATGACATCTGTCACATAATGATAAACTGCTGAAGTATATAAAAATCATCTGTGGGTGATATTAAACACTGTTAGGAAATGTGTGGATACATTTATTCTTCTTTTGGACCTCATGACAAAACCTTTACTTTTTGGGATTAGTGGATGAGAATCTCTATAAAACAAATTGAGAGGAGAAGCACTTGTATCATAAATCAGAGCCATAAGAAGGTAATAAACAGGAGTTGCTGAAAACTTATGATGGTACGGATCTATAAATCATCTGTCTTCTATTGCTTTATAGATTGCATATACACTGAAAAAAGTGGTTTAGTATTTTTGTCTTAAAATAGTTGTACATGCTTTTTCCATACCAAGGAAACTTTTATGTGTTGAGGGTCATACATCTGCAAATGTGACTCATTCACAATACAGATTACAACAGCAGCCAAGCAACTCCTGGGGAAGATTACCTTGATTCTGTTGTTAAACAGACCAGTTCTAGGAGTGCTATATATACATTTAGGTAGTAAGTTATCTTTCAATGATTACTGAGATACAGGTTTGATTAGAGAGTATGGGTAAGAGCATGCTGCTGTCAAATGAATACATGGGTACCCTCCAGGTTAAAGAAGAGCTAGCATAATCTAGGCAATTTGTGTACTTACTAGCTCTGATACAGTGCAGTCCTTCTCAATTGGGTTATGTCCTGCAAATCAGATACAAGCACCACAAAAAAACATTCAGTATCTATGCTTTGGCTTATGGGCATATTTCTCTTCTGGGATATGATGCCAAGGCCAGGCACCAAACCTGATACTCCTGAAATACTGAAACAGGATAGAAGGATCTTCAAAAGCAATTGTTGCTACTGTTATTACCCTTAATTGCACTCTAAGCCCTGATTGCTGCCACAGTCTGGAGCAGTGCTTAGAACTAGTCCAGGCCAAGAATGACTGGCTAATCAGCCCAGGTGGACTCCTCACTTTATGTGCTTATTTGCTGGAAATGTGGTGAAGAAACACAAAACTCTTCCTGTGTGAAGATCTGGCAGGATTTACTGGTTTCTGTGCCTTGCATGAATGTGGCTGCTGAACCTAAACTAGATTTGGAAACAGGTGGCCATTTTTGTGCAGTTTCCTTCTGAATTAGTAAGCTTGTTGGACTTCGAATTCTGTCCAGGTTCCTCTGTACCTTAATCCAAAAGTAGTTATACTGCTTAAGAGCATTTACTCTAAAGTTCTTTTGCTAGGACTTCTTAATCCAGTATCTTGCTTGCTCATAGATGCAGAGCTGAGGAGACACCGATGGGCTGGTTGGGTGTTAGTGACTGATTTGGGTTTCCAAAGGTATAACACACCTATACAGGAATTTGGATAACTAAATTTCATCTGCAGTTTGAGTTAGATGGAGGTTCTGTAGAATGATGATTCAGTAGGTTTGGGTTAATCTCTTGTCATTTTTCTGTTGCTGCAATATGATAAGCCCATACAAGATGCGCTACTTCAGATATACACAAATAAGATATCTTTTCACAGTTTCTGATTGTTTGTGTTCTGTAACATAACAGGTCCTTGTAGCTGCTTTTTGAGGCATGGGTAGCCCAATATGATTAAAACTTGCAGTATAAGCCATTGAGCACTCTATGGTTTGCCTGCTATTCCAGCCTTTGTGGTTACACATTCATGCTTGTTTGCAGGGTCAATTTATTAAGGAATTGTGCTTCTTTGGGAGCCTACTGGGACTTGAATCTTTTTGTTGATATTGGTTTTGTAAACTAAAGTACAAAAGGGTAAAATGACTTGAAGTTTTAGCTGTACTAAATTAGGATCAAGTTTTGAATACCTAGGATTGTGTGATTTAAGTTCAAGCACTTTAAACCTATTCAAATTCTGAAATGGTTTAAACTTGTTTAGGAAGGTGAGTTGCTGTTTCTTTGAACTGTTTAGAAATACTGCATTTTAAGTCAGCTTCTGCAGAAGAAAAGGCATTACTAATATCAAACAGATCTGTTATTTCTGGCTTATATTTGGACAGATTTAACAATTTCATTAAAAGTTGAGAAGGATCCATGAACTTAAGAGCTGTCACTTAAGCTTGAAAACCTGGAGATTTTGAAGTAGTGGGGAAGAATGGAGACTTCTTTCTTGTCTGTGAGAGACTTGCTTGGTGCTCCAAGGCAGTGTGCGGGTAATGTGGTGGCTGTTTTGTTATACCCATGTGTGGTATACTAGGATGTATGTAATGCTGAACTGAAACTGAACTAGAGCAGGAAGTAACAGCTTGCAGTAAGGTAAACAAGGAGAAATAGGTTTGCCAGATTGGAGGGGAATGTGGGAAAGGAGTCAAAACTCCAGAGTTAAAGTAATGATGAAACATTTCAGAAGTGGGGGAGAAAACAGTGTGGGGAAGAGCACACGACTGTTTATATGTTTAAAAAAAAATCAGTGTGTTTTTCTAGTCTCCTCTATGGCTGCCTTAGGTACTAGCAGGACTGTTGGTGTCTCTGTGGGACGTGTGCAAGTGTTGGTTTTTCTTTTTGACACCTAGAAATAGCTGACTGTTTAGTCCTTTTCTATAAGGAACCTTTTGGTTTTGTAAAACATACCTGCTTAACTAGCGTGAATAACTTGGTTTGTATTCCAACATTGTTCACGTGCCTAAACAAACTTTAAATGCATTCATCAGTCATGCAAATAAAGGTATCCAAGGGCCAGGAAGGGATGACAGGCTAAAATTCATAGCATTTGATCAGGATAGATTACTGCCTTAAGTTGCTGAGGTGTACTTAATCATGCAACAGGATTTCAATGCTTTTTAATGTCTGTGCTAGCATTTAGTAGGAGTTTTGGTTTAGCTTTGTTTTTAGTATGAGGCTAATGCTGTAGTGGTAAAATAAAACTCATGTGACTTTATGGAAGCAATAATTCAAATGTGAAACGTGTGGCAACTCTAGGAGGTTGTGTGACCTCTCGTATACTCAACTATATAGCAAATTCAGAAGCTATTTAAGAAATGCCCCCAGAAAGAAACTTGGAATTAAGTGGCAGATTAATCTTATCAGTAAGAAGGAACATGAACTTCTGTCAGAGTTCAGAAAAATGTCAAATGCTGAAGAAGTTAATCCTGTGCTTGTTTTGTTTGTTGCACTTACCTGAATATTTATTTCTCACTATATTATTCAAAATAGTGTTTGGCTGCTGCTTGTCACTATTGCTAGACTTTTTTTCCCCAGCCTTGTTTCTTCTGAGTTGGCCAATAGCATATATGGGCTACATTACTTCGAACCTTAGTCTGTCATACTTGACAGCCTTCGTGCTAGTGGCAAATAAAATCCCTTTCCACAAAGAACAAAATTTTCCTTCATGTGTCAGTACTCATTTTCAGAAAGAACACACTTCAAAAACTCTGTATTCCCTGTGTTTTGAATGCTTAAGATGATATAAAACATTGCATAAAAACTTATGAAATTAAGCATTGGAAATGTCAAACTGTCAGCATAAAGAAGTTTTACTGACACATAGCTAGTATAATCTTACACAATTGAAGCAATGGCATGCATTCTTCAGTATGTACTGAAAAGGAGCTTACGAAGGGAGAGCAGAATAAGGAAAATCTGATCGTGTTTCTCAGTCTCTGTATCTCCCTTTAAAGATGCAAACATGTTGAACACTAAACTTTAAAACTTTAAGGTAAGTATGCATATGAATTGTTGACTTCTAACTTCACATCTACCGATTGTATTATTCCTGCTAAAATGCTGGAACTGTTTATCGCTTCTGTGTAGTTCAGATTTGACTAAAAATGTTTGGCAAATGCATATAAATGAGGATGCAATGGATTAAAAATCAAGCATGAGGCTGCTTAAATAATTCTCAAGATTTTCAGGTTCATGTGTAGTGATATTGAACTCTTTAGTCATAGGCTTTAATTTGTGCATGGTGCTGACCTGATGCTGTGCAGGGACACTCACTGCATCCCTTCATTCAATTCACTCTAATTATCCCCAACTTCCTGGGGAGCCTGTTTAGAACTCGTCATGAATGTATGTTATTAAGATATTAGGCTATCCCGGTTGCATGTAGCAAAGTAGTTTTTAGTCTGAATTTGCATATAGATGATCATTATAAGAAGCTGAAATTACATTTGTCATGATTTTATTTAAGCAAATTCAAAATAATATATTGGCATAATAAAATGTTTTGACAGTGATTTAAGCTTGGAATTAAATGAAATGAGATTTAATGTTATTGTGCGAGTTCTTGTATGTCAGTTTTGGTAATGTCAATGTATATTTTAGAGTAGCTATGCTATGTAAATTATCTTTGAAACAATCAGATTTGTGTGCCTATTTCAGGGTGGTGGTAATTATTTTTGCTGGGAGCATCTGTTAATGCAGAATATTGCCTCTTCAGGTTCATGTGAAAATGGCGGATGAAGCTGTCTGCGTTGGCCCAGCTCCCACCAGCAAAAGCTACCTCAACATGGATGCCATCATGGAAGTCATTAAGAAAACCAGGGCCCAAGCTGTGAGTCTGAATGAGTCTATCTGCTGCAGCTGTTTCATATATAGAAAGCAGAAAAGCCAGAGTTGGTTGGTTTTTTTTTAAGGTGTGGGGGGGGAAGTGATTAAATATGCTATTCCAGTTAGTTCATGTCACATGAGTTAAATGTGTCTGAAATCGCTACTGGAAATCAAAGGCTTTGTAGCATCTGGCAGTACTGGTCGCTGATCCTGCAGGTGGCTGCTGGATTCAGCTTTCACACCAGGGAGCAGCTTCAGTTCATTTCCAAATTTGCTGGGGGAAAAAAAAAAAAAAAAAAAATCACAATTAGTTTTGAGTGCTAACCCTTTATATGCCATAATGGGTTTTTTGAATGTTGTACAAAGTGTGTCCAAAAAGGGTTTTTTCTTAAACTTTGTTTGAATTGCTTCCTAAGTTATATAAATGTTACTTGGAGGAAGGATAAGGTAAACGGTGCATGTCAGAATTATTTTTGTTCAGTGTGTTTGCAAAATGCACATTAGCTGATGTGTGAATGTGGGCTACTCTGCCTGCCTCCCTCCAGATTGGCCAGAAATTCAATTCCTAATGCAAGTTGGTTGGAAAAAGTAATGTGTAGTCATGTTCACATACCTAATGTTCTTTGCTATCAGTGAAATAAATATTTTATTTAGGCCTACTGTACACAGAGCATTTATTAAAGCATAAATTGAATGTGTATGAGGAACACTATTTACCCTGGAATAGCATTTCAGCTTCTTTCAAAGATCAGGTTTTGGCCTCAA
This sequence comes from Dryobates pubescens, assembly GCF_014839835.1. Lineage (NCBI taxonomy): Eukaryota > Metazoa > Chordata > Aves > Piciformes > Picidae > Dryobates > Dryobates pubescens. The sequence continues at coordinate 14,849,249 of NC_071618.1, read as the reverse complement.
AGATGATCATTTGATATAGTGCTTTCAGGGACCAAAAGCTTTCCAGTAAAGAAAAAAATACTACTTTCCCTCTGAGTTTCTCAATATGGAGAGAGGTTAGGTACCTTTAAAAGAGAATAAAATGACTTACGCTTTCTCTGTCAGAGTGTATTAGATAAGAATTATGAAAAGTAAAATGAAAACGTTCTCGCACTAGTAGTTATGCTAGGTGTATACTGAGTTGTGAATAGCAAACTCTGCATAGAGATGCATGGCTTACACTAACAAGAGTGAACTGTTGTTCTCCAGCAAGGGTCGCTAGAGGCAGGGGGCTTATGACTGTGGATCTTAAGACTACTGTTGTGATCAGTGCTGGAAATATTTTGAGGTGGAGTGTTTAGCAGTGGTGACTGAGAAGAGTGTGGATGAGTGTATGTGTGGAGGAGTGCAATGAGTTAAATGTGGCAAAATAGAGTTAAAAGGAGCAGAAAGCTGAAACACCAAAGGGAGTGTGTCCATTGCTCTGCAAACAGCATCTTTCTTTCCAGATAAGTAAGGAACGTTTGCCTCAGAAATGGCAGATTTCAACCAGTGACTTTTTATTGCTTATGACAGATAAAACAATGCATTAAGACAGTTCTTAAGGTGTTCAACTAATTTGAATGCTTAATAGTCTGCATCACTTGCCCCAGTATCTGAAAAGGTGTTAGCAAGTTTGGTGTCTGACTTCAGAACTCAATCAGGTTGAATTTTTTTACTTTCAAGGTACACCCAGGATATGGATTTCTCTCAGAAAATAAAGAATTTGCTAGACGTTTGGTAAGTTATTTCTATTTATTTGACATGTATTTCATCCAAGGTGTCTGAAGAATCATGATACCAATTCAAGGCGGATCTCTGTGCCTGTGCATTTCCTTCATTTTGAAGGTGTAACAGCAGCCTGTGTTTTCTTTTGCAAAAAGAGGAGATGCTTGTTTTTAAGAACTTTATCAAGGGTGTAAGAACCTTTTGGCATTTTCACTTGTCTGTACTGTTTATGAGGCTGCTCTAAAACTGGGTCACTGAAATTATCTAGGTTAAAAGTATCTGGTTTTAAGTGATCATTTCAGTGATTCATAGCACAGCTGGTGAACAGCTGTATCAGCAGCCCTGAGAAGGTGCTGAACTGTGCTTTCAGGATGGGAGTAGAAAGCTGTTTAAAAACTGGCTTCTCTGCTGGTGGTCGTGTATTGCGGAGCTGCATTCTCTGAAAGGACCAAAGAGTCAAGAGGGTGCTCTTTTTATTTCATGTCTGAATTGATAAAAAATTATTATTCACAGCCTCTTTACATTGGATTTTTTGCTATTATAGAAACTGATATATCAGGCCTTCTAACTGATTTTATATTTTTCAAACCCTTTGCTGCAGCTGCCTATAAATTTAGAGCAGTGCCAGGAGGAAATTGCATGAGCAGTGTTTGAGCAAAGTCCTGAGTGAATGCTGTATGTGTAGTCACTGCTGATCATGTGTTACTGTCTACTAGTTTCACTGAGATTAAGTACAAGCACATACTACATTAAGTGTTCCAGTAAAAGGCTCTTGAAGCTGCCAACTTTGCTGTGGAGTAAATGAAGCACATGGTTGAAAATCCATCTTCTTTTACAGGCATTAATATAAATTTGTTGTGATTTTGAGAGTAATTTGCACCTTTTTGATTCAGGATAAGAGACGCAGATGGGGAATCTGATTTGGTAGAGTAATTCTTTCATTTCTAGCATCTGTGGAATAGCTCATTTCCATCTCTCTTCCATGACTGTGCCCCTTTTGGGCTTAAGTTCTGATAGTCACATGGATCCTTACTGTTTAGATACTTATTTTGTGTCAAGACACTACCTACTGATTAAGGAGGCGATTTGGGAATGAAATCTCAGTTTTTATACTTTGCAGTTGCTGCATTTTTTAAAGAAGCCCTCAGATAAAAACAAGTGCAGCTTCTATATCAAGCTGAATACGTCCTGCTGCTTGCTTGGGTGGTGGAAATGTTGAAGTTGAAAGTAATTCTAAATACTTGGTGTTTGCCTGGATTTGCCAAATCTCGGGTAGTATCTTACATGTTATTTTCATGCAGTTTCCTTTTATTGCTGTTCTTCTTGTATCACAGCCTGTTTTTAGAGGGAAGATTCCTGGCTTAATTTGTAACAAACTTTGTTCCCACTGGATTAGACCAGCAGGATAAATGGCTTTAATTGACAGTTCCTGGTTTTAGTGACAAAAACATTAATGAAACAGAAGTGCTTGCTTATGCTATCTTGCTTTATATTTTGCTGCCAGACTTTGAAACTTGATAATGATTAATCTAAACTGAGCACATTTTTCCTAGTAATTTGGTTGTTACTTGATGATGCAAATTATAATATTAGTGACATAATCTCGGATGTTTTTTGGCATGATTAAGCAGGAATAGAAAAAGTAGAAACATTCCTGTAAATCCCTTCCCCCTTTGTATTTCTCATCCTTTCACTCAAATCTGTGGAACAGTGAGTTCCTGAAATGGTGTGGTGACTAGAAACCTGTTCAAGTTTGAGTTGGTGCTACAGTCTTGTGGTGTGTTGAAGTTTCCCCCCAGCACACAGTCTGAAAACAGCTTGTAATTGTTTCAGAAACCTGGTGTGTTCTGTTCTCTAAAATTATAACAGAACAAGGTAGTTCTAATTTGCTTTCTGAAATGCATGATTTAAACTCTCAAGACATAATCATGCTTTCCTTCACGTCAGTGACTCTGGGATATCAAACCCCTAGTGAGAATTGGTGAAGCAGTCTGCCTTTTTTTATCACAGAGGGCTGCTTTTTTTTTTTTTTTTCAAGACACTCTGATGAATAAATATTTAGGGGGAATTACTGCCTGCTGTTTCTTTTCTTTATTGAAGCCTGTAACAAATGGTACAAGATTGTTGTAAAGTTGCCAAATATAGAGATTTTTTTTTTTCCCTCATCCCTTTCTTTGTGCTTACAGTTCTTTCACACTGGAAGTAGTGATGAAACTTGAGAAACCTGGACTTATTTCCTGGTGTGTATCTGTACCTGTAAAATTATCTAGATTTGGAAATGAAGACATACACTAAACTTCTAAACTTGCCAGTCTGTGTGTAAGAGTGGTAATGAACTCAAAGCAAAGCTGTGTTTTCAATTTAACACATGGAGGGTCAGTTCACATATAGTCCCACTGTGTGTGATTTGAACAAAAGCATGTCTTTTGGTTCATTGCCTAAGTGACTCGTGGAACAGCATACAGCTATAGACAAACCTTGTGAGGAACATGATGGATATATTTAGAGAATTGAAAAGTACTGATATTTAGTTTTTTCCCTTCTTTAGAAACTTAAATTTGTTCTCTTTTAGAATGAGGGGGGAGCACAAGTAAATGATCCTTTGTTTCCAAAAAAACAGTCACTGGGTGGATATCTGGCATGTTGTTCACTGTTACCCAGTAGAAAAGTCAATATATTTAGTCCCCTTTTTATCTGTATCTATTCTAGTCACTGCTGAATGCTGACAGGAAAATGATCCATGGCATTTATATCAAGTGAGTCTGTTAAAGATTTCCTAAACCTTAAGGTCAGTTTCTTAAGGAATGGTATTTTTATATGAAATCTTCTGAAAAACTTTTAGATATTGCTGATGACTTCAGTTATTTCTTGGAATGGCAAAACACGTGTTTGTGCTAGTGAGTATAGATCCTTGAAACCTGACAATGAGAATGCAAAAATATTCAGAAGTTTGAGCTATCCATCTTGGAAATCTTGCAGTGCTTGTACATTTGTAGTTCAGATTGTACACCAAAGTTATAAAATTCAGTGCATAAGTTGTTACTTGTAGCTTATGCATGGAAAGATATTTGCACATAAGCAGTTTGCTTCCTTCAAGGAATAATTCTGTAATACTCAGTATTAACATTAGATGTGTGTTTAAAATATATTGCCAAATCACAAAACAAAGCTAGTATCTTTTGCCAGATGCTTTGCAGAGCTGGAGAAGCAATTTATTCCTTCATTTTTTAAAGAAAAATTTGCCAGTGATCTCTGTATTTAGGTTAACTTCCTTAATGTTTCCCATTATATAAAACTAGTGCAGACCCTTTGAGAAGCTCTATCACCTCTATTGTCTGCAACAGGCCTTTGAAATTGACAAGGAGAAAAGCCTTGCAACAAAGATCAGTCTTCTGGTTGGCCTGTTCTTGAAAGATAAACTTTCTGAAATGGCTATTTTCCTCTCCTTCCTTGCAAACTTCCAAGGCAGCTTGTTGTGGGTGGGGGATGGGAGTGCTGAGTTGAGTCTCTTCATGCATCCAGTACTTTGGGACTGGCCTGTGGTCCCAGTGAGTCTATTTAGTCCTTTCCTTACCTGGATGAAGAAGGGAATGGGGGAGAAGAGAGAGAACAAGCATGTGACTGAGCTGCACAGTCATTCCAGAGTTAACTTGGCTTCCTGTAGTCTAGCTGATGCCAGCAACAAGTAGAAGTTGTACTCCTGTAGCTGACATTATGTATGTTCTTGCATCCTGATAATGGTTAGAAGCTTAAAACTGTGATGCATGGTGACTGTATTGTGAGACTGTGTTGTTGCTGTTGTTCATAATTGTATAATTTTTTTTCTTTTTTAATTAAAAGAAACAATGGTGAGCTTCCTTTTCCCCTCAGCCACAAAAGTCAGAGGGGAAGCTACTGTTCAAAAGAACACCAAACCAAAGGACAATATAAACTATTCTTTTGCAAAGTCTAATATGAAAGATATTAGTTTGCAGGATTTATATCTTCAGGGTATTTTGACCTCTTGTATGCTATAGCATAGAGCTTTTGTAGTAAGTGCATTATGGTGTATTTTCTCCAGGAAACCTATGTAATTACACTATGCCAAAATCTCCTTGCAATAGGAATCATAAAGATGGTGAAACTGAAATAATTCAAATTTGGAATGAGACGGGAACCTTTTTTGAGTTCCTAGGGGAACCTGTTTTTATACATCCTTTGTGCGCTTTTAGTCACTACTGTTTGGTGTGACTAAGGGGGGAACAATGCAGCCAGTGCTGTTTCTCTTTACCTTTGAAGCTAGATTAACATTCTTGGAGGAATTAAAACCCAACAATGTGTTGTCTTAAATAAATGGGCAAACAATATATATGGAAATCATTGACCACGTATTTGTAAATGGGTGTTAAGTTTGAGATGGAAGAGGTAAAACAGCGCAGCATATCTTCTGTGAGGGAACTCATCTAGCCTGTGAAGAATTTTGTGCAGGTGGATCCATGGCCCTGCTAATTATGGGACTGTCACCTTTTAAAATGCAAGCCTCTAATGGCATCAGAGTTCCCACACTGTGCATGGCTTTATTTGTAAGCAAATTGGGAAATTTCTTCATCATGATTCAATGGACATTACATTTTTATGAGACATTATGATTTTTTTTGAGTCATTTGGTATGACTTCATTCTGTACCCACAGGCATTGGCTTCCTACCTGGGAATTTCTGCAACTGATTAGTGTTTGTACTTTCCAACTGGCGAAGTGGTGGTCAAAAGGAGGCAGCTTTGGAAGCTTGATGTCAAGAAATTGCTTATGGTAGAGATTGTATCTTTCAGGGAGTGGGGCTGACAGAGCTGTTAGTGTGGGTTTCTCACTCTGCTGCCTTAGTAAGCAATGACATACTATGTATTGCAATACAAAGTGCCTACTGCTGCTGCCTGTGGTGGCTTAAAGTGCTTTGGCTGGTGGAGGCTGGAGAATATGCCCCTCCTGGGTAATAAAAGATAGGAAATGTACAAGTCACTGATTTGTCCCCCAGAAAAGCTGTGGCTGTGAGCCTGTGACATTGATGGGTGACTACTTAGTGTTCCAATGCAGAATGCTTCTGAATGTTACTTGTATTCCATACCAGGTAAACCTTATTTTCATAGTGAAAAGAAATTCTACATCTGCAGTATCACTGTGTAAAAGGCACAGATAGTGCATGCATTAAACGATGGGTAGTACTTATTAGATATTACTAGTCCTCTGCTAGTGCATGTGAATTAGAAAAATGAAATTGAGTCACCTGAAGTGTCTGCTTGGACTCTTCTTAATGTGAAAATAGGAAGGCTGTGGTATTCCTTTACTGCAGAAAACTACATAGACCTTTGCTAAAAGCTTATTGTGTTATCAGTGTCCTGTTTAAGACTGCCTATACTGCAGATCAAACTGATAACAGTTCTGCTCTATTGCAACTTCCAAATCATTATCTTGAGCAACTGTTGTATATAGCCAGAGCGCCCAAGTATCAGTATGCCTACCCCCAGGTCTCATGGATACACATGTATAACCTATATGCATGCATTTGAAGATGCAAGGTGGAGTTTTACCAAAGATGTGATTTGTTACGAAAACGCTTTCCTTCTCCTTTGCCTCAAATCCATACTGTGTGGCTTTTTCTTCCTGATTAGGTAACTCCCTCTGACATGACACTCCTGACCTATTTGTATTAGTATTTCACTTGGAGTAAGCCTTTATTTTTAACTTCTGTGTTTTTTAAGCTACAAATTTCTTAAAAGTGGCTGAAGTTGAAAGCTTTAACATGTGCAACTGTTCTTAGGGGGGGAAAAAACCCACAAAACCTTGATTGAACTAGTAAGCAAATTGAGGCTCTCAGTGGATAATCTAGAGATTATTGGAGTAAGATGAACATATATTAATCCGTGGGCCCTGGTGGGATGCACCCGCAGGTGCTGAGAGAGCTGTCTGATGTTGCTCTGCCACTCTCCATCTTTGACAGATCACGGGGAATGGGAGAGGTGCTTGAGGACTGGAGGAGGAAAGCCAGTGCCATTCCAGTCTTCAAAATGTAAGGTGGTGAACCTAGGAAACTGCAAGCCAGTCAGCCTCATCTCCATCCCTGGAAAGGTGATGGAGCAGGTCATTCTGATGTCATCTCTAAGCACATGGAAGAAAATAAAGTTACCAGGAGCAGTCAACATGGATTTATCAAGGGGAAGTCATGTTTGACTAATCATCTTTCTATGATGGTATGACTGAATGGGTAGAAGGGAAAGCAGTGGATGTTGTCTGCTTTGACTTCAGCAAGGCTTTTGACACTGTCTTCTATAACCTCCTTGTAGGAAAGTTCAGGAAATATGGCTTAGAAGAGTGGATGGTGAGATGGATCAAGGAACTGGCTAAACAACAGAGCCCAGAGGTTGTGATCAACAGTGCAGAGTCTGATAGGAGACCTGTAGGACACCAAGGTGGAGTCCCTGATTTTAACCCAGGGGTCAGCGCTGGGTCCAGTCTTGTTTGACATCTTAATCAGTGACCTAGATGAGAGTTGAGTGGAGGGCTGTGAGGATGATTAAGGGACTGGAGCATCTCTCATGGGAAAATACTGAGAGACCTGGGGCTGTGGAGAAGAGAGGGCTGAGAGGGGACCTTATCAATGTCTAATCTTTTCAGCGATGTCGAATGAATGATAAGACAAGGGCCAAGGGATGTAAACTCAATCACAGGTGATTCTATATCAACATGAGAAAAAGCTTGCTTTTTTTACTGTGAAGGTGATGGAGAGCTGGAACAGGCTACCCAGAGAGGTGGTGGAGTCCTCCTCTCTAGAGATCTTTAAAACTCACAGGAAAAACATGTTCCTGTGACTTACTCCAAGTGGTCCTGCTTTGCAGGAGAGTTGAACTTGATCTCTGGAAGTTCTTTTCAGCCCCTAGAAATCTATGATGAATTGTGGGCTTGCACATCTTACAGAATTACTTAATGTTGTGTATGTGATTAAAGAATGTTAGAGTGCTTTTTGCCTGTTTGGACTATCATAAGTCATTTAATATTTCCCATGAGGTACTGAATGAATGAAGAGAAAAAGAGGGTGTATCATTGTGGTAGGTTGAGAGACCAATTCTCCCACCACAGGCAAAAATGAGACTCAGACAAACAGATTGCAAAAGTGGTAGAAAGTTTAAATGGAAAAAAACAGTGAAAATTTTACAGAGAACCACAAGCACCATGACAAAAGAGAGATCCCAAAGCATCCCACCCCCACTTGAGGGTACACCCAAAACCCCCAGGGCTCTTTCTCCACCCCCCTGCCCCGGCTTTGGGCATAGCCAGGTCTAAGAGAGGTGGCTCACCCCATTAGCAAGTAGTGGTGAAGGAAGAAAGAGAAAGCACAGGGCCCCTAGCCGATGTATTTATTATAGGGGAGCAGGACATTATGGGATGAAATACCCACTGGGCTGGACCCTTTTGGGACATCACAGGTGTGGCTTGTGCAGTGGCATCAGGGGTGGGCACCCAGCCTAAACTATCACAATCATCTTTGGAAAAAAGGAGAGTTAACCCATCGAATGTTTAAGGATGTTGCTAGGTCATATAGGAAAAAAAATTAGAGAGGCAAAAGCCCATTTAGAGCTTAGACTGGCCACTGCTGTGAAGGACAACAAAAAGTCCTTTTACAAATATATTAATGGCAAAGGGAGGGGCAAGGAAACCTCCACTCCTTGGTGGACATGAAGGGGAATATAGTAACAAAAGATGAGGAGAAGGCAGAGGTACTTAACACCTTTTTTGCCTCAATTTTCAATATCAGGATAGGTTGTCTTCCAGACAATTGGCCTCCTGAGCTGGCAGATGGAGTCAGAGCTGTAATCCAGGAGGAAGAAGTTAAAGACTTGGATCCCCACAGGTCTATGGGACCAGATGGGATCCATCCTAGGGTAATGAGGGAACTGGCAGATGAGCTCGTTAATCTGTTTTCCATCATTTTTCAACAGTCCTGGCTCACTGGAGAGGTCCCAGATGACTGGAAGCTGGCCAATGTGATGCCCAACCACAAGAAGGGCCAGTTGGATGAGCCAGGGAATTGCAGACCTGTCAGCCTGGCCTCAGTGCTAGGCAAGATTATGGAACAGGTCATCTTGAGTGCAATCACACAGCACCTACAGGATGGCCAAGGGATCAGCCCCAGGCAGCATGGATTCAGGAAGGGCAGGTCCTGCCTGACCAACCTGATCTCCTATGGTCAGGTGACTGCCTGGTGGATGTGGGGAAGGCTGTGGATGTAGTCTGCCTGGACTTCAGCAAGGCCATTGACACCATTCCCCATAGCAAACTCCTGGCCAAGCTGTCAGCTCATGGCTTAGACAGCAGCACTTTGTGCTGGGTTAGGAACTGGCTGGAGGGCTGAGCCCAGAGAGTGGTGGACAATGATGCCACATCCAGCTGGCAGCCAGTCGCTAGTGGTGTGCCCCAGGGATCAGTGCTGGGCCACATCCTGTTCAGTATCTTTATTGATCTTGAAGGTCTTTTCCACCCTGGTCTGTTCTATTGTTATAGTGTGGGATGATCTGTGGTCAATAGCTTCACATTGCTGGTTAAATGCGTAGGGGTTTCTATATGCTTCTGTTAAAATGTATACCTGTCAAGAAAATGTACTCTGACTTTAAAGATGAATGCAAATTTAACTTGATCTTAGAGGTCTTTTCCAAATGAAACTATTAAATGATTTTATGATGTTTATGTTGAAGTGCATCACTGTTGGCACAGTTGGTTACTGAACGTGCTCTGAAACATGGGAGAAATGCAACTTCATTTTTCACTGTTGCATACATATACCGGCTACAGTAACAGTGGAAGCTGTAAAGGATACTGCGCAAGCTGTACTTAAACATGTCGTAGTTACATAAGGTTTTGCAATATTTAAGCTGTTCAATGTCACTTTAACATAGCTGTTTAGTTAATCTTCTCCTTGTTATGATACCTTCCGGCTTGTTGTGTATTTTTACTGTTTGATTGTAGAATGCATAACAAGTGAAATTGGTTTCTGCTTTAGATATCAAATACAGTCTTTATTTCACAGAGTAGTTGAGGTTGGAAGGGGACTTCTGGATGTTATCTGGCCTACCCCCTCTGCTCAGGTAGGGCTATCCAGAGTTGGTTTCCGTAGCTGTCTAGTCAGTTTTGGACTGTCTTTGAGGATGGAGGCTCCAGTCTCCCTGGGTAACCTGTCAGTGCTTGATTGTTCTCCCTGTAAAAAACAAACAACCCACCCCCCAAAGCAAACAAACCAACAACAACAAAAAAATTGAACACCAACCAAACAAAAACAACAAACAAAAAAGCAACCAACCAAAACCAAGCCAACCCACACAACCATCCAAAAGAAAAAATAAATCCCAAAACCAACCCAAAAACTTCATTTACCAGTATTCAAAGGGAAACTCCTGTGTCTGTTTGTGCCCACTGCCTCTGGTTGTGCCACTGGGCACTGCTGAGCTAAGTCTGTCGCTGTCCTCTTTGCACTCTTCCTTCAGATATTGATATACGTTGATGAGATCCTCTTGACTGTTCTTTTCTCTAAGACTTAGCAGTCCAAGCTCTCTCAGCCTCTCCTCGTAGGAGAGATGCTGCAACAAACAGCCAATGAACACATACCCAACATTGGCACAATCTGATAACTGAACTTCCATGGTTTGTCAATGAAAGCCTTTAGCTAGTGCAGCAGGAATGATGACCTCCAAGTAAGAGTAAGCATTTAATAGATTACTTGCAACTGCCTAGTTGTTTAGTGGTTCATTTTGTACATCTTTTAAAGAATTCCTTGGAACTTTAAAGACTTTCTACACATTTTTATGAATGCATTTGCCTTTTCATTTTACATTCTGCTTGAAGGCTGGCTTACAAACAAGCTTTGTCTGCTTGCATAGCGAGTTTCTTCAATTCTATTTCAGACTGAATGATGCTGATCAATAACTTCAACAATTTAAGGGTATTGAGTTGACTGAACAATTCCTGCTAGAGTTGTTACACATGTATTTGTAGAAGATAGTGAAAATATTCAGCAGTTGGATTGTCTTCAACTAGGCTTTTTAGTTATCACTAATAGTAAAATCGATTTCCTTAAGTTAGTTGCTGTGTTTTGTGTGGAACTCAGCATCTGTTTCTTCCTTGCTCCCTGACTGTTCAGTTCACGTCTGAAGATCAGGGTATTAGTGTGTGGTCAAACCACTGTTATGGCTATTAAGTTGTCTGAAGAGATTACAGTTCCCAGTGGCCTGTTGGTGTCTGTCCCCATGAGGGGACATTGCCCTCCTTGGATGTGCAGGAAGGGCTGTGTCAGTTACACTGTAGCCCTGTTAAAATTGTCTGCGTTTAAACACTTCCCTCCCCCTGCTTCAACCTCACCTATCTTTAAGTTAATGCATCTGATTCTGACCAAATCAAGTTAAGGAGCTTCTGCCTGACTTGAAATGGAGGCAAACTCAAAGGGATGGTAACTTGAAAGTGGAGTGCATAGAATAAGAGGGAAAAATAAGCAGCTGAAGGTGATAAACTTCCAATTTGTTTATAGCTGAATTAACATCTGATGGAAACCTTACTGGGAGGGATTTTGGTACTTAATTTAGGCTGACTTAGGTATCTGATTTATGGTTTGAAAATCAGTTTTGTGTGGCTTCTGTTGTAGTGGATCTTTAACAAAAATGTTTTCTAGCAGAAGCATTTGAAGAACTTAGAAAATGTAACAATTTGGTTTCATTTACCAAAATACAAAGCAAGTAGGGGCAGTAGTTTTCAAACAGTCTCTTCCTTTCCAGTGTTTACAGTTGGAGTTTATAGTTGCTTCTTGCTCCATTTATAATATGAATTATTAAAAACTTTGAAAGCTGGCTTGACTGTTCAGTGATGATTTTACAGCACAGATGCTATTGAGGTGTTCTTTTCCCTGACTGCAGGCTGTATTGTGGAGAAGATTTTCTCAGCATTTGTACCTTCCGACAAGTGTAATAGGAAGGGAAGAATTGCTACAAGTTGACTTTCTAACCTTGAGGCCTGTTGACTGTAGATTGCGTTGTATTTGGTGACTTAAGATTTGACACCATTACTATTTGTAAACTTAGAAATTTATGTGTGTTGGGGTGTGTGTATGATTTCTCTCTCAATGCTTTTTTCCTTCCCCTGTGATGTCGTGGACATTTTCATGAAACGGTGTATATGAATTCCTGACTGAGCATTTTGTATGTCTGTCAATCTTCATACCACATTTTTACATCAGAATTGTATGGGAAGCATGCATCTGCTGAGCAGTGTCTGTGTTTAGAGATGGGTTCTATAATTGATGCTAAATTATGGCTTTCAGTACACACAGGGTTAAGTGAAAAGGTTGCAGTAATATCTAGTGAGCTTTTTTACTTTAATGTGCTCATTAGCAGTGGCAAGTCCAGGTTTTAGCACATGTCAGTAATTTACATTTCATTGCTGAGTGGCTGCCCTTGTTCAAGAGTTGTTTCTAAGCCTGATGAATATACTTGTGTTGGGAATAAACTGACTAGAAGAATTGAAAGCCAAATACCCTGCTAAGCTTTTCAATGGGTGCTGAAGTTTCCAGTGGATCACTGATTAGTAATGCATGGAGCAGCAGGAAAATTCAGATGTCTAGAAAGGTTACTTCAGGTAGGTTTTACCATCAAACTTTCTTTGTAGCTGTAGCTATCCTTACGGTCATTCTCCTCAAAAGTCTTCTCTTAAAGTGAAAAGCCAGTACATTAGATGTCTTGCCTAGGATACTTATTCAGAGGTAGAACAGGAAAGCAATACTTGAGCGTTCTAGAAACAAATCATCTTGTGGGCTGTGCTGTTCCCTGATATCAGATTATGATGATAGGGATCTCTGAGAGTCTTTTAGCCTTTTTTCTTTCCTGTCTCATCTGATACTGACTCACCTTGACTTGAAGATGTGTGGTTCACTGCTGTAATAGCAAATATATGCACGTTAAGATGCAGTAGGTAATGCTACTAGGTTGGCAATTGAGATGCAAAACAAAGCTTGCTAGCTTTTTGGGGAAAATTGATGCTTTCATGTGGCAACAGCTTAGTTTGGTAATAAAACCATATGATTAACTAAATGTGTTCTTGATGGAGTGATATGCTTGCTATTTTCCAAGCTACTCTGACTGTTTTCAGAGCACTATGTGGAAACTTATACTGTGAAATTATCCTTTCCTTTTGTAGAGTCCTGCATATATTTTCTGTCCAAAAGGATAGGTATTGCTAAATTTACATATGTACACAGACAACTAAGCATTTTTATTCCAGATGCCCGTTAGGATCATACTGACACGTTCTTCAGAACTCTCGCAAAAGAGTGCTGGTGCTTACTCGTTCCCTCTTTCTAAAGTATTGTGAACACTGTTTATATTCAAGCTACTTATTATACAGTTTGGGGATGGGGAATGCATTAAGCATTTAGAATGGAGGGAAAAACAGCAAAAGATATTCCAGAACATTCTTGTGAATAAAACCTGCCAGTTCATTGTGTAAGAACTTGTGAACCCTTTTATTAGCCTATCTGAACATTAGGTGCATATATTTAAATGAGAATGTTTGCAGAAAGTAATTTGAATATTTTTCACACGCTGGAAATATTTTCATAGCTGCCTTGGTCAAATTTGGAATTCCTATTGTTTATTTACATAATAGCTAGTTCTTGGATGGTTTGGGAGTAGTGATGCTGTTAGCACTGTGCTAGCATGTAGATGGGATCTGAAATCATAACTCAGAACCTTAGCTGATTAAAACTATGCCTGGACACCAACTTGTAGTTTGAGCTAACAGGTAGTGGCTTATGTATAGCTGTTGCTGGAAAGACATGTTTGGAGCTAAGACATTTTTTGTGGTTCATAATGAAACTGGGTCAACTTGTCAGGTACTTTGCTTTGTGGTTAGAACACTTGCATGTTCTTTACTCTCAGGCTGAGGATACAGCTAAGCATGAAAAAGACACTGAGATAAGCAAAAAAAGTCAAGAAGATACCTGAGTGGAATTTGCACAAGAGTGAGGAGAGTGTTTTAGTCTTAAAATGGTTTGAGGTTTTTTTAGTGGCAACTCTCATAAAATATTTGCAGTTTCATGTTTTAGCTTTAGACTCTGTTTCTGAATGGATCAAACAAGGAAGGGACAAAGACTACTACTACTTAAGATTTATTGGGAGGGCAGGCTGCTGGGATGGGGGCTTTTTCTCTACTGGTCCTCTAGCTCTGACCTTCTTGCCCAGCTGCCTATGCTTCCTGATGGCTTACTAAACAAATAGTGGCTGTAGTGTGTGCTGCTGCTCTTGTCATGTAAGTTTAAGTTGTATTCCAAAGCACTGTTCTGTATATATGTGCTGCTCTTAAAGGCAGATGAACTATTCATTGATTCTTGATTCCACAAGAGCTGTTGTTGGTAGCTACCTGTGTGTGATCTAGTAGGAATGGCTTAACTGCAAATACTAGGGTAAAGCTGTAAATGCACCAAAGGTAGCTCTGAGTGGATTTATGATTCTTTGCAAGAGAATCAGATCCTGAAACATTGGCTCTCTATTTTTAATTATTATTTTTTTTTTAGAGGGATTTGTTAATTCTTAGGCTAAATTTCAGTTAGCTTTTTATGGAGTGAGAAGCAGACTTCTCAACTTAATTGATGTAGGCTGTAACCGTGTCTGTCTTCAAGATGATTTTTTGATAGCCAGCATCTAGTGAGTTTCATACCAGTGCAGCCTGTGCTGCAAAGGTTACTTAAGTTGCTCTGCTTAACTAATAGTTATGAGATATGTGGCACTTGAGATATTTTTTGCCACAGAACTTAAGAACTTTTTAGGTTTTAGAAAGGCAGTAATTACATGTGCATTTCTGTATCTTTTAGGAAGGTAGACAATATTTGGGAAAGATGCTGCAATCTCTTGCTTTACTTCAGTGCATATTGTTCTGCATGCAGAAAGAGCATGTTATTTGAAGGTGGTACCCCACTGAAACACTTGAATTTTGTAATCCTTATTAAACCAAAATATGTGAATAAAATCCCCATATTATACAACTGTGACCTCTTGGAAAATGGCTTTGTAATGGGTTGTCCAAATACTGTGAGCTTTTACATGTACAAAACCTGACAGTATGTCTGTGTATGCAGAACATGCTTCTTAGCACAAAAGGGCTGCTCAGGAATCCAAGGTATAAATTGCTTTTCAAAGGCAGGCAGCAGGTGTGCTGCAGAGTGGTGCTTCTAGCTGGAATTTAGAAAGAGTGAGCCCCCTGCCCAGATTTTGGGACAAGAGCTCTTGTTGGTGAGCTCTAGTTAATTTTAGGGGTATGCTAAAATAACATCAGGCTTTTTGAAAGTAAGATATGCAAAAGATAGAAATGCTCAAATGAATATTACTTTCATTTGGGTGTTGTGAGTATATTGACAGAGTTTTTTGTTGTGTAGTTTTTCCCTTGGTGATCTTGATCGGCTCATGTCCTGCTCCTTGCTTGCATGTTCTATTCCTTTCTTATCTTTTGAAGTCCATGAACATCTTGGCTTTCTACTTGGGAATGCCTAGAGAGCTCAGGAAATTAGTGACATTGTTTCTAAACTGTAAAGAGTAATTTCAGTCTTGTTCAGATCTTGTCTGGTGGATGGAACATGCTCTGGTAGTAATGAGTTTTCATAGTATTTGACAGACTTTCCAAAATTCCTTAAAAGGTTGTACAGATTGAGGTTTTCAGTGGCTTATGAATTGAAATATGGGTAAGGCATTGTTCACGATAAGTCATACTTAGCATGACACAGCACGGCTTTTGTTCTGATTTCAGAGTTACTGGTTCAAATCCTCCAGCTTGTGTAGCAAACTCCTTTTCACTTCGTCTTCTGAAACAGTATTATAGCAGTTTTAGCTCTTTTTTTTTTTTTCCACAGAAAGTTCTAGCCTTTTTCAGATACTTACATTTTTGTGCAAGAAATACCTGGGGTGGAAGATTTGAGTCCAATGAGGTTTAGAATTTGACAGGTGTATTCAAGTAGCAGCATTACGAAGAGTGAATAAAGGGCCCTTGAGTTCTTCTGTCGTAGGCTGGCTCTGCCACTCCATTATATTTACACTAAAAAGTATATGATAAACTAATGTTTTATCTGCAAGATTTTGTGCTTCAGATACTATGTTAGGTTGTGCAGTAGATGATACTTCTACTTTTTTTTTACATAGTTACTCTCAAACATACAAAACACTTTTCTTGTAATTTTTGTGCTTGATAACTTCAGGGCTTTATTGCCCCTGGGCATTTTTGGAAATTAGCTTCCTAATGCATGCAGCTGATGCTGTATCCTTAAGATCTGATATCCTTAAATGAGTTTTCAAGAATCTTGAAAGTGGCCTGCTATAGTTGCATTTCACTGTTGGTCCTTACTGACACACTATTTCTTAAGTAGTGTCCACAGTTAAAAGGATGGGAGGTTCAAACAGTGCCTATGGCAAGAAGCTAAGGGTTCTTGTGAAAATAAACTAGTATTTGGTTTTCTAGATTTTGCTTATTTCTGGTGATTTGCCTGTTGCTTTTGTGAGTGCAGTATCTGTTCTTCTAATGTCAAATGCTTAAATGCCAAACCACTCATTTTTGTTTAAAAAAGGTGACACACTGCATACCTCACAGTGCAAAATAAAAATCAATAAGGGACAGCTGAAAGAATGGAGTATGGGTACTGCATCCATGGAAGTGGTGTTATGACACATTTGCTTGTATTTCAGATATAATTCAGGCTGTTGTAGTTTCAAGCACCAGAAAGTGACAAAACTATTTTTCTCTGAATTTTCGATTACAGCCTAAAACTGAATTACTAAGAGTAAAATACCTGCAATATGTTCATGTGTGAGTTAGACTATTCCACTTTGAACTCTTCAGCATTCTGCTGTGTTTCTGTGGTAAAAGGACATTCTTCTTTTTGCCCTTAAACCTAAACGTGTCCAGAGAAGGGCCACGAGGATGATCAGAGGGCTGGAGCACCTCTCCTATGAAGACAGACTGAAAGAGTTGGGGCTGTTCAGTCTGGAGAAGAGAAGGCTCCGAGGTGACCTAATTGTGGCCTTCCAGTATCTGAAGGGGGCCTACAAGAAGGCTGGGGAGGGACTTCTCAGGATATCAGGTAGTGATAGGACTAGGGCGAATGGAATGAAGCTTGAGGTGGGGAGATTCAGACCGGACATGAGGAGGAAGCTCTTTACCATGAGAGTGGTAAAGCCCTGGACTGGGTTGTCCAGGGAGGTGGTTGAGGCCCCATCCCTGGAGGTGTTTAAGCCCGGGCTGGATGAGGCTCTGGCCAGCCTGATCTAGTCCCTGGCCACTGTCCCTGCCCATGGCAGGGGGGTTGGAACTAGATTATTCTTGTGGTCCCTTCCAACCCTGACTGATTCTATGATTCTAATTTGAGATCTATAGAGTGAATGTAGTTCTAATTTTGTAAACAGCAAGAATCCTTGTGTGAACCATTCATACATCTGCAATGAAGATGTATGAATGAAGAGATTTTTCTGATGTAATGCTGAAGAATAAAGAGCAGTGAAAACATTCCTGGAACTGAACAAAAATTTGCTTGAGAGAACAAAGATAGAAACAACTAGATTGAAACATCAATTGCTTTTTGACTGTTCCACACTTAAATGATGATCCATTTTTTTTTTGTGTTAATGGTGGATGTTGCAGAGTATAGTAAATGTAATTATCTTACAATATTGCTAATGTCTGACTTTGTATTAAAGCAGAATCCAAAGAACCTAATTATGCTCACTAAATCCCCATTGTGCTGGATGTCATATGCACATGCGTAATGAAAAGTTAGTTTATGCCTTTTAACCTTCCTTCCAATTCTGTTAGCATCTGAAGGGAAATAGGAGTAAGCTAAAAATAAATGAAGAAAAGCCATAGACTCTAAATAAGGAAACCTTAATCCATGCACCCACAAAAAAAACCCTCACTCCCCACCATTTCTTTCAAAGTGAGAAAATGCAGGCAGTCCTTGCAGCCAGGCAAAGCAGTGTTCAAAGATATGGGCATTTGTTCTCTTTCCTGAGTTACCTGTCAGACTTCTCCAAGGGGAAGTGCCTTGTGTGCTTTACTTACAGTAATTTTTCAGCAGAAACCTTGTTTAAAATATGAGCAACAAGGGGCAAGAACTTTCTACCTTTGTATCATAAGGATCTAACTATTTAATATAAGCCTAAGAGATGACTGAATTTAGATTTTTTTTTTAAAGGATAAACTCTTGATTTTAATTTATAAAAGCCTACAAGATTAGGGACCTAGTTGTCCTTAAAATTAGGTAGCTAATTAGGTAGTGTAGTTATCTGGGAAAGAGTAATAGTATTGGTCCTGATTTATTTACTTTTGGAACTTTCCCTTCCTATACATAGTATCATAGTATCAGTCAGGGTTGGAAGGGACCACAAGGATCATCTAGTTCCAACCCCCCTGCCATGGGCAGGGACACCCCACACTACATCAGGCTGGCCAGAGCCTCGTCCAGCCTGGGCTTAAACACCTCCAGGGACGGTGCCCCAACCACCTCCCTGGACAACCCATTCCAGGGCTTCACCACTCTCATGGGGAAGAACTTCCTCCTCACATCCAGCCTGAATCACAGTATCACAGTATAACTAAGGTTGGAAGAGACCCCAAGGATCATTGAGTCCAACCTGTCTCGGTAGACCTCACAACTGGACCATGGCACCAAGTGCCACGTCCAATCTCCTCTTGAACACCTCCAGGGACAGTGACTTTACCTCCCTGGGCAGCCCATTCCAATGATGAATGACTCGCTCAGTGAAGAACTTTCTCCTCACTTTGAGTCTAAACCTCCCCTGGCACAGCTTGAGACTGTGTCCCACAGTATCACAGTTATCTCCCCACCTCCAGCTTCATTCCATTCCCCCTAGTCCTATCATTACCTGATATCCTGAGAAGTCCCTCCCCAGCCTTCTTATAGGCCCCCTTCAGATACTGGAAGGCCACAATTAGGTCACCTCGGAGCCTTCTCTTCTCCAGACTGAACAGCCCCAACTCCTTCAGTCTGTCCTCATAATATTTTTGAATTCTTTTGAAATATGTTTATATTCACAGTGGAAAAGATTATTTATTCCAGATGTGAATTAATGAGTTCCTGATTTTTACACTTCTTTCCTGTATTGAAAAATCTTTGTTCATCCTTCCCCAAAAGAGTCCATCTTAAGCACCACCACTGGTTCCTAAGTTGGTTTCTGAACGTGGGTATCGTCTGCCAATGTACACAGCTGGTATACCTAGCTCGCTTGTCAGTACTCATTTAGCTTTGATTTTTGTTTTTGAGTTTATAATTTTAAGAGATGAGCATCAGTTTTACACACAGAGCTATGCTCTTCAGATTGCTTTTGTTAAAAACACACACAGATTGACATTTTGACAGGATATTGAATACATCTAACTTGCCTCTGAGCAGTTAATGAAATCCTGTATTAGACAAGATAGAATAGCATAGTACAAAGGTATCATTGTGGCACCAAATTTGAAATAACCAAGTATTTACTACTAGACATGGGGATTTCTTTCTTGTTTTAAAACTTTGCCATGCTAATCATTTACACTGAGAATACCATGCTTACTTTGCATCCATTCAAGTCTTCTGTATGTCAACTTCCAGTGAAGTTTCAGGTGATGGCTTGAGTATAAGGCTTGGGGAAGCCATTCTGCTTCAGAAATGTTTTCAGCAATACATCTGAAGCTTGTCAAAATCTCTGATTTGGGAACTGGGAGAAGGTCTTTTAACTAGTGGTGAAGCAGCAAAGCAGTGTATCATTCTAAATGTGTCAATGATGGGACTAGTTACTCCTTAGGAGGATGATACAGAGCTTCTATGGTAAATCCCTTTATGTTCTAGCCTTTCCTCCTTCTAGGACTTCAGTTCATGCTGCCGGTAGTACATGGGCTGCTTCTGCAAACCAAGGAATCGGAGCCAAGGTACTCTTGACTTTGAATGTTTGTGCAGAGGTACAGCTTCACAGTCTCTCATCAGCTACTTTTCCTGCTATTGCAAAGATGTATTTGCCTTGGTCACACATTCCTGCCATCTCCTGCTGGGACTGCTATTTATGTAGAAAAAGCTTAGTAGTCCAGAAAGAGATTAATGCTAGCCCCAGCAAAATGCAACAGACTAGGTGAGAAAAATGAAAACCCTAGAGGTCAGGGCTCCACTCTTAGCAGAACATGGCCTAGATGGACTTAGTTGTGGTACAGGACTTCTGGCCATTGACAATTCATTTTCTTGTCCTTTCTCTTATTGGATGAGTTCAGCAGAGCAAGCTTCTTGGTGCTGCCTGTTACATTGAGTTAGGTTAGAGCTTGTTTGGTTTATGGCAGCTCTGGCATCCTGCATTTGTTCCCTATGTGCATTTGTGCTGTGATGCCATTATAAATTACTGATAGTGGTGTCTCCTTGTTTCATGGCATTTTTGTCTTGGGTGAAGGAGATAGGTGGTGAGTGAGGACAGATTCTGAAAAGGTGTCTTTAAGGCAGCTTGTTTCAGTCTGGCTGTCTGGGGTCCAGTGACCATGAGATAATTGAATTTTCAATATGCAGTCAAGCTAAGAGGGGCAGCAACAAAACCTCCAGTCTGGACTTCCGGAGGGCAGACTTCAGGTTACTCAAGGAACTAACTAGAAGGTACCTTGGGAAACAGCCCTTAAAAACAAAGGGTTCCAGGAGGGCTGGACCTACTTCAAGAAAGAACTCTTGAAGGCTCAGGAACAGGCTGTGCCAATGTGCCGGAAGATGAGCCGCCGGGGCAGACGGCCAGCCTGGATGGGCAAGGAACTGAGTGAATTAAGGGGAAAAAAAGAGGATGTATCATCTTCAGAAGGAAGAAGAGGTAACCTATGAAATGTTTAAGGATGTTGCTAGGTCATGCAGGAAAAAAAAATTAGAGAGGCAAAAGCCCATTTAGAGATTAGACTGGCCTCTGCTGTGAAGGACAACAAAAAATCCTTTTACAAATATATTAACAGCAAGAGGAGAGGCAAGGACACCCCCCACTATTTGGTGGACATGGAGGGGAACATGGTAACAAAAGATGAGGAAAAGGCAGAGGTACTTAACGCCTTCTTTGCCTCAAATTTTAATTGCAGGATAGGTTGTCTTCCAGACAACTGGCCACCTGAGCTGGCAGATGGAGTCAGGGAGCAGTATAGTTCCCCTGTAATCCAGGAGGAAATAGTTAGAGACCTCCTTAGCCACTTGGATCTCCACAAGTCCATGGGAGCAGATGGGATCTATCCTAGGGTTCTGAGAGAGCTGGCAGATGAGCTGGACAAGCCACTCTCCATTTTTCAACAGTCCTGGCTCACTGGAGAGGTCCCAGATGACTGGAAGCTGGCCAATGTGATGCCCACCCACAAGAATTACAGACCTGGTAGCCTGACCTCAGTGCCAGGCAAGATTACGGAACAGGTCATCTTGAGTGCAATCACTGCACATATAGAATGGCCAAGGGCTCAGGCCCAGCCAGCATGGATTTAGGAAGGGCAGGTCCTGCCTGACCAACGTGATCTCCTTCCATGATAACTGACTGCCTGGTGGATGTGGGGAAGGCTGTGGATGTAGTCTACCTGGACTTCAGCAAGGCCTTTGGCACCATTCCCCATAGCACGCTCCTGGCCAAGCTGTCAGCTCATGGGTTGGACAGCAGCACTCTGTGCCTGGTTAGGAACTGGCTGGAGGGCTGAGCCCAGAGAGTGGTGGAGAATGGTGCCACATCCAGCTGGCAGGCAGTCACTAGTGGTGTCCCCCAGGGATCAGTGCTGGGCCCCATGCTCTTTAATATCTTTATTGATGATCTGGATGAGGGGATTGAATCCATCATCAGTAAGTTTGCAAGCTGGGGGCAGGTGTTGACCTGTTAGAGGGTAGAAGAGCTCTGCAGAGGGACCTTGACAGGCTGGACAGATGGGCAGAGTCCAAAGACTTGGGATTTAACACATCCAAGTGCTGGGTTCTACACATTGGCCACAACAACCCCATGCCGAGCTACAGGCTGGGGTCAGAGTGGCTGGAGAGCAGCCAGGCAGAAAGGGACCTGGGGGTACTAGTCAATTGTAGGCTGAACATGAGCCAGCAGTGTGCCCAGGTGACCAAGAAGGCCAATGGCATCCCGGCCTGTATCAGGAACAGTGTGGCCAGCAGGAGCAGGGAAGTCATTCTGCCCCTGTACTGAGCACTGGTTAGGCCGCACCTTGAGTCCTGTGTCCAGTTCTGGGCACCTAAGTTTAGGAAGGATGTTGAGTTGCTGGAATGTGTCCAGAGAAGGGCAACAAGGCTGGGGAGGGATTTGGAGCACAAGTCCTATGAGGAGAGGCTGAGAGAGCTGTGGTTGCTTAGCCTGGAGAAGAGGAGGCTCATGGGAGACCTTATTGCTGTCTACAATTACCTGAAGGGAGGTTGTAGCCAGGTGGGGGTTGGTCTCTTCTCCCAGGCAACCAGCACCAGAAGAAGAGGACACAGTCTCAAGCTGTACCAGGGGAGGTTTGGGCTGGATGTTAGGAAGAAGTTCTTCACAGAGAGAGTGATTGCCATTGGGGCTGCCCAGGGAGGTGGTGGAGTCACCATCACTGGAGGTGTTTAGGATAGAGGCTGGATGGGGCACTTGCTGCCATGGTTTAGTTGATTAGATAGTGTTGGATGATAGGTTGGACTTGATGATCTCAACGGTCTCTTGTAACCTGGTTAATTCTATTCATTATAGGTGTATATATTGATGGGTATATATAAAAACAGGATAAGAAACTTTTTTGTCTTTGATGCTGCAGATAAATTTATAAAGTCACTTTTAAAAAATATAGCCCTTTGTATATACCTCTCAATTCTTTTCCACTGAAATCTCTCAGGCTGTAGTCTTCCTATTTAAGGACCTTTTCCCCATCACTTTGAGGAGTCTTGTTACACGTACTTTCCAACATTCAATTTGTGAGTGAAAACCCATTTTGCTAAGGATTTCCAAAGAATTGTAACCCAAACCAGAAGTTTGACTTATGGAATTTCACTATTTATGTGTACCTTTAGCTGAAATACTAAAATAAAAGTACAGGGTGCTATGGTCGTACTTGCCATC
This sequence comes from Dryobates pubescens, assembly GCF_014839835.1. NCBI lineage: Eukaryota > Metazoa > Chordata > Aves > Piciformes > Picidae > Dryobates > Dryobates pubescens. The sequence continues at coordinate 14,826,348 of NC_071618.1, read as the reverse complement.
TTCAGCACTTCTAAAACGTCAGTTTGCATTAAAAAAAGGGTACTTGACTAGTCTCTGCTTACCCAAGTTTCTAACTTTTTCTGCTTGCCATCCCCATTTCTGTGTGGATCTTTGACAAGAAAGAAATGCCAACTTTTGGGCAATATTTCCCTCATTTAGTAGGCTGATTTGCTCTACAGGCAAAAACTTTTAAATTTAGACCCTCATCCTGCAACTGTTTAAGCATGCTTAATTTGAAGCACATGCTTATTTACAGGATCCAGATTTGTTTGTCTAATTACTTCATAGCACAAGTGAAGCCAGACTGTCCAACTCTCAGGCCCATCTGTTGGGAGGGAGCAACTCTGTTCCAAAAAGCTGTTCCACCCTTAGCCACCAGACAAAATTTATCTTCCAAATCCAGAGGTGGTGTTACTCAGGAATACATGGTAGCTACTTTTGCCTTCAGTATTTCATCCTGAATTCAGAAACGTTATTTCATAGGGCTCAGGACTGCACGGGCATCTTGTGGGTTATATCATTATAAATGTCTATAAATTCCTTAGTAGTACATGTTGATACACATTGACTTGTTTTATTTATTACACTGAGATAATGAAGAGATTGTTATCCCAAAGCTGTAGCATTGAATGGTGTAATACTGCCATCCCATTTTGTTCAATATATTTAAATATGCCCAATGCCACTATTATTTCTTTTTGCTAGCAAAGAAGTTTAATAGACACACACTTTTTAAAGCAGTTTGAAACTTGTATAATATTTAGTGATCGTTCTGATCCCATGTAGGTATGTTTTCATTTTTAAACTGAAGGCAAAGGATTCTGCTTGCTTGGCTGGTGCAAGAATATGTGAGAGCAAGAACAAGGCTTGGTGGAAAATCTGAATTTGTAAATACAAGTCTCATCACTTAGAAAAAAATCTCATTGCTATTTATATTATCTTTAAGTTTTTCTACAGAAGGATGTAACCCTTTTTGCTTAATTGTATTTGAAAATACACATTGAAGAGGATGGCACAAGCTCATACGCTTCTGTCAGTCACCTCCAATGTAGACTGCGTTAATTTGAGCATAGAGGGAGAAACTGGAGTGAGAACTGTGGATGTTAATGTGTAGAAGATACAAATAAACCTCTGAATCTTAGAAATCTTTCAAAGGAGGAAAAAAATCAATGATTTTTTTTCTTTTACTTAAATGCAGTGTATTGGACTTCTCTGGGGGCAGCTGTAAGAGCTAGTAATCTTTAATTACAGGGTAATTAGTCCAAAGTTTTCTCCAAGGAACTGTGTGCAAGATTTAAATAAGAATATCTTCTATTAATAATACTACTACATGCATCATTTTACAAATAGTGTGAGAGAGAAGACAGTGGTGCTTAGAATTCTGTGAAGTGGTATGTACATATGTTTTGTTTTGGTTTTTACTCTGATGTTATGCCATATGTGCTTGCTCAACTGATGAGAGCATCATAGAAGTACTTCACCATCCTCCCTCTCTGACTGTAGCTGCTACCCTCAAGTGCTTTCACACCAGTGCTAGTGTAGGGAGTTCTTTCTTGTCCCAGGTTGTTGTGAGCCCTGTCTTCCTAGCACTGTGCTGTATGCTGTGGTGATGTCCCAGTGCAATCAAATGATCTTTTATTTCAGAGATGACAATCTGGATGTTTTTTTTCTTAAACACTTTTATTGACCTAATGGGTATCACTGTTGTCTGTGAAACTAAGATGGCATACTTCAGTACAGATGTACCATGGCAGGGGGGTTGGAACTAGATGATCCTTGTGGTCCCTTCCAACCCTGACTGATGCTATGATGTAGAAATAAATGGCTAGAGACAGCAGCACCATGAGAGAAGAAAGATCAGTATGACAGTGCACTGCTTTCTGAAAGAAATTAATGTTAGGAGGCTCAGTAGGAAGATCCATATTCCTTTATCTCAGGTGATTTAAGATGATGTGCGGTTTTTTTGTAAGAAGGATTGTGCCAAGTTCTGTATAGCATTGGTTACTGTAACCCTCCTTACCTGCACAGAGACAATAATCTGATTCTTCACCTTGGGCTATAAAGTAGGTGTGTTTAGGAAGAATCTCTGGAGTACTAGATCCTTTCTCAAAGCAGGATCAACTACAACAGTTTACTTCTGGCCATATTCAGTTGCATTTGGAGTATCTCCAAGGATGGGGACTCTACAGCCTCTGTGCCACCCATTCCTGTTTGGCCACCTTGTTCCAGTCTTCCTTGCCACTGTAGATTGCTGCCCCCTCACGTGTCAGTCGTATTATCCTCATTGCCATAGCAATACCCCTATAACTGCCAGTTCTTGCCTGTTAGTGACTCTCCCACAGAATCTCTGGCCACAGATGTAATTTTGATTTGTCCTGCCTATTCCTTTTCTACATACTTTTATCTATGTACCCCATTACCTTTGGTGACAGTGTATTTGTTGACAGTTGTTGCTACTGCCACTGTCCTTTCTAGGAACTGTGCCTCAAAAATCCTCTAAACATCCCTTGCTCCTTTACCTGTTTTTAGCTGATATGGTTCCCAAACTGAATGCTGCGTAACTGTGCACATGCAGCTTGTGGTGTAGGAGGCAGGAGGAATTAAGACCTATAGTGGGGGTACTGTCTTTAGGAGTCGCTGCTCTGTGACGCTTTGCTATGACCGACAGGTTAGAATAGAATTAACCAGGTTGCAAGAGACCGTTGAGATCATCAAGTCCAACCAACACTATCTACTCAACTAAACCATGGCGCCAAGTGCCCCATCCAGTCTCATCCTGAACACCTCCAGTGATGGTGACCCCACCACCTCCCTGGGCAGCACAATCCACTGGCCAATCACTCTTTCTGTGAAGAACTTCTTTCTAACATCCAGCCTAAACCTCCCTTGGCATAGCTTGAGACTGTGTCCTCTTGTTTTGGTGTTGGTTGCCTGGGAGAAGAGACCAACCCCCACCTGGCTACAACCTCCCTTCAGGTAATTTTAGGCAGCAATAAGGTCACCCCTGAGCCTCCTTTTCTCCAGGCTAAGCAACCCTAGCTCTCTCAGCCTGTCCTCATAGGGCTTGTGCTCCAAACCCCTCACCAGCTTTGTTGCAAGGACAGCATCCTGTCCTTGGGGTTTTATAATGTCTTCAATTTTCAGGAACTGTTGCTTCAGTCCTATCCTTCCTTTACTTGTGTAGGTTTTTTTTTCCTGTTTAGTAAGTGTAGGGTCAGTAGATGCTGGCTTTGGTAGAAGGCAGTGTATTGGTTCACGAATTAAGCCTGCTTGGCTCCATATCCCTAAAACTAAAGCACTAACCAACCCAAAATCCCAGACATGAACATGTACACATGCACTTCTAGTTGTGGATGTGATTGACTTGCTGCTGTTTTAAAATAAACATGGCTGAAAAAAATCCATTACTTTTCCACACTTTCTACAATACTTTCAAAATGAAGTGATCATTGCTATATTCATACTGCACATTCAAAACCAAATTAAAACTTCAGGTGACTGTGCAAGCTCACATCACCTGAATTTAGTGATGAGTTAAGCATCAGGAACCATGATGCTGATATCCAGGAAGATAAGTGACCATGGAATCCTCTTCTTAATAGCCACTCAGCATATTGATAAACAGAGTTAGTCAAAGTACACAACTACATTGCAAAGTAAATACTTAAACAGTATAAAAGACAGCACTGAATAAGAAATGTTTTCTGTAAGACCTGTTAAGGCCACTGCCCTGACCAAATTCTAAAAGAGAGCTCCCTTCCTACCCACTGAGGAAGACTACTAATTTACTGTTTCATGATTATTTTTTTTCTCTTCCTCTCAAAAAACAAAAGCTATGGCATTGCAATGTGCCTTTGCTAATTAGTCTGCATGCTTCTGTTCTGTATGCATTTGCAAAGCTTGACATGCATCTTTAAGACAGGATAAATAGTATAGCTGTAGAAAGACCCTCTTGTGCCTGTGCATTTTTCTTCATCTGCTCTAACATTCAAGTTTTTCAGCTGTCATTTTATTTGCCTTTCCTACTAAACTTTCCATTTGGTATTGATGTAGAAAATGCTGTATTTGTCATAAACACGGGACCTTGGTAATGTGATATATTGGCTTGGTTAAAGGGATGCTCCCCTCTTTCTCCCTCTCATCATTCTGTCCTGCTTTTTTCCCCATGAATGCCTGATTTTCATTTAGGGTAATGTATATTTTGTGTTAAACATCTCATTGGGCATTCTCTGCCAAGCTAAAGGTAATATTTTTTTTTTTTCCAGACTGAAAGCCAAATGGCCTAGAAAATAAAGTGCTGCTAACTTTCTCTGCGGAATGCAGTACAGTAATTCCAAGTGCTTTTTTTCCTGTGTGAACAAATTAAAAATACCATGTAGGTTGAATCCTAATTAAACAAAAAAATGGTGTCAGTTAGGAGATGTAGTGCTTTTGAAGAATAAATTGTATCTAGAAATAAAGTAGCTTAATAGCCTTGTTTGGCTATTTGACTGTGGCTCAAATTTCTTCTTTAATTACTAAGATGGAGTGATATGTAGCATATCAAGCAAGGAATCTATCTTACCCTACTAACCTGTTCAGGATGACCTTATGCAGCACTGGCACATTACATTTTAAACTCGGAGTTTGTATTAATGACTAAACATGCTGCTTTTACATCAGGTAAAATCTTGTGTGGTCATGCAACTGTTGCATGAAAAATGAAATGGTCTTCATGAGACCAGATGATTAGGAGAACTAAGATTACACTTGTTAGTGTTTGCCATTTCCTTTGTGCATACCTGATTCCTTCTCTTTATCTTCGTGTAATCAGCAGCTATATCCATTTCCAGGATCTAATTGAAGGTAATGAAGAAAGGGTTTGGGCTGTTAAGCTTCCACATTCTCTGCTCTTTGTGCTTCTCCTGGTGCTAAAAAGAGATGAGTTAACATAAACCTGAGTAGGCTGTTTAACCTTCTTTCTCTTCTGGAAATGTAGATGCAATAACATTTGCAGCTGAAAAGGCTCATTCGCAGTTTCTAATGTTTAAGGATGCAAATGAAGCATTTTGTCTTTTCTGTCGCCTGGAGGTGTTAAGCAAGGAAACAGAAAGACGTTTCTAGGATTAGTTCAGATTTCTTTTATCATGTAAAAATCAAGGGTGGTTTCAATGCCATGAAGTGAAGAAAAGTAATATGGAAACTATCCAGAGAAAATTCTTACGTTTCGTTTGTTTCTTCCTAAATTTTCTGGGTATTCATTACCACTAATACAGCTGAATACGCAAACTTTTTTGCAACAGATGAGGGCAAAGTTCCCGTGCCTGTACTTCGGGTGGTGCATGTAATGTTTTAGAGGTGATGAGGAAATTAATCACTGACTATGGCATGTCATACGAACTACTGTATGTTCAAATTCTATTCAAGAAATACGCCTAAAACGTTGAATAACTCAATATTGTGTTTGGGTTCTGGACAAAGACACAATAAGATGTAAACTATCTATGGCTTTAAACTGTTTCAAGAGTCTGTTTTTCAAGTAAAACTTCAGCTTGATGATCAGATCCAAACTGAAAGCTTTAAGAAGTATAGAGCCCCAGAGGTGGTACTTGATCTTCTCAGTATCTTGCAGCTTCGAGTCCTGGGAAGAAGCTGCTTTGGTTCTTGTATTCACTACCAAAGATTCATCCTGGAAAGCTGAATACTGTGGTTTGTTTCCCCTTCCTCCTTGGACATGTAATACACATACACTTTATGAAATGTTTGGTTAATGAGACTTAAAGTTTAGAATGCAGAATTGATTTACTCTTTCCACATATAATTTACGATAGTATGAGTTCACAACTTGTAGTTTAAGGAAGAAGTTTACAGATTAGCTTGATTCTTACAGGCGACTTTAAATTTGCAACTTCTGTGGAGTGAAAGATATGGCTTTAAAGTTTATTTAAAAGCTGTTTTCTGTTCAGCACTTGTGCTTAAGGTGATGCTGACCATCTAGATGGATTCTGGCTGTTCCCTAGTGTTTATGTAGTAGGTCATGCACCTTTTCTGAGGTGTGCATGCTTTTTATGGGACAGAGGAGTTAACTAGCCTTAGCTTGAATTTATACTGGATCAGCAACTGTATCTTTTGTTTAAACTGAGCTTTAGAGTCTAAAAAAAAAAAAGTTTTTTCCCACCTTGAGTATACATGTATTACATTTTGAAAAACCCCCAAATGCCTCTATATGATACATATAGAGAACCACTGTTCTGGCATTCTTTTCCTAACCTGACTTAGAAAAGACGTATCTGGGCTCTGTTTTCATTTGGTCCTTCAGAAATTTGGTTATAGTGGTAGCTGATTAATGTATTTTCATGGCTTTGCGTAGTTCAGTATAGTTTGGTGACCAAGCCAGATTCACACCAGAATCACAGAATGTTAGGGGTTGGATGGGATCTAGTCCAACCTCACTGCCAGAGCTGAGTTTTGAATCTCTCCAGAGGAGACGACTCCACAGCCTCTCTGGGCAGCCTCTTCCATGCGCTTTCATGCTCACAGTGAAAAAGTTTTTCCTTGTATTTACATGGAACCTCCTATGCTCCAGCTTGCACCCATTGCCTGTTGTCTGGTCATTAGACATCACTGAGGAGAGCCTGGCTCCATCCTCATGGCACTCACCCTGAGCATATTTATAAACATTAATGAGGTCATCCCTCAGGTATTTATTAGAATAATGGCTTAAAAGGGATTTGTTAACACATCTTCCTCATCATGCCAAAGGTTAAACATGGAAACTGGCATCTGTGTTTTTTTTTTTTCAAGTAAATCAGTGTATTTGATTTAGTTTGGTTTTTTTTGTTTGTTTTCTTCCCCCCCCAGTGTGGCTAAGGGCAGTGATTGTGAAAGTTCTTTAAATTCAGTTTTAAGTGAGCCAAACTTCTTGCAGCTGTATGCAGTTTCAGGTAAGGCTTTTCTGTTCAGGTAGCTTTTTCCTTTCCTATATGCTTTCAGTGTATGTCTTTCTCTTACAGTATATGCTGCTATTTGAGACAGGGAGTGCAGAGATTTAAAATGAAACAGTATTGCACCACTTATAGCGACGTAGCTTGTGTGGTAGGTCTGGCCTTTAAAATGTAGCATGTAATGGGGCCAAGTAACAGTAAATTTTTATTTTGAAGTAGAGCTTAGAGCAAACAGTGAGGTCTGTCAAGCTAAGCAGCACAGTTATTCACCACCATCTATTTGTAGCAAGTTGTACTGGGCTCTGCCACTTTCCCGATTGCCAAATAACTTCTGAGGCTACATGCTATCACAGTCTACCTGCCTGCTGCTTATGCAGTTTAGGGTGCTGGTAATACTCCTCCTTCCCAAATTCTCAAACAAAACAAAAGCCAGATGTCCAGAAAAAATGACAATAATCTAAGACAGGTGTAATTGGAGAAAAGTAGAATTCTACAGTCCTTTCCCCTCTAACATATTTATTCATCTGCTTATATTGGACTTGAGTGGAATATTGTAACTAGTTAAAGATGAGGAAAAGGCAGAGGTACTAAATGTCTTCTTAGCCTCAATTTTCAACAGTAAGACAGGAGGGCTTCAGGATAACTGACTTCCTGAACTGGTAGATGAGGTCAGGGAGCAGTGTAGTCCCCCTAAAATCCATGAGGAAGTAGAGACTTGCTGAGCCACTTGGATAGTTGGAAGTCCATGGGACCAGATGGGATCCATCCTAGGGTACTGAGAGAGCTGGCAGATGAGCTGCCCAAGCTGCTCTCTATCATTTACCACAAGTCCTGGCTCACTGGAGAGGTCTCAGATGACTGGAAGCTGGCCAGTGTGGTGCCCATCCACAAGAAGGGCCAGATGGAGGAACCTGGAAACTACAGGCCTGTCAGCCTGACCTCAGTGCCAGGCAAGATTATGGAACAGATCATCTTGACCATCCATGGCAGGTGCGCTGTGGTTGTCCACAAGGGATCAGGCCCAGCCAGCATGGATTTAGGAAGGGCAGGTCTTGCCTGGCCAGCCTGATCTCCTTCTATGATCAGGTGACTGCCTGGTGGATGTGGGGAAAGCCGTGGATGTAGTCCACCTGGACTTCGGCAAGGCCTTTGACAGCATCCCCCATAGCAAGTTCCTGGCCAAGCTGTCAGCTTGTGGCTTGGACAGCAGCACTCTGTGCCTGGTTAGGAAGTGGCTGGAGGGCTGAGCCTAGAGAGTGGTGGTGAATGGTGCCACATCCAGCTGGCAGCCAGTCACTAGTGGTGTCCCCCAGGGATCAGTGCTGAGCCCCATCCTGTTCAATATCTTTATTGATGATCTGGATGAGGGGGGATAGAGTCCATCATCAGTAAGATTGCAAGTTGGGGACAGGTGTTGATCTGTTAGAGGGTAGGAGAGCTCTGCAGAGGGACCTTGACAGGCTGGACAGATGGGCAGAGTCCAACATGATGGCATTTAACAACTCCAAGTGCCAGGTTCCTCACTTTGGCCACAACAACCTCATGCAGTGCTACAGTCTGGGGACAGAGTGGCTAGGGAGCAGCCAGGCAGAAAGAGACCTGGGTGTGTACTAGTTGATAGTAGGCTGAACATGAGCCAGCAGTGTGCCCAGGTAGCCAAGAAGGCCAGTGGCCTCCTGGCCTGTATCAGGAGTAGTGTGTCCAGCAGGAGCATGGAAGTCATTCTGCCCCTGTACTCAGCACTGGTTAGGCCACACCTTGAATACTGTGTCCAGTTCTGGGCTCCTCAATTTAAGAAGGACATTGAGTCTCTTGAACATATCCAGAGAAGGGCAGTGAGGCTGGTGAGATGTCTGGAGTACAAGCTCTATAAGGAGAGCCTGAGGGAGCTGGGGTTGTTTAGCCTGGAGAAGAGAAGGCTCAGGGGAGACCTTATTGCTCTCTATAACTCCCTGAAAGGAGGTTGTAGCCAGGTGGGGGTTGGTCTCTTCTCCCTGGCAACCAGCACCAGAGGACACAGTCTCAAGCTGCACCAGGGGAAGTTTAGGCTTGAGGTGAGGAGAAAGAGTAACTGGCCATTAAAATGGGCTGCCCAGGGAGGTGGTGGAGTCACTGTCCCTGGAGTTGTTCAAAAAAGGGTTGGATGTGGCACTTGAAGCCATAGTTTAGTGGTTATGAGGTGTTAGGTAATAGGTTAGACTTGATGATCTCTGAGTTTTTTCCCCAGTCTGGTTGGATTCTATGATTCTGTTGTGTACTGTATTCACTTAAGAGGTGCTGTGCTGTTTTAAGCCTGTACAGAAGCTGTAGTTTGCTGTGCTTTAACATGGTTCACTTTTAAAATGCTTGTTCTGATAAAAGATGCTGTGAGTGTTGTCTCTTTTGTACATATATTAATGTGTGTGTATTCTTAAGATGTTTTTGGCTTCAGAAGTTCTGCTTATTTAATTCTAAACAGGTGTGTTGTTTTGGCCCCTGGCCTGGAGCCCAGATCCCCACCAAAGCTGCTCTATCACTCCCCCTCTCAAGTGGATGGAGGAGGAGAGAAAACAAAACAAACCAGAAGCCAGGAATAGGATAGGAGCAATTTTAATAACACTAATAAGCAAACAGCAATAGACTTTGCAGAAGCAAAAAAGCAGGATGATGGTCAGTCTTGGGCAGCAGGGCTCTCTAAGCTTGGTGGTTCCTTGGGAGGATAAACGCCATGGACAAACCCTCACACTTCCTTCTTTCACTTCATTCTTATACCTGAGCTGATGTCATGTGGTGTGGAATACCTCTTTGGCCAGTCTGAGTCAGCTGGCTCAGCCGTGTCCCCTCCCAAGATTTTGCCCACCCCTCAACATACTCTTGGGGCAGGGAAATATTGAAAGGACACAGGCTGGATACTTACTTGACAGTAGCGAAAACACTGCTATGTTATCAACTGCTGCTGCAAAAACACAGCACCAGAAAGATGCTGTGAGGAGAATTAACTCCAGCTCAGTCCAACCCAATACAACAGAACTGGAGCAACTCTTACTTTCTGAACTAGTGGGGTATTACTTGTTTTGGTGATCCATGACAATGCCTAGGCATATTGCTGTTTTATTTCAAGCTGGAAAAGGCTTAAGTCTGCACAGATGAAGTTCTCTACTTGTTAGTATTAAACTTGCATTTTGATGCTTGGTCAGATCACTGATTACTCCTGTATACATTCCTCATTCTGAACCTTCAGAGTAGCAGGGCCCAACTGCTTGAGCTGATAGGTTGTTTCTGTGTGCCTGGCAAAAAGCTTCTGTGTGTTCTTCCACATCCATCACATTCTGCTGTAGAATGTTTTCCCAGTTCAGTATTTTGTAGTGGATGCTTCTTACAATATATTCTTACAGTATATTTCCTATGAGAATTCCTTCCCAGTCTTGAATGGACAGTTCCTGTACTGCAAGATGACCCTGTTACTTCCCTACTTCTCTGAACAGATGTTAGCATATCTGGGTGTTTGTGTGTTGTGTGGTGGGTTTTTTTTTTGTCTGTAGGACTTCTGAATCTTGTTTGTCTTTGAATGTTTATCTGGCCACTTCACCTGCATTCTTCTGCTCTACTTGGTTATTTTCTAGGCTGTTTAAACCATTTGGACCTTTTCCTGAAAGCTCTGCTTCTCAGCCCTGGATTTAGCCTGTGTGACTTAAAAGCTTTTTAGGCAGCTAGCAATCTATGAGCTGTGCTGTTTTATCTCCTTTGCTTTGTATGTGGCTGTAGGCAGGTGCACGTATGGGTCTGTTTTTCCTTCTGGTGAGCTATAGAAGAGACACTTTATTTGTGGAAGGTTCCATTTTTTCTGGAACTCTGATACTGTTTGTGACTACCAAACTACTTATGCCTCTTTCTCACTGGCTGTGTCGTTCCCTTCCCTTGACTGGCTGTGTGTAAAGGGCAGAAAAATTAAGGCAATTGTTCCTCAGTGAAAGGCTTTAATCAGCTTCATGCAAGTACAGATTTTCCTGTGAAGAAGAGTTAGGGTTGGGACAAAAGCCATTTAAAAACTAGCTTTATGATAAGAGTTTCTATTGGTCTCCTTATCTGTGAACCTTCTTTAATAACCTCATTCACCAATGAGTTCTTGAGTAAGTGTGGTAAGTTGCTACCCCCATTTGCTAATCTTGCTGTTATCTCACTGGAGCAGAATCTTGCTTCTGCTTTTATTCTGCACTGAAGTTGTTCCCCTACTTGACAGCATATACCAAAGAGCTGGCTCAAGTAGTGGATTTGATGCTTCAAACTTCAGCCATTCTTTGATTAAGACAGTGCTCCTCAGAGGACCAAAATTTTATTTTGAACCCAACCTTAAAACAGAAATGTAAACTGAAATGGAAAACCAAGCCAATGTGGCAGTATGCAGACTGTTATCACACACCTGCAAGTTTGAAGGCATGCCTTTCCCTAAAAGAAGGTTCTTGTTCCCAGTTGTGTGCTCTAGCAGCTTTTGTGGTCCTCTATCCAATGTCCATTAAACATCTATTTAGCAAATTTGAACTTGTGAAAGCAATGGAAAACACCTATCACAGAGAACCTTAGGCCATTGTCTGTCATGTTGGTCAGCTAGGTCAGCCCAGGAATGCCAGAGTCTGCACCAGAGAAGGGGCATAGATGAGACTCTGGAAAAGGCTGTGCAGGAGGAGGAGACAGAACCAGGGAAAGCAATTGGATTAGCTCAGTTACTTTCCTGATTGCTCCTGACATACTGTGGGCTGTGAGCGTACCTGGTCAGTGGTGATGGGGTTAAGCTCTCTTCTCCTGAAAAACTTACTGTCTTCCAGTAAGTAGTACCATGAATTTGGGTAATCTTTAAAATGTCCTTTGCAAGTCTGACTTTGAGAACATGTGATGCAATGGCTGTGTGCAACAGATAGTTTGGGTTCTCCTGAACTTCTTCATGAGCTTAAAACCAGCTCTGTATTTACATAATTTAGTTTCAATAAGATGGAGCAGTTCCAATTGCTCCTGAGATCATTGCTCCTTCCAGCCATTTCTTCTTCAGACACAGGAAACATTTTCCTTCAACTAGCTTTTTCAGGTACCAGGGAATGAACAAGTACAAAGCCTGCATTATTGCCATTTCTTCTGTGTGGTGAGATAATTATAGGGGCTCTTGCACCTGGAAGCAGCTGGGCACTTGGAGTGTATTTTGCCACATCAGCAAGCTGTGAGTGAAAGAATCCCCTCACCAGACAATCATGAAAGAAAAAACACAAGATTCTCGATAGCTGTGGTTTTGTATGTTGCAGACATCCTTGTTGGCTGGAGCTGCTCTTGTTAAGCTGGTGTTATGTGCAGTGTTAAATGTCTTGGCTAGAATAAGGACACTAAAAAGTGTGTTTAATTGTCCATAAGTAATGTAGTAAAAGACAGAGGAAAAGTTTTAGTATTGCTTGGTTCGTCTAAAGCTGGGTCGGACCTGTTCAGTCATTTCCTGCAGGGCTGGGAGGCTTGGCAGCGAGCTCGCTTGTTTGACAGATACAAGCCCACAGAAGAGTGTATGTTGCCAAGGGAGCTACTGTGTATAAAAGTTTATTATGCAGTTTTCCCTCCTCCATACTTTCTATCTGTAGTTCTGTTTATGTTGCCACTGAGGCTGAATCTACTACAGACTATATAATACAGTAATTATGAATCTCTGTATTCATAACTTTCAGAAGGAGATACAAAGGAATCTCCTACAAACAGTCTATTCAGTTATCTCAGATACACAAGAGTTTGTCACATGGACAGACCCTTTCTGAGTGTTGGGAATATGGTGATTTACACTAGCATAGGCCTGTTTTGTCCACTCTGTTCCCAAAGCACAGTTGAGACTCTAAAAGTCACATACAGCTCACCACAGACTTCTCAAATGGATTTTCCAGATCTTGCCTTTGCTTGTTCTATTTTGACACTGTTGAGGTTTTACTACATTTGGGGTCCTGCTTTCCCTGGGCATAGAATTAAGGCTTTTGTCTAGCTTAAAAAATCCCAACAAACAAAAACACACCAAAAAAAAGCCACCAACAAGAACAAAGGGAAGAAAATGAATGGCTTATGACACTTATGGTACCACAATTAAACCAACTACTGCTGCTCTCAAAACCAGAAGGGTTTTGGGGAAAATCTCTTCAATATTTACTACTTAAAAAGGTTAGTTCTTTGTTTCCTTGACATGGAACGTGTTCTGAAATTGTTCCTTCATAAAGTATTCCTTATTTTTCTCTACCTTTGACTATGCAGAGTAGAAGAGTGATACTTAGGTGTTGCTGTTAGTTTCTGAAGCAAAAGCTTCATGTTTATGATGATGAAACCTGCTAAGTTCCTTGCAGTCAGATAATATTTAAGGCTGAAGTATGCTGCCTCTGGAGGTGTAATAACTTTGGAGAAAAACTTGTTTGATATGCAGTGTGTAAGTTGAATATGTACAGCAGAGGTTCTAGTGCTTGCTACTGCAGTGGCAAATCTGTATGGACAAACTGTCATCAGGTACTGGAAGCTTTTCTTGTGCAGATTCACCAGTTCCATCTGTTTCATAACTAAGGATGCCAGTGGATGAGTGCTGACAGGTTTTTCTTATAATTTCTTTGGCACTTTCAATATCAAATACTACAATTTTGAACAGGTCATTTAGTGTGCTACCTGAAAGTATTGTCAGTGATGAAACTGAGGCACTTAGGTGATGAGCTGAGAAGGCTAGAGCCGTATCTTTGAGTGATGGGAACTTGAATGCTTGTACCAAGACTTGCAAGAGTTCGTCTAGTAGCTCCTTAAGATGGCAGTCTTTCTTGTGAGCATAGCTGAAGTTAGTTGTGAGTCCTGTCAGAGAGTGCACACTTTTCCTCTGAGAGGTGGTTTGTGTTGACTGGAACCGCGTGGATCCCCCTTGGTTTGTTAATTTGTTTTTGATTCATAGATGTTGCAGCATGCAGAGTTCTGTAATTCAGGTATCTTGTGATATGACATTGAGTTAAAATACTTTGTTTCAGATTTTTTTTTTTTTAAACTGGGAGATAACTGGATCACCCCAGCTGGCTAATCATATAGGGGAGTAGCTGGTGGTACTAAGCTGCTGCTTATTCACAGAGTATTTCTGTTCAAGATACAAAGGTTCAGAGCAGTTAAAGCCAGGAGATGCATGTGTAGACTGTGTGGCTTGTGAATTCTGGATGTTACAGACAAAGACAGAGGTTGCACCACCTCATATTTGCATTAGTAATGTGAATATGCTGCACGTTTGGTAATTAACTTTTCATAACTTAATACTATTTGTGTTCATGTAGAATACGAGCTCTCCAAGATTCTTGTAACAAATATACTGGGTGCAGCACACTGGTTTCTTGAAATGGTCTGGTATGTTCGTTCTCAGGTGGCAGAAACTACAGAAACAAGGTATTTCCAGGTTAGGAGTGATTCAAGAGGGACACCATAATCTCCAGTTGCCAAATACATAAATGAAGCTTTCCCACAAAGCTTTTTTCACATTGGTGTACAGTTTGGCAGAAGAGACCTCCAGCTATATGCAGGCCCCTATTAAAAAAAAGTATCTTGTGTTAAGAGAAAACGAAGCATCAGTTTTCAGGTTCTAATCTGCTGTTTCTGAAATCATCAGCCTCAAACTTTGTCATTATGGTTTCAAGTGTGAATTCCTTGCTTCCTGTTTCCCTTTTCCTTTAAAAAGTTAATTCCTTCAGTATTCAGATCTGTTGGTCTTCCTCTTCTCTGTGCCCTTCTATTGTAGTCTTCCCAACTTTGTGTTTGTAAGACAAATCAGTTTTACTGACCTGCTGAACTAGTAAACCTACTGTAGTAGAGAAGAGGTGGACTGAGATAAAACCTCCAATTACAGAATAGATTCTAGGATTATAGAATCATAGAATAGTTTGCTGTGGAAGAGACATAAATATAAGAGCTCCAACCTCTTTGCAGGGCAGGGACACATTCCATTAGATCAGGTTGATTAAAGCCCCATCCATCCTGACCTTGAATATTTCCAGGGAAGCAGCATCCACAACTGCTCTGTGCAACCTGTTCCGGTGCTTTGCTATCCTTACAGTGAAGAATTTATTAAAAAGACCTAAATCTCCATTCTTTGAGTTTAATGCCATGTTTTTCCTAAGTCTGTTCTGTGGCAATGTACTGCCATCACAAATAGACAAAGTTTCAGCAAATACTTCTTATTAACGACTCTGTCTGACATCTGTAACATTTGTGGCACAAGAGTATGTCAGAAAAAAAAAATTAAAGCACAAATTATGATGTAAAAAAAAGTTAGTGCTGGTATTAAGTAAACTACTCATCAGCTGGAGAGAAGTTGTTTTAAAGTATCTCTAAGGATTGGGAAAAAAAAAACCCAAATAACAAAAAACCACCCCCACCCCCCAAAAAAAACCCCCAACCAGCAACAAAAAACCCAACCAAAACCCTTCAAGCCAAAACACCACCTCCCCAAAACCATACAAAAACAACCTAACCCCCCCACCCCGACCAAAACAGCAAACCAAACAACAAGAACAAAAAACCCAAACTCAATGAAATCAATGAAACAGATGAAAAAAAACTCGTGCAGGACTAGTATGTTTATTCTTTTGATCTTTTCTTCCTGTAGTACAAAAGATGCTAGCTTGCCAGACCCTGTACTCAGTTGATGGATCAGTAGTTTTCAGTGAAGCTGTTCTGATAGAATCACCTTTGGCTCAGTGTTGTACTGACCCTGGAGGGGTTTGGGAAATCTTTGGCAGTCTGTTGCTGGCATAGAGAAACAGGATGAAGGAAAGTGCAATTCACTCTTCTACCTATGTATTGAAGTTGAACTATTAAAGTACTACATGTTAACCTTCCACATTGGTGCTGGAAAAGAGTTGCCTGAAACAATTGGGGAAACATTTCACTTTTTACCTTATTTTCAAAGTCTTTAAATACATTGAACAAGAGACTGCACTGTAACTTTAATGTTTTGTCAAGGTTTGGTTTTAGGAATGCATGATGGAATTTTCAACTCTGTTGTAGTTTAGTCAGCATATCTTTGTAAATCACTTGCAGCTATTTCATTGGTGCAAGTTTTCTTAAGGGACATATCTGACTTTCAAGCTGGAGTACTTCCACTTTGAGCTATTTTCCCCCCTTTTTGTCTGGCTTTGATTTATACAAATGCTAATTATAGGGGCTTTGAATCTGTGTGTATACATAGTTTCACAAGGTCATACACATTTTTAATGAACTGGCTGAAACTGTTCATATATTGTTAGATGCATACAGAAAGAGATCATCTATTAAATGTTGTTTCATTAATCAGTTCAAAAAGATAAGAATAGAAGTATCTGTGTAAAGTTGGCTTTTAATTGTCTCCTAAAGTTAACTTCATTGTCTTTGCAGGCATCAGAAGGTGTCACCTTCATTGGACCTGACACACATGCTATTCAAGCTATGGGAGACAAGATTGAAAGCAAATTGTTAGCCAAGAATGCGAAGGTCAACACGATCCCTGGCTTTGATGGAGTAGTCAAGGTGAGAAACCACTTAATTACTGTCTGCCCACTGTAGGAACGGTGTCTAAATGAAAGTATACCTCTTGATGATCTGATGCAGAATGTAATTATAGTTTCACCTTCTTTTTCAAACAGATAAAATTAAAAATGGAGTACAGATTTTTACTAGCCAGAGAGCTTTGAGGAGAAGTCCTTCATAGTAAATGATGTAATAAGGACTGCTTCTGTAGAGCCTCTAAACATGTTTTGCTTTAAGCTTAACACATTTACCTGCCCTCATGTTAAATATGAGGTGTGGATTTGACTGTCTACACATCTTTGTTTCTCAGGTCTTTATTCTTGTTTGGCAAGATCTTGACAGCCTTTATGTTAAGTCCAGTTTGTTACGCTGTATGAAGTTTTGATTTTACAGCGTGTGGATGGTGTGGTTCTGTGGTTTGTAAAACTCAGGGTGAGAATGGGAGGAAGTTGGTTTCTCATTGTCTGAATCTACACCTAGTGTTCTTCCTGGGATTTTAGGAGGAATGATTTTCTACGGTGTCCTAGAAATTTCAGTTTTTTCTTTACATTTTATGTGAGATAAAGTATGCATTGGTTTTGGTTTATTTTCTGGTATAGTGAAGTGTTGGGCTTGTAAGATTTCCTGTGTGTCTAAATATATTGTCTGTATTAATGCAGGTAAATAAGCTTTTTCCCCTTTTAAACCCTTTGCTGTATATACCTAAGCCTTTGGTATATTATAAAATGTTGATATCTCAAGTTAGTTTTTTAAAACAAAATTTGAGTTGGACAAAAAAGGGAGAAGCTTGTTTTGAAAACATTTTTAAGGTATTGAAAGGAAAGCTTTTCAGGTTTTATTTATGAGGACTGATAGTGACCTCTGATCACTGTAAATCTCTCTTATGTGATAAAATAGGAAATGTCAAGATAATGGGGAACAACTAAATAAATTAATGGGATGCAGACTGTATTTTAGGGAACAAAATATACTAGGGCAACGGTGTTCCATGTTGTGCCAGCCCAGTTGGATTTTAAACTCTCCTTGGAGGAAAACTTCAAAACCCAAATAGATGAGAAAGGTCAATAGAGTATAAAGGAATAAGCTTTCATAAAATTATCAGTTCTGGTGATGTTTGGAGAACTTAGCTAGTGAGAGAGAATGGTGAATTCATGGAATAGCAGAGGTCAAAATGCACAAGAGAATTCTTCAGTACTTGTGATGGAAATGCTTTGTGTGAGATGCCTGACAGTGGGATGTGCTGTAAAAGGTAAAAGTGCAGAGTTGCTTCTCTTCTGGAGGGCTCCATGTGAATGTTAGTCTAGCATTTGTGGCAGTGATGAAGTCCTTCAGGTTTTTTGTTGCATGTTTTAGGAGTCCTTTTGTATGTGGTCCTTTAGTGCTCCTAAGATTTAACAGCAGCTAAGCTATTATGCATAAGATCCTCTGTCTAATATCTTTATATTCTTCTAGAAATCCTGAAAGTAGCTTCTATAAAAACATCTAATTAAGAGGTAACTTTGAGTAGTCTAAATTCTACAACTTTTTCTAATGCTAGATCAAATTCTGTTGATTTTATCTCTGTCAAGTTAAAACTTATTTAAAGGCCTGTTATTCTGATAAAAGAAACAAACTTAGCAAAGTAGGATAGTCATTAGTGAACAGAGAGCCATATAACCAGTGAAACTGAGCTAATGCACTTGTTTCTGAGACCTTTAATTGCACTGTTCTTTGACAATTATCTGAAGTTCCTGACACAAAATGAAAGACCGTTAAGTCATCTGGTTGGCAATTGGCTATATGCAGTGATAGTCTTAACACCAAATGAGCTGGAATGTAGGATTGAATTGACAACCCCAATTCTCAGCTGTTGAAAGAAACTATGTAGTAGTTGCTTAATCCTGAAGTGTCCATATTATATCAATTTCACATACCACGGCCTTACACTACTATTGATTATTTGAAGAGTGATTAAAAAACCCCATGAGATCTAAAAACCCCAACCAACACCCACCTTGCAGTATACCCACCAAATAAGTAGTTCCCATCTGACATGGTAAAGGAAAATGTAGTGCTTTGGTTACCAGTTCTAGTAAATAAAACTCTTGATAATTGTTATCCTTGCTATGGATCTAAACATGTTGCCAATGTTTGTCTTCTGATCCCTTTCC
The DNA here is from genome assembly GCF_014839835.1 of Dryobates pubescens. Classification (NCBI taxonomy): domain Eukaryota; kingdom Metazoa; phylum Chordata; class Aves; order Piciformes; family Picidae; genus Dryobates; species Dryobates pubescens. Next base: position 14,807,765 of record NC_071618.1, on the reverse strand, counting down.
TGTGATGTCTTTTGCTGGGATGAAGACCTGAGTAATTGCATCATAAAGGCTGCTTGATCTTTCGTTAGTTGTTTTGCCAATGCAGACTAAGATAAGAAGGGCAAAACAATGTGTTACCAGGTACAATCAGAAGAGCAACACACAAGGAGTTGGGGATTGCATGGTATTTGTGCTGTTTGGTAGGAGGCTTGTTTGGGTCAGAGTTAAGATGCTTTCAGGGCTCTTTTTCTTGAGAAATATTTAAAGGTCATAGGAAGGACTTAAGTACCTGTTTGGTACTTGGGTTCATGAGATAGCTTCATGTTTGTTTATAATGGAGTCTAATACAGTTGGAAGAAAAGCACATTCATGCCTTTTGATAATGTCAGAAGTTGAGGAAGATCAACTGCGCATATTGTTTGTGGATGAATAGTTGAAGTGAGCATAGAGTAACAACTTCTTGTATTTTGTTACTCAATTCAGAACTGCACTGAAAATTTTTGTTCCATGAAGAGTTGTCTTTATCCAGCACTCGTTGAACAGTGCTGCAGATATATAGGTCCTTCATTGGATAAAGAGTGTTTTCTCCCTGTTACGTTGCTTAGTACTTACACATAGGGGGCACTGAAGTTGCTAAGCTTTTCTAATAGCAACTGGGAGGAGTTGCATGTAGAAAAATGTGCAGCAAGTAGAAATTAAATTAAGAAATTTGAGAGAAGGAAGCCTTTCAAGAGTATATGTAAGGACCTGCAAGGGCTGAAGGAGAGGATGCTTGCATAACAGACACAACTAACCGTTCTCATACAGGCAAATGCTGTGGCAAATATGAAACTGAGAATGGGACGACATGGAGTGAGATTGGAGAAGGTCATTTGACAACAAAGAGTAACTTTCTTCTCATTCCTGGTTCAGTTTCCTCAGTGGCTGGGTCAAGGATTATTCAGACTACCTAAGTAAGGAGCCTGAGCCTGGTATTGCCATCTTAAGCCAACAAAAGTGTTCAAAGACAGTTAATTTCTAAATCTGTAGCTACAGGTAGTTTCATAAAACCTGATTGAGAGAGGTTGTGGTAAATAGCCCTAACTAAAATAATTTGTGTTAATGCATCTAAGCACTGGCTATGCTGAAATTGGAGCTGAGATGTATTGTCTGTAAATGAGAATAGAAGAATAAAAGGTAAGAAGAAAGCAGAGGGTGAGTAAGGAGTATAAGGAGGCACTGTGGTGAAAAACTGGTGAGGGAATGGCAAGGGAAGGAAGGTATTTTTATTTTTTTAACATTGTTTTGCTCTCTTTTTGTTTTATGCCTGGTAGAACACAGCTGGATGTAGACCCAGAACATTAATGTCTCTGGATGACTGCTTAGTCTTTCATGTTAGGAGGCATGTTAAAGTTTTTTTCAGCAAGGATATGAATTTGCTGTATTTAAGTTCCTCATACCTGTTTTGGCTGTATTCTTGCATTAGAGTGTTGACATTGGTATTAAATGATCACTGTACTGCTGGAGAGGTGGTTGGAGACTAGACATGAACTGAAGGTTGTCTCTGCTCAACAGTTTCACCTCTGAGGGTGTTATGTAGCACTTTAATATGATGTTTTACAGCTCTAGGAGTTTCTTAAACAGCTTTATTCTGGCATTCCTCTACTGCAGAGTAGTCTAGCTTTTTTGTCTCCACCTGCTGGTACCATGCAGAGGCATATGCATGAAATTAGGAGGTTAAGAATTCTTACGTTAAATATTTTATGTCCTTTTAATGTAATGAAATAAACAATTTGTAAAAACAATACGAGATCATTTTATAACTCTTACGACTTTTATAAACTTGTACCATTACTTAACCATTTTTATTTGTACAATAAAAGGTGGTGCTAAAATTATATATTTCTTTACAGTCGCCAGTTTATATTGGGAAAGTGGTACCGTAGCTGAAGTGTTTTGGGAGGAAACAGCAGTAAAGAATGTAAAGAATTTTGCTTCAAACAAAATCAAAATGGTTTTAGTACCAGTGTAGTTTTGTATGTTTTGCACAGATATACTCGAGTGTTATGTAGTGGCATAACATTCAGGGTGTTTTTGTCCCCTCTATGGCAAATACTGTGTATTGATCCTGAGTTCTTTGGACCAAAAAACTAAAATAACTGTCCTCCTTTATGAGTACTCAAACTGCTGCTGCAGTTATGCCGTCTGCAAGTGAAATGTGTGAGACTAAAGCATAACTTAGGAAAATGATCAAACGACTTAACAGATTTCAATACATCATACTCTTTAAAGCACAGCATATTTTTGTTTTCTATTTCAGAAACGCTCTTTGAAGGGTAAAGAATTTGAATATGCATTGATTTAATTATTATTTTTTTTTGTATGGTAAAGTTTCCTTTCTATTACAAAAATACTGTATTAGAAGTGTAAAAGATGTTGAAACGGTGTAAATTGGTAACTGCTGGGCGGATGACTGCAGTCAGAACTGAAGCAATTAGTGCTAGTGATACGATGTTGCTTATTACTTAGTTGTTGTATACATGTATAAAAATACAGAGGCAATCTTCCTGTGGACTGCACTGTATCAGTTAGCCACTTGTTTGCAGGTAACTAAGTGGAAAAAAAATTACCCTGTTTGCTTCCCCTTCTTAATTCTATTTTGCAAATATATGAGTGAATTTGCAAGAGAAAAGAAATGTAAAAGTTTCCTTCTCGACTATAATCGTGGCTCTTCATCAGTCATCACTCTTCCTGCATTTTGTTCAAGAGGCTCTAATTGTCTGCATTTGGCAGGTTTAACACTTCCTGACAGAGAGGCTATTAAGGGGAAGTATTCTCGCATAACTGTCACAGGCAGGAACAAAGAACCTTCAAACTCAATGTGTGGAAACCACTAACATTCTTAAATGACCCTTTTCATGCATTTTATCCCTTTAAGCTAAAATTTGGAGGGTGCAGGGTCATGGAAAGCAGCAAGGTGTAATAAAACTGTAAACCCTGATTTTTAAAAAAAATAAAATTATTTTTTTGGGTGGGGGAGAAGAGATTTTTCTGCTAGATTTATCTCTTGACTTGAAAACAATTGTTATTTGGAAAAATCTCATTAACAGATGTGACTGGAGTAAAAAGACTTAAAACTGATGTTGCTTTCAGGACTGCTTTGAACTTAACAAGCACCGATTTGTGGAGCAGACTAGCTAATGAAAGGAAATTAAATTTTCTGACAACTTCCCCTGCCAGCCCCCTTATTCTTCATGGGGCTGTTACTAGGTACTGAAGACTTTTAAAGAGGATTTTGTTTTATTATCGGACATAAATGAACCAGGTATGAACATTTCTTATGTATTTTTTTAAAGTTCTGACCTGGGTGCTTTTAAAATGGATTGCCTTGAAAGCTTTAAAAATATCAGGTTTCATTTTAATGTTCATAAGTCAGCCCCCATAGTTTCAGGCACACTTAGCAGCTGGTGTTTTCCAGACATTACTGCCTTCCATACAAATTGTTTAATGCATGTCCTGGAATAGTATAAATATTAGTGAATTTAGATGGAATTTTCAAACTTAACCCAAGCCACAGTAATTTAACCCTTTTTCTTTCTAGTATTGTATAATGGAAAGATATTATCAGTAGAAGAAACCAGAATTAACTACTACAGGAGAAGAGATTTGGTTATTAAAAAGTAAGCATTTTGGTTTTTATCTTCTGGGTTTCAGAGTACTTTTTTAAATGTACTAGCCTATTGTAGAGAGTCAGCTGAAGCAAAGTTGGCATTGAGAAAATAGATTTTTTATAATTGTCATACACTAGTAAAATGTGCAGTGGAAAAGATTAAGTGAGTCTTCTCATTTCAGATGCAGTTTTAAGTGATGTGTTTAAGGTTTATTCTGACTTTAGAATGAAAAACTTAGGGAAGTCAAACGCTTAAATGCTTTTGTGTTTTTCTTCAGTAGACAAAACCTGTCTTTAAAGAACTTCTGCAAGATTTTGTCCAAACCTGAGTCACTTCTAAACAATAGAGAGTCAACTCCCCCTACTGACAACAACCAGCAAAACAAGAAATACCAGCGAAGACAGAAACAAGCTGGCAGTGAACAAACTTTAATGATCTGATTTATAGTCCATTATTGATTGTAAACTTCTAAATTCTGGCATTAAATTCCTACAACTGCAGAAAATAATTTTGTGATCCTGGTTGTGTTTCCTGTCAGCTGATTCCTCGTTGCTTTGAGTTTCTCAGTATACTAATGATGAGGTAGAATTTACATTCCACTTATGGTATTAATTTTACATTCCTCTGGCTGGAAAGGGTCAGAAGGTTGTAAAATCAAACATTAAATGAATCAGAGGAGACAGTAGTGCAATATATGACTGCCCTCAGGACATTGTGCAGTGGCTGATGGGATTAACGTTGAGTCTCATTTCCTGCTTTTACAGGATGCAGATGAAGCTGTCAGAATTGCAAGGGAAATTGGTAAGTTCTTAAATTAGCTATGGTGGGATTTGTGTGCCTCTCAGCAGACATGGTTGACTAAATTGAATGTGTAATAAGTAATCCCTATAGAACAAATAATGTTTTAATAGTTTGTAAGTTCCCTGTTGCCTATAGGGCTGGAAGAATTTAGGCGTTAATGCCCAGTCTCTTAAATCATCACACTTTAGCTTTGCAAACTGGACTTTACAGAACAAGTGCAGCTGTGATTTGTGGAATGCATGTAATATCCAGCTTACTGAAGTTATTTCAAAGCATATCTGCAGTTGGATATGATAGCCAGAAGTTAAGCATGGTACATCTATCTCTATATGGTGGCTGACACTGTGTGGAGTGCAGTTAGCTTGAATATCATCCAGAGCACCAGCCTTTCTGTTGTGTTCTGAAATAAAGTAATTTCACTTCTGAATGTCTCACAAAAGAGTAAAAAGAGTAACCAGCAAACTGTCCAGGACTGATTTTGATGGAGACTAAGTGTAATGTGTTTAATGAGTTTTGGCTTTTATTTTCTAAAGCTTAGCATTAGGGAAAATATTAAACCATATGCTTGAAATTACACATGCTCTTAAATGCTTTCTGGAAGGAGAATCTAATGCAGTAAGAGTTGTGTTCTTGTTTTTTGTTTTATATCTTCTTTTTTCTTGAGTGATAATTTTTTTCCTTTCATTTTTAAGAGATAGTAGCCATGAAAAGCTATCTGGCTTTATCACAGGTGAATAATTCATAGCACATATGTAAATTTGAAACTCCTTACTGATCTAGCTACAAATACATCTCACCTATCCCAAAAGCTGTGACTCTGCCTCAAGTGACAAATACAAATTGGGACTTGCACTACTGATGATGACTTTTTTTCATCATTGTAGCACATTTCTGCTTTCAGTTTAAGTTGGGGTTTTTGCCTTGCACTGGTTAACTGCCCCCAGCATAGGCATAGCTGACTTCTAGACTGACATAATTGAAGTCACTATGTTCCTGATGGAAAATCAGGTATTATTGGTCACTGTTAGGAGAGCAAAAACAAAACAAGAGGTGGTCAACCAAACTGGAACATTTTGGCGAGAACTCTTAAGTAAAACTGGGTCTACACCTTAAAGATGTAGTATTATGGCAATTTCAGTTTTCTTTCATTTCAATACCATTTTTTATGATTGTTTTTTAAATTTTCCTGCAAGTATTGTTAAAGCAGCTTTGATTAATGCAATTCAGAAAGCGTTCCTTAGGTTTCTAGATACCTTTAAAATGTATTCATGCTTAATTTTCTTCTGAGTTCTTCTGGTGTTCTGTCGGTTGGTTCCTGTCTTTGATATCAGTAGCAATTTGAAGGTCATTCTATCAAGGCAATCTTAAATCTGTAGATAAAGTCAGTTACAGATGGATGGATGGTGTTTAATCTGGATGACAAATTCTTAAACCATTTTGATGCAAAAAGGGTTTGTACTATGATGCCATGTAGCGAGAGAAAAAGTTTTCTAGTCTTCTCCTCACCCATGTTTAGACCAGTTCATCAGTTTGGTTAAGCCTTCATCTAATCATGACCACTAATCAGAATAAACCCCAGTGACTTGTAATTTGAAAGGCTCTGAAATAGGATGACATTGAAGTACTCATACTAAGACACTAGATCTGTAATTGTATAATTTCAGATTATTTTAAATATGACCTCAGTCTTCCAAGAATATTTAAGTAATTATTGGGAAAAAGTGAAGAAAAGGGGAAATAAAGGTCTTGTGGGGCAACACCTAAAACTTTAGAACTTTAATATATTGCATATTATCTTTCTGCCTGCATTTTTTCCTGCTTCTGTTCTGGCCAAAGATCATGTAGTAATGGAACATGGCTCTTCAGGGTTAAGATGCTGCCTTTATCTGTTGCAGTGGTTATTTCTGTACACACATTTTGTAAGTACAGGAGTGAAACCTACCTTTTGCCCTTCATGGAGATGTGCTCTCCCAAGCGGTCAAGAGATAATGTGACAGAAATATCAGGTTAAATTAGGAAGTCAAAGAAATTCAGACAAATTGCTATATAGGGTTCCTTCCTATAGTATCTCTTCTTTACATGTAAGCTGGTTTTGAGATTCTTTTTGTAGTCCCTAATCACACCGGCTCTTTTTCCAGGAAGTTGTACATTAAGGGCTGCTGGCTTCCTGATTTCTGAACCAGCAATGAAACTCCTGACAGTTTTACTCTTCAATTTGAAAGAACTGGACAACTATGAAGTGCAGGCAGTTAAGCTGAATGAAAGCCTCTACAAAACTGAAGACTTGAAAAACATGGCTTTGTCTTATTTCATTTGGCATGAGTTTAGTTAGTAGTAGCTTCTGAAGAATGGGTTCACTTTTTCATATCACTTCCCAGTTTGGAGAAATTTTTTTCATTGTTAAACAGAAGTGTGACCTGTTTTCTGTGATACTATTGTGTCATATCGGAGCAGCATAGTTCTTGAGGTGTTTTGTTATTTTAAAGGTACTGCACCGGAAGTGTTAGGACACAGATTTGCTTCCTGAATCTCTTCACTAGTAGTCTATGGAGATCTTATTTTTTGCCAGTGATTCTAAAAAAATTAAAATAAACTACAGCTGTGGTTTTCTTTTTTATTTTATTTTATTTCAGCAGTAACAAAGGAATAAAATTTTGTTCCTAAAGAGATGTGATCTTAAGAAGGTCAAAAGCCTTTATTCATAAATCACTTTGTTACTTGGGAATAATGCATTCAGTGCTCTTTTGGGTATAAATGAATTGGAGAGGACAACTTGGCTTCAGAAATCAGTGCACTGACAGCTAAGTCTTGGAAAAAAAAAAGATCTTTCCTCTCCCTCCAAACAAAGCGTTTTAATAAACGAAGTTATTGTCTACTGGCCTTATTGGACATGTGGTCAGTTGTCATATTCCTCTTACCAAGTGAACAAAGTTTGAACTTCTGTCTAATTGTTCCCCGCTGTTAGGCTACCCTGTCATGATCAAGGCCTCAGCAGGTGGTGGCGGGAAAGGCATGAGAATCGCTTGGGATGATGAAGAGACCAGGTGAGATGCTGTCCAAAAGCTTGCCTTGATGAATGCTACAGTTACCAAAGTCCCATTAAGCCACTGTGAGATGACAGTTGAGCAGATATGAAATGTTAGAGAAACTGGATATTATTTGTTTTTCTCCTTTTGTAGTGAGTGGTGTACTTTGAGTTTGTGTGTGTCTGTTTAAAACTGATTTTTGCATAAACCTTGCTGTGGTGGTTTTAGGCTATGCCTTTAAAATTTAGTTATCGATTTTGAGCAGAAAAGTAGAAAAATATAAATAAATCACTATTGGGTGTAAAAGGGAAAACAAAAGATTATTCTAAATAAATTCATTGGATAAAAACCTAGAATAAGATGGGCTGTACCATAACAGTTCTCTTCTGATCTCTGCTGTTTTGCTTCACTTGGGAGAGATTAACGTGCTTGTTGGCTGACCTTGGCAGAGTTATTTAGTTAAGTCTAACCAGTGCTTTCTCTCTGCTCCTTTTCTCTCTTGGGGCAGGGGGGGTTGGGGTTGGGCAGTGAAATGGCTTCCCTGGTCTCTGACCAGGCAGATTTTCATGTTGTTTGCTAATTATAAATATCTGTGTAATATTGTAAATACTGTATGTTTTGTACATATTCATTGCTTTCCATTCTAGAGTGTAGTTCTTGCTTGTAAATACAGCTTCATTTGCTTCTGAGTTGGTCTGGCAAAGTGAATGCTAGGGGGAAACTTCAACCCACCACATTACAAAAAAAATAATAATTGGTGCCTATTCAACCTGGGGCAATTACTTGATTGGTTAATTCCTGCTCAGATTAAGGAAGCAAAATGAAGCTGTTTTGGGTTTTGTGGCATTTGATATGTTCTGCTCTGATGGTCATTCTGTATAGATGGTGCATGGCCTTGATGTTAGATAAGCTAGGAAGATATTTGGAATATGAATTGTTCCTTGGGTTTAAATACAAGCTGAAAATGCTGTATGACCTCTGCTTAGGATTTCTTTGGCTTGAAAGTTATGAAAATGTGACTGTAACTTTTCCTGCAGAGATGCATGAATTCAGCATTCCTGTTGCAGAAAGCTACATGAGCAGCTGGGACCCCAAAATGATTTGTTACATGTGATTCTGTTATCGGTAATAATCAATGTGTTCTTATGGCACTGTACCAAGAGAGACGTGCAGTGAGTAGGTGTTCTGGTTTTAGACGTAGCAGAGGTAGATGGCAGAGGTCTAGTTCTAACTTGAATGCAGAAATTTCTAGTGATGAGAAAGACGCAAATAAGGAAACAGGCAGGCAAGAGTTAATGGTAAAGCAGCTCTGAGTGAGATCACCAGCAGTTCTGGCATTCAGCCAGAAGGGGGAAGATGCAGCCCACAGTGTCAGTGCCAGTACCTAAGATGGTGGCTACATTGGCAGCGCCAGCAGCTAAGATGGTGGCTGTGGTGTCACCAGCAACCATTAGGCAAAATCTCTTCCGCCTGCAACAGCAGGAATGGAATTGAGTTCAACAGCAGCGGCTGGGACCCAAAGTCCACCTGCCAATGCTGTTTCCTTGCAAACCCCTTCTGCTTCTGCAAAGTCTGCTGTAAATTTAAACACGGCTCAAGTTAAACAAATTGTGGATTCAGATAAAAGGGGCAGGTGCAAGGCAGATGCAGAGTAACAGCAAGATCCCTCTGCTGATCAGGGACTTTCTGTTAAAAAAAGATCCTTCTGAAGACGGAGAGAAAGTTTGCCATAAAGATATAGCTGAATTACTGAGACCATCTGTGGATAGTGGAGATGCAGGACAGGATATAGGTTCTGGTAATCAGGAGCTAATGGAGGTGCTTCTGTACTTAAAAAGGGCCTACGGAGGGTAGCCTCCTACTGTTGGCCATTTCACTGACCATATGAGACAACTGGAGGATAGTCTCACACATGTTTCTTTGGTTTCAGCTATTAAAACTCTGTCTGGTGAGGAAGTTTTACACAGAGAGTGATTGCCCATTGGAATGGGCTGCCCGAGGAGGTGGTGGAGTTGCCGTCGCTGGGGGTGTTCAGGGAGAGGCTTGACAGGATGCTTGGTTCCATGGTTTAGTTGAATAGGTGGTGTTGAATGATAGGTTGGACACGATGATCTTGAAGGTCTCTTCCAACCTGGTCTATTCTATTCTATAAAGAATTGCATGAAAGAGCTGGAGGAGGAACTTAAAACTTTCATATCCAAATTGGCACAGGGAGGTAATTCCAATTCTTCTTCCTTCAGATGGATACAAGTTTCAGCTGTTAGAAATAGATGTCCTCCGAGGAGGCCATTCCAAAACAGGTCAAACGAAGACAACAGAGGTGAACATGCGGGGGGTATTTGGATAACTGTGTGATCAGTTTGATGAGAACATGAACAGATGGGATGGTCAACAACTTCTGATCTTTTCAGGAGATTAAGGGAACTGCAGAGTGGCAGAGCCTGAGGTAGCAATACCAGAAGGGTAGCTATTACTGCCTCAGTTTCCCAGAACAACTCTATTAGCTCCAACAGTGATTCTACTTCTGACACTAGATGCTGTGCTGACTGCACATGTGGATGTATTCCTCATAATTAGGGGTGCTCTGCCTCCTGACAGGGAGAGGAGAGAGATAATGGAGATAACAGAATCTATTGGGATGTGTACATTCAGTGGCCTGGCACTTCAAAACTTCAGAAGTACAGGGCCTTGGTTGACATAAGAGCTCAGTGCGCCGTAATACCATCAAATTATCAGGGATCAACGCCTATAACTATTCTGGGAGTCACTGGTGGATCTCAAGAGTTGACTAAGATACAAGTCAACATTAATTAACTGGTAAACAGTGGAAGAAGCACACTGCTGTGACAGGACCTGAAGCACCTTGCATTTTGGGAATTGATTTCCTGAGAGAAGGGCGTTTCAAGGACCCTAAAGGTTACAAATGGGCTTTTGGAGTAGCAACTGTAGAAATTGATGGAGGAAAATTAAGAAGTTGTCCACTAGACCTGAGCTTTCAGATGAGTCTGCATTTGTGGGACAACATGAGATAGAGGATATAAAGCTGCCAGTTGCTTCTCAGACCGTGCATCACAGACAATACAGAACCAACTGTGACTCTTTGTTGCCCATTCAGAATCTGATTCGTCAGTTGGAGAGTCAGAAAGTCATCAGCAAAACTCAATCACCTTTCAACAGTCCAGTGTGGCCTGTGCGAAAGCCGAATGGAGACTGGCGTCTGACAGTTGACTTCTGTGCCCTGAATGAAGTAACTCCACCTATGAGTGCAGCAGTACCAGACATGATGGAACTCCAGTATGAGCTGGAATCCAAAGAGGCCAAGTGGTATGCTACCATAGACATTGCTCATGCTTTCTTATCTATTCCCATAGCAGAGGAATGCAGGCCTCAGTTTGCCTTTACCTGGAGAGAAGTCCAGTACGCTTTTAACAGATTGTCTCCAGGCTGGGTTCACAGCTCAAGCATCTGTCATGCAGTGATCCATGATGCTCTGGATAAAGGTGGTGCTCCAGAACACATCCAGTTCATCGACATCATCATCGTCTGGAGTAAAACTGCTGAAGAAGTCTTAAAGAAAGGTAATAAAATCATTGACATTCTCGAAGGCAGGTTTCGCTGTCAAGCGAGACAGGGTGAAAGGAGAGATCCAGTTTCTAGGAGTGCAGTGGCAGGATGGTCGCCATCACATTGCAGTGGATGTGGTAAACAGAGTCTCTGTGGCCAATCCTATGAGCAAGAAAGAAACTCTGTACAGTGGGAATTTGGAGACTGCACATTCCTAGATACAGCCAGATTGTGAAACCTCTGTATGATGTGACTCAAAAAACAAACAGTTTCCAGTGGGGTCCTGAACAACAAGCAGCCTTTGACCAGATAAAACAAGTAGTCCAAGCAATGGGCCTGGGACCTGTCTGAACTGGTCCAGACATAAAGAACGCTTTGTACACAGCTGCAAGTGACAATGGTCCAACCTGGTGCTTATGGCAGAGAGTTCCAGGTGAGACACATGGATGTCCTTTTGGTTTCTGGAGTTGAGGCTTCAGAGGCAAATTATGCTCCAACAGAGAACAAGATTCTAGCTTCCTATGAAAGAGTAAATGTTACATCTGAAGTAATCAGAACTGAGTCACATCTGCTTCTAGCTTCTAAATTGCCAGTTTTGCATTGGATGTTCAAAGGTAAGGTAAAGGTTCTACACCACATCATGCCACATGGTCTAAGTGGATGGCTCTGATAACACAGCTCAAATGGGAAATCTTGAGAGGAGTTGTGTCCTGGAGGGACAAAAAGCCTCAAAATTGCTCTGAACCAGACAATGGGGCAGGAGCCAGCAGATCTGGTTTTTCAGGAAAATGCCTACGTTGCCCAGGCTTGTCTGAACATGTCCTGGAGTCCAAGTGGGCCAGGTGTGTGTGTGTGCCTTTGGCCATGTTTGGAGAAAACTCTTTCTATAGGTTACACTATCAGGTTTTTATCTCTCAATCTTTGTTGTCAGTGGCCATTATTACCCCGGGAAATCTATAAGTACCAGCCCAAAGAGCCAGTGCCTTGGAATCTGAGCCGTGTTTCAGTTCACGCAGACAGGACTGCAAAGACCTCTCGCTGTATAGTGTTGTAAAGCCCAGGAGCAGAGCGGATGCGTCTTGCCGGACCGAGAGGCGAACCCCTGGAGGAGCTGAGTCCCCAGGACAGTTTCGTTTTATTGGAAGAAGCGACGAGTGCCGCTGCGAAGAATTGCAGCAGAATGAACCTTTTTTCTACCAGGCTTTCAGCTACAAAGCCTTTAGGGATAAATCCCGAATGTGTCTCAGCAACAGGCTGCAGGCACCAACAGAAAGTGAAACTCTGCTCCTGCAGCTTCCACGTGGTTGATGCCATTTCGGTTTTGCTTAAATCCCCCCACATGTGCCATGGGATATCAGGATCAGTGAGTAATGATGAAATCTGATTTTATAGGCATGTACAAGCCCTAGGGAATTCAGGAGTTCCTCCACCCCTCTGTGGGCAATCTCTGGCTTTGTTGCCGATGTTCCCTTTTTTCCTTTACAGTTCAAAGTGCAGATTGTTGTTTCTGTTTTTTTGCTCGTATTTGTTACTTTTCCTGCTGGTGAGATCTCTGTTCCACAAACAAATATTTTGAACCAGTAAATAGGTTTTATTAATATTTTCTGTGGGATTTTTATGATTAATAAAGTTGTTAATAGTTTTATTAATCATTCCACCAATTGAATATTAGTAACCTCCTTACGATCATAACACCTGGTCTGGTGGAGGTGATCATAAACTGGCCTGGAGGCACTACCTGTACTAAACCTTGAGAGGAGAGAGTATGATAGCATTAACCAGGTTAGAAAAGACCTTTGAGATCAGGTCCAACCTATCACCTGACACCATCTCCAGTGATGGTGACTCCACCACCTCCCTGGGCAGCCCATTCCAATGGCCAATCATTCTTTCTGTGAAGAATTTCTTCCTAACATCTAGCCTAAACCTCCCCTGGTGCAGCTTGAGACTGTGTCCTTATGTTCTGTGGCTGCCTGGGAGAAGACACCAACCCCCACCTGGCTACAACCTCCTTTCAGGTAGATTTAGATGGCAATAAGGTCTCCTCTCAGCCTCCTCTTCTCCAGACTAAGCAACCCCAGTTCCCTCAGCCTCTCCTCATAGGGCTTGTGCTCCAAACCCCTCACCAGCTTTGTCTTTCTCTGGACACGTTTCAGGAAGTCAACATCTTTCTTAAACTGAGGTGCATAGAACTGGACACAGTACTCAAGGCGTGGCCTAACCAGTGCTGAGTACAGGGGCAGAATGTCAAGATCCCTCTACAGAGATCTCTGACCCTCTAAGAGATAAACACCTGCCCCCAGCTTGGTGTCATCTGCAAATTTACTGATGATGGACTCAATCCCCTCATCCAGATCATCAGTAAAGATATTGAACAGGATGGGCCCAGCACTGATCCCTGGGGGACACCACTAGTGACTGGCTGCCAGCTGGATGTGGCACCATTCTCCACCACTCTCTGGGCTCAGCCCTCCAGCCACTTCCTAACCCAGCAGAGTGCTGCTGTCCAAGCCACGAGCTGACAGCTTAGCCAGGAGTTTGCTGTGGGGGGATGGTATCAAAGGCCTTGCTGAAATCCAGGTAGACTACATCCACAGCCTTCCCCACATCCAACAGGCAGTCACCTGATCATAGAAGGAGATCAAGTTGGTGAGACAGGACCTGCCCTTCTTAAATCCATGCTGGCTGGGCCTAATCCCTTGGCTATCCTCTAAGTGCTGTGTGATTGCACTCAAGATGAGCTGTTCCATAATCTTGCCTAGCACTGAGGTCAGGCTGACAGGTCTGTAATTCCCTGGTTCTTCCTTCCAGCCCTTCTTGTGGATGGGCATCACGTTGGCCAGCTTCCAGTCATCTGGGACCTCTCCAGTGAGCCAGGACTGTTGAAAAATGGAGAGGCTTGGCCAGCTCATCAGCCAGCTCCCTCAGCACCCTAGGATGGATCCCATCTGGTCCCATGGACTTGTGGGGATCCAAGTGGCTAAGGAGGTCTCTAACTACTTCCTCCTGGATCACAGGGGAACTATACTGCTCCCTGCCTCCATCTGCTAGCTCAGGAGGCCAGTTGTCTGCAAGACAGCCTATCCTGCTATTAAAAATTGATGCAAAGAAGGTGTTAAGTACCTTTGCCTTTTTCTCATCTTTAGTTACTATATTCCCCTCTGTGTCCACTAAGGATGGGAGGTTGTCCTTGCTCCTCCTCTTGCCATTAATATATTTGTTGTCCTTCACAGCAGTGGCCTGTCCAAGGGAGGTCATTGTGCCCCTGTACTCTGCATTGGTTAGGCCACACCTTGAGTACTGTGTCCAGTTCTGGGCCCCTCAGTTTAAGAAGGACATCGAGACACTTGAACGTGTCCAGAGAAGGGCAACAAGGCTGGTGAGAGGCCTTGAGCACAGCCCTATGAGGAGAGGCTGAGGGAGCTGGGATTGTTTAGCCTGGAGAAGAGAAGGATCAGAGGCGACCTCATTGCCCTCTACAACTACCTGAAAGGTGTTTGTAGCTAGGAAGGGGTTGGTCTCTTCTCCCAGGCAACCAGCACCAGAACAAGGGGACACAGTTTCAAGCTGTGCCAGGGGAGGTTTACATTCGAGGTGAGGAAAAAGTTCTTCAGCGAGCGAGTCGTTCGTCATTGGAATGTGCTGCCCAGGGAGGTGGTGGAGTCACTGTCCCTGGAGGTGTTCAAGGGGAGATTGGACGTGGTGCTTGGTGCCATGGTCTAGTTGTGGGGTCTGTTGGGACAGGTTGGACTTGGTGATCCTTGGGGTCTCTTCCAACCTTGGTTATACTGTGATACTGTAAATGGGCTTTTGCCTCTCTTAATTTTTTTTTTCTACATGACCTGGCAACATCCTTAAACATTTCATGGGTATCCTCTCCTTCCTTCCAAAGATGATACACCCTCTTTTTTCCCCTTAATTAGCTCAGAAGCTCATTGCCCATCTAGGCTGGCCCTTCTCCCCTGGTGGCTCATCTTCCGATGCATTGGCACAGCCTGCTCCTGCACCTTCAAGATTTCTTTCTTGAAGTAGGCCCAGCTCTCCTGGATCCCTTTAAACAAAGGGCTTTTAAGGGCTGTTTCCCAAGGTGCCTTCTGAGTTAGTACCTGAAATCTGCCATCGGAAGTCCAGAGTGGAGGTTTTGTTGCTGCCCCTCTTAGCTTGACTGCATATTGAAAACTCAATTATTTCATGGTTGCTGGGACCCCAGACAGCCTCCAACCACCACATCTCCTGGACACCTGCCTGCTTAAGTTCAACCTCAGTCTGGGTTGACACAGATCTTTTGAAAGTAGCTTTGTGGTGGGTTACCACCATCCCTATCCCTGGCCACATGACCTAACTGGAGTACAGTCCCCCTCTTGGACTCGGTCTTAAAGGTCTTTTCCAACCTGGTTAATTCTATTCTAACAATTCAGGAATGAGCCCATGTGACTCAGCACCTCCCTCCAGTGAAAACGTGCTGTGGCACATGCCGGTAGCTGCAATCGAGTGAAACTGCTAGCTCTCTTGCAAAATGGCGGTCGTGCGGCAACTCATGCTGAGTAACTCATGCTGAGGAAGCTCCTCCTTACAATGACCTTTCTGATGATGAAAAGAAATATGCTTTGTTCACAGACTGTTCCTGTCATCTTGTCGGGAACAAGCGAAGGTGGAAGTCTGCAGTGTGGAGTCCAACGCGCCGAGTTGCAGAGGCGAAGGATGGAGAAGGAGAATCCAGTCAGTTTGCAGAGGTAAAAGCTGTCCAGCTAGCTCATGACATAGATGGCCAAAGCTTTATCTCCACCTTGATTCATGGAGGTAGCCAATGCTCGGTGGGGTTGGCTAAAAGACTGGAAGAAGAATGGTTGGCAGAGAAAAGGAAAGCCTATTTGGGCTGCTGATCTGTGGCAGGACATTGCATCTCGAATCGAGAAAATTCCCGTGAAGGTGAGACATGTTGATGCTCACATTCCTAAGAGCAAAGCTACTGAGGAACAGCAGCACGACACAACAACCATCAGGCAGATCTAGTTGCAAGAGTTTCTCAAGTAGACATGATCTCTGATCTTGATGGGAAACACTAAGGTGAGATGTTCTTAGCTCGGTGGGCTCACGATTCATCAGGACATCAAGGCAGAGATGCAACCTACCAGTGGGCTCGTGACAGATCCATAGACATTTCCATGGATGCTATCACACAAGTCATCCATGACTGTGACATTTGTGCTGCTATTAAGCAGGCAAAGCAAATTAAGCCCTTGGGTATGGTGATTGATGGTCCAAGTAAAAGTGTGGTGAGGCCTGTCAGACTATATCACTCTATCATGTTCTCACTCTGGTAAGCAATGTGTGCTTACTGTGGTAGGGGTGAACACTGGATGGTTGGAAACTTACCCAGTTCCACACGCAACTGCACGCAACACCATTCTCGGTCTGGAGAGACCGATCCTGTGGAGACACGGAACTCCAGAGAGGATTGAGTCAGACAACGGAACTCATTTCAAAAGCAATCTTATGGAAAATTGGGTCAAAGAGCACGGCATTGAGTGGATATTCCACATTCCCTACTATGCACCAGCTGCAGGGAAGACTGAACGCTGCAACGGTTTGCTGAAGACCATTCTTAAAGCCTTGAAAAACTGGGAGAAACATCTAGCACAGGCAACCTGGCTGGTAAATAGTAGAGGTTCAGTGAATTGAGCTGGACCTGCATACTCAGATTTGCTATGAAAGGTAGAAGGTGATAGAGTTCCTGTTGTTAGAGAAAAGAATCTGTTGGGCAAAACTGTTTGGGTATTTTCTCCTGCAGAAGAGGCCAAACCTGTCTGAGGGGTGGTTTCAGCTGAAGATCCTGGTCAAACTTACTGGATAATGTAAGAGAATGGTGAAATTCAGTGTATTCCACACAGAAATCTAACTCTAGCTGAGAGAGTTTAAATTCAGTGTTGTACAGATAAAACATTGCGCCCAAAAGAGGAATCCATGAGGCATCTATGGTGCATGAACCCCAAGAACCCTGAGAGTCCCTGTTCATTTTCTTTGCCTTGTCTGCAGAGAAACAGTTGTATCAAATCTAAACAGGAAAATGAGGTTTTGTTTGTTAGAATAAAGTTCTAGAATAAGCTGCTGTCTTACAAGAATACTTTGTTCTCGCTGCTTTAGAATCCAAAATTGCTACCTTGATCTCATTCAGGCACCAATTGCATCTGTTGTATTTGAAAGGAAGGCATTCCTTTTCTTGTTTTGCTCAGAAAAAGAGCAAAGAAGTTTGATTAAAGTAACTGTTTAAAGGTAAATTTGATCTATAGTCATGATTGCTGATTTATTTTGGAGAAAAGTTGTGGTTACTGTTTAAAAAGTCACTTGGTAGAGCTGACTGCTGTTAACAATACCTATATAGGAATGTTTTCTTGTACATTTGCATAGAACATTAATTTAGTGATACTACTTTGACCCAGTGATATTAAATGATATTAGTTTGAGGGGCTTTCCTTGGAAGTATTGTTCAACTTACTATTTGCCATTGGTGTCCTTAGAATAATAATTTTCACTAGTTATGCAAGTGACTACAGTATAATTTTGTAGAGTGATATCTAAAAGGTGCAAAGAGGAAGAACACCTAACCTGAGTCACAGATCAACACTAGTTACTGATGCTGTGTGAAGGAGAAAAGCTTGTTTTAACATTCATGGATAGGCAGCAAAGAAGGCAAAATGCTTGGTGTAGAGAACTGAAGATAGAAACAGATATACTTTGCATTTACATATGAAGTAGAGCATTTAGGTTTCTCTTACAGGCTGTCTTGAAGAAATGAATATGTATAGTATTTGTTGTACACAGCCATTGTTGCAGAGCTAAGAGTGTTCCTTTTTTTGTGAGGGAGAACATCCAACTGAGTGTGTTGAAAGAAGCTCAACTTGTTATTGCCAAAACAATGATAGTTTTAATATTGCATAAAAACTTGACCTCGTGTATCATTGTGCTGTATCCAAATCCATGTAATCCTAAAAATAAACTCATTTCCAGTTATTGGCAGACTCTGCAAAGGCATTATCTGAATGGTCTTTTGTATTTCAGAGTTCATAGATGCGAGATAAGTGCGAAGAATTGTTGATAATGTTTTGATTTGTGAACTTGCTTTGGCTTTATCATGTGGGATTACTTTCAAATGCTATGGGGTGGCAGGGAACTTACCTAAACTAATTTTGCTTGAAACTTCTGGATTTTCATGAGACTCAAGTTTTCCTTGTCTCAACTGGCTACATTTAAGGCTTAAATGTGTTATGTAGTGAGACATAGAAATAGCCCGTGGAAATGGAAAAGATGTATCTGAATGACTGTACTGCTGCTGTTACAGAATTACTCACTGTGGTAATTTAATGATTGTTCATCTTTTAAATATCCTCAGTTATGAAAACTTCACTAGATCCTCTAAGTATTATGATTATTATAATGGTGTACTGTGATGGGACAAGGGGCAGTGGACACAAAGTGGAACACAGGAAGTTCCACCTGAATGTGGGGAGAAACTTCTTTACTGTAAGAGTAACAGAGCACTGGAACAGGCTGCTCAGAGGGGTTGTGGAGTGTCCTGCTCCAGAGACTTTCAAGACCTGTTGGGATGAGTTTGTGTGACCTGCCCTAGGTGCCCCTGCTTTAGCAGGGCGGTTGGACTTGATCTTCAGAGGTTCCATCCAATCCCTACCATTCTATTATACTAGTTAAAGCTAAGATTTCTGTAACTTGTAGTTAGTGCTTATAACTAGAAATAGGAGAATAATTTTACCACTGTTTATTTTTTCTTGTATTGTGTCTGTGACTGTGGAATGCTGTTGTGTTGTTCCTTGCCTCTATCAGAGTAGGGCTTCTAACTCTTACTTCTATTACTTTTGTCCAAATTTCAGTCAAGTTTTAGCTTGGAATTTTGTCTACGGTTCAAGCCACTAATCCACTTCTGAAATCAGAAACAGCCCTATTTTCACTCTGACCCCTAGTCAGTTCTCTTGGTTTGTGTAAGTAGAATCTAGGTTGCACTTTCTTCACATAGCAGATACCTACTTGAAATTATATTGCAAATGAAGTATGAATTTCTGAAACAGGTTGCAGTGAATTTCAGTTTGTAGGTTGTTAACATCGCAAGGAAGTTTTGGTGCTAAATGTATCTAAAAGTACTTCTGTCGATAATAGCAACTCTGGTCTTGTATGTGAAGAGCCTCTTTGCTCACATCTCCAAGTCTGATCTGAAAGTGTTTTTCAAATGTGGGCAATGTGAAGCTCATAATGAAATACAACAAAACATGGCTGGGGTGGATGTCTGAATATCTGGAAGTAATCTGTGTCCTTCCATCTTTGTGCAGAAACTGTCTTGCTTTCGGTATGCTTATAACAATTGTAACTAAGCCTTTAGGTGCCATGGCTTCAAATGGTCTGCTGGCAGCTCTGAAAAGGAATTAATTTAGGATGCTATTCTATCCAAAGGTTAAACTTTCTTGCAGAGATTGTGGTAGATCTTCACACGAAAAAAACTTTCTGGCATGTAGGTTTGGTATCAGAGGCCATCATACAAGGAACTACTGGCCCTTGTTTTAAACTCTATGGATTTGCAGATAGAAATTAGTTCTGCTAGTTAGTAGTTTGAACTGCAAATGTGATAACCTTTAAGTTGGAAACTTGTACTGGATTATTTTCTAACAATTACTTTTTGAGAAATTTGGAGTTTTGTGCTAACTTCTAATTCCAACACTTGCCCCTGCCAGTTAGTCTCAAATTCTGTAGCTTTTCCTAGATACTTGAGTCTTGCCTGTTTAATAAGTATCTGTTTTGAAAGCTTTCAGCAAGGCAGCTTCCAGAAACAGGTATTTAGGGGGATGAAAGATTTTGTTTTAACTTATAACAGTAGGAAAACATAAGTTGTCCTGTTACCTCAAATTCTTTCTTGGTTCTTATGCCAATTTTATAAACTTGAATTAAACATCTGCTCTCAAACTCCAAGAAGCCCTTATGATTCCTCTGCTGTTGTCTTATGGTACCAGGCTGTGTTTACTTTCACTGTCACAATTGTTGCTCTTCATTGCAAATTATACAACAGGATACATGGGAGAGTTACTAGCAAACTTTTTGGGTCTTCCAGTGGCTCTGAGCAGTGGAACTGGAAGAAGTTCAGGTGGAATGATACATGACAAGTCATTCTGAATCCTTAGCCTCTTGAGGCAAAGGAAATATCAAGTGTGCAGTATGGGAAGACAATGCTTTAAAATACTGGACATCATTCCCTATTACAAACCTATAGACTGAGTTTCATTATCTTCCCAAAGTGGTGGATTTGGACTGTCAGGCTGCTGTGCAAAAGTGAGTGTATGAGTATCCTTGGTCTGTCCACCATAGGTGTATGCTGTAGAAGTGTTCAGGTAAAGGGAAGGAGTCAGTTGGGTGAGTGAAGTATAGTGTTTTTAAGTGTCTTTTTAACCCCAGATTTCCCTGCCAGCTGCATGTGGCAATCTCGGGAATGCTTGGAATACTGTTTTTACTTTGGAATCGACTGAAGCAATGTATATTGGTTGTGCACAAAATAAAACACATGACTATTTATTGGTTATTTAACATTTATCAGTCACAGTTTTAGAGGGATTCTACTGTAGTTGTCAAATATCTGTTTTTAACTAGATGTCCTTTCTAAGTTTGGCCTTGGCAAGAAAAGAATGTTTTATTTTACTGTTTCCTGATACTGGAAACTGAATTATTACATGATGAGTGCAGTCTTTTGTTAGTGTCTGGCTGCCTCCAAAGAAAGTGGTTGTTTTAATTAAGGCATCAGTGCTGATTTTGGAGCTGGAGGCAGAAAGTTGGCATGGGCTATCTCACTTCAGACAACCACAAGAAGGCTTGTGGAAAGATCAGAGAATGGTTTGGGTTGGAAGGGACCTTAAAGATGATTTAATCTCACTCTCCCTGCCATGGGCAGGGACACCTTCCACTATATCAGGTTACTTAAAGCCCTCTCCAACCTGGCCTATAACACTTCCAGGGACAGGGTGTCCACAGCTTCTTTGAGCAACCTGTTCCCATGCCTCACCACCCTCACAGTGATGAAGAATTTCTGGGGTGGGTTGAAAATTCCCCCCAACGTTAAATTTGTCAGACTAGCCCAGCTGGAAGCAAATGAAGCTGTATTTACAAGCAAAACTACAATCTACAATGGAATGCAATGAATATATACAAAATATACAGTATTTACAATATTTACAATTTATAAACAGCACAAGAACTCCCCCTGGCCAAAACCCAGGGGAGCTAATAGCTTCTCCCTCCCTGCCCTCTTCTTTGCCCCCTTGGACACAAAGGGACAAGAGAAAAAGAGCAGAGGGTTGATTTGTTGGACTTAGCCAAAACAATGCAGCCAAGGTCAAGCAAGTTAGTCTCTCCCAGAGTGAAGAAGCAAACGGAGAGAAAGATTGTTTGTTACTACCTTAAGTCTGTTATCTCTCCAATGGGATTGTTTAGAATTATCATTATTTTCCTTTTTATACCCAATAGTAATTTATTTACATTTTACTACTTTCTGTTCAAAATCTATGGAAAATTTAAAAGGTACAGCCTAAAATGACCACACTTTCTTTAAAATACCTGATCTCAATCTGCCCTCTTTCTTTTTTGAAACCATTACCCTGTATCCTGTCACTATACTCCCCAAAAAGAGTTCCTCCCCATCTTTCCTGTAGGCTCCCTTTAAGTATTGAAGGCCACTACAGGGTCTTCCTGGAGTCTTCTCCATGCTGAACAACCCTTACTCCCTTAGCCTGTCCTTGGAAGTCAAGTGTTTCAGCCCTCTGATCATCTTCATGGTGCTTATCTGGACTGCTTGAGCAAGTCCATGTATTCATATACTGGGGGCCCCAGAGCAGAACACAGTACTCCAGGTATGGTCTCACAAGAGCAGAGTGGAGGGAAAGAATCACCTTCCTCATCCTGCTGGCCATACTTTTGATGCAGCCCAGGATAAGGTCGGCTTTCTGGACTGTGAATGCACTTTGCTGCTTCATGTACAGCTTTTCATCCACCGACTGACATTATCTTCCTGGACTTGTGCAAAGCATTCCTGGTCTCTGAACTGGAGGGACGTGGACTTGATGGGTGGACCACTTGGTGGATAAGGAATTGGATAGATGGTTGCTCTCGAAGAGCTGCTATCAATAGCTCAATATCCAAATGGAGACCTGTGAGTGGAGTTCTTCAGGAGTCCTTCGGTACTTGGACCAGTGCAGTTTAACATCTTTGTGGGTGACAGGGACAGTAGGATTGAGTACACGCTCAGCCAATTTGCTGACAACACCAGGCTGTGTGGTGCAGTTGATAAGCTAGATGAAAGTGATGCCATCCACAAGGACCTTGACAGACTGTCTCCAACAGATACATGGTATTCTTATGTTGGGGGGCTGCAGAGCTGAGCACATGGGGTCATGAAAGAGAAGAGTAGAGGGGTAAAATCACCTCCCTTGACCTGCTGGTCATGCATCTTTTGATGCAGCCCAGAATGGTTGATGCTTTGAGCTGCCAGTGCACACTGCCAACTCATGTCAAGCACTGCATCAGTCAGCATCTTCAAGTCCTCCTCTGCAGGGCTGCTCTCAATCCACTCATCAACTGACCTGTACTTGTGCTTGGGATTGTCCCAGCCTAGGTGCAGTAGCTTGTACTTGGCCCTGCTGAACTTGAGGTCTTCATGTGCCCACTACTTAGGCCTATCAGGGTTCCTGAGCTTGGTGTCATCAGCAAACCATGATCGACACTGTTGCTGGCAAAGATATTAAACAGTACAGGTTCCAGTAGCAACATCTGAGATATGCTACTCAGCATTGGTCGCTATCTGGACAGTGAGCTGTTGACAGCAGTTCTTTAAGTGTGACTATCCACCTCATTCTTCATGCAGAGAGTTATCCATCTGTTAAATCCAAATCTCCAGGTTAGAGTCAAGGATGTTGTACAGGACAGCATCAAATGCTTTGCCACAAGTCCAGTTGCTCTTACCATATCCACCAATGCTGTAAACCCTGTCATAGTAGATCAATAAATGCTTTTGTGCAACTTACATTTCAGTCTGATTAAATGGGCTCTAGGGAGAGAGGGGAACCTCTAAGACATTTTGTTCTTCCCCTTATAGCATCATGCATGTTTGAAGGGACCTGGGAATATAATCTCCACCAGCTTCATCCTCAGAAAAGGATCAGCAGTGAATATGAAGTTGGTTGTTTAGAGCTTTGCTTAGTTTGGTCCTGCACTGAGATTGCACAGCCTATCTAAACAGCCATGTTTCTCAGTTCTTTCTGATTGGAGACTCCCCACTTGAATTTGTGGCCACTGCCCCATTTTTCTGCTGTGCAATGCAATAATGAGCTTGGCTCTGTTGTCTTAGTAAACTCCTTTTTACATACTGGAAGGCTGATCTTAAATGTCTAGTAAAGCCTTGTCTGTCCTGTTTAACAAGCCTGACTGTCAGTCCTGGTGCACTCTCTCTTACTTGACCTTATCAACATTTTGGAGCACTAAATATTTTGTTAAAAATCAAAGCAATGAATCAACAGCTGCTTCCCTCTCCCAACAAACAACAACAACTAAACTTGCCAAAATCCCCTCCAAACCACTTACAAACCACAGAAACATCTCTCCACCTCCCCACAACTCCACAGCCTGAATACCCAAAACAAAACCACACAGGCACTCAAGGTGGTGTTGAATTTGCATTGCTTAAAGAACCTGAAGAAGAGATCCTTATATTTAATCCAGTCTTTCATAAAAAGTTTGGTCTTAAAACTCAGGCAGCCATTCCTTGCAGCGTTGTAGTTGTATAATTTGTTCCACTATGTCAGTTATCACAGAATGTTAAGGGCTGGAAGTACCCTCAAAATACCTAGTCCAACCCTTCTACCAGATTACACAGGAACCCATCCAGGAGGGTCTTGAATATCTTCACAGAGGGAGATACCACAACCCCCTGGGCAGCCTGTTCCAGTTATCCTAAGGATATTGCAGTTTTCTGTCTAGTTCTGGCTCTAGCTCCTGTTGCATGAGTTGAGATACAGGAGCTTGAGTAGACCTCCAGGGTTTGACTAGTGTGGATTGCCCACCACCTACCCTAAGGAGAGAGAGTAGTTTTTCTGTCTGCCTTAGGCATAGATTGTGGTGGCCTTTCAGCCCCTCTGCTTCAAGCCCAACTTTGGCCAAGACATCTGATGTCATGAATACTGCTTCATCTGGGGCTATGAAGTCACCATGTGTACTGTATGATGCCAGACTGTTAGCAGTGCTCCAGCTTACTGGCTGTGTCTTCAAGGGACTGATCTTGAGAATGAGTCATCCTTGGAGCAGGCAAGGGTCTTTTTCATCAAGAAGCAGCCTACCAGTGTATGAATAGGGAAGCAGCTAGCAGATGATAATGGAACCACCTAAACCCAGCAAATCTGTTTATAGGAAAAAATCTTACAGACTGTCACTAGAAGTTGCCAAGAACCAAAGAAGAAACCTTAATAGAAAATCTTGCCTGAATAAATAAATAACTTGCAATCAAAATGCCACCCCTCACCTCTCCAGCCTTACTGGCAAAACTACCTCTACCGCTAACTGCTCTTTATAAGAAGCTCCAAAAAGTATCTTCTGTACAATCCACCTTAGGTGGTTCTCTTTGTTGTCCTCTTTGCAAACTGGCTCAGCTGGTGTACCTATAATATGGAGTGCCCGATGTTGTTTAATGGACAATTAGTATTTGCTCTCCTCCCTCCCAGCCCCTTGGTCTTACACAAGAGCAGTATGAAGATGGTTGTATTGATAGGTGGTTAGTGATTGGAGTGATGATCTGTGCAGAGCCTTTACTAAAGAATCTTCTGACCAGAGTGCCTCTTTACTTTGAGCCCTAGCACAAAGGTGTCGACCTACCTGGGTCTTCATATAGATCGGGTAGCCTTAATGATTATGTCAACCTGATTGTCTAATCAAAAGCCAGGGCTTGATGAGGCTGCAGACAGTTTGTTGCTTGTACAGTAAACTGTAGCTGGGCCTAGGCCAGGGCAGTAAGCTCAGTTTTTCCTGTCCCAGGATTCCCTGCACTTCTTTGCTGGGGCTAACATGGGCAGGAGAGTTTTGGACTTGGTCAGACATGTAAGTAAAGTTGTGCTGTGTGGGGAGTATCTTCCTTGCAGTGAGGCGCTCTCAGGCTGTTGATTGCTGTAAGGTAATGCCCTAAATACAATCTCTATTATAGCCTAAGCAGCTTTTTTTTTCTTTTAAAAAAGTGTTTAAGAGACTCAGACTCATCTCCATTTGGTTAGCGTGATCCCTTTAAGAAAGGTGAAGTGTATTTATGGCAGTTTTCATCACTGAACAAATGCAAGTGCACAGATTTGTAAGACACAAACAAGGTCAGCATACTTGACTGAGATAGGCATTCCTGTTATATAAAATTTAAAAAGATTTACAGATGTATGGATTAGATAATTAGGCACCTGACTATTTTTTTTAATGAGTATTGCAGCTTAGATTTCTAATTAGCACATACTTCAGTGAGGGGAAAAATAGTCAATTGTGCACAAAACTGTTGGATAGAGTGTTTACAAAAGGAAACAGAGCCTTTGATGTAGGAGTTAAAATAGCTCTAGATCTGTTTCAATAAGAAACACTGTGTTTAGTGTTTAGATGTTTGTTACTTTATTTTTTTTGGACATATCAGGTAGTGTACAGAGTCACAAATTTTGTTGTCCCTTTGTTGATTTTGTATATTGAAGATGAAAATGAAATTTGGGAAAAATTATACGTTGAGTATGATCTCTAAATTACAGCATATATCTTTCTCTAATCTTGAAAAAAATGTGAATACCTTTGAGTATACTCACAACAGAGTCACAGAATGCCAGGGGATGGAAGGTACCTCAAGAGATATCTAGTCCAACCCCCCCTGCCAGAGCAAGGACCACTTACACCAGATCACACAGGACCACATCCAGGCAGGTCTTGAGTATCTCCAGGGAGAGATGAATGAATATGAATATCTCCAGAGAGATATTCAAGAGATATTTCTTGACTCTATACTGTAAATATACCTGTCTCATGGTTCTGTTGTCAAGATTTTCTTTGTGAAATTGAACTACATTTAAGAGATGTAAGGCATTGAAACGTTATCTCAGTTGTGCCTTAGTTCTTACTCTGGGCACAAACATCAGGGCTGCTGCATTTCAGTAGCCATTCCCACAGAAATCACAAGTTTTCCAAACCTATCAATATAAAGGGCCAAAATTGCCAGTTGAAGAACTTGTGGAAGCCTTCTGTGGAGCCTTTGAGTCTGTGCATTATGGTACATTTCATCCTGAGAAAGCTGTGCCTGAAGTTGCCTCTCAGCAGTTTTGTCTAATAGGAGTAACCTTCTGCCATGAAAAATAAAGCTAATAAATATAGTAGTGAATTTATTTGTTTGAAGAATGGCTTATGTAAAAGGGAAAACAAAGTATATGAACTGCCCAGTATAATAGACACAGAACAGCAGGGTCTGGAAGGGACCTCTAGGGCTCATCTAGTCCAATCCCCCCCTGCTGAAGCAGGTTCACCCAAGTCAGGCTGCACAAGACCAGATCCATGTGGATTTTAAATATCGCCACAGAGGAGGCTCCACAACCACTCTGGGCAGCCTTTTCTAGTGCTCTGTCACCCTCCAAGAAAAGAAGTTCTTTCTTAGGTTTGGGTGGGACTCCCTGTATTGTAATTTGTACCTGTTGCCCCTTTGTCCTATCATTGGGTACTACTGAAAACAGTCGGGTCCTCTTGATGCTTGCCTTTTATATGTTAAATACTGATAAGATTCCCTCTTAATCTTTTCTAGGCTGAGGTCTCTCAGCCTTTCCTTGTAAGAGAGATGCTCCAATACTCTAACCATCTGTGTAGCCCTCCACTTGACTCTCTCCAGTACTTTCTTGTCTTTCTTGAACTAAAGAGACCAGAACTGGACAGGATACTCTAGATGTGGTCTTGCTGAGCACAGAGCACGAGAAAAGAGTACAGGAGCAGAGTACATGAGGCAGGAGACCCTCCCTTGACCTACTGGCCATACTCTTATGGAATTGAAGAATTCTTAATGCACCCCAGGATACCATTGGGCTTCTTGGCCACATGAGCACATTGCTGGTTCACTCAATTACACTGTAATGCAGGGAAAAACAATCAGTACATCTGGAGTATGCTCTGTGAAGTATTGCATCTTCAGGTTGTGTTCAGTGATTAAATTTGTCTGCAATACTATACCTGAAGTTCTTTCATCTAATTAATGTGCGACTAACTCTTGTTATTCTTGGATTTTAAGAGAGCTATGTACCTTAAATAATGGCGAATTTCACCTTTGCTTCTGTGTGACAAATACTTTATAATTGCTGGTTGTTAATATTCCGTGGCTTTATTATTTTTACAGAAGAATACACGGACAAAGAAAATTCATATGAATGAGAGTCATAAATGCACAGGGTTTTTAAAAAATGCACTAAAAGTCACTGTGCTTCAAGATTGTTATCTTTTTCTGTTAAGAAAATGAATAAAGGGATGCTCATTAAAGAATCGATTGCAAATGGTAAAGCGTGAGGTTCTGGATGTGTGTGTTGATTGACGAAGACTGTCAGATGACTGGAATGAATAGGTGTCCCTTGTGTGTATTTCAGAATGTGACTTTTTAAATACAGTTTATTCTTTTTGTTTTCATTATTTAAGGGAAGGTTTTAGGTTTTCGTCTCAAGAAGCTGCTTCAAGTTTTGGCGATGATCGTTTACTGATAGAAAAGTTCATTGATAACCCTCGTCACATAGAAATTCAGGTTTGTATTGTTACTACTGCTACTATTAGTTATTGTTTATTAATTTATTTAATACAGTTTGAACTATGATTCTATGAACTTATAAATTAACCAAACTTCAAAACATTTCAAACACTGTACTAAAAAGGCCTAGAGTATTGTGTTTTCCTGTGTCTTAGGCCATTCCTTGAACTGCATGGCTATCACGCACAATACAGCCTTCCTGTTTTTATTCTCCAGCTGTTCCTTAGCAGGAAGACACTGAACTGTGCTCAATTTCTTGGGGGAGGGGGAAAGGAGGGGGGGAAGTTGTAAGCATCTGTCCTGAGGTCTGGAGCTTGAACTCTGGATCCCAGTTGCAGCGTTTGAGTGCAGTGGAGAATGTAGGAATTCAAGCACTGCTGTGCTTAACATTTTTCTGACAAGTTCTAGGTGGTTTTGTCAGCATTTTGGATTCTGTTCTGAATTATCTAATGCTCCCTGCTCAGGAGGATTTGTATCCCAGTTTTGGTGGATTGTGGTTCAAAGTCATCTCCTTAACCTCTGGATTGTGACCATTTACATGTTTGATTGGATCTAGTGTTAAGCCAAATGCACTAATGTAGAATTAGACTTGTTTGTTTCAGACTCTTTAACAAAATCATGATTTTAGACTATGTGATGTTTGATCTTATGTAGGCAACTCAATTGGGTTTGTCAATAGCCTTGAAAGAATCTTTTCTGTCAAGAAATCTTTATGGAAAATGTCCATTTTCTCAGCAGAAATTGAATTAATTTTTGTCCAAAATACAAACTCTTATTTAGTTCTGGCATGCTTTCTTTTGCAGTGGGAGCCTGAAGTATTTTGCCAGTAGCTTAATAATGGAATGAAACAACCACAACAATAAATTTGATAGCGTGGAATGATTTTGAAGAGGGGAAATACTTTACGTTTTTCACTCTACCAGACATGTGCCCACAATCCAATGCTTCCTGTGGTTTTTATTTATTGTATGCTCACAGGCTAACCTACTGCGTATGTGAAATAAAGAACTCGCTGTAAAAATGAAATTTAAACCCTAATCAGTTCTCTTTCAAAGGGTCATGGAGGGGTACATTGTGAGCATTTAGTTTCAGCACTGATCTTAGGTTACAAAAAATGTCATATTGCTGTAGCATCTTCCTACATTCCCTTGTTATGGCTAATAATTTTTGGCTACTTGTGCTTCTGGTTTGTTTTGTTTTTTTATTTTCCATTTTTTGATATGCAAATCAGTGCACAAAGACCTATTCATTTCAGTGCTTGCAGATCTGGGAGCTTCAGCAGGTAATTACAGACTCTTTGGTGACTAAAGCTAGGTGAGATTGATTCCTCCATACTTTCATGAGTTAGGGGCAGATTTTACATTGTTCTGATTCCTTCAGGTTTAAAAAAGGAAGCAGTACTGTATTTAAGAATTTCACATAGATTAGACAAAGCAGCTTTCCCACTAATGATTTGTAGTTTTATTTATAGTAAGGTACACTTAATGTTGTTTTCCTTACACAAACACTTTGATGGTGCCTTTTAACAATA
The DNA here is from genome assembly GCF_014839835.1 of Dryobates pubescens. Taxonomy (NCBI): domain Eukaryota; kingdom Metazoa; phylum Chordata; class Aves; order Piciformes; family Picidae; genus Dryobates; species Dryobates pubescens. The sequence goes on along the minus strand of NC_071618.1, from coordinate 14,778,392 downwards.
TCGTAGCATATAATTTTAACTTAACGTTCTAATCAGCTTTAGGACGTTGACCTTGGTTCATTTTCAAACTGCTAAATATACAAACAATTTGAGACCAGATGTTAAATATTTATTAATTTAGCAATAACTTTGAAATAGAACTTTTTTACATTCTTATATAGTTCCAATGTATTGGTACTTAAAATTGTTATATAAGGGGTTTCCTGTGTCTAGCTATAAAACAATCGCTTTGTAAAACATGAGAAAGGGCTGAGACAATTAACAGGAAAACAGAGTCCAAATAGACTTTATACTTGAACTGATTTGAAGTCTTATTCTCCTGAAATATCTGATATAAAGGATTGGAGTTTAAAGTGAGAGTACATGGAACCTCTATCTCTTAATTGGCTAAATAGCAATCCTACCATTGGAAAAATAATTCAGCTGAATTTATCCTATATTGAATTTTGTCATATAGATGTACCTGGGACATTGTAATCATCTCATCACACAGGACTTGATGTTTTCATCTAGGAATATTTACATATTCAGGGAAAAAATGTGTAGCTGTCACATGGTGGATTTTTTTTAGTGAGATATGTCCTGGAATCTCATGTTATTTCAGAGATGACAAATTTCAACGTTCTGTAAATATCTTCTGAAATACGATGCTCTATGAAGTATGGCTCCTCTTTAGTTTCTGATAATAAGAACAGTGGACCCACAATGAAATTAAATGGCTAATACTTGATGGTATTTGCCTTATTCTGTTTATAATTATGTTTTCGTACTGAATCTTCACACACATCTCCTTGAGCCATATTATCTGATAAGGGAAAAACATTTATTTTAAGATCCAGGTTGCATAAATTAAGTGGGATACAAGAAATGTCCTGAAGTGAAAGAAAATATTTACGAGTTAGCTTGAAAATATTTTATTATTTCCTTCAGGAAAGTACAGATTGAGAGGAGAGAAGCACAGGAGATTTTATTGAAATATTCCAGGACTTTTTGGTTTACTTTGAGACTGAATTCTGTGGAAAGTTACAGGCTTTCTAACTGTGAAACTGAAGTGTTCACAAAGAATCTTCCTACTTGTGGTTTTTTTCCATTGAGTACCGTGTTTTGCTCTAGAGGTACTGTTTTAATGTAGAAAAGAAATGAAAAAATCCACCAAACCAAAACAATTGCAAAATTTTTAGTCCTCGCAAATATGGATTTCTGTAGAGCTGCATGGTGTTTAGTTCTGCACTAGGTGAGTTAGGACTTGGATAGGAGGTTGCTTCAGATGGTGCTGGCTTTTAAAAATTTTTTTGCTTTGTACTGAGTTGCCTCTTACAGAATCTAGCAGTTGGCTGGAGTACCCTGGTGCTGCTATTGCTAAATCTCCCCCTAGCCAGGGAAGAGGGTTCTGGGACACTGTAGTTTAGGAAATCTCAAAGTCATTGATCTTGTAGAACTCTTTTGGAGGGGCCTTTTTTTTTCCCTGCTGGAAAGCTCCCTAAATCTGTGGGACAACAACAGAATTTCTAAGGGAAAGATAGGTCAGATCCTATAGGGTGCAGAGCACTTTGGATCTGGTGCTGTACAGTGCACATGAGCTGTCTTCATGAGATCAGTGCCTCATTTTCAGTCACATCTACTCAGATTATTCACGCATCAGCAAACATTGGTGTCATAGATGCAGGAATTCATCTTGCTTAGTGCCATACTTGCTCTGTGGTGCTAAAAGGAATAATAAATAATACAGATTCGTTGTCACAAATGTGAGTAGATATGGTTGAGTTCACGCAGTTTGAGGAAGATTGTAAGATTGTCTCCTTTTATTCATCTTGTTGGTTTTCAGTGTAGAACTCTGCTATTAAAGAATGAAGCATGAACATTGGCACAGGTTCCCACAGACCAGAGCAGGAAGATAGATGGAAAAAAATGGATTAGAGGGAAAATTTTATAAGGAAGAACGGGAGCAGGTGTGGTCTGCAATGAAAGAAATTGTTTCAAGAATAAGTACGGAGTATAATATCTTAAGATTGGAAGTAGTCTTCTTGAATTGTCAAATCCAGTATCCTTCTACTGGAAATGGCTGCACTATACAGTCATTTTCATAAAGGGGTAGAGGTCTTTTTCCTACTTTTCCTTCTAGTTTGAGGTTGCAGAATCAACTGCAAGTTCTATTACACTGAATCTGTGTGTTTTCTGGCATGTAATGTAGGTAGTTTGCGCTAGATACTTGACTGTATGTTTAACTCTTACATGAACTGAAGCTGCAGCCACTTGATTTTTAAGAAATTTATTGAGACTGCTGCTTTAATTTCCATTGAAAGTACTGAGAAAGCAGCAAATTTTGCCCTCCTTAGTAAGATGGCAAAGAAAGATGCAGTAAGACAGAGATAGCTAACCTAAGAAAGCTCCATTAGTCATTGTTTCTGAAAACTCTTGTATGCAAGCTTTTTGCAGTTTGACATACTGTGAGACTTCTCTCTTCTGTTGACACAAGATATTGCTTAACAATATGCTTCTCAGTAATTTGATTATGCACTACAATTTTAAATGCTTCAAAATACAGTTTGAGTCGTATTGCCGTATTTTGATGTCTAATTTCTGACCTCTCTAATTTTGAGGTGGGTTTTTTTTGCCATATATAGGTTCTATATAGAGGCTTTGAAACAAACCTATTCAGACTTTAAAGACTAACTGAATGCTCTTTTTAATGTACACTTAATTTTCTACAACAGCTTTTCCCCCCAATCTTTCTTTCTAGATTTGGAAAAAAAAAAAAAAAAAAAAAATTTAACCTCCTGAATGCTACCTAATAGTATAATTTCAGAAGACGATATGCATACATCTGGTAACAGCAGCCTGCTACTGTTTCAGGTTTTGGCAGATAAACATGGTAATGCCTTGTGGTTGAATGAGAGAGAATGCTCCATCCAAAGGAGAAACCAAAAAGTTGTGGAAGAAGCACCAAGGTATGTATATTAGACTCTTGATGCAGCTTTGTAGTTACTGGAAGCACTTTTGACAAGTTGTTGATTTTATTTATTGTGAAAATGCAAACAAACTTTATTGTATTAAAGGCCACAAAAAAACCCCAATATGTTTAAGTTTGATGCAGTTTTGATAATGTACTTGAGAGTATTTTCATCTTGTTTCATGGTTTCTTTCTGTAAGAAGAAAACGGGTGTTGTGGTATTCGTTGTATTCATGATGTACAAAGTGGCTGGGGATCTTGCTAACCAAATATATGTGATACGTGAAGTGACTTTCTCATTAATGTATCTGTGATATTTTTCCTTTTCTTTGTTATTCAGTTTTGGGATTTAGGAGTAAAACACAGAATTAAGTATTACTTTTATCACAGATGCATGTATTTGACTTTTATGGTAATTGTGAGTGGGCCACATAATATTTGTTTCTATTTGAAATGGAACACGAAGTAGTAAATACTCTGGGCCACATTTAGTGCCGTTCATGGTAGTGAACAGTAGATATAGATATCCAGTAACTCAAACCCACTAAATGATCTTAATCCCACTGATTTCAAATGGAGCTGAAATATATTGTTGCTGTGCAAGGTATGATCTTGCTGTATTTTCTGCTGCATGGCATTCATTTGGAGAATATTTGTAGGGGGGAAAAAAAGGCAGAAGGAAGTTCCAATTTGAGAAAACCAGACATAAGAATATCACGGCCTGTGGGAATTCCTAGTGTAACGTGTTCACCAGCTGGGATGGTTTTGCCATTATTTTGTAGCACAGAACTCTGTGATACAACAATTTGGGATGTGTGGAAAAGCATATCATTCAAAGGATGTTTATTCAGAGGCAGCACATAAGCTGATGTTGAATTATAATTGTGGGACTGGCTCAGTTTAGGACCTAGGTTTTTAAACTAAAATCTGCAAATTTTAAATCTAAGGATGCAAACCCGTAATAAATGCTTAAATAACTCTTGTTGCTTCCTGGTAGTGCTTATGGATTTCTTATAACCTAAGGCTTACTACATTTCTGTTTGTGAAGTGTGAATAAGTCATGATACAATGTGTGTGTGCATATGTGTATCCATAAGCACTTATGAGAGGAAAATCTGTTGCCTCAAGAATACATGTAAGGTGCTGCCTGCCACTACCGCTTGCTCATTCTCTGTGCCTGTGGCCATATAAAGGGAGTGATGTCTTTCTCTCTCCACCCAGCTATGGTCAGAATGTTTTCTTTCATCAGAAGCATGAGCCTTTTAACTTTCTTGGGCTTCTCTGTTGGAGGTGCCAGTAAGTTATCACATCCCCCTCTGTAATTCCACAAAAGTGTGGACAAGTCAATAGCTTCCAAAATTTGGCATGAAAATTCTTCTTTCTTTCTTGTTGGTGAACGGTTTAGACTCTGCCAGACTTTTATTGACAGCTTTGGAAGCCTTATCTGCCTTATGGCCACTTACAGCTGGCTGCAGAATCTGTTTATTTACAAAGGGTTACAAGATTCTTGCAACTAAGCAGGGCACTACCTTCAGTGAGACATCTCAGAGACCACAAAGCTAGGCCTTACTGTGAATGCTGTTTAAGTTAGTCGCACTGATTAATGACTCCTTGAAACACTTTTATCTTGTATGACTGGGTGAAGGAAACATGCTGTCTTCCCCCCCCCCTGCTATTTTAAATAGAAGCCTGGGAAATAGGGATGCTGTGGACTAAAATATTTGTCTTTTGTACAATTCAGTGCTTTTGAATCTGGCCTCTTCTCAAGCTTCTTTTGATTTACTTTTGTCCTACAATCGTTTTCTGAAGTGTCTAGTTTAAGAGGTTGTTGAGGGCCTTTTGGCTTCGAGAATAATCTCTGATTTTCTTAAAGCTAAGCCTGCAGCTGTTTGACTTATACTTATGAGATCATTTTGTGTTTGAATCTCCAGTTTTCCTAGGGAAGTTTATTTTCCTGTAAAAAAAAACAACCTCTCTTTTTGAGGAGAGAAAGCTCGTTAGTTCACACCCTTATGAGGTGACAGTATTGAAAGATGACCTGGTATTTGGTGTGGTCAATACTTCAGTTTTACATAGGAAACCAACAAACTTTCCATATACTCTTTAGCAGAGTCAGTTGTCCTACTGTCTTTTGGGAAGCACAGACCGTAAACCACACTTGATCATCACCGATGTTTTTACTTAGTGCTGGGCAAAGTTAGTGCTATGCAAAACTTCCATTTTCTTTGCTTCCAGCTTCATACCTTTTTGAAAGATGCTGTTGGCTTCTCATTTCATCACAGAGGCTGAACTTTAAACCCATCAGTGACATTTAATAATCTATTGTTCCTCAGTTCAGATTGCATTCTTCCTTTGGCCAAACTTCTCTATTCATTTTCCAAGAAAGATGCTATGAGACAGGGTACTTTGCAAGAAAAAAGAGGAGGATGTGGTTGTATTTTCCTGTCCGCTAGAGCGATTACTAAGGGGTTCTTCCCCATGTGGAGAAACAAAGTCCATAAGCTCATCAGAAAATCTGATGATCCTTTAGGATCAATCAAAAGTAAGGGATCAGTGGAATGAAAAAGTCAACATTAGCTGACTTTGTAGTTGATAACTGGAAATTAAAGGAGTGCTCTTAAACTTCACTTTGGTGGGAGCAGCTATCCTATCTAACCATGTCAGAAAATGTTGAAGGAATATCCAGCTGTTCAGAGGCCCTTGGCTATCTGTACTATTTGATGCCCACAGTTAAGGTTTTGGAACGCTGTTACGGAGAAGAGTCACATAAAGGCCCTCATACTCACTGTGATCACCCAGCACTATCCTCTGCTGTAGCAGTTGGAGATTAAACATTTGATCCTCCATGGTATTGGGTTTGAATCATAGAATCATTTGGCTTGGAAAAAGGCACTTAAGATCTTCTAGTCCACCTGTAAGCCTAATACTGCTAAGTCCCTAAATACCACATATACACACCTTTTAAATATCTTCAGGGATGGTGACTCAACCACTTCTCTGGGCACCTGTTGCAATGCTTAACAACCTTTTCAGTGAATAAATCCTTCCTAATATCCAATCTAAATCTCCACTGGTATAACTTGAGGCCATTTGCTTATCTGTTGCTTGTTACTTGGTAGAAGAGAACAACACCCACCTCACTACAACCTCCTTTCAAGTAGCTGCAGAGAGTAGTGAGGTGTACTTGAGCTCCCTTTTCTCTAGACTAAACAGCCCCAGATCCCCACTCTTCATAGGACATGCTCTAGACTTTTCACTAGCTTTGATGCTTTTCTTTGGACACATTCCAGCATCACAATGTCTTGTAGTGAGGGTCCCAAAACTGAACACAGTATTTGAGGTGCAGTCGCTATCATATCAAATAATGGTGAGCTTCAGGACACTGGGTGTTAAGCATTCTTGTTACATTTCAGGCCTTTCCTGGGCAGGTAATGATGGAACAGCTCCCTGGCATTGGCTTCATTGCTGTCATGCAAGATCCACATTAGCATCCCCATTGAGAAGGTCCTTAGAACTTGCTAGCTGCCTGCTTTAGTCTCCTTTTTTGTCCATACTTCTCTTCAGTGGTCTATGCCCTTTGGGTTAAACATTAACATCCAAGATTTTCAGAATAAGGTAATTCTTGGGACAATATCTCAGCAGTTTCCCAAAATTTCCCTGAGTTTAATCTGAGACAGGAAATCATTTGTTTATTATGTCTTTTTTCCCCCTCCCTATCTGCATACACACAGAGTTATCTGTCCTAGCTTTTAGTTTTGTAATAACTTTTAAAATTGAAAGACATTCTTTCAGTTTGGGTTCAAAGGACAAAAATGTTTCTTTCTCTTTCTACCTGTGACAGATCTAAGAGGCAGGATATTTAAAAGGGAGGCTATTTTGCCAGTGACTTCATTAGAATGAAAGTCGAGCAGTTAAACCATCTTTGCTCTGTTTTTGCATACTCTGTTAGCTTCTTTCAGGAATATTTCTGTCCTTGGGAGGCACACAGACAGCAACTTCTTTCACCTTCTCTAAGCATTAAGCCCTCTCTGAAAGATCTCAATATACCAGATACTTCAGAATCATATTCCAGATTAGCTGCCAAGGTGCTGCCTGAAGCCACCAACAATTTGAATGAATGTGTATAGACAAGAACTTAGCAGAAACGTATGGTATTGAGCCAGATTCTGTGTACTATCTATCCTTAGACTTTTGCTCTATGTATGTATATCAGACTCTACATTTCCTACCACTCAGTCTAAAAATCCTTGAAGGATTTGAGGTTAAGAGAAACAATGAGCTTGTTCTGTTTGTGACTGTGTACATGGGCACAGTTTAGTTGGGGGTGGCAAAAATACGTTCACAAGTATTTTAGCATATTTATGCCTACAGTGTGGTAGTACATAATGGATATCTCAAAGGAGAATGTGGTTGTGGTGGTTTTTTTTTTGGTAGGCAAGTAATATTTTAAAACAATCTTTATGCCTATTTCCTATGAGTAGATAAACTGACCTTGACATGCAGAGAATGAAAAGTACTGTTCTCTCTCAGTGTAGTGGCATCTTCAGAGGAAGAGTAAACATTTTCTGTTATCACCTTATCTGGGAGTGGAGGTGATGGAAGTATTTTGGGGAAAATCTGATGAACTGGAAGAGGAGAGGAAACATCTTGCCCATGTGGTTCATCTCTTCTGGCTGTAGAAACAATGACACAAACCAGCTGTATTGTCTTTGATCAACTTTACAATAGCTTGAAGAGGGTCTTATGAGTGAAATGTTGAGTTTGATCTTATTTTTCCTTTTTGGCGCTTTTATCTTGTGAATCCTTTTTATTTTGCAGCCTTTCTGCTACTTCAGGAGCTATTTGGTAGAAAGAAAAACAGGTGTATGTGTGAGAAAAGGGATTTGAAATCAGGTTTAAAACACTGTTTTCAAGTGATACCTAATCAGACTGGAGAAGAGTTATTTTGGTTGTACAAAGTGCATTTTCAAGAAGGGAGAAACAATGTGTACAAAAGGTAAAGCAGGCAGGGGGAATAGAAGAACTTTGGTTAATTAACCTAGCAGGCTGCAGGGATGATCCAGTCATTTTAGTGTATAAAGCTTAACCATCTGGCAGAGATAAAGTTTAGCAGTGTGACACCTCTGTTCCTTTCTTTGGCTACAGCGGGAGGTGAACAGAGAGATCTCAGACCTGCGTTTAACAAACACAGGGAAGACACCACTCTAATAAGGGAAGTAATTCTCTTTCATCCATATGAGAAGTAATAATGGCTATTCTAGAGATAGAGTATGAAACCAATATTGAGAAGGTTCTGTTCTTCATAAGCCAGTCATTGACTTTTCATGATCAAAACCCTACAGAATCAAAATAAGAATTACTATTAAACTCTTCTCTATTGCCAGTGCCTATATTTGCTAGGGACGACACAGTTTTGCATATCTGTGTTTTCCTTCAATCCTAGTGCGGGATCCGATAGCTTTCTTGGGATCGATCTTTTCCTGGCGATCATGGTGTTTGCCAAGAAAGAATTTTTTTCATAAGTTCTGAAAATGCCTGCCTTACTGTCCATGAGAATCAGCCTGTGTGGGCACTGGAAGGATGAAGGTACTAAATAGCACTTTTTACATTAAGAGGAGGATTATGTTGTCTCCCAGTTTGCCCAGATATTGCCTCACTTTTTCTGTCATGTCGAGTATGGTTTGTTGTGGCAGATGTCTCTAGCTCTTCTGTGAATTCAGGTGTCACTGAAAAACTCTATAGTAAGTACTGAAAGATCAGTCCTGATTTTGTGCTGGCTTCTGTCTGAGTGCAGTCCTGGGCCCCAGATGGAGCTTCACTGACTGACAGGGCCAGTTCAGATACATGGAGGCTCCTGATTGCTCCTTTGCAGAATTAGGAACCACTGTTGAAAACACTTCCAGAATAAGTAACTTGTAATTTGGTATTTTAAACAGTAATGTAGAGGTAAGGTAAAAGTGACTTCCTTTTTCTCTTACAGAGGTACTTTTAAATGGTAGGGGAGTTACATGCCTAATTTAAGTCACCAGAGAAATGTAGTAAGCATATTTGTAAGTTCATATAAGATGGACAGCTACATGTTATCTTTCATTGAAGGGCAGTGTATCAGGGTGAGGAACAGCCCTTTTCACAGTTTTGATGGAAAACCACAGAAATTCCTCTAGCTTTAAATTCACAGTCTGCATAACTCATTCTAAATCTGATTTTTCAGTACGGAGGAGAGTTGCAAGTAAAATGTGTATTTCCTGAGTCCTCTGACTCACTGGACTTATGGAAATGGCATGTTGCTCTCCTAGAATGAGATGGTGCATTTAGGAAGTGTTCACAATGGTTTCCAGGGTACTAGCTCAGCTGCTCTTTGGGTGCCCTTGAGTATGACCAGGATTTGTGGAAAGGAATGAATTGCAATTAACAAACCTGCATGACTGGTCTTCAGCTTAAAAGTAAAACTGAGAGAGGAAATATGAAGGAATATGAAGGTTTAAGTCACAGTAGTGCTGATAATGTTTTAGTTAAAAATTATGAAAACCCCTGTTTTCTTAATTGCAGTCTCATTTAAGAAGCACAGATAAATACTTCATTAATTTCCTAAACTTCTTTATTGCATAGAGCACCAATTAAAATGGCCACACTGTTTTAATTCAGAGTCAAGAAACAAATTCCTCTCAGACCTCCTGTCTTTTATTTTGGCATTTGTATTTCCAGTGGATGGATTTATTTTTTAGTTACATTTTTTTTCCCCAAGTAGATAGACTTTCTAAAATATTATGGATTTGTATGTATCTATTTTCATTTAACTGGCATTATTATAGATTTCAGTGTGTGAAGATAGTTGTGGTCTGTTGTTTTATGTTTCAGAGAATACTGTTATTTATCCTGAATTTCCTTTACACAAGCAGTAATAGTGAAGCATGTAGTGTATCTGTTTAGGAGCAATGTACATGTAAAGGCATACATGTGGCTGTTTTGACATGTTATCATAACTTAAATGATGATGCTATGCTGCTTCTTTTGGTGGTAGTGTAAGCAGAAGACAAAGTTATTGAATTATTATTATTATTCTTTAACTAAAGAAAGGCATTTTTTCTGTATTGTAGCACTTTCCTAGACCCTGAAACTCGAAGAGCGATGGGAGAACAAGCAGTAGCTCTTGCCAAAGCAGTAAAATATTCCTCTGCTGGAACAGTAGAATTCCTTGTGGACTCCAGTAAGAATTTCTACTTCTTAGAAATGAATACTAGACTTCAGGTAAGAAAAAACAGCTCTTCAGATTCAGAAAAGTGTTATTTAAATAAACAGAACATAACCTCCTTCCATACTTAGGGGTCTGCTCCTGCAAAGACTTAAACATAACTAACTTGACGTGTGTGAGCACTTACCACTGAACTTAAAAGATCTACTCACTTAAATAAGTCTGCTCATACAAGATTTTGCAGCAGTGAGCCCTTGCACAGCACTCAAGTGAGTGTTTGGAGCTTTTGCTCTTTGTTACACTTGACCTAAAGACCTTGCAAGAGGTCACTGTTAAGTGCCACTGTGAGTTCACAGTAAGTGGCTAGCCACTGTGCTCTGATGCTTTTCCCTGCTGGGCCCTGAAGTTTCTTATTTTTTATACTTTGATCATCACTTACTGAGTTTCTCTAGGAGGATAATTAAAACTATATGCATATGTCATCAACAAAAAGCCTGCATGTGATTCAAATTGTGCCTGGAACATAATTATAAAAAGCATGCAAACGTGGTGCAGGTTTTTTTTATCATTTTGTAGTCAGTAGTAGATGTTAAAATCTATGCTGCAAATGAATGGACAAACAATGTTTTATGAAAACTGCTCCTCTACCACTTGTTTGGTTGTTCTAATGCATTTCTGGTCATAATCTAAGAAAGGAAGCACATAACTTGAAGTCTGGATATCATTCTTGAGGACAGGGAGAGAGTTCAGCTTGTAAGCAAGTAAATTCCATTATCTTTCTCCTCCTTTTCACACTTTGTTAAATAATACCAGAAAGGCTGGAATGTGTAATGAAGCAACAGTGTGATTAGGTTTTTGTTCTTCTAGCTACATTTCATTAGGGTTGTGTGCTGCCTGCTGCTTGTAGATGTGAGCAGTGATAAAGAAACCTTTGCATGACTATGTATAATGGCTAGATAAATTTATGCTTTGGATAAAGAAGTGAGAGAGAATTTGGGGGTGTTGCAATCTTCTAGATTGCAACGGAGGAAGACTGAAGGTAAAATTTACCTTACCTTGCAGGACCAGCAGTGGTTTTGGATTATTCATATCAGATACACCTCACATGCTTTTGCTGGGAGATTGCTGGGCACAATCTGGCCTGCCTTAGATTCAGCTACCAAGGGTGGTGGTTAATGACAATGTATAGTTCATTAAAATACTATGAAGAATTTCTATCTGTTTGGTCATATTTTTTTTTTATGCCTTCCCCAACCTTGTGATTTTTGAGAGAACACTTCTTAGTGACTTGCCATATTCTAGTTTGCATTGGAGAAAACTGATTTATAGTTCTGTGCATATCCCACCAGCAGTTCAAAACCATTTCCTTGCTGTTGTATATTATTGTCCATCAGTTCCTAAATGGAATTAGAAGTGGAGTATTCTTGGGATTGGTTCTTTTCATGATTTGTTTTTCAAAGATGTTATCTTGGCTGTGTTGTGGTGTCTTCCCTCTGCAATACATAGTTATGAGTTTTCAAACTTGCTTAGTTGTAGAGGTGTCTGCCTATGCACTAAGAAAGCATTCACAATTCCATCTTTAAGGACTTTAAAAGACTTCTTCTGAAATACAGCCTAAGCAGTTTGACAATCCCCTTTAATAGCAGACTTATTTTTTCCAACTCTTAAAGAAATTTACTAATCTTAAATTACAGAACTTGTGTAGATATTCTCTATTTCCTCCATCTTGACTCTATATTGCCTTTAATTAGCATTTCATCTTGGGGCTAGAGAGTAGCAATTTTCTGTGATTCTTCCCCAGGCTTACCCAACTGACCTGTCACTTCTTCCAGGTGTCAAGCTTTACTTTTTGTTCAGTCAACAGTTGCTCTCTTGCTCTTTTCTAGAACCAAACATAGAAACTCTAATGAAGCTTGCCCAGATTGGACTTCAGAACTAGGAGAGTCTCCAAATGTCCCTGTATTGCTTCAACGTTTTCCTTTTGCCTTCCTTAACTCTGAACAATGCCTAACAGGCTCACTTGCCAGGTTTTTGATTAATTCTCCACAGTTGGAAGAACTTTGCTAAATGATGGATGTCTGATCCATAGATGGTTCTCCGAAGGTCTTTGTCAGTGCGCACAATAGGCACAGCTACCTGTTGGCATAATCAGAACATGTCTACTAAATTATGCAGTATTTGTGTCTGTTTTACTGTTTCAGCAATCTCTAAACAGATCACTGTAGCCTTTTTACTTTAGATACAGACTTCAGAATACGTAGCTAACTAAACCATGACCAGTCCTTTGCACTGCCTGCTGATTTCTCCCCTCCCTCTCTTTGGTGTGTCTGTCAGATATCTTTCAGTGTTTTGTAAATTACTTTGCAGTAACGGAGAGTTGTATTATTATTTGTCTCTCTTTTTGGGAAACTCTTTGGGAATATACTTTTCCTGATATATAGTTTTGCAAAAAAGTCTAAGTAGTACCTTACAGGAAGTTTACATTTTCTTTAATTTTTACGTTAAGTGTTGCTGCAATACGAGGTTGGAAAGTGAAAAAGTTGGTGAATTGGCTCCATTGTGTCCTGTACACTACGCAAATCTGTTACAGATGTTATGCTCCCTCCGAGTGATTTCAGCTAGAATGATTTGTTCTTTGCTGTTGGCAATGTTCTTTTTTGTTGTATCTGCTGCTCTGCCACCTTCAGAGGCTAGCCAATAAGTAGGAGACATGAGATTGCATAATTGCATAATAAAACTAGGTACTTTTGCTTTTCACAGGAAAACATAGACATGTCTGCCCTAGCACCTACAATAGAACTCCGAACGTTGTCACATAGGGCACTTTTGGAGTGATTTTTAGGCAGCTACCGCTGTTAGGATTATTGAGGCAGACCAGATGTTGAATATTGGATTCTTTAGAGCTGCTCACCCTGTGTTGCACTTTGTGTTACCTAGTTGTCATCAGCCTAATCAAAGGCAGTCATAGTCCAGAATAGCCCAACAAGAGTTTTTGAAACAAATACGAAGTTTTTGACTGCTAAGATTGATAGCCTTTTTAACTTCTAAGTTGTGTCGTAATCTCTTTATCACACTACCATTAGAAATGCTTTCTTTCACCAGAAAAGTCTCCTCTTTTCACTGGAAGACTAGAAATGTTTCTCTGACTCTGTATGAATAGAGTCTACAGTTTGCAAATAAAGAATATCTGTTAGCATACAGGTGTGCAGCACGGCTAAGCTTCTTACTTGTGAATCAACTGGTGACAGCCAAGGGAAAAATAATGTATTCTAGAAGTTTGTCGTGCCTTGAAATGAGAAGCATCTCTTGTTGTCTTGAATAGAAAATCAAAATTGAGCCATGTGAAGAAAGGGCTTATTCTGAATACAGTTTGTATGTCTCGGGTGTCTCAGGTCTACTCCGAACCTTCTGCCTCTGTTGTTTAAATCATTGTGTGATTTAAACAACAAGGGAGCAAACCCCTTTTCCTCAAAACATGACAAAATTTGCTTGCAGTAATCTGATAGAAAAGAACATTTATGTGGACTGTATCCAGCACGGAGAAATTGTGAAGTAGGGTAATTTGAGTAGCACTGTCTTTCTCTCCTCCTGTGACAGTTTGAATATTTTTTCATAACTTTTTAGGGAATAGAAGTTACTCTTGTAGAAGACGCTGTTGATGTGTTTGCAAGATATATATTGAAAGCAAATGACATACCTGTATGTTTTTGTTTTACACTTAATTGTAATGAGATTATTCATTTAAACTTTTTCAAGTTCTTTTTAAAGTAATGTGATTCGAAGGCATAAAGAGTGTGTAAAATAACCTTCCGTACACCCATAAAACATTACCCAGTGCAAAGATTTTTCTCCATCACCTCCAGTGTTTTACAAAATTTTACTGACCTCTGGAAAATGTTATATTCCAGAGCTCTGTACAAAATGGGCTGTACCTGTTATGAAAGACAGAGGAAGAATTTTTACATGCAGCATATTTCTTTCTACCTCCTTTTTCATCTTTGTCTACTCATGAAAGTATAAAACACATGGCTGGAAATGTCCATAAGTAAGTAGAAAACCTGTTGGTGATTGTCTGGAGCTCGACTTCTTATGAACTCCTGATTCCAACAGTCTCTTAATGGTATCTAATATTCTGTTGCACATCATTAGGCAGCACCTGCTACACGTTAACTCAGTGAAGGAGAGAAGTGCTGGAAAAGATTGCAGCTGCACTGTGTAAACAGTAGCAGCAAAATGAAGATAGCTAAGTGATGAGCTGAGACTGGATTGCCAGCTAAAACCACAGAGAGGTGGTGACTTTGGTATCTGTAGCAGACCCATGGGACAGCAAGTGGTGGTTGTGCTGCCTTGGTGTGCATAGCTGCCTGGAGGATGAGTTGTGAGAGGTGGGCAGGAGTATAGGAGCACTGAAAGGGGCTGTCAGGAGTTAAGAAGGGTAGATGTATACAAAGTCTGAATGGTGGGATTTCAAAGTGAAGTCTCAAGTGACTGTTTCTGCTGTTTGCTAAGACTCTTCATATTTCTTAATACTGGAATCTTGTTTTACTGTGACACTTTGCCTCAGTCATTTTAAATAGGCTAACAAACAGTGTCAGATGGTAAAGACTTTCAATTGCTGCTAACCTGGGCTGAATTTGAACTACTGACCTAAAGGTGAAAGGTCTCTTATCCCATTACCAATCCCCTAAGCCCACCAGAATCCATTCTGCACACAGTTTATACCAGCTGTTCACGGCCATTTTTAGAACCGAAAGAAAAGGTGATTTTGCTGCCAAACAACACTTCTTCACACAAGAGGGTCAGCCGACAACAGTTAACCAGATTTTTGCCACATTCTTGCCTCCTAATGCAACTTCCATTATGTAGCTACTGGTTGTCTGCTTTTCAGGCTTCCCAAAAGAGCTACAGAAAAGCATTGCTAATTGTTGTTGACAGAAGAGAACGACATTGTTTGTGTAAGTCATTGAATCTGAAAGATGCCATTAGCAGTGCTGCCAGAGCATGGAGTGATATCTTAGAGACAACATTGCCACTAACTATCATAGAATATTATTTCAAATAGTAGAGAGAAAGAGGCTTCTCTGCATTTTTACTAAGCAGAGAAAGAAAAGCTCATTCTTCAAAGGGTACATTAGTTCCTTTCCTTTGGTGAATGGTGATGTAAAGAAAACTCAAGAATGGCTGCAGTGTGACCAAAGCCACCTCGAAGTAAGTACTATGAGAGGGCTTTAATACTGCTGCTATATGTAGTGAAAGAAGGAATTGCAGCTTTAGAAAATAAAGTGTGGGTTTGTGGGTGCCAATTCCTTTGTTTTCTTACGTGGAGCTTGTATGTGTAGAATTAATGAACTAAGAGATTCAGTATTCATAGGCTATATAAATTATTTCTTGCCTGTGACTGTCCATCACAATAAAAAAAAAAACAAACCCTTGCAAATGAAAATTGAGAAAAGTGATTCAATGGTTATTGAAAGATAGCTTCCTTTGAGGAAGTAGATTAAATAGTTTTTTCAAAGTTATTATATCCTATGATTAAAAAATTAGTAGTTAATAATGTATACTCATTATTTTTTAATTCTGCACATCTTAGGAAGCAATGAAAGATGTCTACTTGAGAATCTTAGCTGATGGAAACTTCTGTTGATGGAAATGTGTTACTAAATTTTGTGGTCACATGCCAGTAAATCAGAAAATAAATAGCAGTGTAGTGTATTCTATTCTATATACTATGTGTGTAGAAAAGGACAACATAAGTGATGGCCTGTTATGTATTTCTCCATGCTGTATATTAATCCAACCTTTGTCTGTTCTCCTAGAGTCTTGGAAAATCTGTTTTTTGCTATATGCTCCCAAACCCCATATACATGTGAACTATTTTGCAGAAAGAAGGTGTAACCTCAGAGTGCTTCTGCTCATAGTCGTCAGGAAGCTGGCATGCCTGAAGAGCAGAACATGTGTGCACCTCTGTGAATGTTCAGTTCTCTGAAATAGAAACCAGGCTTACGGAAGTAAAGGGAGTTGAGGAGCGTCTGTAAGTCAGTGGGTTTGGGTCAATTGATACTGGATTTGGCTGCAGCAGAAAAGCCTGTGGGACTCCAGGTGAATCATGTTTCCTGGAAGCTGAGGTGTATGTTGAAAGTTAGTTTTGAGATTATTTATCTGAATGTAAAGGAGTATATGACACCAACTAGGGACCTACAGTAGTAGGAGTGACACAGACTGTAATTTTAAGTCTACTGAAATGTAGATTTTCTTGGCTGCTGTGGTCTGCTTGAATGCTCCAACTGGTGTGTGAGTAACTTGATGCCTTATGCATTCAGGGGCAAGAGGGCAGTCTGTGAGAGTATCCAGAAGTGTTTGCTATTAGATCTGAGTACCTTGATGGTCTTAAGAAAATGTGTCCTGAAATTATTCCCTTGACTATAAGAGCAGCAGTCATTGCTAATTTAACTCTTAGCTCAAACAGTTCTTAAACGCTGGTTTTGTAGCTCTGGATGAACCCAAGTATGGTAAAGCTTTAAGACCATTGACAGTTACAGAATGTGGGGGGAAATTAGCAGACTCTCTGTACTGTTCTGAGGACACAAGCTAACTGAACTCTGATGTTGGCAGGTTCCCCTAGTGCTTTTGTACCTGCTTTATCATCAATAAACTGGGACCTAGGTACTATTTTCTTACAGGCTTTGCCACTAATGTCTCTTACTGTATAAACTGGAAGAGGCTAGGGAAGCAAAACCACTTGTAATGCTCACAGGGAATCCAATTGCTGCAAGATGTCTAGAAGAAGAGTAGATATGGTATGAAGGAGAAGCACTTTCTCTTTACTATATATGTGTATTGCTGCCATAACAGATAGGGCTTTGTGGACTAGAAAGCAAGAATATAAATGGCATTTTTCAGATAAGGAGGTGTGTGGCTAACAGAGTGGAGAGTAAGACTTTTTAAAAAGTCATATATCATACTTAAATTCATTGAAATGATGACTTTTAAATTGTTTATGACCAGAATATGGTCACTGGTATAAGAAAAGGAACTGGTAGTAAAGGTGATACTGTTGGCAGCTGACTAATTGAGAGTGATTGTTGATCAATTTTCCTGCTTGCCTGGTTGAGCATAAGGTGCAGCTGCCTTGATGTAGCTGTGATTTGTAGATGGCTTGTTGCAGGCATGTCTGGTTTTGCCCTCTGCATTGAAGACTGAGATAATGTGTGAATTTACCCACTATGACATAACTATACCACCACTGGCTCTTACCTTATTGACTGGGGCTTCATTGGCAAGATCTTGGATCAGCTGACTCTGAAATTGGCTAAGTCCCAAAGCTAAGAGTTGATCAATTGAGTCTGATTCAGCTCTATTTCTGAGCATACTTGGGTTCATCGCTTAAAAACTTTAGCCCTTGACTTGGCATCCAAAAATTGCAAGTAAAGACTGTTGATGGAGAAGTACAGCATAAAATCAGTAGAAAAAAATAACAGGCAGGCAAAGAAGAGTACCACATAAAGTAGAAGCTTGAAAAGTAAGAGGAAAATGTTTGAAGCCTAGTTTTTAATGATGATTTTAAATAGATTCAACAGTTACCGTAGTCAAATAGCAGCAACAATTGCTGTAGAGCTTTCATAAGTAGGGAATGATGATGTCTCTGTTTTCCTTTTTGGGGAGGGAAAGGAGAAGATGGGTCTAATTTCTTCACTTCTCCTACTACTTATTCTTTCTTGCTTTGTGAAAGATCAGAGCTTTGATTTCAGATCCTGCATTTGTTTCTCTGTGGGTGGATTTCTGCACCTCCAAAACCTCATTGCAGGGTGCTTGTTGAACCAGGATATGGCATTACTGCTTTAGTAGTGTCCTTTTGTACGGTACACTGAAGCATATTATATATAATGCTAAAAATACCCCCTCCTGTCTTTCCCTTGCCAAAAGAAAATTGCAAGTACTAAAACAAGTGCAGTTTGAGCTGTGCACCTCACTGAAGGGTTAAGCTCATAAATAAGTCAACTAGACTTTCAAGGTTAAAATTATTTTCTAATCCAGTTTGGTCTTAATGTATATAAAAATGCATTTTAAATGTATTTGTTACCCCAAAATTACTTACATGATTGATACTGTTGACATTATACCCAAACAGCACTAGTTGAACCACAGTCCTGAAAGAAAGCAGAACAACTTCTCCCCACCTCAAGGGTTAAAAAAAGAAAATATTTTTTTCCTCATCACATTTTCTGAATGCTGTTTTGTGTGCAGACACAAAGGGAGTATTTTGAAGAAACAGAAGAAAATATTGACCAAGTCAAAGATCTTTATTGAAGAATGGATTAAATAAATGTTTATGAGTCTTAAGAACCAAACAACAAAAATATTTTTCTTTCCAGAAACATTCCATCCTATTTTGATCATCAACAATAAAGCTGAAAACAACAAAGAAGCTATTGAATCTGGAATGCCAATTGCTATCCAAGAAAAATGACAATATAAGTAGATAATGCAAATGTCTTTGCTGGGGAAAAAAAAAAAGAACAGAAAATAAATATTGTGGTTTAATTATCTGGAATGGTAGTATTACAAAGATGTTCTAAACTTGAAGGTAATTTTTTTAAGACTTAAATTGCAAAATAAGAGAATAAGCTTTGTCGTCCAAATATGAATGTGTGATAAGTAACTATTAAAATGTAGGGAATTTTAATAGAAACTTCAAGTCTTAATAGAAAAATGAATTACTTCAATTTAACACTGCAGGATAGTCACCGAGATGTTTCATAGATTCTCCAAATACTGTTATTAAGCTTGACATGCTGGAGAATATAATGTGTTAGATAGACTCAAGATTGAATCCCAAAGGTACATCCTTAAACTGTATAATCAGATTCCCATTTCAATGTCACTTTTATCCTTCAAAGAATAGGTGCTTGTTTCAGTGATGATTTGTCATTAAAATTATGTCAAAACGTCTTAAAATGTTGTTGAAACTCTAAACAAACTCACAGCACACACAGGGCTAATTATGGGTGCCATCTGTTTATTTTTACAAAGCTTTTTTTCTTAAAGACCAAAGCATCTTCTTGTTCTGATAAACCCCAAGATTATTATAATGACTAAATATTTTGCTTAATACTAGTGTACTTGAAGGAAGAAAGACAAGTGGTTTGGTCACTGACTTTTTCCTGTGTCACAAAATATGTATGGTCTGACATCCCACGATAGGGTAACCACCGAACAGTGCATTTTCTTAAGCTATTTCGACCTGTGGAGCACAAACATTCTGTAATAAAAATAGCAGTTCTGTCATGGTTTCTACATAGGAAGTCTTACATCTGTCGCTGGGTGAGGTTTTCAGCATGCCCACCTTTATACTTCATCTGCATGGCGTACCTTCCTCTCTCTGGGTGCACCTTTACTACGTCTAGGTAGAGACTTTTTAAAGTCAATAAATATCCATATCTCAAAGAAGCAGGGGCGTGTGTGTGTGTGCATATGCGCGCACATGTGTGCATGCTTGTACGCACATGCCGGGGTTAGTGTGAACGACGGGTATTCCCCTGGCAGCAGCAGCCAAAGCCGTTAGCAGCAATTTGCTGAGAGCGCAGAGTGACTCTGCTGGTCCAGCCCAGCTATTGTGCATGCTAAGCACTAAACAGATAAGTCTGGAGGGGGAAAAAAATTGAAGGATCCATCTGCTCATTTCTGCTACACTGCGCTGATGCAAGATTACGCTAATCTGGTTGCTTGTCAGGACAGGTTAGTGAAAGCAGGCGAATGGGTGAGATTTAGGGTAGGCGAGTTCTGTGGAAAATTGTAAAGCGCCTCCTGTACGTGCCGTGTGAAGTGTAGCAGAATGGGTTGATTATCAGCTACTTTGAGATTTTCAGTTAAAACATATTTATGGCTCCAGTGTAAGTCTTTTCAAAGCACAACAAAATGGGGAAAGCTCCTGAACAAAGAAAAATGAACTTGTCATCACCAAGTGCATTTGAATTTGTAAAATACATAGATAAAAAAACCCCAAAGGCAGAAACCTGCAAACCTCTAAACTCTCCTAGTCGACTTCTATAGTTTTTGTTTTGTATGCTGCTTCTAGTTATTGTAATCTGTAAATATTTAGGGTTTTGGGGATTTCCCTGCAAGGGAGGTGTCTGGAGTTTGTCAAGTAGAAATTTTTGGGGAAAAAAGATCAAGATGGGAACATAATCTTTGTTCTTTGATGGGGTCTAATTTCTTGTTTATCTGTGTTTGTTTACAGAGAGGGATTTCTTTTTTTCCCCTGGTTGTTTTTGTTACCTACTGACTGACAGTTCTTGACCTTGCAGGTTGAACATCCCGTCACAGAATGCATTACCGGCCTGGACTTAGTCCAAGAAATGATCCGTGTTGCTAAGGGTTACCCTCTCAGGCACAAACAGGCTGATATTCCCATCAATGGCTGGGCGGTTGAATGTCGAGTTTATGCTGAGGTAAATGAGTGGTAATGGGGAGGAGGGTAGGTGGTTGAATTGTGGAATAATAGTGCCCAGGTGTGGATAGATGCCAAGGTTAAGCCAAGGAATATCACATGAAAGTCTCAATCTAGAGCATGTAACGCCAGTGGTTAATGAGCTTTTGTAAAACTGTAGTTTTTATTTTTCAATTAAAGTTACAGAATGTATTTCAACGTAGGTTCTTTTCCAAAACTCAAAAATGGTGAAAGAGATAAGTATGAGTTTCTAAGGACATTTGCTATGTGTTCTGTTCCCATTTATTGATTCATAGAATGGTTTGGGTTGGAAGGGACCTTAAAGATCATCTAGTTCCAACCCCTCCTTGTGGGAAGGGACACCTTCCACTAGACCAGGTTACAGTGCTGGATTTGTTTGCTAAAATTACTTGGTGTTTCAAGGTTTCTTGAAACCTACCTTAAAAAGACACTTAATAGTCAATGGCTTAGTTGTATGAAAACATTCTAAAAGCTTGTTGAAAAGGCAAGTTAAATGTCTTCTGAAACTACAATTTATAGGACAAACTCTCGTTCACCTTAAACTATAAACCCCATTTCCAAGTGTGTTTAGGACATTTCAGGGTAACATCTTTTTGCTTTCTTTTTTCATACATGGAAAGAAAGACTCATTAATTAAAAAATGATGCCTATTTTCCTTCATTTTGTTTTGGGAATGTTTTAGGTAACTGTGCTTTTCAAAAGTAATTTAGCACCTTGAGATGAGCACATGCCTGTTGTAGCTTTTGCGACTCAGGGCATCTTTATATAGTTTTTTTTCTTTGTCTTCATGGCATGTATGTAATATTCAACTTTCTCTGGTAATTACAAGTTGCATGAATATTTGCCCTGTGACTGCTGTGGAAGCTATTCTGAATATGAGTGGGCTTTACTCTGGAGTAACTGATGGTTGGGATTGTTTTTTGGGGTGTGTGTGTTCATCTTAGATTACCTCATATTTATAAGTAATGCATCCAACTACTTCAGCAGTCATGTATGTGGTTACTATGTAGGTGCTATATTTATTTGCATGTTTACATATAGAAGATTTCCAAAGGCATAAATGTCAATGTGATTTCTTAAGATAATTGGATTTCTGACTGCTGTTTTCTCTGAGATATTTTTCTTTATAATTTCTCTCAACTCCACCCTTCTGAATACTTCCTTATCCTCCTTTCAAGGCACAATGTATCGAATAAAAATGCTGTATATTTTGGTGGCGCACTGTAGCTGTGTGCACAGCACTTCTTTTTCACTGTGATGTGGGAGACTTCCAGGTTTTTATTTGGAGTCGTGGCATTAGGTGGATGAAGAAATGCATTTCAACACAAGTAATTATGGGGAAAGAAAACAAAGTTATTCCAGCAGGGGTTTCTGTTAGACTTTTTACTGTTACCTACTCTGCATCTGTAAAAGCATAATGTTGTCTTCATGTTGACTTTTATTTCAGGACCCCTACAAATCTTTTGGCCTGCCATCCATTGGTAAACTCTCTCAGTATCAGGAACCATTGCACGTGCCAAGTGTAAGTAACTTGGTTCTGATTTTCATAGGTGCTGAGTGTCTCCTTAACAGATAGAGACTATCACTATTCAGCAGCTTTGTAAACTGGTCCCTTTTTCCAGCTATTTGCTGGTGGGGGTGGGACAGGACATGGCAATGCTTATTTGTGGAACCTGTAAAACTGCTTTAAAATGTACAGTTCTAAACTGGGTTAAAGAAGTTCAGATTGGCTGTAACAGGAAGCCATTGTACGTTACAGTGTTTTATTATGTTCTATAACTTTCAGCTTAAGCTTTTTCAAACACAGTTTTAGTAAAAACACTGTGATTATTAGGAGGGAAAGTGAAATGTTGAGTCAGCTTTTTCAGCACAGAGAACTGGGGACACCAGTGGGAAGCTGCCAGTGCTTTCTGTTTAGCTTTGTAGACTTTAAAGAGGGAATTTGTTACAGTGATTGTTACATGTTTCAGGATACTATCTAAGTGTATGGAATGGCTGTTTAACAAACTGTTTTCTGCTACGTGTAACGAAGAAGGACACTGCATTTCTGTAAAATCAAGGTAGTCATAAGTGCATATATACATGACACTGTGTCAGTTGGTGGAATGATGAGGCTGTACCATCTGTGAATACGATTATTCAGTCTGCTTGCAGGGAAAATAGTGAAAGATTACAGGAGGAATCTTAAATGTGGAGATGTTATTGGATATATGATTTATTTCGCTTCTTAAATTGTTTTTGCCCGTGTACTTTCTGAGGGGACCTGACCCTTTCTGGTCTTTAAGGCCTCATGCTGTGTTCAAAGCCTGGAAGCAGAAAAAAAAATTGTGAAGATCTAAAAGGCATTATGTGATCTTAAAGAGGAGATGAGGGGGGAAAAAAGGTATCATTGGATGTATCAAAACTTTTTTTTTTAATGAAACAAAGAGTGTATTTAATAAGAATTTATAATGAATACTCCAGTGGCTGTTAGAAGTTTTCACCATGCTGTAATAGCTAACAGGATGTCAAACATTTTGCCCTTGCAAGTTTTTGCAATTTGCAATTTTCTAAACGTGAGACCTGTTGAAAGTACAAGTGATAATGGACAAACTATACCCCCTACAGTCTTTGCCCCACCAAATCTTTCTTCAATTAATGCTGCAGCAGGAGTTTTATGTAATAACATTTGCGCTTGTGAGCCATCCATACAAAGAAAAAACAATTAAAATGCCTTAAATGTTCTGCTTACTGCTGTTATTTGCTTGTGTGAATGTTGCATGTCAGCTAAATGGACCACGGAATAGATAAAGTGATTGGGTGCAGGAGAGTGCACACTAAGCTTTGTCTATCATTATTGCTGGGAGCAATCAAATTGATGCCAGCAGGACAGTAGACACGTTGACAGCTGTAATTATGTATCTCCATGGTGATCACTTTTGGCCTGTCATGGAGGCCCATGAGTCCCCTCCCTTGCAAGCATTTAATCAGATTGGGCTGTCACTTGTCAGGTAGACAGGGTGGGCTGGGAGTTGGGCTTAGAGAGAGAGGTGAATTGAAAATGAAGGGTGGGAGATGCCTGATTGCTTCACGTGGTCCATTGTGGTACTGAAGAAAGAAATTTTAATTACACTGGAGGCTTCAGAGCAATGGCTTGAGGAGCTCATATGGAGTGTTTAGGCTGTTCTCTTTCTGTTTACTTCTATTGTTGTATTAAAAATAGAACAGCTATTTTTATGTAGACACTCATGATTTGGTGTCTTAATACATATTTTCTACCACTGTGAAACTAATTTCTCTCCTGAGAATGTCATGCTGCTAAGAACAAAATTAATATGACTAAAAAAATTTAGCGTTACAGGCCCATTGTGCCACCATGGGTTTTTTCTGCATTTTAGGTTTGTCAACAAGTTGGGCTAAAAAAAAATTAGCAGAGACTTGCAGTGTGTCACAGAGAGCTCAGCTTATGAGTAATGTATTGCCAAATGCCTGTTCAATTCATTCCTTCTGTGTCTCAAGTCAGCTTTGATTGTCTACCTGTGCCTGTGTGTCAGCTGCTCAAGTAGCTGGAACTGGTGTGAATGGCTGTGTGAGGGTTTTTGCTTAGTCATAGATAGGAATATACTGGCTGGTTTTGTGTCACATAGCCTGTAATTTCCTTAGAACATGGTTCTCGTAAATACCAAATGGTTTTTGTCTTTGGTAATGAAGCTTAAGATAGGTAACCAGAACCCCCACCTATTGTGATAGTGAGCGTTCATGCTCACAACAGAGCAAATGTACTGACCTACCTGAAGAGCTCCAGCATTGCTCTTTGCCATTACGAGCATCAGTCTTGTCTTCTAATGACTCTCGCCAGAAAGAGAGAACTTTTAGACTCTGATGCAGCAAAGAATTGAGAAATACTAAAATCTGTGTGTGATCAGCGAAATGTGATGCACTAGTAGTTCATTGCAGAACCAGGATGTACATTGTGCTTTTTTTCCCCCTTAAGCTTTTTTAAACTTTCAGTTTACTGTTGTCCTACTGGAGTAACATGTCATGGTAGTACAACAGCAATTAGTGTTGGGGCTGTAATGCCAATGAGTTGTAGTGTACAGTAGGATCTTGAACCCTAGTCTTTCTTTAATATTTTAAATGCTAAGTAAAAGAAAGGAAGTATGTTAAGCAAAAGTAAACACTGGAGGTCTGTTAATATTAATATTACTTATCAAATTGGGGTAATAAAAGTGTTGAATTAGGGGTTTGTTTTCATCAAATATTCACTAAGTTCTGTCACACTATTTCTTTTTAAAATCACCTACTGTTACCAGACTCCAGAGCAACACAGGGAGGAGAACTGAAGGTGGTAAATGTATTTTCTTCTGCTGCTGTCATTTTTTATTGTCTTATTTTACAGAAATTAAACTTCTATGGAGGACTCCCAATTTCTGTTTTCTTAAAATGAAATTATGCAGTACTTCTGAAAGAATTAAGTTTTTACTGTATTTCTAAAAATTTTTTTATGGTATTGTACTTAGGAAAAAGTATGAATTACACAGTGGTATTTGTGTTGCATATGAACAGAAAGAGACAGAGCATGTAGTTGATAGCCTCAGAAGCATTACATTAACTTTAAGGTCTGACTAACCTGCTTATTTTGAATTTGGTTTGAATTATGTACCTTTTATGTGTTGGGTTGTTTGGTTTTTTTCTGTGACAAAATTTGATATACATGTATAAATACTTACATGCACATATATGCATATGTAAAGCACCCCTGAACACTTGTATGTAATCACTTTATAGCTGCTACTTTGGAGACAAAAGTCACTGTGTAATTTGTGTATGTGTGGAGCATGTGTGTCATACTTCCACATCTTGAATATCTATTTATTAAGTATGACAAAAAATACCATGGGCAAGGGATTTTTCTGGGACTGAGTAGGTAAATTAATTCTTTCTGATTTGAAGGTGAGGACATAACTATTGATTTATACGCAGGCAGGCATCCTGGGAGGAAGGATGGTTTTACAAGAGGAGGAGCTGGGAAGTGTGCTGAATGTTTTTTGTGTAATCATGACATGTCTAAACTACCTTCTCATCAGTAGCTAATGTTAAATGTACCCGATATGGATATTTAAGCATAGATAAAGCACATTTGGATAAGATGCAATAAACATGCTAGAGAGGTGCTACTGCCTCTACATATACATAAATGTGCTATACAAATAAACATAAATATATAAGAAAAAAAATCTAAATATGTAAGTATCAATACAAATGTATCAATAAGTACATTTAAAAAAAACCCATAAAAATAATAAAATGTCATAAAAACTGGTCAGACAGTGTTTCTTACTGAAGAAAGCCAGTACACCTGCTAGGGTATCTTTTTATGTCATTTGTATAATAAAGACATCATCATGCCCTCATGTGGATTCTGTAGACAAGAGGTTCTACATGTGGTCCCTTGATAATTGCCTAAATTAAAATATTAAAGGCCTAACAGCCGTTGTGTTGACCTTTTTCTGCCTTGCTGCAGACAGATGAGCTGCTGTTTATTACAAAGGTTCCTTCCCATAGGTGAAGATTTAAGTGAGATTCCAGGACCCTCTTTCCCATCCCCTTTACAATGAAGTATATCGAAGCCCTGCTGCTTCAACAGCTTTGATTAGAGCCCTCCATCCTTATGATCCTCAGAATGCATTTGTCACTCGAGTTATTTTGATTAGTTTAAAACAAATATTTCAGATTCCAGCACTCAAAAGCAACAATTTAATAAATATTTATTCCCCAGAAATTGCTCATTTGAAAAGTTTTATATGGCTAACCTCATTGCTACAGTGATGAAATCAAACTGAGAGATGAAAACAAGAATCAGCAATATACTAACTAACTTGTTGGCTGGTTAACAGCAATCAGCCTCTTCAAAAGAAATTCTTGAACTTGTGTTATTTTTTTCCATGAATATTGCAGAATCAGAGCTTTAATTGGGTCTGTGTCCTTACAAAGCAAAGCCGTGGAAAAAGCTGTGCAAACATTAAAGCCTCCTGAGAATAGCAACAGAAAAAAATGTTTTATAGTTGAGAGGGTGAGGAGGAGAAAGAAAGTGTTACAGACATGAAAACCACAGGATCAGTATTCCTATGGAGCTGATAAGCAGAACTCCAAAGTTCCTGCTGAATGCTCCCTACCTGTATTCCTACTGGAGCCCTTGGAAAGGCTGTAATGGAACATGGGGGCCATGATTACATATAGATGCAAGAAGGATGTGATTATAAGGGGCATCCTTCATGCCAGGTGTCAGTCAGAAAAATAATTACAGCTGTATTTTATTACAGGGATTAAATTGGGATTGGATGCATTCAGAATTGAAGTCAAGAGTGTTTCAGCCTCAATTGTTAGATCAGATTTAATGTGTTTACTGTGCATTCTAGGGGAACAAAAGAGAATTTTGACTTTCAATTGAAGACTGCAGTTGTGTTTCTTTTAAAAGAGATAATAACTTCCAAGTATATTTCCTGGTGGAGGAAAAGCTTTCCTTTCCCCCTCCCAGTTTCTCTGAAAAGAAATATTTTTTTTTTTAGTTTTCTAAGGGAAAAATGTGTATATGATAAGCTGCTTTGGGTGCTATGTTTTAAGCCGGCTGAATAGATTGATCTTCATGTTGAAATACATTTTTTTTCTCCCAATATGTAATTGTTTTTACTTTCTGTTCTTTGAAGGTACGTGTTGACAGTGGCATACAACAAGGAAGTGATATTAGCATTTATTATGATCCTATGATCTCAAAAGTGAGTTGATTATTTTTCAGTATTCTGAAGGTATGAAACAATTTGTACACCAGTCTTTTAAATGAGGAAGAGTTATATTAAAGCATTGGTAAGTCAGTATTTTAAAGGTGATAGGCATAGCATGTTTCAAGGGAATAAGACAGAACTGAAGGGCCATGTGGAGTAGAGGAACTTTAGTGTTACTGCTAAATAACTTTTTAAAATGTTTTGACACTAATTATTTTTCTTGAATTTTATTATTACTAAAAGGGTTCTGATTTAAACAGAAATAATTACTTTCAGACTTAGGTGCTGCCAGTGTGGTGTTTTTAATGTAACTTAGCCAGAACTAAAATGTCAATGATTTTGGCTTCCAAAAAGAAGCAGTGAAAGAAATGTTTGGTACTGCCTCTTAGTATTAGTTCTTATTCATCATTAACATACTGGTAAAATTAAAATACGACATTATAGTCACAGTTCAGTTGTCAAAAGAATTCACAGTTAAATCTTAGTAGTTTGGCCATTAGAAGTTTGGAGAGTCAACTAGAAATTTGACTTATGCTCTAATTTTGTCTGTGCTTAAAGGAGGAGACAGATTGTTTAGATGCTTTACATGTTGTGAAAGAATGGGTTAAGTGATCTTAGTATTCTCTTGATGTTTTGTAGAGCTTCTGAAGTACAGATAATGCACAAGAAAAGTTTTTGTGGCTGCTGAAGTTTGACAAACCATTTTTACTTTAAAAGCTCTTCCGGTTCTAGCGATGAACAACACCTTTCTAGGTATCTTAAAGGCCTTTTTTTTCTCTTTCATTTTTAGCTGATTACCCATGGCTCTAATAGAGCTGAAGCACTGAAAAGAATGGAAGAGGCTTTGGACAATTATGTAATTCGAGGTAACTACAGAAATTTGAGTTCCTAGTGTGATAGGTTGTTATCTATTTCAAGGAAACAGCTTGAAAATGTAGTAATTAGCAAATTGAGTAAAGTTCCTGCTTCTTAAGTGCAAATTAAAACAGGAAAAGCTTGTGTTAATTAAAATGAGAAGATGCATCAAATCTAAAGAGATTTCATGTTTTTTCTCTGTCATTTTTGCTTGAATATTATGATACAAATATTATAAATAATTTCCTTAAACTCCTAAAGAGTTTTCACAGAATGTCAGCATATAATTCATTTACTATGCTGGGGGGTGGGGGGGCAGGGAAGGGCTGCTACACTGTAAGAAATGAAAGTACTTGCATTTTATAGTTTAATACATCAGTTGTGACCAAATAATATTACAATGAAGTATTTGATTGTTGGTGGCTTTATTTATTCATTTTTACTTTCAAAGCAATTGTTTAGGTTTGTACAAATGCAGGTGTAGGCTGTTGATTAGAATGTGTTTCAGCTTTTGTTGTCTGACTGCCTAGGAGAAGCTGCTGTTCTTCCAGCCTTTCCAAGCAGCAGGGGTGTATCAGCCATGACCATTTTAACTGCTCTTAAATTTTAGAGAGGGAAGTCATGGTTTGTGTGGGAGAAACCTTCTTTGTCTTATGGAAAATAGGACTGACATCTCAGGATAGGAGAGGAAAACTTGGATTTCTTATTCTTTCTTTCTGTGGAATTGATTAGCGAAGGGAACTGTAATGTTCATTTTATCGCTTAACTATTTGAGTCTCTGTGGGAGTTATTTTTATATTACTAGTCAGTATACTTAAGAAGCAGGGTAGTTGGGAAGGCAACTGTTGGGGAATTTACTGTCTTTGTTCCTCGTTTTGGTAGCTGGACACATTGTTCCATGGTTTCAGATGGTAGATAGACTTGGAGTGCTTATATTGTTATCCCTGAGTGTCTGGTAGAAGGAGCAGGAGAGACCTCATATAGTAGGCAATCATAAGAGTATTTCTATAAAACTCATTTTGGTTTTAATGCTATCTGCTGAGTACTAGACATATCATGTCAGACTAGAAAGATTCATCTGTGTAGGGAAAAATGAGCATCTCTTTACCACAGTGTTGCTGGATAGGTGGTAGGATTAGCCGCTGTACATGAACTGCTCACTCTAAAGTGTATTCATAGTGATGCAACTTGAACAACTAGCCCACTGCAGTACAACGTACTGATATAAACTCCTGCTGCATAACAGCTGAGTCAATTTATATGAGAGAGAAATTTATACTCCTATATCTAGACTGATGTGAGAATCACAGAATGTTAGGGGTTGGAAGGGACCTCAAAAGATGATCTAGTCCAACTCCCCTGCCAGAGCAGGATTACCTATGCCAGATTACATAGGAATGCATCCAGGCAGGTTTTTAATATCTCCAGAAAGGAAAACTCCACACCCGCCTTGGGCAGCCTGTACCAGTGTTCTGTCACCCTCACAGTGAATATGACATGGGATATGTTGGGCTTGTGGGTTTTTTATGTGTGTTATTTTTAATGGGGACAAGCTGTGAATTCAAATTCAGTCGTATTAATAGCAAATGATGCTAGAAGGATTATATTTGATGAGACTACATTAATTACATGTGGAGCATTGTCTTCTATTGTATACAATATTATGAGCTAGAACATGATGGTATGTTTAGCCTGGAGAAGAGAAGGATCAGGGGTGACCTCATTGCCCTCTACAACTACCTGAAAGGTGGTTGTAGCCAGGAAGGGGTTGGTCTCTTCTCCCAGGCAACCAGCAGCAGAACAAGGGGACACAGTCTCAAGCTGTGCCAGAGGAGGTTTAGACTCGATGTGAGGAAAAAGTTCTTCACTGAGTGAGTCGTTCATCATTGGAATGTGCTGTCCGGGGAGGTGGTGGAGTCACCGTCCCTGGAGGTGTTCAAGGGGAGATTGGACGTGGTGCTTGGTACCATGGTCTAGTCGTGAGGTCTGTTGGAACAGGTTGGACTCGATCCTTGGGGTCTCTTCCAACCTTAGTTATACTGTGATACTGTTCTTAGGTGTGCCTAACAGCAGTTCCACATAGAATACAAAGACCTACAAAAGATGTGACACCTTACATCTGAAAATTGCTAATTTGCATTCTTGGGTTTTTATAGTCTTTTATTAGTATGTATGTATGCAATTTAGATATCTTTGTAGTATTTCTACTTGTGAAAAAGCTTTTCATCTATTAAAAATGTTGAAAGAGGCAACAAATGAACTAGGAAGGGGAATGCTTTTTGTTGTTGTTAGTATGCGTGGTGGTGAAAGTTCAGTTCTCCCCCCACACAAAGAAACCACGGCTAACTCAGTCGGAGAAGCAGAAATGGATAAGAGCTATATTTACAAGCAGGATGATTATATACACAATATACAGTATTTACAATATATACAGAAATATACAGCAAAGAACGTAACACAGAAAGAAAACTTTTTTCCTCCTCCAAGAAGAGGGGTTCCCCCCCAACTTTACTTCCCTTCTCCCCCTACCTCCCTTTTTTCTCAAAAAGGGTTAGAGAGAGAGAAAAGTAATTATTAAGGAGGAAATTCTGTTAGCTCAAAGCGTATGCAAGAATTAGTTTCTTATCTGTTAGTTGAAGGTCAGCACCTGACAGACAGAACACAGCTGTTGCTCAGAGAGACTGAAACAGACTGAAAAAGACAGACTGAACTGACTGAGATTCAAACTGAACTAAAGCTAAAATTTAAAGTTGCATTTTACCAATGAAATTAGTTTAGAATATCTTTGTTTTCATTTTACACCAAAACATTCAGCCAGAGTGTGCCAATAACTGTCCCTTTCTTAAAGGCACAGCCTAAAACTGTCACAGTACGATGAAGAACAAATTCTAATTTATGATAGGTATCAAAAAGTAGATGAATTTCTGGAGCGCAGTTGCAGTGGCCATCAGTTTCCATTTGGAAGCCAGCAGGATTATTGTGTAGTTTTACATAGCTGGTAGTCATCTCAGGGTTAATTTAAAATGGAGCATCCATGGATATTGAAGTATCTCTTGTGTACTGTGAATGATGCTTGATAGGTCAGTTTGCAGAAACTGTCCTATCTATAGTGTTCTGAACTGCATTAACACATGCAAAATTCCTCCTTGTTCAAAGGGGCTGTCTCTTATAATTTCAAGTAAACAGGTGATGAAGTGGTAGTAACATATTGTTATTTAAATGGACAAAAAATAATAAAACATCAGGAAAGTGAAAACAATTTCGTGCATTTTTATTGTAAAACCGTTGTGTATATTTTTGCTTTAAAATGTTGGGTGCTATGTAAAGCAGTATTAGACCACCTTGACCTTACGTGAGAGTACCTCACATACGAAGTCTTCTCTACAATTGAGATGTTAGTAGAAGTAAATGATACATAATGTGTTTTTTTTGGCTTAGTTTTGAAGTGACATAGTTTTGTATTTGAATAGTGAGGCGATACATATCTCTCTGAAGATCATCATAGTCTTGTTCAGTAGTGTGCTCCATGTCTGTTTCTGACCATAGCCCCAACCCCCATTTCCTTAAAAGCAGCTTTTATATTTATTTTGTGCTTTACTGACAGTGTTTTCCCCCTGTAAATAGCAAGTCTCATCTGATTTACAAATCATTTCAGCTAAGTAATATCAACTGAAGTCAGCATGAATTGTACTGATAGTGAGAATTTATACTCGAAGTCCCAAGAATCGCAAAATTTCTGTAAACAAAAATGCTCGTTCGCTCACATAAGGTGGGAATGGGATAGGGTGACTGGATAACAGGTCAAGGACCATCTAATAGGTAGCTTAGGGACTGCTAATGGAAGATGAAGTCCTTCCCATCACTTCTGTGTCACCAGTTCAAAGCAGGCAAAAGTTGGTAAGGACTTTGTCACTAATATTTTGACGGCTGCTTGCTGACCTGCATGAAATCAGTGGTCTTTATCCAGTTCCTAGAAGACAGTTGTCCTTTTAGAATAAATGCCATCATATAATGGCATTCATGGCAGCCCTGGTAGAGAATCCAGGGATAGAAGGAGCACAGTGACCCTTCAGAAGGTGACTCATGCAGGCTGTGTTGAGGTGTGCTGGCAGTGTGAACTGCAAGGACTTGGTCTGTTGTTTCTTTTCTAGTGGTTCTATGAGAAGACATTCATTTTCCACTGCTGTGCCTTTAGGACACCCATGAGTTACCACATACCATTTTAGCTCTTTCTCTTACAGAGAACAAGTACCTGGCCTTGAATCCATGATTCAGCTGGCCTTCCCAGTTAAGTCTGACAGAAAACATCACAAAGGAAATTAAATTAATTGCATTTTCAAAACGCCCATAAACTAATGTTTGCAAAAAAAGCAAACTTACACACAATTTGAGAAAAGAATTATTTAAGCAACCAAGACTGCCTCATGTAGAGCCAGTAACAGAGGTATCTTAATTTGCAAATGCAAAATAAATGGAATATATGATATTTGCAGCCATACTATGTTGTGAAAATGCCTATTGCCATAATATTTTATTACACTTTGCACCGGTGACAACTTGTACACACACTGACCTAAGAAATTCTGCAGGCTGTTCATTGGTAGATGAACAGTGTGACTAACTCAAGACAGATTCAGCGTGGTCACAGGAATGTAATCTGCATTTTATTTGTTGTGTAATATCTATATTGTTATTAATGGGAGCAGATGAAAGTCCAGAATAGCACTTCTTTGAGTGGTGGATTGGATTAAATAATCTCTTGAGGGCCATTATATTCTAAATTATTCTGATAGGAATCAACTCCTCCACTGAGAATTGATTTGAGTTAAAAATCTCGGTTAAGACTTCTGAATGAGGACGGGTCTAATTAGCTTCCTTTTTATCAGTGGGTCTTCCAGTGTAGTCCAGAAGTGATTAATGTTCAGAGTCTAACCCAGATATGTCTGAAGCAGATGTACTTTTCACTTTATCCAGTGGTTGCTGGAGGATTTGTGAATACTGGAAAGTTCAAGACATTGGTTAAGCACGAAGACATTGTTGCTTGTTGCTCTCTACAACTACCTTTAAAATAGAATAGAATAGACCAGGTTGGAAGAGACCTTCAAGATCATCGTGTCCAACACCACCCAACGAACTAAACCATGCAACCAAGCACCCTATCAAGTCTCCTCCTGAACACCTCCAGTGATGGTGACTCCACCACCTCCTCAGGCAGCCCATTCCAACGGGCAATCACTCTCTTTGTGTAGAACTTCCTCCTAACCTCCAGCTTAAACCTCTCCTGGTGCAGCCTGAGACTGTGTCCTCTTGTTCTGGTACTGGTTGCCTGGGAGAAGAGACCAACTCCCACCTGGCTACAACCCCCCTTCAGGTAGTTGTAGAGAGCAATAAGGTCACCCCTGAGTCTCCTCTTCTCCAGGCTAAGCAACCCCAGCTCCCTCAGTCTCTCCTCATAGGGCTTGTGTTCCAAACCCCTCACCAGCTTTGTTGCCCTTCTCTGGACATGCTCCAGCAAGTCAACATCCTTTTTAAACTGAGGGGCCCAGAACTGGACACAGGACTCAAGGTGTGACCTAACCAGTGCAGTGTACAGGGGCAGAATGACCTCCCTGCTCCTGCTGGCCACACTGTTCCTGATGCAGGCCAGGATGCCATTGGCCTTCCTGGCTGCCTGGGCACACTGCAGGCTCATGTTCAGCCTACCATCAACCAGCACCCCCAGGTCCCTCTCAGCCTGGCCACTCTCCAGCCACTCCAACCCCACCCTGTAGCTCTGCATGGGGTTGTTGCGGCCAATGTGCAGCACCCGGCACTTGGATGTGTTAAATCTCATGCCGTTGGACTCTGCCCATCTGTCCAGCCTGTCGAGGTCCCTCTGCAGAGCCTCTCTACCCTGCAACAGATCAACTCCTGCCCCCAGCTTGGTGTTGTCTGCAAATTTACTGATGATGGACTCAATCCCTCTGTGTCCAGCAAGGAGTGGAGGTTGTCCTTGCCCTTCCTCTTGCTATTAATATGTCTATGGAAGGACTTTTTGTTGTCCTTCACAGCAGAGGCCAGTCTAAGCTCCAAATGTGCTTTTGCCTCCCTAATTTTCTTCCTACAAGACCTAGCAACATCCTTAAACCTTTCATGGGTTGCTTCACCTTTCTTCCAAAGATGATACACCCTCTCTTTTTCCCTTAGTTCTTTTAGAAGTTCATTAACCATGCAGGCTGGTCGTGAGCCCCAGTGGCTCATCTTCCGGCACATTGGCACAGCCTGTTCCTGCAGGCAAGAGTTCTTCCTTGAAGTAGGTGCAGCCCTCTTGGAGCCCTTTGTTTTTAAGGGCTGTTTCCCAAGGAACCTTCTGAGTTAGTTCCTTAAGTAGCCTGAAGTCCGCCCTCCAGAAGTCCAGAGTGGAGGTCTTCTTGCTGCCCCTCTTAGCTTGACTGAATACTGAAAATTCAATTATCTCATGGTCACTGGCCCCTAAACACCCTCCTACCACCACATCACCCACCAGACCTTCCCTATTGGTGAACCTCCCTTAAGGAAGGTTGTTGACAGGCAGAGGTTGGTCTATTCTCCCAGGCAACCAGCACCAGAACAAGAGGACACAATTTCAAGCTGTGCCAGGGGAGGTTTAGGCTGGAGGTTAGGAAGAGGTTCTACACAGAGAGAGTGATTGCCCATTGGAATGGGCTGCCCAGGCAGATGGTGGAGTCACCATCATTGGAGGTGTTTAGGAGGAGACTTGATAGGGTGCTTGGTTGCATGGCTTAGTTGATTAGGTGGTGTTGGATAATGGGTTGGACACAATGATCTTGAAGGTCTCTTCCAACCTGGTCTATTCTATTCATTGGAATGAGGTATGAGTTGCCTCCTGAGTTTGCACTGTTGTTAGTACTCCATCTTTTTCTTGCTTTTTGCCACTTTTCTTTAGAAAATTAAGGTTTTGTTTCTTCTTCTTTAATTGGAACAACAGAGATGAGAGTGTTGGAAGAATGCCTTTCAGTGTGTTTGCTGTATGTGTAAACGTGATGCGTGATTTCCCGCGTCTCAGTTTCTCTGAGGCTGTAGCACGTGTGTCATGTAATTCATGATGCTGAATAATGTGCTGATTTATTTTTTTGAAGGTATACATAAAACGCAAAATGAAGTTTTGGAAAGCTTATGTATGAAAAATGTTCTTAGCTGGTTAGATAAAAGAAATGGACTTATTTATGCAACAAGTAGAGCTAATTGTTAGTTCATCAGAGGTCTGACTGGGCAGATAGCTCATATCCTTGAGTGCAGTGATTCCTGTAGTCTTGCCTTTGACCTTTGTGTGCTTTTCATCTTCCCTGCTGATTCAAATATAAAGCAGTAACATGAAATTACCAGTCTTTGTGTAAAGTCAGCCATTCTTTTTTGAGATCCTGCTTGCTGTGGGGAGAGTGGAATGTTGTAGAACATTTGACTGAAAGAAGGGTGGGGAATAAAGAGCCGCTGAGGGAAGAGTAAGCAGCAGATAAAGCAAGAAGGAGTAGAATTGAAGGGGAAATATAGGGAGCCTCAACTGAGAGGGGGAACCTTGCCGCATGAGGTAATGAGCAAGCATGGAAACCAAGTGGTAAAAAGCTGTGGTGAATGTTTGATGGGAATGGGAATAAACAAGTGGATTCTCTGGTGTGGAGACCTGCCAGAGCCGTGATAGTGGAAACAGTTGTCTGAGTTTTTGCTGCTGTAAACACACTAATTGTGAAGGAAAAGTGTGCTGTGCTTAGTGTGAAGAAAGGGGCTTTCCAAGAAGATGCACCCAGCAAAAAAGCCCAACCCAACAACAATTTACTTTCTCTATCATATTTCAAATGGTTTTTCAGGTATGAAGGTTTTCACAATGAACTTCAGTTAAATCTGAATATCATAATTTACTGAATGATTCTGTCTTTGAAAGATTAACTTAAAAGATATTTCTCAGTGGCAGAGTTTTATACTCTCTTGTATTCTGGTCCCGTGCATGTGTGCCAGTGCACTCGTTGATGTTGTAAATTAAACAACCTGTGTAAAGCAGTTTTCTGGCTGCCTTGGTCTGAAGCAGCATATAGTGTTTGCTTGTTCTTAAAAATCGTAATTTAACAGGCCTTACTTTCTTGGTTGAACTTAAAGTGCTGCTACAGGTGGTACTACTGAACTGTGGATGCTTCCCTTTGTGTAGCAGAGGGAATGGGCTGGGAGTTCTACAAGAATCCCTGTGTTCTCTGACCCTTTGCAATAAGGACTAGCTGGTTCCCAAATATTTTGATGTGTAAGCCAGAACTGGAGAAGGAAAAGCAACGAACTTGGATCAAAACCATAAGAAGGAATTGTTGCAGGAGCTTGGTGCACAGATGGTGCTTGCAGAGAGGGAAGATTCTTCTCCTGTTTCTCTGCTTTTTTTTTAAGTGCCATTTGCAGGAGATGGAATGGGAATGGCAGCTTATCAGTGGTACATAAGGAGTTTAGACCACTGCACTATGGGGGAGAAAGAGGGAAGGACAGTTGAAGTACAGGCTGACCAAGTAAAAGAAGGCGGAAATGTTATTGATGCACTAGAAAAGAAATAAAATAAGATTATTTTGTTGGCCTTTCAGAGGAGTGGGTTGGTTTTTTACATTTTGGTGTTGTTTTGTTTTTATCAAGTTAAACTGTGGCGTTGAAAAACTACGAGAAATGCAGTGTGCTGGATGGAGGAGGTGTTGAAGGACAGGTGCTGTTGCCTCTACCTAAGCCTGTAGATACAATGTTGTCCTGCTGTTCCATTCCCCTTCTTCAGAGTGGAGTGGAGGCTGAGGGGAGAGGGTGATGGCATGATGGTCATCCAATTTTATTTCACTTGTTGTTGACAAAGCCTGCTTAACTTCTGCTTTTAGTTATTGTAGTGATTCAAGCATTGATATGTTTGCTAACACCATTAATAATGGACTGCTTAGTATAATGAAAATACTCAGAAGTACAAAATTTAGCTTTAGTTTCAAATAATGATTTTTGCAGTGTGCTGTTACCATGTGTCATCAACTTTGCCCTCATTCATTCCTGTCTATGAGTTCTGTGAGCTAAATACTTTAATATCTAGAAGAATTAATGTTTTAATTGAACATATGTTCATCTCTGAGGGTCAGGGGTGTACTTAATCTTGTGTGGGTGTTTGAGTATTGAAATTGCAAATCTGGAAAAGCCTGCCTTTTCACTTTTGGGATGGCACTTTGTATGCAGATACCCTTCTCTGAAGGGAATTGAAGCAAAACATACACTTTGAAAGACAAACAGTTGAGTGTTGATGATTTTAGGGAGCATTATGACAACTTTTAGAATTGCTGACGTGGAGGCTTGCTGGGTAGCAATCATGAATTTTGAGTTTGTGTCTTGAAAGTGATGTTTTCATAGACGGTGCAAATCTATGAAAATGTTTTTGTTTTCAGTGGAGAATAACACAATCACTGTTTCATAATGCTCAGGGCAGAGCTTTATTAATACTTCATTTTTGTTTAGAGAAATCAACTGGGATGCCTTGGCGACAATTTAGCCTTGCTATTTTATTTCTTTTTTTAAAGAGAAGCCTCTAATACTGTTTTCCACATGTCTGTGCAGTCACTAAGGATGGAGATAAAGTTCTTTCTATTCCACTTAGCGCCATTTGAAATTACAAGCAAGTGAAGTATATTCAACTGCTTATCTACAGAGAGACATGTAGGACTCCAATTAAGTTTACGTGGATAAATGCAGATTTGTGTTTGCAGATGTCAAGATGACAGAAGCTTAATACTGTAAAAAAGCTAATCAACACTGAATATGTTTAGTGTCAGTAAATATTTATAGCAAAAACATTGCCTGTAGTTTTGTGCCTTGGCATTCCAAGTTCTGATTTTTAGTGAGTAAAAGATGTGGTGTGATATCCTGTTCATAAACCTCTCAGAAAATTTTTGTTTTCTATAAAATTTTATTGCCTTTTTCTTTGTGTTTTCTTGGAAAGAGACATTAGGAGTTAGGCTAGAGTTTGTAAGTTAAAAAATCAGGTATCTATTGCAAGGCTATAAAGCAGACATGATCCAGAGAATGAGGAAGGGAAGGAAGCAACATAGGGAGACAGGTAGTATGGGGAGTGATTTATTTTGATTTTTTATATATATATATATATACTTTTTTCATTGGGGACTTCTTCAAATTGTGGTTACTCATCAGCTCTGGTCAACAGTGTGATTATTTGGTGTACTCATTCATTTGGCAATAGCTACAGTTTAACCAGAAAATTAATTGAACCTCAGTAGAATATGTTCTTTTTATATATAAACCACAAAAATACTTTTTGTTTTTATTTCTCTAGCCTTCCAGGAGTTAATTGCCAGTCTTCCCTCTTTTATAAATGTATGCTGGAAAATAGTGTGTCAAAACTGACATCCAAGAAGTACATCTTAAACTGAGCTTCTACGGATGTAATATTGTATAAAGAATACAACCAAGTGAAAAAAATAATAGAGATACAAAGAACATTGATTATTAAATGTTT
The DNA here is from genome assembly GCF_014839835.1 of Dryobates pubescens. Lineage (NCBI taxonomy): Eukaryota > Metazoa > Chordata > Aves > Piciformes > Picidae > Dryobates > Dryobates pubescens. The sequence continues at coordinate 14,739,659 of NC_071618.1, read as the reverse complement.
TTATTATATTTTGACTTAGATAAAAGAATATGACTGTGCCTGCAGTTCTGCATCAGTCTTAACAGTGTAAAGAAATGATGCTGAAGTGAAATTTCGTTTTCTGGAGGGGAAATAAATTGATATAGTTTAGAATTTTGTTTAGTTGTTGGAAGTGCCATGGCTTGTCATGGCTTGTCAAGTTAACAAATGTGATTTTGTTCCTGGCAGACTGCAGACCAGGTCAAGAAAACGAGAAATTCCCCCAAAAACACTGCAACGTAAATACAATACACTTCAGTTTAGTGTCTTAACTTTGCATGAAATAAGCACTGCCTGTTAGCCTCTGTTTGATCCTGTGAGAGTGTGGGGCTAATGTCTGGCCAGTGTTTTGGAAGCAGCAGGTAGTCAGGAGCAAGCTGCTCTAGGGGTCCATATTTCTGTAGCCTAGCAGTTACTCACACACAGATGGAGACCTTATGAACTTTGACAGAGGTCATGCTAAATTGCAAATCTAAAACTTCTAGACTTCTGAAGGATTACACTCGTGCTTTTTTCCCCCCTCTTTTTTTAAAGCCATAGGATTGGGAACATCAGTAAAGGTATCAACTCAGTTTTAAGAAGTAGATCAGCCGTGCAGTAGTTGCTCATGTAATGGTCATGGAGACTGAGACTTTAAAATGAAACTGTTCCATACTAAAATTTCAATTTACCTGTGTAAAATACACATGTTATGTTATATTGCTTCCCAAACACCTGGATGTGTCTGCTCTACAAACTTATTAATGAATTCTGGAGCTTAAAGTATTGCAGAAGCCTCTGATTCTTTGCATGCATTTGAGTGGGAAATAATGAAGATACTCATAGTATTTTTTTTTATTTCAAGTTTTTGGGGCAGTCAGTAGAGACACCAAGCTCTCTGTCAGCTGTCATCAGCCATCATCTCACCAGGGATCTTATAGCAGTTTAGGAAATAAAAACATGAGATGATCTGGTTACACGTTGCAGTGTGTTTAAATCCTGGATTCAGTCAAAGTCGGAGAGCACTGCAGAGCTCCTCTTTTGTCTTCTTTTTATAGTCCTGAAGCTGTACTTAATAGATTAAAATTTCTGTGTTATTTCAGTTTACTATTAAAATGGGAAAATTTGGAGGGAGTTTGTAGCAGCCAAAGATATATTAATAATATTTAAAAAAAAATATGTTTAGAAGAGATGCAATATGCATTTCATTCAGTGTTTATGAAACCAGGGTCCATGAGTTACAATCTGGGTCACAGACAGTGGGGAGGCTCATACTCTTTAATCAAATGGTCAAACTTTTTGTTATCATTGAACTGGTTGTGTAATGTGCTACTTAAATGGCTCATGAACTAGTCTTTAAAGCTCTAACTTCATGATTCAGTGGGGTTGAGTCCGACTTTGACTCTGTGTTTTGAAGGTGGTTTCAGTGACGGCCACACAGAGAGCTTGAAAATTCACACCAGCAGCAGGCTGCTTTAAAACTGTTTGAACTGGTCTGCACATAAAATAACAAGAATGTTATTCATGCTTCTAAACTGGAAAAACACAAAGGGAGATGAAGTAGGAATGCAAAAGAATCTCCTTCTCTAGTCCCACCAATTCACAGTTGCTGTACCACTGGTGTCTTTGCTTTGGTGAGATTTCAGTATGGAAAAAAATATGAATAGCTTAATGTGCAGTTGAGAGACCTGAGTTTGCAGCAAATTCTTACTCATGTTATTTTAAACTGGAGCTACTAGACAAAAAGTGCAAATAACTTTGAGAGTCACGTCATCACTATTAATCATAATGACTTGTATGTAGGCATACCTAAATGTAAAGTTCAGAATCTTGTACTTTACAGGAGTTATGGGTGTACAAGTTTCCACGAGATAAACTAGTTTGTGGTATGCCAGGCCACCTTTTATACCTCATGGTGTGCACTTAACATCAAAGTTCATGTGACCTGGCAAACACAAAGCTATTTGTAGTTGCCTGTCCCTCTGACACTGAACGGAAAGAATGTGAATTACTTTGTATTTCCTGAAAGGTGAGAGTGCGTGTACTGCACAGCTGAGGTTGGATAACCACTTTTCCTACTGCAGCTTCCTCATTTATCCCTACTTGGAGTAGATGTGATAGCTGCATAGACCTGCAATTCATGCTCCTGAATCGCACGTCTATTTCAGCTTCTCTTAGGAAAAATTAATGTTTATGAGACAAGGTTATTCTGTGGTCATGTTGGGGTTGAACTGTTCCAGACCCTCAAATTTTAGGTTACACTCTCTTTCCAAGATTGAGAAGAGAGATAAGGATGGTATTTTTTCTTTTCTCTTTCTGCATTGTCTTAAACTTTCCTGTGTGGTGCTCTGAAAAGGGAATGTTACCTTCTTGAAGATTGCTTGGAGTGCCATAGGTATAAAATAAATTATCTGGGTTTTTTTTTCTCAGGTATTTTTTGTACCTCCTTTCCACTCCCACCTGCTGTGAAGACTTACTTTTAATTAGTATTTCAATGAAATTACTTTGAATAACCACCATACTTGATAATAAACTAAGTACTTCTGGCAAAGTACAGTTTACCCTTGAGTTACTAGCTTAGTTGCACAGCTATGTTAAATTAAAAGGAAAATAATGCTTGAAGGATTTCAGAAAGTTACCTAGTCTGACTGCTTGAACTAAGGTATGCCAACTATATTTGCATCCTGATAGGTATTTATTTAACCTGTTTTTAAGTGGTTTCACTGACTCCAGAATCTTTCCCTAGACAATCTTTTTCCAGTGTTAACTATCCTGAGTACATATCGTCTGCTGACACGTACTCCTGATTGTTTTTTCCAGCCTACAGTGGAAATGAGATATGGGTTATTTCTTTCCTGTCTTGAGAAAAAAATCTTCTCATCTCTGAGGAAGGGGCAAAGGACTTACTGTTTTGTGTGCAACTACTGGACTGACTCTGGCAGCATCCTTTGAGCTGTGTAACTTTAGATTGAATTTGTTAGAAGTTATCTGTCTGTGTTGGCACAAAAAGCAGGGGAGAAAGAAGGGAAATCAAAAAAGGAGGAGGAGAAGAAGAAGGGAAATCAAAAAAGGAGGAGGAGGAGAAGAAGAAGGGAAATAAAAAAAGGAGGAGGAGAAGAAGAAGAAGGGAAATAAAAAAAGGAGGAGGAGAAGAAGAAGAAGGGAAATAAAAAAAGGAGGAGGAGAAGAAGAAGAAGGGAAATAAAAAAAGGAGGAGGAGAAGAAGAAGAAGGGAAAAAAAAAAAGGAGGAGGAGAAGAAGAAGAAGGGAAAAAAAGGAGGAGGAGAAGAAGAAGAAGGGAAATAAAAAAAGGAGGAGGAGGAGGAGAAGAAGAAGGGAAATAAAGGAGGAGGAGGAGGAGAAGAAGAAGGGGGGAAATAAAAAAAGGAGGAGAAGAAGAAGAAGGGGGGAAATAAAGGAGGAGGAGGAGAAGAAGAAGGGGGGAAATAAAGGAGGAGGAGGAGAAGAAGAAGGGGGGAAATAAAGGAGGAGGAGGAGAAGAAGAAGGGGGGAAATAAAGGAGGAGGAGGAGAAGAAGAAGGGGGGAAATAAAGGAGGAGGAGGAGAAGAAGAAGGGGGGAAATAAAAATAGGAGGAGGAGAAGAAGAAGGGGGAAAATAAAAATAGGAGGAGGAGAAGAAGAAGGGGGGAAATAAAAATAGGAGGAGGAGAAGAAGAAGGGGGGAAATAAAAATAGGAGAGGAGGAGGCTGAGAAATGGAGTTGAAGGAGATGAAGTTCAGAAGTGTGACAGTCAAAGGACAAAGGTGGCTATAGAAGCTCATTGTAATTTTTCAATTAAAGGAATGTGGGGCGAGGGAGAGACTGTATTCCTAGCAGGATTGTGGAATGGTGCTAAAGGAGGAGTGGGGCATTTGATAAAAGAATCTCTTATAAATGATAACAATATTACAAAGTTATGTATAAGTGATAATATTTTTTACTGTTTTTCATTACTGTAATTGGAGCGTAATCTGGCACATTATTTTTCACTGGATTGTGCATATGTAAGGTATCAGGATGATATGGTGCACCAGTGTTTACTGGAACTGGGATGATACAATCATGAATAATCTGTCATTTCAAGGACATGGGTCTGGTCTTGCCCAGATCTGCTAGGACTGAACCAGAAGTCTGTCGCTGTCATTTATTTTACCACATGTTGGAATTAGCCTTGATGGGGTGAAATTTTGGAAAGTTGGCTTCTTGATTAAATGGAGTATTTAAGGATAGTATCTTGAGGGAGCAGTGAACAAAATTGATCACAAAATCACAGAAACATTCAGGTTGGAAAAGACCCTCATGATCACCAGTCCAACCGATAACCCTACTGTACAAGGTTCACCCCTAAACCATATTCCTAAGCACTGCACCCAAATGACCTTTAAACACATCCAGAGTTGGTGACTCAGCCACCTTCCTGGGCAGCACATTCCGATGCCTGACCACTCTTTCCATGAAAAAAGTTTTCCTGATGTCCAGTCTAAACCTACCCAGTGGCAGCTTGAGGCCATTCCCTCTTACTCTATCACCAATTACCTGTGAGAAGAGACCAGCACCAGCCTCTCCACAATGTCCTTTCAGACAGTTGCAGATTCTCCTCAGCCTCCTCTTTTTCAAACTAAACAGTCCCAGCTCCTTCAGCTGCTCTTCATAAGATTTATTCTCCAGGCCCTTCACCATCTTTGTTGCCCTCCTCTGCACTCACTCCAGCACCTCAACATCTCTCATGTATTGAGGTGCCCAAAACTGAACAGAGTACTTGAGGTATGGCCTCACCAGAGCCAAGTACAAGGGGACAATTACCTTCCTACCCCTGCTGGACACAGCATTTCTAATACAAGCCAGGATGCCATTGGCTTTCTTGGCCATCTGGGCACATACAGATACTGATTACATCTCTTCTGTGATCTCTAATTTGTGAACAATTAGTTATTCTATAAAGAGCTCTTATTTTTACAGGTTGTTTCCTACTGTAGCTTGATTAATATGTGTGCTTGTTTTTGTGTTGACTTTTTGTTTGCAGGTGTGGCTCACAATATTTCTTTACTGCGAGAAGTGATCGTCCATCCACGCTTTGTTCAAGGAGATATCAGTACGAAATTCCTGCCTGAAGTCTATCCTCATGGTTTCAAAGGTTTGTTCTCTTTGGAAGTGTTTATTTTTGACTTGAGAGGTGGTGTTCCTCTATATTTATAGACTGACATGGTCCCCAATCGGGCTTTACTTTATTTCCCTCCCTCAAATATATCTGTGCATATATGCAACTAAGAGTTTTCAAATAGTGCATAGTATAATGGAAACAGTTACTTTCTTCACTTTCAGGAGGGCACAATGTGTACTTGTAGTGACAAAATAACAAATGGGGTATGTCCAACGTTAAGAAAAAAAATGTAGGTGGTACAAAGTATGTAAAATAAGCATCAGTTCATCTCTACTATGCTCTTGTGCTTTGTTGCAGACAGTGCTCTTTCTGTTAACTGAAGATAAAATTTCTCTTTATTCAACACTATTGCTTTTCAAGTGAGTTGGTACAGCATGTTTAGAATTGCCCTTTAGCATCCTTTGTATTCACTGTAGTTTTTTCAGAGGGGTCTGTCATTTCATCTGAGTATTTCAGTAATGTGGTTTTACTACTCATTACACACAGTAATGGGCATCATCTTGAAATTAACAACTCATACAGTAGGTTAACAAACATAAATGCAAATGTTTCTTTGCAGCACACTAAACAACTCAGCTGCAAAAGTATGTAACAACAGTTGGTAGAGAAATCATAGAATAGTTCAGGCTGGAAGAGACTTCCGAAGGCCATCTAGTCCGACCTCACCACAGTCAGCAGGGACATCCTCAGCTAGACCAGGTTGCCCAGGGCCTCGTTGAAGTAAAGAGATTTGTCTTCTCATATTTTAAAAGGTTGTCTTCTCTCTGAGACAATCTACTGTAGATGTATTCTTGACCAGTGTGGTCAGAGACTCAGTCCTAAACAGGCCTCACACTTCAGCCAGCATTCATCAAGTAGAACCTCTGTATGATTTGGAAAAAAACCCAACCAAAACCAAACAGAAAGGGACAATACTTATAGCTCATCATTTTTGTGTTCTTTATGTATCCTGTGGAGATTCCTTTCTCCCTTATTCATCATTAATCCGATGTGGCAGAATCTTCATCCTGCTTTGGAGATGACACTGCCAGATTGGCAATCACTGGACATGACTGGCACCTTGCCACTTTCTAGTCTCATTATGAAGCAGAGCAGATTTTTCTTACCTCAGGACTCGGTGTGTGAGTTTGGTGCAAAGATTATTCATCCACAGAACTACTTCCTGTCATGGTGTAATGGGCAACTCTATGTGATATAGTCCTACAAGTGAGATTAATCCATCCAGCTTGTTATTGGCTCCTGACTGTGACCAAAGGGATAGGAGTTAGTCACTTTGGGTGGAAGTAAGCTTGTGATGGTTGAAGCTCAAATGTTCCTTTGTCTTCTTTGCTAAGGTGTACTTAACTAATCTTCGGGTAACTCACTTGGCTTTCATCCAGCATAGATTTGAGGGTACTCTGATCTGCTCTGAAAGCTCAGTGCTGCTGATTAGCTGGTCTGTCTCCCTTCCCTGACACTTTAATACAGAATCCCATGTTCCGTCTCTTTTATGGTTCTGGGACTTTTCAATCCTTTTTCTCCTTCAGTCCTTTTAGGGACTCAGTTCTCTAAACCACCAGAAAACTGCAATTTTTTTATGGTTCCTGCTTTTGTTGGAGTAATTTTTTGAGAATTCTTGGGTTGACTTAGATCATGAAGGAAGCTGGTGAACTTCAGCAGGTGTGTGAAGTGAGTGGCAGGCCGGGAAAAAGGAGAAAGGAATGGAGGAAAAAACCAAAGATGCTAGATAGATTTATAACAAAAATGGCCTCACCTCACACAACAGGGAACAACAAAAATATAAGCTGTTCTACCCTTGTTTGTGATAATGTATCTGCTTGTAAGAGGCTTAAACAGGTTTTACTGATCCAGGAGGAGACCTCTTGCTTTGTATTTTTGGCTGTGGAAAGGCACTCTTGTCTTTTGGTTTTTCAGTCTTGTGTTAATGTTTTACATTGCAATGTTAGCTTCCTTAGACTTGTTGGTCTGCAGGTTGTAGGTGACAAGAAATACGTTTTGGGATCATCTGCCTTGAACTGTATATGGACATATTTGTGTGCACATACACGCTGATGCAAATGGCTGATGAGTCTTGCAGTTTGAGGTAAATAAGGACAATATTGTATTAAGAGAATCTTAAAGATAAGCTTTTGCTACCAGAAGACACAGGAAGAAATACTGTGGCAGTTTATAGTAAAAACTAGTGCATGACACAGGTGCAATGATGTGGTGGTTTTAGGCTATGCCTTTAAAATTTAGTTACAAATTTTGAGCAGAAAAGTAGAAAAATATAAATAAATCACTATTGGACATAAAAAGGAAAACAAAAGATTATTCTAAGCCAATTCATTGGATAAATATCTAGAATAAGAGGAGCTGTACCATAACAATTCTTCCCTTTTCTCTTCTGATCTTGGCTGTTTTTGCTTCGCTTGGGAGATAACCTGCTTTTGGCCGGCCTTAGCTAAATCTAACTTCTCTGCTCCTTTCTCTTGTCCCTTTTCTACAGGGGTGTAAGGGAAGGAGAAGCTAGTAGCTTCTCCTGGTCCTTGGCCGGGGGGGTCTTTGTACTGTTTATTAATTGTAAATATCTGTATAATATTGTAAATACTGTGTATTTTGTACATATTCATTGCATTCCATTGTAGAGTGTAGATTTTGCTTGTAAATACAGCTTCATTTGCTTCTAACTGAGTTGGTCTGGCGAAGTTAATGTTGGAGGGAAACTTCAACCCACCAGAAATGATTAGACTTTGTTTCTTTGTATGAAAAGTCTGGCTTCTCTGGAGAGAAAGAGCAGAAGTTCTGATGGACAATCCTTTATGTTAACGGATTTCTAATACAGAAGGGAAGGAAGAGGAAGTGCCTCTCTTTCCCTGAGCTGTGTATTGGCTTCCATGTATCAAATGCAAGTATACATTAACCTTCTTAATGTTAAAAAATTGAAGATGTCATTATTTTAAAGCATTTGTATTTCAAGTCAGTACAGATTCAAAGCTTGCTGAGGTAACTGGGAGTCTTTGTAATGATGTAGATGCTCTGTTTCAGACCCTTCCTGCTTAAGGAAAAAAAAAAAAAAGTCAAATTTGACAGTATTTTTTCAAGTACCTATTAAAAAATGTTTCTGTAAGTGAAGAGACTGTAATGGGAACTGTTGAAGGCAAGCAGATGGTGGGCAGATGACAAGTAGAAACAGCAAGGAAGAAAGAACTAATTTATGCAATGTAAGTCTTCTATTCACTTCAACTAATTTTTAATATAAATACCCAGGGTCGATTTTGCTAGGAGGATTTAAAAATCAAATAATTATCTTAATATTGGTTGTAAAAGATATACAGCTGTAAAAAGAAAAATAATTTAAAAAATCTGGGATAATCTGAAAAATTAGAGCAATGTGTATCCAAAGTGGATTTGGAAGCACCTAGAAATATGTGCTGTTGTTAACAATAGGAATCCATACTGTGTTTTAAGTTTGGAAAACCTAAGAAATAAAAAAAGATCCGTGCAGATGTGTGCTGTATTCATGCTGGAGCACAGCCGGGTGTATTTTGTTTGTAAACTGCACAGTGGCCACTGTTAGTCAACACTGATGGTAAGTAATGAATGTCAGCTGTGCTCTTTCTGGTGGCTGCGTGAAATACTGGCCCCTGTCTTATGTGCATTTTCCTTCAAATGTAAATATTAAATTTAATCTTACTTAAAGTGAAGTCAGAGATGCTTTGTTTTCCAGTCTCATTTCAAGGATTTTGTTCTAAACCCTTTGTTAGTAGGCCTTTACTATAAGAAAAAATTAATTAGAAATATCTTTGCAGCTTTTCCATTAACCCGTGATGCCCACTTCAAATGACATCTAGAATGGGAATGTTTAGTAATTTTTATGATTAGAGTTTAACTCTTCCTTCCCTTCTTGAAATAAGCATCCATTAACAAAGCCAGTTTGTTCATTGTAAGTTATTTTAGAATACTGCTGTGCTGAAAGTAACCTTGTTCAGGGTATAATTCGTGTGGGAAAACCCTTTGTGTGTGATACCCTTTTGTTGCCTGCATGTGAGGGATGGACAGTTAGAATACCGGCTGCCAGTGAGTCAGCTGGACTGGGTTATTGCTGTGGGTATACATGCATGTTTTGGGAGGAGTGTGGATCTGAGGGTGGGTGGAGCAACACTGATTATGTCAGGTGCTACAAATACAGTTATCTCATAGTAGCTTCCGAGTACTTTGCTCACACGATACAAATGCTTGCCAAGCATGCAGAAGTAGCCCATTCTACTAGACAGAGTATTATCAGGTGCGCTGTCCTTGTACAGCTTCTAAGCTGCCTGGTATGCATTTGTACTTCCTAACCTGCCTGATGAGAAAGGAATATACTATTTATTAATTCTGTTTAATAGACACAGAAATTAGCTCTATTTTCACAAAGATCTAAGAGCAGTCTTTGACAGACCAAATGAAAGTCAAAGTCTCTCTGGTAGAGACATCCTGTGCAAACGAGTAGTAGTGTGTTTTCCAAGAGATTATTGCAGAAGTAGTACCAAAACCTAAGGAATCCTTTACTTCCCTTCTTCTAGCATGTTTAACTAACTTGAGTGGAGAGAAAGAGCAGAAGTTCTGATGGACAATCCTTTATGTTAACTGATTGCTAATACAGAAGGGAAGAGGAAGTGCCTCTCTTTCCCTGAGCTATGTATTGGCTCCAAAGACTCCGTGAGTTGAAGGCTTTCAGATGTTTGTTGCGATTATTTAGGTTGGAGGAAATGATTACTCCACTTTACTCAATGCTTATTAAACCATCTCTAGAATACTGTCCCCATAGATGGCATATAAGGAAGATGTCAATAAACTTGAGTAAATCTAGCAGAGCCATTAGGTTGGTGGTAGGCTTGGGAGGGAGGATCTGTGAGAAGATGCTGGGAGAACTTGCTTGTTTAGCCTGGAAATAGGACCGTTCCGGCTGGGCCTAATGGCAACCATATAAGGGGGTTCCCGAGAAAATTAAGCCAGACTCTTCAGTGAGTTGCACAGCAACAGAGCAAGAGACTGTGGTCATGAATTAGAGACTTTCAAGACCTGACTGCACAAGCCTCTTAACCTGTTCTGAATTTGATGTTGAATTTGCTTGGAGGAGAGGCACACTGAATAAGCTAAAGAACTCCCAAAGGAGTCCCTTCAACCTCAGTCATTTTGTGATTCTGTTATGGACGAAAGCACTTTTTAGGTGAATTGTGAATATAGATATGACTTTGAATTCAAAGTCTGGAGCTTTTCTTATTAGTTGGCAGGAGGAATGCAGCTTCTCATAACTGTGTTACTGTTAGAAGGGAGAAGATAGCTGCTGTTAATTTCATTCCTCTTTTCCACACTGCAATCTAATCTTTGTCTTCATTTTGGAAGCTACTGGGTTATAAAAACTGCTGTAACAGCTTATGTGACTTTCTTTTTCTGCCAAGTGAAGCCAAGAGATACATCTTGGTCTGTCACTAATCCTTTTACAATTTGAAATAGTGGAGATTTCCTTATGGTGTACTATAGCATCCACTTTGTAAGTGATCACAAGCTCTCTGAGAGACATACTTCGCTATTCTGAAAGGTTTGAGATTGCATGCACAGACAGCATTGGCTGCTTTTTACTGTGACCATCTGGGTGGAGCAAAGCTCTGTTGTACTTCTGTAATATCCAGTTTGGTTTCTGCCTCAGTCTATGTGGTATACATGCCATGTCTAATGGTCAACTTCAAAATCCATTGGGGAAAAACTTGAGCCAAAGCAGAACCTAGTAATGGTATAAACATTGCTTGCATTGCACTTTCTGTGTTACCTATTTTGCTTTTAATTTTCATTCTTCCCAATCAGAAAAGAAGTCACTTTACAAGTATGAAGTAACAGACTAGGGCACATAACCAAGGCCTGTTTTTTTGCTTGGTTTTGCTTGATGGGGTGTCTGTATGTGTGTGTGTGTTTTTCTCCTGTAATTTAATAGTAGGAAGCACATTTCCAGGACAAAATGCAAATGAGACTGTTATGGGGAAAATGACCTTCTATGTAATTTAATTTGAAGTTGGTTATGTAAGTAATTGCATGAACCTTTTTGACTCAGCTTGGGGGATACTGGGATAATATTGGTTTAAGCAATCATAACATCAGGGAAATGAGAGAGAAATACTTCTTCCTTGTGTTTCCTTCCGACCAGGGTTTTGTCAAATGAATAGTAATAGATGATAGTAATAGATGTGTGCAGTATACCTTTAGATAATACGAACAATGGCGCTTCTACTCCCCTAGTTGTGACTTAATTTTATAGCCATTAATCCTGTTTTCCTTTACTTTGTATAATTCAGCTTAGTGATGATAGTGATAATGCAGAAGTATATCCCAGGTTGAGCAGAGAGATTTGGGAGCTGTCTTGCATTTATTTTATGGTGGAGATGAATTCTCTGTGTAGCCCAGAGACACAGGAGACTGCAGCAATGAGAGGAAGAAAGAGCAATAGCAGAATTTCCCATGTTGGAAGCTGGGGAACCTTTGCTACTTAACTAATTTCACTCCCTGTCAAGGCAGCACTTGGACAAATAGCCCAGAGGTCCCTTTGTTAGTTTTCAGATTGAACCTCTTCAGGGTGAATGTGAAAGGCTGTATTACTATTTCTTCATTGATGGTAATTCTTAACTTAAGACACCCAGTTGAAATCCTGGGGTGTGGCTTCTAAAGTAAAATAATACTTGAAATGAAACAAAGCTATCACTATCTGGACGATTTGTCTGCTTCCAAATACAGTAATGTAATTGGAAGTTTAGCATCAAAGCTGTTTAAAATTCTGCTGACCACAGCAGCAGAATAAGAGCAGAAGGCAAGGGAAATTGGACTGGCATTCAGAAAACCAAGGTAGAACTGACAGCAGTCTGTCTTGGGTAATAAAGGTAAATTGCCATCCTTAGGAAGCAGCTTTTTATCAGGCTTCCAAGATACGCCTCCAAAGTTATGCTTAAGGATGTTCTGTGGTACGGTTATATCTTTATTGCCAAAGCCCCAAACCTAATTTTGGTATGTTCTTGTTAACAGTTTATATTATCTCTCAGAAATTCCACACTGAGTACTACAGTCATGACCAGTTTTCTGCTTGCCACATCAGTGCATCCAGCTTCAAACCATAACACATAATTAATGCAAATAGTGACACATAGAGAAAGTGGATAAATACGTTTTTTCATGTTTGTGATAATAACAGGGAATGTACTTCTTGATCAGCTGTTAACCTGTTTCAGATCATTGACCTTTGTTCAGTGGAGTTTGATTTTTGTTGAAGATAGAGGGAGAAAATAGTTTTTGCAGCACAGCAAGTGCAAAAGCAGTTATTGATTTCATCCCCTATGAAGGTCATGCAATCAAACCTTCAAATTGGGATCTTTCGAGTTTTACCGTGTTCTGTTACATGAGTTGATAGTATCGTTGTGTGTTAGAGAAGGTGAGAACATGCAGTTCTGGTCACAGGGACCTCTCATGGGTGTTAGGCAGGATGACTGGGAAGCAATGGTTTTAGGATAGATTCTTGATGTATCTTTAGCTGAAACATGTAAACAGATAATCTCTGTTAGGTACAGCACTTCGGAAAAATTATCTCAGTCCTGTCTAACTGCACGTAAACAATTGGAGAATTGGAAAGTTTCTGCGCCAGATCGTGAATGTTACTGCATTGTGTAATAGGCAAGGCTGCTACAAACATGTATATGGATGCAGATACACACAAGGAGTGCAAAAGTTCAGCATCTTTTGACTTTCGCTTTGCAATTGGATTTTCTAGTAACTGGCAAAGGAAAGATCAGGTTTGTTTCTCAAGCTGGTTCCTCAGCCTTTCAACATTTGTTAAAGCAAAGACAGTTTCCATTTCAAGGCAGATGAAAAATAATAAACATGGAGCAAAGGAAGTTGCAGTAATCTTTAGCCAGAATATGCTAATAGGGACTAAATTAGAAATTGATTAATGCAGATTTGCTGGCTTTTGTTATTTTTAAATTTACATTTTTTGGCCTATGACAGCTCCTTTGTACTGTTGGCTGGAACTGTAATGAATGTGTTTCCATCACCTTGGCATGATTGTTTTGCTGAGGTGGACCATAAGCAGCCTCTTTATCTATCTGAATTTAATGTTTCCAGTGGAATGAAGGATACTGTGCCTGAGACATCCTGTTTTGAAATTGTGCATGTTACTGTAAAATCTGCTCCAGTCCTTTTCAGAGGGCCTCCATTCTGCTTTTTCTTCCTTTGAAATCATATTAATCTTAATTTATGCTACTGATAGAAATTGTCACTTGTTAGGGACCATTACTAGGGAGTGGTAATTAAAATTACATGCAGTGGTGCTGCAGTGAGATGTAGGAGGAGGGTGTTGCAGGAGTGGAAGCAAACGAGCCTCCTTGGGAAGAGCTGCTCAGGGAGATACAGCCTTCTGAACCCATTGCCCTGCTTCTTCCCCCTGTTCCTTCATATCTGTACTTGCCATGGATGATTGCATTTGTTTTGATATGTACACACAAAGTACTTTGAGAGCTGCATTGCAGTTGAATTCAGGTAGATCTTTCAGTCTTAACCTTTGTATTTTTTAAAAACTTTATTGTCTTGTTCTCCTCTCTGGCTTTTAAAACACTCTTGCTTTCATCTGTGCAGAATTTTCTCCTGAGGATAAAATTTTCCTCTTTTCTCCATGATAATTTAGCTTTGCAATTCTTGTCTGTTTCTACATCACCTTTAACTTCTGGACTGAGTACTTTTCCACTTGTTCCCTTTTGCATGAGTTTTGACTGCTCTGCTGCTCTGGTGGTGCCAGTCTTAGCCACCTATTGTCCAGCTTTTCTTATCAAATCTCTGTGTCAACATTTCTAGCCTAAAGATGGGGAGGCAGCGTTCTGTCACTGTGTTCTTTTTTTTGCCTGCTGGAAGGGCAACAGAATTTCTAATTAAACTTCACTGTCTGTAACCAGACTAGGTTGGGGGAAAAATCTGCTTCCAATCACCTTGGTTTGCATATTTTTGTCAAAAGCTTTATTAGCTTGCCTACCTTCTCATTGTGGGCTACTTTGCGCCGTTTTCTGTGTATGAATTGCCAAATATGACTTTGACTCAATTAGTCTCAAACTAATGATTACACAAATGGTACTAAATGACCCATAGCTGACAAGTAGTTTTATCCCCATTTATTTCTGGGGTTTATGCTGTTGCATTATTTCGTTTGCTTGGAAAAATCTGTAGCCTGTGCAAGGTGAAGTACTGAGAAAGAATGTTGTATATTTTGAATAAGTTCTAATGTACAGATGGATTCCTTACCAGCATGAGGCACAATATGTCAACCAGTGACATTTTGGTAACAAAATCAAGATGCTGCAGCATTGCTTAATTTTTTTTCTTGCAGCTGTCAGATTTGTTTTTAACAGAGATACCAGTGTTAGCAGTAGGGCTGACCTGTATGAAAACATGCAATTTAAACTCTGAAACTCAGTGTCTATGCTACGCTTCGTATTAATTTTGAGGGAAAAATGTAGGCTTTGTTTGTAAGGTCTGAGTGGTGTCTTCACTGGGAGTTGTTACTTTTTTGTATCTGTGTTGGTCTGTGCTATCTAATTTTTATTTCTTTTTTTACTTTTTTTTTAACTGCATGCTGAAAACTAGGACACGAGTTGACAGATCTTGAAAGAAGAGAACTACTGGCAACAGCAGCGTCTTTGTATGTGGCTGAGCAACTGAGATCACAGCGATTTTTAGGGAATCCAAGGTAAGTTCATTTCTAGGAACTCAGATGTGCTGATGCATTTGGTTAATGGCATTTTCTAGTACACGAGAGACACTGGTGAGCAACTGCATGGTTTCTTAATATAGCCTGTGTTTTCTAAATTCAAATGAGCTATGGCTTACATTTCCCTACTCACACAAGTCATACATGATTATTTTTGTTCTACATATTAGCAAACTAAATAGGCACAAAAATGTGTTACAAGCCAGTACAGTAATTAATGCACATCAGGAGTTTCATTAATGCAAAATGTTGCTACATTAGTAACTAACCACAAATTGAGCATCACGAATTTCCCCTGTGCCCATTTGAAGTGATCTAAGCACTTTGGGATAAAATGAATATTCAGATACAGAGCTTGAAAATATTGTAGATTCATGAGTAATTTGCTACTTTGATGAGGAACTTCAATAGTTTAGGGTCTAATTCTGGAAATGCTTTCTGACTGGCAAATGCTGGAAGAATCACCACCTTTGCTTTAAAGTATGTTTTGGTGCTTTTGTTCCCTTGCTCCCTCATACTTTTGGATAGTAATTGTTGGCAACCTAGGTAGTACTGGTAATTGGCCAGCCATTGCAGTAGTTTTTGTCAAAATATTAATTCAGGTTTTTGGCTTTTTGGAACAGAATGTTTTTTTCCACTAGGATGTTTCTAGCTTTCATTATCCTCTGGCCTATCATTGTCAATGCCTTAATACCATCTATTAGAACAGAATTTGTGGAACTTGCTTGGGTAGTTGGTGTTTGTGGTGGTTGCAGGCCTAGAATCCTAACATCAGTATGACTCTTCTTGCCTCACATTCTTTAATGTAGTTACATGTATGTGTGTTAGTGTGAGAGGGAAGTCTGAATGCAGCATAGACATTATTCACATTCCATGCCAGTGGTTTGACAGTGTATTCTATTACTGATTTTACAGTGGTCAGGAATAAATCAAATGTGGTTTCAAGTCTTTATTTTTATTTGTTCCCACGAAGATAAATAGTACCATATGGTGTTAGGAAAAAAAAAAAAGGAAGAAAGAAAAGAAGAAGAAAAAAATGAGACAGGGCAAGCATAACAGCTTTGTAATATATAGCATATGTAGGGCTACATCATTGTTTGCTTTATGCACCTATAGGGGAAAGTAAAGCACCTTTTTATTTCCTTCCATGGGTTACATTGTCCATAGCAAAAGGCATAAGGAGAAGAACAGAAACTCGAAGGACACTGTTCCCTAAATAAAAGATGAATGAGGGAAAATAAGGAGAAGTCTTGATTGTAGTTTTACAGGCCAGCATAGGAAGTCAAGTAATCTGGTACTTCTATAGAGAAGTAATGGATTACTTTGTACTTAAGGTAAGGATAGGGATTGTTGTTTTAAACAGTGTTTCTTAAACTGCTATTGCATTCCCTGCTCTTTTTTTTTCTTGGCCTGTAAAATTTTCTTACTTAAAAACCCCAAACCAAAAAGGAGTCCAATTTGAAATAACATTTTAATGTTTTCTTTCTATTGCAAGTATTTTCTTTAAGTACTAGGTATATATGTCTCAACAGAAAAGACATATACAAATATTTTAGCCTGAGATATCAGATGTGTAAACAAAGTGTTGCATTGAGCAGTCTGGCATGGTTATTTATCATTTTGTGCTGCATTAGGGAAATAATCACACACAAATCAACTTATCTTTGGAGTCCTAGCCAAACTCCCTCACATATATTCCTGCAGTGTGAGTAGAGAAGGCAGCAGGGTTTGACGACTTGAAGCTTGTAAGATTTGATTAGGGTCTGATTTTTCAGATTTTTAAATGGTGAGACTAAAATAGCATTTCAATACAGGGAAGACTGGCTTTCCCTTGTCATATTATATTATTATATATTATATTATATATTATATATATATTATATTCAGCTCAGCTTTCAAAGGATGATTTTTTTCTGTCTGTTGAGGCCTATGTGGATCTGGACTGAATATTTCAGAAGTTGAGCCTTAGATTTGTCTCTAAATGGCAACTGAGTGTGGTTCTTACTCAATAGGTTTCAGTCCACATGTATTGTTCAGTCTGTATTGAATTGTTTTAATCATAGTAAAGCTGTCTGAGGCCAAGTAAGAACTCTATAATACAAAAAAGAAGAGAGTTCTGGAGAAAACCAAATCTGATAATGATACCCTTTCTTTAAAATAATGGAGTCTTCAGAAGAAAAGGCAAAGACAGAAGGCAGAGTTGAGGTCAAAGGATTGTCCGATGTCCTGGACAGGGTTCTCCATTTCTTAGAGTAGCTAATGGACTCCCTCTAGAGGGGACTGAGGACTGTGGAGCATACACGTTTGTGCCGTCCGTCATGGCATGTCCTTAACTTGCCCAAACTGCATCTGACTTATTTTTGGAGGTGTTCCATGTCATGGGTTCTTTTTGAGGAGCAGGGTTGTGGCTGTAGAAAGTACATCTTTATTGGTATGACTGCAATCTGTTCAAAACAAAAAATGCAGAGGAAGAACCTGTGCAACTGGCAACAAATCAAAAAGGCCAGTTGTAATCCTGGATGTGGTTCACTGTGGCAGAACTGGGTGTTTGGAGTCTGTGTGCATTTTAAATCCATGTTGGAGGAAGCAAGTGAATTAGAGTGCACGCTCCAAAGTTGATCCGTAACATTCTCCTGATGGTTTGGTAAAGTACATCGACTTGTGTTAGCAGCAGATTTTTTTCTTTTGCCCATACTGGAAGCAATCGAGGAATTTTTGTGTAAGAAATTGCACTGAAAAGTAGTATTGCATTATTTCTTCCAAAATTCTCACAGCTGCCAAATAGACAACTTTTTGCTTGAGTTGAGTTATAGGCTTATCTTTGGTTTTGGTTTGTTTTCTTTTCCCTTTAGTGAGACATATTTATAATAAAGATTCTTCCATGACTGCAGGGGTATTTTGGGTTTCCTTTTTCCCCTGAATGATTTATTCAGCCCAAACTCCGGATTGTTATTCTAGTCAGATAGATAGAGGGAACTGTGCTTGGAAGTTTGCACAGAAACTCCCTTTCACTATCGGTTACTGAGGCTGTAATCAGATAAAATGCAGCTGAGCCAGATTAAGGAATCATTGGCCCAGCCTTCTCCTCCCTTGGTTTCTGCCTTTCTTCCTCCTTCCCCAGGTATGCAGGCATGATTTTGTGTGTGGTTGCTTTCTACTCTGGCTCTGCTAAAATGACCTCTATTAGCCTAGAAACAGTTTAATAATAGTTTACTTCAGATCATTCTGACAGAACCAGGTTAAGTACTTGTGACAAGTGAAATTATTCTGGAAGAGTGGCAAGAGTGGGAATGTGTGAGGAGGAGGAGGTGAGCAGATGATGGCTCATAAAAATGATACAGAGGTGGGCCTTAGCTCTGTGCCACGGATCAGACTAGTAGCAGCCCCATGATAGGGGGTTCTCGACAGTCAATGACATTTGCAGGCATGTGACTGGAAAATACATGTTTTGGAATCTCCTGAGTGACTGAATCATCAAGTGTAATGCTGGAATGTGCTCTGATGATCAGCATGCTGTTGCCTCATTAGGATCAGACACCCAACTTTCTTCATCTAGTTTCAATTAAGACATGACCCCTGTAGTGGGATTCTTTGTTGCAGAAGTTGACATGGCATTGAGGTTAATACAGGCCACAAGCTGAAGGCTGTTTTGTCTTTGCTGTGTTAGAATAAATTGGGTTATGGTTGGGGTGGAGCACCCATAGGTGTTTCCACTGTCTGCATTGCTGTGTGTCTCTAGCCTCACCAACAACCTCCTGAAATTAATTTGCTAGCCACTTTCTAGAACATCCGTGGGAGACCTGTGCATGCTTAGACATACAGGAATATTTACTTTTGTTATGTAATTGAATATTTACATCTTTCTCTCTCTATATATATGTGTGTATATATATATACACACACACACATATATATATATATATATATACATTTACTATAAATTTAACTGGCTGTTATTAAACAGTTTGTCTCGGGAGAAGATTGTTGTGGGGTGGTAGTTGGTTTTTTGGATTATTTTTTTGCCCCCTTTTTTTCTTCCTTCTTGTTTTTGGTATGTTTTGAATGATGATTACCTAATGAATATGCTTGGTATTTTGTGAGCCAGATACTAATGTGAATATTTCACTGTGATATCTAGATAGTAGTGGCACATGCTTCCTCCAGGAAAGAGCCATGAATGATTGATGATTGCTTCATTGTTCAGCTTTCAGTTATTTTACCTAGGACTTTTCCTACTTATTCCATAGTCTAGTTTATTGTGAAACTGGTGCCACCCACAGCTGCTGAACAGATTTACAGCATCTAGTAAAATCCCAAGGTCTTCTATACAGAACTCAATCTTGTTTCAAGTGGAAACATATTTTGGCTGAAGTGAATCCAGCTTATTTTACATCTGTTTGATGTAGTTAGCCTTTGAGACCAAAAATTATGTTGTACAGTTGAATCTTCGCATTTTGGCTTCAGACTTGTTTTCATTAGTGGGTTGGGAGTGGAACAGGAGAGTGACTCTCCAGGTGTGGCTACACGGTGCTATCTCATGGGTCTGCTAATGTGATGTTTATACTTCTAAACCCAATTGCCTGCAGCACTTCCTATGCGTTGCTTGTGTTGGCTGCTAAGAATATTTTCCTAATTTTTCTGTGAGTTTCTCTTTCATCATTTATGACTTGGAAAAAAACAGTGAGGCTGCATGCCTCTATTACCTGATACTACATGCGAAAAGATGGTAACACTGGAAAATGTTTTATATTGCTAAAACCCTAAAGATTTATTTTGCTCTTGTGTGTTTAATGTAGAAGACTGGGAAGTCCTGAGTTAAACTCCTAACTCTATTTGTGGGACCTTAGAAAAGTCAGTTGGATTGGTCCTCAGATTACAAAAAGACAAAATGACTTTAATAGCTCATCACTGAAGTTTTGTAAATAGTTATTTATCAACATGTACAAAGTATTTTGAGACCTAAAATGAACAATGTTTTATAAGTAGTGTATCATGAGAAATTACAGATAAAATTCAAGAGGCTTTTGTCAAGTTCTGGAATAGCTGGGCTTTATAGTGTGGTGGACATAACATGACTGGTGAACTGCAAGAACAGAGATGGATATTTTAAAAATTTCATTTATTGTAGGTATGTGTTAAGGTTGATTTGGTACAGGTTTGTTGATGTAAATCTTTAGCTGATTTGGGTGTCTGCTTTGCCTCCTCATTGCATGATTAGGGCAGTGAAGGAACTGCTCAGAGAGCAGTGAAGCCCTGCACCTCTCTGGTATGCTTGCTTTCACATAGACTGCACCTATTACCCTACTGGAGTCTGGGACAGAGCCAGCTCTTTGCCAGCCTAGGGCTTCCCCATATGGAAGGATGGTCAGCTGCCCAATAGGAGAGCTTTCTGGCTCTCCTGCACTGCTGGAGCAGCACAAAATAAGGTTATGTTACATTAATTTTAAAAAGAAGGAAGATGATGTCAGGAAAAACTGTTAGAGTCATCTGAACTGGCATCCTGGAAAGGGGGAGAGTTCTTCATTGCAGTGCAGTCATAGGCACTGCTGAATTGTATCAGTTGCACTATGTGATGTTATATTCCGCCCCCCCCCGAACTGCAGTAATAACAAGAACAGTTATTGAGAGTACAGCTAAATATTTATACTTTGTTTTACCCTACAAATACCCTCCCATTGGAGTTATGCAGTCACCTTTAGCTCATGAAAATAACACTGTCTTATCCTTACTCTTTTGGTCCTCTGGTCAACAATTCAAGCATTCTTTTCACGATTTAGTGTTAATGCCTTTGAAAGTCCTCGATATATTTATGTAACTACTGCAGCTTCAGACTCTTACCCTCTTGTGGATGTTTTGTTGTTCCCCATAGACTAACCAAGGTACTAAGACTATTCTCCCATTTTTCATTTTATGTCCTTGCTTTAATAGACCCTTTTGATTGTGACAACCTTCTCTTGTCTCTTTGGGTGTTACTTAATATTGTTGTTTGGATCTCTCATAAATATTTATTTTTCAATTTTTGTGGGTTTTGGTAATCTTGCTTTAGACACTTCTAAACTGGCTGCTCTCTGTAATATTCTATCTGTGTTACCTTCACACATTGTTCAGTTCTTAACATGGAAAGAGGATTATGTGTGCTGGAGTCAAATAAATAGATGGAAATGAACGAAGCAGTGGAAATCAACTTTTATGTAAAACATAGAAGTTGAAATGGGACATTTCAAGGTAGCATTTCTACATAATGTATGGTTTTAAATTTGATTAAATTAAATCAATGGAATCAGAATTGATAATATAAATAATATTAGGTATTTATATAGTCATTTCGGAGCACAACCATCGTTCCATCCGATTCATGAACATGTATTCCAGAAACAGAACAGTCTGTTACGGGAAATTTTCATAGTCTCTCATCCCTTTGTAGGAGAAAAGGTGTCCTGGGCACTCAGGAATCCGTGCTTGCTTAAATCCGTGCTTGCTTAGTTTTTAGAGCAGATAACTGTTATGAAATCATCATGAAGATAATAATGAAAAGGTTGAACTTCACTGAACATCTCTTGGGAAGATTCCCAGTGCAGTGGCATGCATCTTGCTGAAGTGATTGCTGGTGGGAAAGCCATTCACCGAAGTAAATGGACCTGGCTAAAGTCCCTATGTTTATTTTTTATTTTCACCATGTCTGCTGGGAAAACAGGAGCTGCTGGAGGAGCATTATAGCTTCTGTGGCTACAGTTCACTTAACACTGAAGCTTGAATTTATGTGGTATTCATATTTGAGTATTTCCTGTTGTGACACTGTATTCCTGGCCCTTTTTAGTTGAGAATCTGGCCCTTTTCTCATCCATGCTTTGCTTATGACCTCTAGTTCTGCAAGATGCTCTTTTTTGCTGTGAGACCTCTCTCTCTTTTACTTTTATCCCTTTTATAAGCTGAGAAATTCTTTCCTGTCAGTGTAGGTTTACACCATCTAAACATGTTCTTTAATATTCGTTCCTGTGTAAAAAGTGCATATATGAAACCATAGAACTAACAAGGTGTGTGTGCTAATTGCCATGTGTCCCCTGGTTGTTTTACAGCTATTTTTAGTGTAGTTTTTCCTCTCCATCTGTATATTTTATTTGGAGTTTCAAAGGGCAGGAATGAAATTGTGTTGGAGGTTTTTATGGAAGGAAAAAGTTTTTACTTTGGGGGACTCTGAGCTCAGTAAATGCATATAACTATGCTCATGTGAGAAGCTTTACTGATGTTTCTTTCCTATGATTATTAGCATAAAAAGATAAAGATGAACACCAACACTGTATCTTGTGAAGTTCCTTGAGGCATTGTGGTATCCTGCTGTTTGTTTGTGTCGGGTATAGCTTATTCTGGATGCTGTTGCAGTAGAAGTGTTGTCAACAAAATACATGAGAAGAAAAAGTCTCTCATTCAATGTTGTCTGCATACTTTTACATGTGTGTGTCTTGATTTGTCCATTCTTTAGCATTCTTGCTTCATTCATGGTTCACAAAGGCTGTAGTTAAATATAAGATATTGATTGAAGGGATAGATAATTCATTAATACCTTTGTTACTGAGTATTACAATTTTCAACCGTTTCTTTTTCCTTTGATTCAACTGCAAAAGTGGGATGGGACACAGAATGGCCTCATTATTGTAGGAGTATTTCTCTGTTCCCTGCAATGATTCCAAAAGCTCTTGCACACTTCATCAGTATTATTGTAATTCTTTGGCTGCAGGATATTTGGCAGCTGTTGCACCCCACTGGCAAATCCTATTCAGACTTCACTTCCATTCACCATTGCCATTGGAGAATTGATTTCTCTCTCCTCTGCTCTAACCTTTCCCAATTCATTTTGGATTGTTCAATGTGAAACATTTTAATTTCATATCATACAGCCATTCAGCTCACAATCCTTTTTTAACCTGTCACCAGGGTAACAGCGTAGCATGCTTTCTTTAGGCAATCAAGTTTTTATTTCACATGCTTAATGTTGCATTAAATGTTTGCGTTTTGTTTAACCCTCTTAAATACTTTGAACTGTGGATATATTTTGCAGGGTAATCAAAGCCTCTGATTTCAGTGTCAAATCTTCATAGAAATTGCCTTACTTAAAACAAAAAACAAGAAATCGGAAGATGAATACAGTAATGGGAAAATTATTAATAAAACCCCAAAAGGCTG
Organism: Dryobates pubescens; assembly: GCF_014839835.1. Lineage (NCBI taxonomy): Eukaryota > Metazoa > Chordata > Aves > Piciformes > Picidae > Dryobates > Dryobates pubescens. The sequence goes on along the minus strand of NC_071618.1, from coordinate 14,716,558 downwards.
AATGAGACAGGATTGGCAAAAATATTTTTTCTTCTGGAAAAAAACCCCCAAAAAGTCTTCCAGAAGCTTATATGATAATCTTTAGACATACATTTTGGGATTACTTTTACCTGGAAGTGCTTGTAATCAAATTAATGCAAATATGGGATTAACCATGCAATAACATGACTTTAAGATGTGAAATGTCTGGCCGATATGTGTCAGCCTGTTTCAAACTGCTTGCCAGATATGTGTATGGAACTGTAAGCTGCATAGCAAGTGATTTATATACATAAAAATTACAATTTAATGGGACGATGCAGTTGATTAAAAAGAAATAGGGGATTTTTAGGTGGTTTTCCTGTACATGCAAACCACCATGGCATGAGCAGCAGGCTATATAAATTTTCCTGGAAAAGAGAATAATAATGAATTTAGAGTATGTTACTGTAGCTGATTACAAGAACAAAATGAAATGGATATTTTCATCTCTGAAAATGCATTGATTTCTCATAACTGTGACCCTACAGAGCTAGTCCTGCTTGCCTTCTTAAAAGAATGAGAACCAGCTAGATTGGCCCCTACCTATTTAGATGGAATTAAATAAAAGTCTGTAATAGATGTCCTTAAAACACTCAGAATTTCCTATACTGTCTGTAATTATAATTACAGGTGTAGTGTTAAAGGCTGTTTATCTGTCATGTTCTAGCCTCAAGTTATGTGGGTATAACAGATGGGGGGGGGGGGGGGGGGAAAGGAAGGGTTTAATTTTGCCATGAGCAAAACTTAGAAACATGGCATTGCAAAGAAGCCCAGACTGAACTTGTATATATTGAATAAAACCCACTCTAAGGAAAGCCCTAATAATGCATTTTAACACTTATGATTATTAATTGTCCAAAGTGTCTCATTTGAAAAATAGATTGTATGTATTCACCATTGTTAAAAACAAGCAAATGCAGAATGTTTGTGTTACTGTACTAGCTGGAGTGTTTGAGCTTGCATTTGATACAGCTCTATTTGAGGAGACAGCTGCTTATTACAGGTCAGACCCACAGTTTTGACATGGGTAGAATTTTTCTTTCAAAAATGTTTGGATAATTACACAAGGATAGAAATGCACTTTCTTCTGTTAATTTCAAAGCTTTCTGTCCAGCTTCCTTTTTTCCCAAGTTGTACTATAAGCTACCAAATGTCATTAACTACCAAAGGAGGTTTGGCAGCATTTAGTTACTGAATTTTACCAAAAGGAGCCAAACATATGGTAACAGTTAATTTATTGGTGGTTCTAACCTCAAGGGAACTCTTACAGACAGCATATTACCTTTTTATCTAACATATTTTAAATAAAAGAGCTGTTGACTTGAAATTTGATATGCCAGTATAGAAGCTGACCTTCAGTATGGTTATGCTCAATTCAGTCTTGTTTAAGGGTAAGATTAAAAGTGTAAACATACAAGATTGAGCTAAGGCTTTTTTTTCTCTTCAACTTTTAGAGAGGCATGTCACTTCTGCGTAGTTTTAGTGTGTATATGTGTTTAGGTGAAGAGATTGAAGAAACATTTACAGAAGAAAAATGAGTCCTGCCTTTGTCTCAGAAGTCTTGGAGAGCTTTGAGATATTTCCTGGTATCTGCATTGCCAAGTGATTTGATTTTAAAAAAAATACAAAAATTCATTTCCTTATGTGTAAGACCACAGACCCATTTGTTGCATTGTGACTATGTAGATTTGCATAATTTTAATGGGAGAAGGATTTGAGAGGTAACATTGCCAATTGTGCCGCTGTTCAGTGTCTTGGAGTTGAATCTTATGCCTCAGATTTGCACAGCTCTTAATCAATTATCTGCTAGCTGTGTTTGAGGTACCCTTTTCCCTTCTGCCTTAGATGCTGTGTATTTTCGTCTTTGTAACTTGGTGGTGCTGCAAATCTTAAAATCTACATGGATGTGTCATCATATTTCAAATGGGATACTTGAGATAGATGGTGCCTGAAATAATATCCTAATTTCTGTTAGTTCATAGTAAGTATTCAGAGACCATATCTGTGTTGAGACTGCTCAGGAGACTCTTCCTTTTGTGGTTATGGATGATGCTTTACTAATCTTTCATGGACCATTCTTCAGTGGTTTACCTCTCCATGTAATTAGATGTGTTGCTTGGAATTTGTTTTGGCTATTGCTTCCCTTCAACATGTGTCTTCAAAGGCCATGGTGTGAGAAAGACTGGGCAGGAAAGAAAAGCACAGGACCAGTTCTTTTGAAACCAGGGATGTTTACCTGTTGACTTAGGAGATGATGACGGGTCTTTATCCTGTCTTTCTGTGTTGCTTAGTGAAATTAGTCGTGCTGCAGTTAGTAGTGCAATGATACAACTGATTTATTTGACTATTGAATTCCAGATTTTCAAAGCACTTCAGAAAATCTGAGCTATTTGTTTTATTTTATCCTTCCTAGACTTTAAGCTTTTACCAGGCTCCCTCTCTGGCATGGATAGTGATCTGATACACCTTGGTCATGCAGTAATGATTTTCTCAAGGCCCTGCTGCCCATTTCTCTGCCAGTCTCTGAAATGTAAAGTCAGTCCTCATCTGGCTGCATCTAGCCCCTAAAGACCTTAGGCAAGGGAGACACTGTAAACTGAGAACTTTTCTCTGTTTTTCCCCTTGAACTAGGGAAAGCACTTCTAAATCCTACATTTTTCTCACATCCCCCTGCAGCTAATCCTTTTTTCTTGTTACTCATATCCTCAGGCATTTTAAGGTGGACTTAATGTTAGAAAGCATCTTATGCTGTGATTTAGCTGTGATTTTTTCCACTCTTTGATCTTGGACACTGCATGTCTGCCTCTCTTACAGGCTTCTTTCTCCCAGGTCTTAACACCTATTTTACGTGAGTCCTTTCTGAGTGAATAGAGTGAATCTCTATTCCAGTGATTTCCCAAAGCCTTGTAGTCTTAGGACCGTTTAAGCTTCAGTCTCTTTACACTGGGCATTGCATGCAGCACATTTCCACAACTCTCTTCAACTTTCTCAGCTTTCAGCCATTCATATGTGTCTTCCCAGAGAGGGCTGACAGCATTTGGCCATGACAAATCGTCATGTTCACAACCTGTAAAGGATGGACCACGACTCTTCAGAGATAAGACCTGCTCATATCACACAGGAAGGCTCAGAAGGGGCTGTAATAATTTGCATTATAGAGGAAAATATGTTTGATATGGACAGGGAGACTTTGGGCACAGAGGCAACGTGACTGTCATGTATGGATTCCCTCCGTGAGAGCATAAAGGAATGGTTGGGGTTGAAAGCAAAGTCATGAGAATTATTTCTGAACATCATCTCAGCTCCCATATGCTGCTTCCAAAGGTGTATTTTGAATAGCCTTGGCTTATCCCATGCTATTTATTTGTGTCTGTGCAGATGATTTTCGAGAGATGCCAGCAGGGCCATAGTTGCAGATCAAACCCAGTTAGTTAATGTGTGTCATGTCAAACTTGTGAAGCAGTTTCACGAGTTTTATTTTTTCTGTTCAAAACATCTTTTTTTGTTGTGTTGGAAAAAAATAGTCTGGATGTTATTTTTGAACAGTATCTTGACCACAGATAAGTTGTTTGCTTGTCATTGTTTGTAGAGTAGGAACGGTCACTGAAAAAAAGAGTTTTATGTGTTATCTCATGAAGAAAGAGGAATAGGACTATCTTTTTAAACTATAGATAATCAGATTTGTTAAACAATAATTGGATGTGTAAGAAATCCTATTTAAAAGAAAAATGTGTTTTCTGTAGCATGTAAAAATGTACCTACATGGCACATGTTGTATATGGGTAGTAGTATTTATAGATAGATAGAGGTTTTGTGTGAAAATGTTTTGTATCTAGGAGAATTATTAATTTGTTGTGTGAATTACTGAACCATTTTGATTAGTGCTGATTGTCTTGATTTAAAGGTAAGAAAGAAGGAGTTTGTAGTTAAATACATTATAGAAATGACTACGTTCTTGTACTGTTCTTATACTTTATTTGGCCATCTACCATTAATCAGTGGATAGTTCAGACCAGATGGATATTTGGGCCCCCCAGTACAGCCATTTTGTGTGCTGTATTTGCTATGATTATCCCAAAATAAGCAGAAGGAGGTATTACACTTCACGTGCAGTTACTGCTGCTCTTTGGTCCATCCCTTCTACACAGCCTAGTTCAACTTTAGTCAGCAGAAAGCTTAGTAAGCAAAAGTCTCTTTTATTCGTACTGAGCATGAGGTACTAGCTGTAACAAATTTTGTCCTTCACAATCAGTCCTAGTTTAACTAATAATTTAGTCTGAAATTCTTTCATTCACATTTGCTGTGTATAACTTTAGCTAAGTAAGAAACCTAGAGACTTACTTTCTTTCTTCTCTTGTGAGACTGTAAGATGAGCAATGGCAAGTATCTAATGACAAGAATGAAAATATGACTTTATTAAAAAAAAAAACCACAACAATTTGAGCTTGGGTTTCTGTGGCCCAGAATCATAGTGTCTAAGTGATGTAATAAATTCAGGTAAAGAGAGACAGGAAACTTCTGGAAGAGAGTCCAGTGAAGGCTACAAAGAGAATTAGGGAACTGGAGCATCTCTCTTAAGAGGAAAGGCTGAGAGACCTAGGGCTCTTTAGCCTGGTGAAGAGAAGACTGAAAGGAGACCTTCTCAATGCTTATAAATTGCCTCTAAAGAGTGGGTGTCAGGAGGATTGTTTCTTACACTACGGTACATGGGATGGTTAGTAAGGGGAAATCTGACCATCCCTTTTTGGCTTGTGTGCTGTCCTGAGTGTGCATTCTATGTATTTCCTGAATTAAGCCTCATATAGAAGAAAAATCACAACAGAACATGTATGATCAGTACAGCTGTGTTACAAAACTGATCTCATTGGCATGAGATGGTTAAGCTCTTGGATATACTCCCTTTGTTCTGCATCAAGCAGTAAACTCTTGTTTAGAATGATTCTGGCAGAATGATTTTTTTCAAAGGTGCTGCACCATGCAGTATTCTCATTGTTTTCAACTGACAGGACCTGGCAAGTGTCTAAGCACATAAAATGTAACTCTTTTTATATGGAGGCAACTGGATAAGAGGTTTTGAGCTTGAGTTTAAGTATCAGGGGGTTGTTTACTCTTAAAGCTATGTCTCAATATCTAAACTAAATACTGAGGGTTTGGTTTTTGAGGGAGTGCAGTTGTGTGACTAAAGAATTCTTCAATATTTAATGTAGCTGTCATTAGTGTGTACTAGAGCTGATACTCTCACTGTGTGTATTTGACTTTCAGTTAGCTATATAGTGAGTCCTGTGAGCTGAATGCCCATTTGTGGCTGGAGTATGCGGAGTACAGTGTACTGGGTGCAGCCTGATATCTGTCTTTTCAGTGTCAGACAGAATCCTGGTTCCTATGTCCTGAGACTGTTCTGCAGTATGATCCAAACCAGCACAATTGCAGATAATTGGTATAATTTGCTTTGATAACTACTCCCAATTTGAACTAGAACACTAATTTTCTCACAGCCACTGTTTGTTGTCTTGATTACATCCAAGATACCATACTCTCCATTACATCTACTGAAAAAGAGAGTGAGTGAAGTTCTAAATTCTGACAAAAAGCATGACAGATTAAAGTAGCAAATGTGTTTTAAATTCAGGTTTACAACAGTTAGTGGCAATTTAGTTTGAGATTAGTAGGCTACAAGTCAGGCAGAATTTGTCACTGTGATGAGTACAGCAAGCCTGACAGGGAGTTTCCCTGGATGTTTAAAAACTAATTTGAGTATGGGAAGTAGTCATGTGTAGATATAAAACTGAATAACTATTATCAAACCTGTAAGCGGGTAATCTTTCAATCATTTCACCTCTGTTTTCATATTATTAGGTTAGAGATTGCTTACTGCCTGCTTTTATCGTGCACAATATTCTAAATTTCATGCAAAATGAGAACTGTCTCATTAATTATTACTGGGTGCAGCCATTTCTTGAATGGAGGAGGTACAGGAAGCAGACTGCCCAGCAAATAGCTGCATCCCAATACCATCACGTTATATGGAAGGACATCCCTGCTCCTTGGTGAGGCTTTAGTCCTCCCTACTGCATCACACTGATTCTGAGCATTGAAATGAGATAATAGGGAAATATCTGCACAATAAGAGGATTAATAAGTTTTCTTGATCAAGGAAATGCAGTAAAACTGTACAGGAAAAGGAGTTTGTAATTTTCCTTTTGTGTAGTGTGTTGTTGTTGTTAGTTTTTCCAACTGCCCAGAGTAAACCCTTATTAAAAGTAAAAGATGGTGAGAGAGAAACAAAGTCACGAAATTAAATACTACAATGAAGAAGAAATAGTCCCAAATATTTTTGATAATGAACAGATTTTTCTCTCTGTAACAATTGTCAGCACACACAAGTCAGTGTTGTTGACTGCTCTGATTAAAGACACCTGCTTGCAAGTAGTTGGTTCTTTGGTAAATAGTTTTACTCTTTTAGGACAGATGGTTTGAAAGGACAGATCAGAAGAACAGACTTGTGAATTATATAGAAAATAAACGTCTTTTCTCTGTACTTGTGAACACATCATTTGAATCTGTCTTGCTTCTCATTTCACAAATGCTAGTAATGAGACAAGGAGGAACATCTCTTATCCAGCATTAATGCTTGTGGTGGTTTCTTTTTCCAAGAGAAACTAAATGCTAAACTAGGCTCTGACATGTCACAAGTGAGGAAATGAGTTTCAGGTACTATGTTTTGCACTTATTTATTTGTAATTGTCAACGTATGCTGGCATTGGCTGAAGGAGAAGCAGTCTCACCCTTCCCTGAAATGGAGATGTCTTGGGCTGTACTTGCAAATCCCAGGATTGCTTTGTGATTGATCCAGTTGATTACATGCAAAGTGCATAAAAATTTCCTGGTATAGGATCAAACTTCATCTTAGATGATGCACCATCTGGCTGCAAAGCTTCATACCTTGCATCTCTATCAATCTCTTATTCCTTCCAGCCATCCACAAGGTAACATGGTGAGTCTGAGTCACCTAATGCCTACCTGGACCATAGTTCTTTCTCTTGAGCGATGGAAGTTAGATGTGAACCCTCACAGGCCAGAGGAGACTGATAACCTGGATGTTTCTTTCTCTGGATGTATTCACTGCAAGCATGAATTTGGTACAACAAGACGGGTGCTAGCATCCTACTTCCATTTCCTGATAGATTTAAAGCTAAAAGGGCCATTAAAGATTTCCCAAGAGGCTTAGAGTTGTTGCTGTTTGCCTGCATAATTGGAGCACATTCTTCTCAAGGCTACAGAAACAACTTTGGCAGAGGAGCAGTCTGCTTAGACTGACTCTCTTGATGGGACCCAACTACTGCATGCTTTGAGACCTCCTGAGTGGAATAGGGTGAGCCAGGGAGAGCTCAGATTGCCTGCAGGGTTACTTCTCACTTAAATGAAGATGAAAGGTGTTGATCTACACAGATCTGAGTAGGTAAATTCACCCAAGATTTATAAGAGTTTCTTTATTTTGCCTTGATCTGAGGTTCTGATGAAGACACCGGAGGTTTTCATTGAGCACTGGATTACAGGCCCTTATGTCAATGCAAATAAAAGGCTTCTGATAAAGGAAAGGGAAGCATCCAGATGTACAGTTTCGAATCAAAGCACAGTGCACTCCACAGCATCCTTTTAAAGCAGTGCTTTTTAGTTTATAGTTTACCTTCCATGTAATTTGTTTTTTCCCTGTGGTGACTATTGAGACAGGGTATGTGTCTATAAAGATGCATATTTGTTATTGATCTAAATACAATATGCAAGAATATGTAATATAAAACCATTTTTGACATAACCATTGAGTAATTCTTTTAGCCTTTGTCTGATCAGCTGGCACACAGGCTAGTCGAGGTTATTATTTTGTATACCATATGAAGAACTGTAATTTACTGTAATGATGGTATATTTTCATACTTTTGGAGAAGGGGGTATATGTATACGCATGCATGCATAAAGCAGAAAGAAAGAAAATCCACTTTTATGTTAAAGTGCATATGGTATGTATAGATGTATCAATCTGAATATTTGTAGAAATTGTGTGTGAATAGACGCAGAAAAATACTTCAAATTGCTGAATAAAATATTCCCAGATTCTTAAGTTCCTTTCACATAATTTTTAGTGCTTAAAATAATCCTGTGAAAGTGCTGCTTTTATCTTTTCTGTGCAACAATGAACTTTTATGTTGGAAAGTGTTGAAAGTACTTAGATAGTAAAGCTTAGATTTTTGTTTTGTTTGGCAGTACATTTCTGTTTAGAATTCTTCTAATCTATCCATTCCCTGCTTTTATATTCATCTGATAGTTCAAGGTTCTGTGAAGGATATTTCTTTGTATATGAACTTATTAAACCAATAATGCTTAAAAGTGTGAGGTTTACTTCCCTTTTTAATTTTTTAACATCATAAGATAGACTCTTGTTTGAATTGTTAAATTTCTGTTTGCCTTTCTTGAGGGTTTTTCGGGGGGGGGAGGGCAGAAAAAATAAGAAACAATTTATATGGTAGATCTAAAGTTTCATTAAAATTGCTTATGCCCTGTCCCAGGCATTTTAAGTGGGCCATCTGTCTAAACATCTCTCCATTTTTTTCTGATCATTTCCTCGACTTATTCATGAGCCATGGGAGGGCTCCTTTGTAGTCTCCATGTAGCTGCTTCAGTCTACCCCCACTGAATACATCTATGTGCTTGCATAACATATCTTTTCACAGTGCTGGAAATTCTCTGAACTTGGTTCAGATGAATGGCCCACTTTCTGAAGGTCTTTTTTTCTCCCCCTGCAAAGATTTGTATGCAGAAACTGACCTTGGTGGCTACAGAATCCAGCACATTATTCTTGATCATTTTACAGGCCACCTGCTGTGAAAGTTATGATGAAGGATTTCTTAATGATTCTTTGACCATTAACATTGTTTTAAGTCAATATTTCACTTTTATTTAACTACTGAATAGGTAATTGCACAATTGAAAAACAGCTTTATGGAGTGTCGTATTGGAGAATTTATTATGATAGTTTGGGATTTCTCTGTGTTTACATGAACTATTACGGAGCAAAAATATCAGAAGAGAGTTTTAAAATTTCTTCCTCCCCCCCTCATGCTGGAACTCACATTTTGAATTAGAAGTGAAAAAATAATCTATACTCAGTTTCCTGATGCTTCAGGAGCTGGCGATATTTATCATAGCTCATTACATCATCAACATTAATCAGAAGAGGAGAGTTTGTTTGCCACAACCCACAGAAAATTGTAGTTTTATTGAGTTCCTTCTATCTGATTGGTTGATGACAATCAAAATGGATGGGCTGGAGCACAGTTGTTACTTGACTTGCTTTTGTGAATGTCTGTCTTCAATTATTTGGTTTTGACCAGACAGATAATAGTTTAACTGGTGTCTGTTTTCCATGAGCACAGTGCGTATGTGTCGATCTAAAGTTTGTAGAAGTTGTCTGCTTTCCTTGCTGAAAACTTGCAGCAATTATAGCCCCTGCTTTCTTTGCATTATTATAAAGTATCTCCCTCTCTTTCTTTCATGGCAGCTGGGGGTCAAAGGGGCCTAGTATACTGTGCAATGTATGAAATAAATGATGGGAGCATGACATCATCTGTAGTTGAACAAACAGTGACAGAGGTAGAAAATAAACAACTAATCAGGCAAACACTGCTGGTTTTCTTTGCACACCACTTACATGTTTTTTGTAACTTCAGTGTTTCAGAGTAATACTTTTATGACTTAGAGCTAGGCCATCACTGTATGCTTTATTTGTGCTCTATTACTTGTGATACTTCTCTGTAGAAGCCGATAGGAGTAGAGAGATGCAGAACTGCCTGTTTGTGTATGAAGGGAGTTTGTAACACCCTTTTCCACCCACCTCCTGTTGTTGCAGCTGCAGTGCTGCTTTTACTCTCTCTCCTTCCCTTTGTGTGTAATACCCCTGGCAAAGGACAACAGTGAACACCTGTGTCCCTGCTTTCAATTCACCTGACAGGCATCTGGCTGCTAAAGCTGCATTTCTTCCTAAAGCCAGTAGTCTTTATATTTAAAAGAAGCAATGTTTTTGATGGCATGTCATTTGCCAAAACTGGGAGAAGAGAGATCATACTGAACCCTATGAAAGACATATTTTGTGAATTCTGAATCTAGAGTTGGAGAGAGAGTGCCTTACACTTTTTTTATCTTTTGTGATCATAAAAATGTAGTTTTTTTCTTTTCCATATTCTTTTTCTGTAAATATAATATGTCATATTTTAGAAGTTACACATTTTTGATCATAGCAAGAAGTTTGGGGAGTTTTCCATTAACTAGTTGAAAACATATCCAGAAGTCCAGATGTTTTCCCTTTGGAAGACTTAGAAGAGCTCTCAGCTAAGGAAGCAACCTTGGCCAAGTACAAAGATTATTTCCCATGCACAGGGACTTCTCAGACATTTAACCCTCTGCCCCAAAAACCCCAATAACAACAAGAAACACCCCCACAAAACAACAACAAAAAACCCCTATCAAAAGTCTGATAGAAACTTCTGCCTTTCTAAAGTAGTTCACAGACTTGAGCAACTTTGTTTACATACCCAAGAAACTTGGATCCTTATATTTGGACTATATGATCCTTACTAATAGGTGCAAACCCACTTCTGAATCTCATCAAAATGGACTCTACTACAAGGTAATTTCTTAGAGAGGAACTGGATTTAATGAACAAAAAGAAGGACTTTAATGAGCTAATGTATCTGTCTTCTTGGTGTAACTGTAGGTTATGGTGTTTGATAAGCAAAGCTGAAAAATGTCCCTGAGCAAATGGATCTAGCAATTCCAGAGGAAGGTACAACTCACCATGTACTTGGTATTAGATGCAGCTCTGGACCTTGCCCTCCTGACCACCAGTGGTGCAGAGAGAGGAATTACATGCCTTTGTGGTTGTTTGAAACCCAGGCAAAGCAGTGATCATAGTCATGCCTTTCAAGAGGCATGCATCCTGTTTGGAGATACACTTGACAAAGCTCAGCAAGACAGGACCGAACAAAAATAATCCCTGCTGGAGAACAAGACTGTCTTTCCTTTGATGGCCAGCAGCCAAATTCATGAGGTCACTTCCAGTCAAATGCATTATGAAGTAGGGCCATGCCAGCAGGGTTATAAGGAATCTCATACCACCAGTGAAGTGAACCTACTCAGCAGTGTTTGAGATGAAGTCTTACCAAGTACACAAGAAATACGACATTTCTATAAACCAGTAAATCCTGTTGGTTGTTGCAGTGGACTACTATGGAGAATTTAGCCAGGCTCTGCCAGAACCCTGCCTACATTCCTCCTTACTGGTGCTCTGATACCAGGAAGTGCAATGAAAACATCTCTCAGCTTGCTGCCTGATACCTGTGCAGGAAATTCCTGTTCCTCTTCTTCAGGAACTACTGTGTCTGTTGCGCTTCCTATCAGCCAGTCTAAATGTTTTGGTGACATGCAGGAATTTCAAGACAAGGTGCTGAGAAATGTCATTGCACCCATTAAGCTATAGGTATTTCCTGAGATTTTGTTTTGTCACAGTATATTAAATGCAAAAGCTAACACTTGGCATCATTAGCACGGGAACAGGTTATTTTTTTGTTAACTTTGTGGGTAGTGATAGTTAGAAATGAGCTAAGATGTTTGGTGAAATCTGGTGTAGGCCATACTTGACTGGGATCCAGAACTAACTAATGATAACTATGTATCTGTTTGTCTAGATAATATATAAATAGTGTTTCATTTTTTGAAACTCCTTGCCTGATGAGGTACCTGCACTTGTTACTTGCTTAGATTTGAGGTGTTGAAAACCCCAGTCTTGAAATAATTGTCAAAATCCTTATCAAGTCTGTGAGTTATCCTTGATTTAGGCAGGTAATTTATCTTCCTGTCACATTTGGAGGCCTTATAAGTGCTTCTCCCTTTTGATTCTGCAGGGAGAAGCACCTGTGCAGGTGGTGGGGGAACCTGAGCACAGCCTTTGGGTAGATGTGATTCACATTCTCAGGAGGAGGCATTTGGCATAATGCCAGAAATTTGTTTCCAAGTTTTAAGACGCTGAAGGCTGCAGTAAAATGGTGTGGTGAGCTCTATAGTGTACAATGTATAGGCATTATTGCAGAAATTAGCCTTAAGAATAGACCTAAAGGTGATGGACTTAGCACTGTAGATTTCTTACAGAGAAAGAGTCAGTGTGTAAGAAAAGCTGTACCAATATCACGTGTCTTTGTTTTAATGGAGTTCAGATTTCACCTTTGTACCTTCTCTTTAGGCTACATGGTGGTTTGCTGATGCTAATACCACTCATCAGAAAAGTTGTAGCATATCTTTGGATGCCAGTCATTACAACAGAGTAGAAGAGACTTGAGAAGTTAGGATGAGGAAACTGAAATAAAATATATATTTAAATAAAATAGCTGAAAATTACTTGTTTTACTCTGAACTTCCAAGAGTGGACACTCAGGCCTCATTCTTTTGCTGTCAGGTGTGCTTCTTCATGCTAAACTTGAAAAGATTCAGGTTTCTTTTGTTACCTGGTAATTGGTGCAGCCACAGTATGCTTCAGAAATAAGTATAATCTTGCATGTGGGCTGTGATGATATATAATTTTTTTTTCCAGTGTGCTTGAAGGCCTTTGTGGATGGAATACTCTAAAATGTATGTTAATTATAGAATTACTTGTATTACTTGTTTGGCTGAATCCTTTGTCTGTAATTGGCCTTTAATTAAGGTTTACTAAGAATGAGATGAACAAAATGCTAATTATATTTTGTCCTGAAAAAGAATGCTCCAGCTATCTCTGTTGCTATTCTCCAGCCAACCCACTTTCTCATCTGTTTTTTGTCCTATTTGAGCTGATTTTGCAGCAAGCGCTGGCTGTATTCAAGAGTCTCCTATAACTTCATCAACGTATTTAGTGTGTATTAGAGTGTATAGGTTGGACGTGATGATCTCGAAGATCTCTTCCAACCTGGTTTATTCTATTCCATTCCTCTTATTATGCCATTTGACAGAAAAATGTATTTAGGGTTGGTAGTTGTTTTTTTCTTTATTATTTATTTGGGTTTTGTTCCCCCCAAATATGTTCTCCAACTGTGTCTATAGATTAATAATACTTTATATTGTTCATGACCATTCTGTGAGGCTAGCACTTCTGGTTAAAAAGGAAGACGCCTGAAATCTCAGTTGAAAATTATTCTTCCATCTGTTACTTTTTTTAGAATTCCTATTGCTAAATCAAAGAGAAGGAGCTGGGAGCTCTCTGTGCGTCTAGGAGATGGAATTTACCCTGTTGCGGTTTCAAAGGATGCCTCATCATTTTCTGTAAGTTCTGCTTGTTTTCTAAGAAACTTGATGTGTTGAGTCAGTGTATATTATCCTTCACACCTAGTGACCAAACATAGATGTGTTTTGTCTTTATTAGGCACTGCTGTGAATTACACAATAAGACTCTCAATCTTATTTATTGGTACTAGTGTACAAAGATATTTTTCTCTACTCATGCCTGTGGAACATTTTTGTATCTACTAGTTTATTAAATTAGTTTTCCAATTAACGGCTCTCTTTAATGTCTTGTCTTGTTCAGAAATAAAGTCTTATGTTCCATTGTAGATATATAAGAGTGAGAAAATAAGTGAAATACCAAAAAAATTACATTAGCTTGAGTTACTGATTAAAAAGCAAATCAAAGAACTGAGTGAGTTGAATGTGTTATCATAGTGGTATGGAGTTATATTCAGCATCTCAGTGGCAAAACTGTACATGGTTATACTAAAATACAAAGTGTTTAAAGATGTGCCTTAGTCACTTCATATCAGTGTGTATAAACTACTATATTGACAAATATTCAAAGATAATTACTTAAACATTTAGAATAGAATAGAATTAAACAGGTTGGAAAAGACCTTTGAGATCATTGAGCCCAACCTATCATCCAACACTGTCTAATCAACTAAACCATGGCACCAAGCACCCCATCCAGTCTCTTTCTAAACACCTCCAGTAGTGGTGACTCTCCCACCTTCTGGTCCACCCATTCCAATGGCCAATCACTCTTTCTGTGAAGAAAGATCCTAACATCCAGCCCAAACCTCCCCTGGTGCAGCTTGAGACTGTGTCCTCTTGTTCTGGTGCTGGTTGCCTGGGAGAAGAGACCAACCCCCACCTGGCTACAGCCTCCCTTCAGGTAGTTGTAGAGAGCAATAAGGTCACCCCTGAGTCTCCTCCTCTCCAAGCTAAGCAACCCCAGCTCCTTCAGCCTCTCCTCATAGGGCTTGTGTTCCAAACCCCTCACCAGCTGTGTTGCCCTTCTCTGGACACATTTCAGGAAGTCAACATCTTTCCTAAACTGAGGGGCCCAGAAGTGGACACAGGACTCAAGGTGTGGCTTAATCAGTGCAGTGTACAGGGGGAGAATGACCCCCCTGCTCCTGCTGGCCACACTGTTCCTGATACAGGCCAGGATGCCATTGGCCTTCTTGGCCACCTGGGCACACTGCTGGCTCATGTTCAGCCTACCATCGACCAGTACTCCCAGGTCCCTCTCTGCCTGGCTACTCTCCAGCCACTCTGACCCCAGCCTGTAGCACTGCATGGGGTTGTTGTGGCCAATGTGTAGAACCCAGCACTGGCCCTCCAGCCAGTTCCTAACCCAGCACAGAATGCTGCTGTCCAAGGCACGAGCTGCCAGCTTGGCCAGGAGTTTGCTGTGGGGGACAGTGTCAATGGCCTTGAAGTCCAGGTAGACTACATCCACAGCCTTCCCCACATCCAACAGGCAGTCACCTGATCACAGAAGGAGATCAGGTTGGTCAGGCAGGACCTGCCCTTCCTAAATCCATGCTGGCTGGGCATCCTGTAAGTGCTGTGTGATTGCACTCAAGATGACCTGTTCCATAATCTTGCCTAGCACTGAGGTCAGGCTGACAGGTCTGGAATTCCCTGGCTCATCCAACTGGCCCTTCCTGTGGATGGGCATCACACTGGCCAGCTTCCAGTCATCTGGGACCTCTCCAGTGAGCCAGGACTGTTGAAAAACAATGGAGAGCAACTTGGCCAGCTCATCTGCCAGCTCTCTCAGTACCCTAGGATGCTGTTAGCCTGAGGGGGGAAAGACTGACCACAATAGCACAGAAATGGCAGTACCAAGATGGAAGCTGGTTGAATTGGACTACTGAGAAGGTAGACTTGTGGAAAAAAACAACTTTTAAAGCCTCTCAGTGGTAATTCTACAGATTTTATTTTTTAAAATTTTTCTACATATTTATTTTTTAATGAACAGTTGACTTGCATAGTGTCTGACTCTTATGCAAAAGTTTTCAAAAGTGTCTAAAGAAGTCATTTTTCTCAGAATCATTGAAAAGCAGGACTATGAGGAATCCTCAAATCCTTCTAGTTTACCTCTGACTGCTGTGCACTTGTGTTTTTTGAGAGATTTACTTCAGTTTCATTTAGTTACCCAGGTACTGTCTTGGATTGGTTACATAATTTAATAAAGGTATGTCTTTAAGACTGAGAAAATTCACAGATGGAAGAGGCCTGAACACCCTTTTATGCCTTTGTCTTTATTGATTGAGAAGGTAACTGAAGGTATAAGCTTGTATATGAGTCAGTCCCAGATTTGACTGGCAGCTGAGCAGCCAAGCTGCAAACAACACTGTGTGCTCTCCTGGAGTCATGAACTCTGGGAAAAGATGCTGAACATGTAATGCTATTGCTGCTGGTCTATCATTTTAATATGCAGAAAATCATTCTGACCCATTCCACAGGCCAAACCTGTCTCTCAGTTTTTATGGGACTGCTGAATAGTCTTGATGTCTTGTGGCAGTATAAGCATTATAGTTACTATAAGCTGAGTTTAACAAGGCATGTGCAGAGTGTGATTTCTAGTCCTTTGGTTTGGTATCCAAACAATAACAAATGCAAAGGTTCCTACTTGTGTCCTTGCATCCCTGCAGTATGCTATTGCTGTTACCTTCCACTGCTGGGCAAGGAGGCAGGAACACCTGTGGGGAGCTGGGTACTCTCCAGTGTCATGGGTGAAGGGATGCATAAGCAATGGAGAGGAAGCAGAGGTGCCAGCTAGGACAGGCTGCATGCCATAAAGTTTGGGCCAGAAGGATTTGCAACAGAAGCTTTTGCAGTCTGATTCTACTCTTATCATGCTGTGTACTTGAGAAGAGCTAATTTCTTATTTATTTGTCTGGAGAACTCCTTAACTGGTGAAACAAATCTCATTAGAAGGATTTCGCTGTGACCAGATAAACCCTAAGGTGTAGTTTATTAAACTTCTGGGTTTTTAAATATCAGGTTAACTGTTTTTGATTAACAAGGCTGTTTAAAGTTACACTTATTTTTCACCATTTTTTATTGGATAAATAGAAAGGACATGTTAATCTTTATTAATATTTTTTTTCTGTGATTCTCCTGTGATTGTGCTACAGACAAGAGAATATAGTAAATACAGCATAGTCAAAAATCTTCTGAATTATTATTCAAAGCTTTATAAGGGGAAAACAGTTGCCTTAAGAGTTCAAAGAAAAGCCAAAGACTAGGAAAGAGAAATCTTGTTTCTGATTAGGAGGTATAACATGCCATGAGGAAAAAAAAAAAAGAAATTCAAAGCTTTCTTTATTAACTTTGCTGTCAGAAACACAAGCCTCACTTTTTGAACTTCTGCATTTACTTTTTGCTATTAAGTTGGTGTGACAAGGGCTTCTGACTTTGTGGGTTGTGTCCCCTTGTGGCTTGTGACAAAGATAGCTGAATCTGTGGTGCAGTTAGATAGCCCAGTGGGAGGGCCACCTTCACATTCCCCTTCTGAAGTTTACTCCCGCTGCAAACTGTGCATTGCAGCAGCAGTGTTCGCATCCTGATTTACTTTGTTTACCGCTGGGACTCTTCCAACACTGACTCCTTTCTTTTTTTCCTTAACTCTTTTACTCTCTCCAGCCGAAACCTCACCACCTCACAGTGTGCAGTGCTTTGCTCTCTGTGCAGGGAGTGTGAGCAGCAGGCTTCTCCATGGTTCCCGCTGTTTGCAAGCAGATCATTCGTCAGCATCTCGGTCTGTGGGTCATCTGTGGTTTTCTTCCTTTATCATGAGAATCTTAATGAATTGGGCAGTGTAAACTGCTCTTTGCTGCTCTTTATTTTTCAGGATTTTGAGTTTTGTAGCCATCTGTTTTTAAGCACTTTATTTGTAGCAGAGGTCCTTGATGCAAACTGGTATTAGGCCATATTAGAGGCCTTGCTTCCCCGAACTGAAGGACTTAAAAGATAAGTGCTTAGGTGTGAGCAGTACTGTTTGCCTGAAGCAGTGGAAACAAGAACATTAAGGTGGTTTTTTTTTTGGTTACAGTAAAGGTTAAAAACTTGTGAATCCTAATTTGATATTTTTCTTATAAAATGGAACTAGCTCTGTTGTTATGCTAAAGCCAGCAACATATATGCTAATAGTTAAGTTTGTACAGAATTATGTACTACAGTTTTCAGTATCAGACAGTTGTTTCTGGTGAGACCCTATCAACATAACAAGGATTCTAAGGACCTGACCTGAGAATTAAAATTAACAGCTTTAGTGAGATCAGCTTGCCTTTGTACTGAAATCTTGCCAACTAAATTAATGTAAATGTAATCTATTATTTTTTCTTTGTAATTTGTTCTGTCTATTAATTGCTAGAAAAATCTTGGAGTTAACCACTTGTCACGTATCCATTTAGTTCTTTGGAGGACAGATGATCAGATTCTGGGTTTGATTAGTATTCTTACTCCTTTCATCAGTGGAGTTAAAGATCTTGCAATCAAGATGACTGCTAAAACAGAATTTGAAGGAAGAATGAGACTAATGTAAAACAGCAAAAACATCCTGGAAGAATCCCGCCACCAACTCTGGAATCTTTTGTTTTGTTCAGTTTCAGAGAGGAATCTTTTTCATCTTGCCATTTTCAGTTGCCAGTCTGTGGCTATAAAATGTGCTTAGTTTCTGATTTCATTGCTACAAAGACTCCAGTTTTGCTGATGAGGGTTTGAGTCTGTTTTTTTTCTGTTCAAAGCTTGAGTTTCTGCAAAATACCAGTGGGTGGGAGAGGCAGAAGCAGATAGGATCCTGCATATATTGAGCAAATCCAGTAGCTATGTGATTTCCTTGCACTGTATTAAACTGACCCCTCAAAACCAAATGTCAGCCACCAAGGATGTCCTAGATGCTTGTGGTGGTGGCTTTGTTGCCTTATTTGCAGACTTCCACTGATGGCTGCTTACAGCCAGGGTGGACTGCCTTTCCTGATGGTGTGCTGGGTGGGAGCTGTCCTCAGCCACATTGTGAGCAGCCTCATAGCCACCAATGTGGGTAGGACTTTGGTGTTACAGACAGCCATGAACCCAACTTTCTCCAATGTGAATGGATTTCATGTATGTAATACACTTGGTATGTATAATGAAAATAATAGTAAAGAATATAAGAATATAAGTGGCTTAAGCAAGGGAGAACATAAATGCATTGGACAAGGCATCCAATAATACATTCCAGTTTATTAGAGCAACCACTGCATAATTCCATTCAACAAAAGAAGGAAAAGTAAGTATTAGGTGACTGTAGTGCAATCTTTCCATGGTTATAACCCACCTTCCTTACTTCCTTCAGTATTCAGTTTTATTTTTCTGTTATGAATGCCATTCAAATTAGACACCTAAAGAATCATTTGTATATTTGTACAGGAGGTGGTACAAAAAGAGGGGGTCATCTCAGTTTTTGTGTACACCTCTGCTTTCACAAAGCATCCAAAGGCTCAAACAATGAATACTAGCAGCAGTTAATTATGCTTTAGGAGGTAAAGTCATGCTTCTTTTTGTTTGAAGTTCATTGCTTTGTGCCTAGGTTGAGGACCTAATTTTAGTTCAACAGGGAATTTGTGTTTTATGCAACAAACTACATTCTTGAAAACCCTTTTGGCATAATGCATTTTCTGATACTTTATTGTAGTCAAGTATACCTCTGTAGTAAAAGGAATCCCCTGTCTTGAGAATTTTTTATTGTCATTTTGTCTGACTCCTCTGCAATTAATTGTTGTCATTCTTCTTTTTCCTGTCTGAAAAGGAGTCATTTCTGTTAGGGTTCTTCATCTCTGTAGTACATGCATACCTTCCCAGGCCACTTAGCCTCATCTTCTCATCTTTTCAGCTGACAAAGAATTTCCAGATGTTTTCAGTTATAAAGTAGCTTCTTATCATTGAAGCTGTGGTGAATGAAAGTTGGTTGGGTTTTTTTGTTTGCTTTTTTTAAAGTGTAAGGTGAGATAGTTCAGAAGTTACTTTGAGCAAATGGAAATTTGATACACTTCCAGAGGGACCTGGATAGGTCACGCTGAATAAGAGGAGTAGAGAAAACTTAATTACTTTTTTCAGATTGCTACTAGAATGGGCTACCATTTTCACAAAATGCTGACTTCCTAAAGTCAAATTTATAGGCAAACAAATATGGTTCAGACGTGAAAAATGTATGAAGCTGGTTCAGCCCAATGAGAAATAAATTAATGTTTTTTTATAATGTTTAGAAAAACCCCAATGTTTTCCCCCACCTTTTTAATGAGAAGTAAGGAGTTTATTATGTATTAGTGTAAGTGGAAAATTTGCCTGTGTGATTCTTAGTATTTGCAAGAGAAAACCCTTGTATAATACAAATACAAATCTGAGGCACTACTGTCATAATTATTTGAATATATCCTGTATCATCAGCAAGGAGTAGTTAAGTAGTTATCTGCATGCTTCAATTTAGTTAGTGAATTCAAGTATATCTAGTTATGATGCTTTGAATTAAAAATAAAATGTAGTGTACACTTAATTCAAACTCTACTGTATTTGTTTGCTGTACATTTTATGAGGGATAAGCTGATTTTTAAATTTGGGAAATACTTTCTTTATTTTGTAAGGTCTCTTCATGGGGTGGAAAAAATGCTTAAGAAGATGTATCACCTGAATATCAAACTAGATGCAGCTGAAGTATCCAAAACATCAAGTGTAAAAATGAGTATCACAGTATATTAGAGGTTGGAAGGGACCTTGAGAGATCATCAGGTCCAACCCCCCTGCCAAAGCAGGATCGCTTAGGGAGAAGAAGACTCCACAACCTCCCTGGGCAGTCTGTTCCAGTGCTCCATCACTCTCACTGTAAAGAAGTTTCTCCTCATGTTGAGGTGAAATCTTCTATGTTCAAGTTTGAACCGGTTGTTTCTTGTGTTATTTCTGTGATACCACCAAAAAGAGCTTGACACCCACCCCTCAGATATTTATACACATTGATGTGATCCCCTCTCAGTCTTCACTTCTTGAGACTAAAATCAAAACAATGGTAGAGAAAGTTGCTGTAAGGAAACTCAGTCCACATTTAATTCCTTTAACACAAATGCCTTTCTAGTATTCCATGTAGAAGAATACCATTGTTCAGCCCTGTGAGTATAAAAGTAATAATATTGTTAAGAGAATCAATAAAATACCCAAATTATTACTCATATTTTACATTTCTGGTGTGCTTTGGGCACATAATATGTGACTAATTTGCCATATAAAATGTGAGGGCTCTGCTAATAGGGATGAAAAGCAAATACCTGTAGGAATTAATGAGAGTGAGCCAGTGTAGTTACAAATTAACATACATCCTCAGGAGCAGTAAATGAAGATTTCCTGGTTGGTCCAGTTCTAACTATGTATAGTTGTATATTGGAATGTTAGATTGTTACATGTGTGGAATAAAATACCTGGCTATTTCAATACCCCACATTAGTTTGAATGAAAGGAAAGTGCATATGTGGAGGGGACAGATGAGTTAGGTAATCCTTACTACTGTAAGCAGAAAACTTTTCTTGCCTTTTTCCAAGTGGCTTATATTTTGCTTGCAGAGTAGCACACAGATTCTGTGTCTCAGTACACGTGCAGCTGAGTGAACTGAACTCTTTGTTACCAAGTTCTGTAGGTTGTAGTTACAGCATTTCTAGAGGGTGTGTATCTATTTTTACTTTATTTCACGTTCAAATCCAGAGCATTTTCTGTTTGTAAGTCTTAGGTGTTCTGCATAATGGCATTTTAATGCAGTATGTATAAGTATGTATAAGTGGCAAAAGCAGAACCCACAATTTCCACCCTCAGAAAGTACTACTCTTATCACTGGGCTATACGAGTGCTTCTACTTTTTGACTGACTCTATGGCTTTATGAATCCTTCGTTCTTTTCGTTATGGTGGCATATTTGATTTACTGGAAGGGTAGAAGGTCCTTCAATCTGAGGAAAGCATTGATCCTTGTGTTCTGACTCTGTGGGCAAGTGCTTTAATTGCTATCTATCTACAGCTGCTGACATTGTGTTTTTTAAATGAAAGTGGCCTTGGCCTCAGTATCTCATTGTGAACTCAGTGTTTCTGGTATGCATTTCCACTCTGCTCCCTTGAGTCTCTTACAGAATTTTAGATGCTGGAACACATTAGACAAGGTAGATGTAAAAATGCTTAGGTAAGTATTAAGTATACTCATACAATATTTTTATGTACTTGTGTCATGTATGCTGATGTTTGCCTTTGTGTTATGGTGTTCTGTTTTTGTTTATTTATACCACACTATTATAGCAGCAAGTATGTGTAAAGGGCTGGTAAAATAGGCACATGTGTGCTTTATGGACATTTTTGGTGTGAGTTTGTGTATCTGATTAGTTTAGTCACACATTACTAATGCCATGAAAATGAACTAATTATGTAGTTTTAAATATATACTCTTCCCTCTTATGTCAGGGCCGTGTAATAGCTTGTGGAGATTCGTAGTTCTCCTATGAATATATGGTATATGGTCTGGCAGGAGCATATGGCCTACAAAAAAGGTTTCCAAAAAAATGCAGCAAAAGGTCCAAAATGCTGAACCATGAAATGGTTTAGAGGCAAGTATGGTCAGTTTGGATATTTATTTTCCTTGTGTTAGAATCAGACTGTTTCCAAGCGTAGCTCTTAGAAGGCAGAGGAGGAGTTTGGTTTTTACGATGATTAATTCTAAATTTCCTAATGAAGAATTTTACCCACACAGGTGGCTGGCTTCATAAGATGAATTCCTGTGATATGGAAATGGACACTGCATTTTGCTATGATCCAGTGATTCCAGGAATTCAGTGAACGACAGATTGAAAAAGAAATTAATTCTCTGTAATGATACAGAGCAATAATGTAACATTTTCTTTCTCCAGAAAGTGCTGTTTCTGGCATAACAGCATTTAGTGCAGTCCTTCTGTGGTCTTTTGGTGTAAGACTGAAAGCTCCTTGGGGAATAGGGGTTGTCTTCAACTCATTTGTGTACCATGCACCACAATCAATATTCATATAGTTATTTTCTAGTTTCTAAAAGCAGTGCTCACAAGAAGGTCACCTATATACTTTTGTTTATCATTGATTGTCTGGCCAATAAAACTGGGGAGAAAAAAACTAAACCAAGTCTTCGCAGCCCTCAAAAACCCCCTCCAACTTCCCAGCCCCCTCTCCCCAAATTTTGTAGAATGAATAGGCTAAAAAAATATTATGAGCTCCTCCTGCTGGTTCCACAGTAGCAACAGTTATATTCAAAAGCATGCTAATATGATGTTAAGAGGCTGCCTTATTACCACAAAAGCCATAGTTAATTTGGCAGCTCCTGGATGGTGTTTCATCTTTAATTCTGTTCTCTGAGCAAATCTCAGCACATTTAATATTCAGTATGACACTCTACTTTGGGATCTCGATGCTTTGGCATAGGGGGAAACTATAAGGTCATTGCGGCTTTGAGTTGCTTTCCTAGCTCTCAATGTCTTTGCTGCTTTTTCCCCCCTTTAATTTAATTTTTAAGTAAGCCAGACTATTAACATTACTTCAGTGTAGCTTTTATGGCTTATGAAAAATAATGCTGCTGTAGTGGATAGATGCGCGTCAGCTGTGACTAAATGTTTTGATGTAGTCTTCTTAAAAGATAGACTAGCAGAGCTTTCCTTTGAAATATGTGAAGCAGTTTAAGACACAGCTTCTCAGATGGATCTAATTAGTCTTTCATACAGACTGGATGTCCGTTTGTTGCAGCTGAATTCTCATTTCGTTCACCCATAACTAGAAACACCTCGCTTCAAACATGCTTCTTCAAAGAAAGAGGGGTTTAGGGTTCCATGTTTTACTGCTTTTTGATGTTGGTTTCCCTTTAACTGAGAAGACCTTATGTTTTTACAACTGTTATTATTAAGAAAACATAGCTTTGTTCATGAGAGTTCATTCAGTATCAATGCTGGCTATTGGCAGAAGTTAGATCTGTGGAATCTGACTGCATGAGGCTAGTGGAAGAGCTGTATTTGTAAGCTCCTTTGTAAGGAATTTGAATGCAGACAGGATGTTCTAATAAAACCAAGACACCAAGGATGAAAATTAAGATTAGAGGTACAAATGATCAGGCTCATCAATGAATAGCAGTCCTATTTGTATATCATAGTCACTAGAGACATTGTACTCAGTGCTGTTCCCCATTTAGCATACATTTACAAGGCACAGTTTAGTGTAGTACAAAGAAAACTGTGCTGACTAACCTTGTTTGGGTAATGCTGTGTTAATTCAGCTATACTGCTCCTGGTTGAACAAACTTGTTCAGAGCTGCCACATGCAGCTTCATGTGATGTGCCATGTCATGACACCTCTACAATGAAGAATATCCTGAAAGCTGCAGTGGTGTCTGATCAATCAGTGTGAAATATTCAGTGACTAATATGTGGATACTGCTATAGCAGGTGTTTAAGGAAAATCAGTGGAATTAAGGCAAGGTGACAGATACTCTGCCCGCATCTGTTCCCCACTATCTGCTTTGTGGACATGGTGTCCTTTAGACTAAGGCTGATGTTACTGGCTCTATTTGTTCTGCTCCCCAGCAACGTAGCTGAGCTGGTTTTGCCTCTAGCGATTGTTATTCACCTTTTCTTCTCATTGCCAAAGGTAGTGCAGTCCAGCCCACCTGTCTCATATAGTGGCACCTAGGGCATGCTTGATAGGAGTGTGTGATGTGGTGGACCATGAGCAGTCTGGCATTAGTGGAACTGGCTGGCTTGCTGGGTTGTCTCTTGAGTCCCCTCTATTTGTCCATATCAGTCACTCCAGGAGACTTGCATGTCTGCTAAGAAATTCTCACTGCAGTACTTCTTCCTGGCCCAAGCCTTACCCAGCCATTTCCCTCTCACCACGTAATCATCTTTTCTTAAGTCCTCTGCTTGTCAGCAGGCAGTTTCATGTTCTCCATTTGTCCTGTCAGAAAGCAGGTGAGGGTCTGCTGTGCAGTTACTCACATACAGGATGACCAGCCCAGCTGCTGGGTGACTACCAAATTTTCCTTGTCTGTTCAAAAGCTGAATGGGGCTGCTAATTGTGTTTTCTGTGTAGCTTCTCTTTCTTATAACATTTAAAAGGATTTTGTGAAGTTTGATTAATACTGACCAGTCATTGAGTTTAGAAGTTGTATGTGGTGGGGATTTAGAGGGGAAACTCACAGTGCATTTTGATAACCTCTTTTTGAGATCAGGATAAAGGCACTGTTACTGAAAGGGTTAAGAATGAGAACAAGGTTGTTCTGAATGTCAGAGGAGGGAAATGATTTTAAATTATTAAAAGTGAATTAATTGCATCACTCTCTGTGGCTTATACAGAGAATAAAAGAGGAACCTGGTTTAAGTAGTCATAATCTACTGCCAGTTGTTTATTTCATTTTCCAGAGAAAATCTACAGATCTCAAGGATGTACAATAAATTGAAATCTACTGGAAACCAAAATAGACCTATAGCTCCATAATTCTAGAATTATTTTGAGTAATATTGTATGCAGCAGCCTTTATTTCAAAGGTTGTTGCAGTTCCAAAATCACTTAGATTTAAGGAATGCCAGATGTTAGGTGTATATTTTACAGTACGGTTAACTCTGACTAAATGAAGGATCCTCTCAGTGCATTATATAGGTCTGCTCTGGCCTATGTTTCATTTCACGTAGTTTGTGTAGTGGTGGGGACTGTTGGCAACAGACCTTTGTTTCATTTGTTATGGACATGTAAAGAGAGATAATGTAGTAGGGGAGGGGAGGAAGAGAGAAGGGTCAGTCTTGTGGTTAAAGGGGATTGTGGGCTGACTTCTGTCCTTGGCCCTGCCAAAGTCTTTCAGAATTGCCAGCCAAATCTTTGAATGCTTACTTTCTAAATGCAGTCAGTTCCGTGTGATCTTCATTCTCTGGGCCTCAGACTTTGCAATAGGATCAGTCATGGAAACGCTGAATACTTTGAGTTGCTGGGGAGATCTCTGCTACCAGAACACAGGTACAGAGCAAAGTACTTTGCAGTTTCAGTTTTACATGCATCGTTATTTAGTACAGTCTTTAAGAACTGTGATCTGCTGATGTGTCACCTCTAGTAGTTGGTGTGAGATAATGACAAAGTGATGAAAACAAATGGATGTTTCTCTATCGTGGCAGAGAGAAATGCTATGTGCTAAGGGAAATGTGAAAAATGTGATGAGGAAAACAATACTTCTATCTGTGGACTAAGACTTGAGTATATGCACTAAAGCTACCTGAACAATTTGGAGACTTGCTTCATTAATGAATATTGTCCAGTAATGGATCCACTGCATTCCAGTTCGTGAAGGGGGCCTACAAGACAGCTGGGGAGGGACTTTGTTGAAAGGCGTTTAATAGGACAAGGGGGAAAGGCTTCAGGCTGGAAGAGGGTAGGTTTACACTAGGTATTGGGAAGACATTCCTTACAGTGAGTGTGGTGAGATACTGGAACAGGTTGCCCAGGGAAGTTGTGGATTCCCTTTCTCTGGAAGTGTTCAAGGCTAGGCTGAATGGGGCTTTCAGCAACATGGTCTAGTGGAAGGTCCCCTGCCCATGGCAGGGGTTTGGAACTAGATGATCTTTAAGATTCTTTCCTACCCAAACTATTCTACACTTTGAGAATCAGTTTAAAATTGCTCATAAGGCTGCCATTTTCTGCACGGCACAGTAATGGTAATGAACAGTAACAGTCATGAGTTTGATTTTTGTTCCAGATCCCATTTTTAAAGGGTGCTCAGGTACTCAAAGGTTGTGCTTTCTGAGTGTTTACCTCTTTTTGCTCACTGTTACTAATGTGTCATTTTTCAAGTTCTGCCTCATTCTTCTTCAGTCACAGGGCCCTCAGTGTCCAATTTCTATTGAGTTTTGTTTCTTTCTTTCTTGTGGTGGGGTTTTCTTGTTGCTGTTGGGTTTGTGTGTGTGTCTACGTACGCCTTTTTTTTGTTTTTTCAAATCTGATTGGAAACAGAAGTCTGAAGGTACTTACAGGCTTATTCCTGTTACTAACTCTGTAGTCAGACTGGTTCCAAATAATGTTTCTCAACATGGTGGTAGGCACTTATATATATGAAAATTGCTTGCATGTTGTTGTTTATACAAAGCGGTATAAAGGAAGAAGAAGCATTCTTCCTTTGGTGCTCAACTCTAGGAGTAAGTATTGAAACTACAGATATGACAGTCATCTTAGGCTGATAACCAGATTTGGTGTTTGTTTGCAAACCAAACCCACAATTTCAGGGGAAGCCCTCTGCTGGTACCTGTTAAATACAAGGAGGTGCTTTCAAGATGCAGGTTTAGTTTTCTGAAACAAATAGATCTCCAAAGTCAAGCAGTTAGTGCAAGTACATTCCGAGAGTTTCACTTCCCAGGCAGGTTTTCAAGCCTCTGTTCCAAATCATAAAGGAGACGTTTCATAGAAGAATCAACAGAATTAAGTAATGTGGCCAAAAATGTATTCTTGTTCTGTCAGAAATGGCTACATATTTATCTCTGTATTTTCCCCTTTCTGAAATCACTTCTAGATGGCTCTTCACCCTAAATAGAGTCCATCTGAGTAGTAATAAATGAAAAATATGGTGTGATGCTGGGAGGAATCCAACAGTGCTCTGAGGTTCCTCCCTTCCACCTCATGCTGCAGCTCTTATGTCCTCCATGAGCCTTTTGGAAGGCTTTTCCTCTGCTCCTCCTGTGCTCCTTCTGTCTTCATTCCATCCTTATCTTTTTGTTGTGGCTGCCCTCTTGTTTCCGCCATCTAACCTCTATCAGCTGTTTCCTTTATTGCTGTAATTGCTGAGTATTTTCACACAGTGACCTCTTTGTCACCATTGGAGCAGCCCAGCTGTTCAATGGTAACAGACTAGTTTGCATGCAGACTTTATCCTGTTGTATTTTAATACTTTCTCCTATCTGGTAGCAGAGGAGGGAAATAGTTAATGAAAAGTGCATATGGTTAAGCTTGAATCTGTATTTTGAAGATGGTGAGTTTTTCATATGGTTAACTTATAACAAATACACATTTTGAGTGATTCAGGTGTTTTTTGTTTTTTTTTTTTTCCTTTGGTCATATGAACTCTCAGAGGAATCAACAGTGATGGCCAGTCAGCCTAATAGAAACAGAATGATTTGCTTGGGAAAGAACCTTTAGAGATCATGTAGTCCACCCCCACCACCATGGACAGGGACATGTTTCACTAGATCAGGTTGCTCAAACCCCATCCAATGTGGCCTTGAACTAAGGGATTTTTCCTGGCCTTAGGGAAGGTAAACTTTCTGAAATAGATGAGTTAATAGGAACAGAAGGGAAAGTGCCAAGGGATGGTCATTGTCAGTCAGAATCAACCTATCAGTCTGTGGTGGGTTGAAGTTTCCCATCAGCATTAACTTAGCATGACTAACTCAGTTGGAAGCAAATGGAAGCTGTATTTACAAGCAAAAACTACACTCTACAATGGAATGCAATAAATGTGCACAAAATATACAGTATTTACAATATTATACAGATATTTACAATTGGTAAATAACACAGAACCCCCCCTGGCCTCCCTCTGATTCTCCCAGAGACTAGGGAAGTTGCTCCACTGCCCCCACAAACCTCTTCCCCCATGTATCAGAAGAGGAGTTGAGAGGAGGGAATGTTAGTTCTTCTCTTCGAGGCCAGCCAGAAGCATTATCTCCTGAACAGATGCAGAACAGTCAAGCCAGAGAAAATAAAAGGAATGGGAATGGAAGTGAAATGTGAAGATTGTTACGGTACAGGTTTCTGTCCCAGACATTCTGTCCAATGAATTTGTTTAGAATAATATTTTATTTTCCTTTTTATACCCAATAGTGAATTATTTATATTTTTCTACTTTTCTACTTGAAATCTGCAGCTAAAGTTTAAAGACATAGACTAAAACTGCCACACAGTCTGCCCAGCTGAAGTGTGTGATGAGATTAAATCATATTGGCTCATGATGTGGGCTACACCTGCCATCCAAAGTGAACCAAATGTGATTTAAAGTTGGTCAGGCTGAGCCTGTGCGGTATGAGTACTCATTACTTGTTTTATTGTAATTTATGTCATGAATCCCATCCCAATATGTGGGTTTGCTTTGTAAAAATGTGCTTGAAACAACCAAAGTGCTAGATGACCTTAAGAATGAATGCTTTTAGGAGCATTACTGAGTGGGATCTTTTGAATCTGTTCAACAGATCACATTCCCAGCAGAGGCTATTTCAATAGCTAAGGGTGTGCCCTAGAAAGTTCGGCATTAGTAATGCTTTCCAAACTAGGTGGGAAATGATTTTGAAAGTGACAGTAGGAAGTATGTTTGATGTTAGACGCAACTGATATTTTTCAGTCATTTGGAACTATTAATCTGCTTTACTAGATCTGCCTAGCTCTTTTCTTTGGAGGTGTGCTTGGTGTTTTTTATGTTACAGCTGAAGTTTTTAAATTATCTGCATTAGTTTATCATTTTAGCAAGTTTACTTAGGGTACACTTAGTTGAAGTGATTAACAGATTAAATTTCAGAGTATAAATTCCCAATTGGTCTACTAGGTTATATTTTTGTGTCTGTTGTATGCCTTCCTAATTACCAGCACATTTAAGTAATTAAAAATAGAATTTTAAAGCAAGTATTATTCATCTTCTCTAGATCAGAATTAAAACCAACATGGTCTGACTTGTTGTATTACAGTCTTCAAAAACATTGTGTTTTCTCTTTCATTTAGGCCTAATTAGATCTTAAAACATTTTTTTATTTAATATTTTGAAAGCCACATGCCATAGTTTGGCAGATTTTTCAGTTAAGCTATTGTTAGTTTTGGTTTTGTGTGTCTGTGTTAAAACAACATTAGCCAGTGTTGCGTTCAGCTCTGAACATGTAGAAGGGGCACCTGTCACTGGCACCAGTACTGAAGAAAGCTCAATGTAAGTTTGGCAATTTGGTCTTGTCCGTAAGAAATATCTGAAGAGGAAATAAAAAGCACAGATAACTTTGGAAATAATAAGATTTAGATGTAGCTTCATGACTTCAGATGTCCTGGTCAAGCTATCAGCCAACGGCTTGGACAGGAGCACCCTGCATTGGGTTAGGAACTGCCTGGAGGGCTGAGCCCAGAGAGTGGTGGTGAATGGTGCCACATCCAGCTGGCAGCCAGTCACTAGTGGTGTCCCCCAGGGATCAGTGCTTGGCCCCATGCTCTTTAACATCTTTATTGATGACCTGGATGAGGGCATTGAGTCCATCATCAGTAAATCTGCGGACGACACCAAGCTGGGGGCAGGTGTTGATCTGCTAGAGAGTACAGAGACTTTGCAGAGGGACCTTGACAGGCTGGACAGATGGGCAGAGTCCATCAGCATGAGATTTAACACATCTAAGTGCCAGGTTCTGCACATTGGCCACAACAACCCCATGCAGTGCTACAGGCTGGGGTCAGAGTGGCTGGAGAGCAGCCAGGTAGAGAGGGATGTGGGGGTACTGGTTGACGGTAGGCTGAACATGAGTCAGCAGTGTGCCCAGGCGGCCAAGAAGGCCAATGGCATCCTGGCCTGCATCAGGAACAGTGTGGCCAGCAGGAGCAGGGAGGTCATTCTCCCCCTGTACACTGCACTGGTTAAGCCACACCTTGAGTCCTATGTCCAGTTCTGGGCCCCTCAGTTTAGGAAAGATGTTGAGTTGCTGGAACGTGTCCAGAGAAAGGCAACGAAGTTGATGAGGGGTTTGGAACACAAGCCCTATGAGAAGAGGCTGAGGGAGCTGGGGTTGCTTAGCCTGGAGAGGAGGAGACTCAGGGGTGACCTTATTGCTCTCTACAACTACCTGAAGGGAGGTTGTAGCCAGGTGGGGGTTGGTCTCTTCTCCCAGGCAACCAGCACCAGAACAAGAGGACACAGTCTCAAGCTGCTCCAGGGGAGGTTTAGGCTGGATGTTAGGAAGAAATTCTACACAGAGAGAGTGATTGCTCATTGGAATGGGCTGCCCAGGGAGGTGGTAGAGTCACCATCACTGGAGGTGTTCAGGAGGAGACTTGATAGGGTGCTTGGTTGCATGGTTTTAGTTGATTAGGTGGTGTTGGGAGATAGGTTGAACGTGATGATCTTGAAGGTCTCTTTCAACCTGGTCTATTCTATTCTATTCTACTATGTTGAATCTTTTTCATATTAACTAACGGCATTAAAATCAATCTGTGCAAAGCACGTAGAAGATTATTTAACATTGGGAAGAAAAGAGACGTCTGAGCCTTTCACCTATAAGGTACCCTTTATCTCCAGCTGAGTTTGCCAGACTTTAATGCTATTTGTCATCTTTCCTAACAGGTATCTCGATCTTTTTTTCCACACTGCCCTTTATACTTTGAATGACTCCTGTAATGCTGGTACCATGTATTAATCTGTTACCCTCTCCCTCCAAAGGCTTTAAATATGCTTGATGTGAGCAAAAAAAATAGACACATTCTTATGACTGGTGTGTATTTCCTTTTAGAAACAGTTAATTTAAGGGAGCATTAACAAAGATAAAATGTCTGTTCCCAAGTTTAAGAACTGGGAGCTGGGTTGCTTAGCCTGGAGAGGAGGAGACTCAGGGGTGACCTCATTGCCCTCTACAACTACCTGAAAGGTGGTTGTAGCCAGGAAGGGGTTGGTCTCTTCTCCCAGGCAACCAGCACCAGAACAAGGGGACACAGTCTCAAGCTGTGCCAGGGGAGGTTTAGACTCGAGGTGAGGAGAAAATTCTTCACTGAGTGAGTCGTTCATCATTGGAATGTGCTGCCCAGGGAGGTGGTGGAGTCACCGCCCCTGGATGTGTTCAAGATGAGATTGGACGTGGCGCTTGGTGCCATGGTCTAGTCATGAGGTCTGTGGTGACAGGTTGGACTCGATGATCCTCGAGGTCTCTTCCAACCTTGGTGATACTGTGATACTGTGATTTGTGATTTTATGCATTCTTTTCTATCTTTTTTTTTCCCTGCTTACAACTTTTGGCCTTTCTAAGAAAATCTGTTTTGTGTAAACAATCTCTTGGCTTTAGGTAACCTTGAGCTTCACTTCTGTAGGAATTCTGCCCAGAGTTGGATGCAATCTTTTAACTTATGTGGAAACCTTGTAATTAGTGCAGTCTGCTGCAGAAAACTAGGATGCATTGTCTTGTTGTTCCAGTGTAAGGCATCTGTATTTAAAATGGTGGAGATAGTCTCTACTTTGACTGCATGCATCTAAGGCTAAGAAGAATTTGTTGAACTAGCAGTGGTGGTTGAAGTACACCATACTTTAAGTCATTTTTGCAACACTAGATACGGGATCAATTTTTATAATAATAATAATAAACCAGGTTGGAAGAGACCTTCAAGACCATCACGTCCAACCCCTCAACCAATCCAACACCACCTAAACAACTAACCCATGGCACCAAGCACCCCATCAAATCTCCTCCTGAACACCTCCAATGATGATGACTGTTTTGTTTTTTTTCCCTTGTTCTGGGCTTGAGGTTTTTGGTTTGTTTGTGTAAATTTAAAAGAGTATTATAGTTTTATTGTTGCATATGGGGCTTTTACAGATGTGTGTTGACAGTTTAAGTATCAGATCTAATGCAGTGAAATGGCTGTTTTTAGGATCATGGAAAGCTCTGAAATTCTTGCACTGTTACTGAAGCTTCATAGTACATCCAGCTTTATAATTTTGTTATCCATTTTACTGGTTATAGGTGATCAGTGGCTTTAATTGCACGAGAAAGTATTTAAATGTTCTTTTAATTGGTCATTGGTTGCAGACTGGTAAAACGATTCTGATGATACCAAAGTCTTCATTGAGAAACTGCTAATTGTATGGCACTTATTCCTTCATGGATCAGAAGTGTGATCATCTTGTAGGAAAAGCCAGCCCAAGGTTTCTCACCACAGAAACAAACTTTTTTCCCCAATGTGGTTCAACATCCATTGTCTCGTGGAAACTATACAGTTTTAAATGAGAGGTATATACGATGCCTACCTTAGATAAAGCATGCCCAAATTGTCTCTTTTCAGTTGTCACCAGATTTCTGAATGACAGTGAAAAGAAAGTCTATTATAATATTTTAATTGTAGGTCGTGGACTTTGCTGTCTCTGTGCCAAAGATGAGATGCATCATTATCACTGAAAGAACTTTTCTAGTGGCTAGTGTCTGTCTGCCTAGTGTCAGCATCCATACATCACTTTGCATGTAAGATAGTAAAAGACCCTATTGAGCGTGAGGTGCGTATCACACTCACCATCCCCTTCTCTGATCTGGCTCAAGTCCAGGGAACAGGAAGAAATAGATTCTGTCAGAGTAAGTGTTAAGTTGAAAACTCCTTTTCTAGCTAAGTAGTGAGGTTATTGGAGATTCTTTTTATTATGTAAGGTTTAAACCACAGTGAATGTGTAACAAGAGCTGCCAGCTTTTCATGTTAGGGATCCTGCCAGCAGGCAGCCAGCCCTGTGCAAAGAGCACGGTTCATACCAGATCTGAAAGGGAGCTTTACCTGATTTGGGTTGAAGGATACCACACTGTCATTATCAAGCCTCAGAAACCTTTTTTTGAAGAGAAGTCTGCTCTTAATGTGATCGACAGCACAGCAGCAGCATCTGTGTGAATGGTATGGTCATGTAATTTGAAGAAAGGACAAAGGGTACCTTTTCATGGAGAGAAACCGGCAGATCTCCCAGGCAAATGACTCTGCACTGAGAAACTGGATTAGGGGAACTGGAACCATGTTGTAGCTTCGTTCAGGAGAATCCTAAGCCTTTGGAAGCTTACAAGAGAGTGCGTGCTTTGTTTTCAGGGGCATGGAGGGCTAGCAGGCTCCTTCACTACAAGTGCTATTGTAACTGTGAAAGTTAATGTTAAAGCATTTGCTCTCTAAGCAAACAAACAAAAAATCTCTTTTAATAGAAAATCTGGGAGATGGAGTAGAAATTTATTCTTTGACAGTAGAAGCACGGTCTTGTACTATCCCTGTAATTCTGGCAGCAACTCATAAGACCCACAAATATTTTCTCCTAAAACTATTACTATAGTTTTATGACTGTTTAAACTTAAAATGGAACTAACCTACTGTAACTGATGTCCCAGCAGACACTTGTGGATGCATGTCTCAGCTCAGCCATGTTTGGCTATGCAGGTCACGCAGTGATCAACTGAATAAAACATGGATTCCATTTTTTTAAGAGCTATATTAAAGGAGGATGCATCTCAAGGAAAAAAAAATCAGTAAAGAGATGTGTGGTTTGACATACAGTTTGGAATTACGTAAAAGGATTAATTCCAAATAGGCCTAGCTTCCTTACACATGTAAAACCACAGCAACAGATAAAGTAAAAGCAGTTAAAACGGTGTTCCTATCAATAGAGATCTTGACAGTCTCTTAATTCACAATCAGGTTCTGCTGTCTTTTGTCTGAAAGCAAAATGTGTGAAGAAGAAAAAACTGGCACATATCTGATATGAAATACTGTGATTTTTCTCAGAGTAGCAAGTAGTGTAATGGCTTGATACCTTGAAAGAATTGGAGAATTTGAAAACAGAAATCATTTCTGTGATTCTGTGAAATCCCTTTTTGTTTTATGTCTGGAGATTGAAAAGATGTATGAAAAGTTTCTGTTGTAGGTTTCTGAAATTCTTTCTGTCAGAAAATACCACTCTTAATGGCATCAAAGCTAATTCAAACTGAACAATCCCCACTCCATGATCAGGAAGATACTACATTCCTATAGATAGATATGCAAAGCTACAAAGTAACCTGTAACCCTGTAAACTTAATGCAAGAACTGGCAGCTTCTTGGATAGAAATTTTGTCAGACTCCAGGGACTTTAAGAGTTTCTTTTCATTAATCATATAATTCTGAATATTCATTTTTCCCAGTCCCACTTGCTATTACTAGACACCACCTTTGTTGTGACTGTAACAAAGAAACTCCCCACAGTGAAGATCAATGCACAGCCAGGTAATTGCATTTTATATCTGTGTTAAAAAGCTCTGGTAATTTTTGTAGTCAGTAGGTGCTACAGTGCAAACCAGGAAGGCTTCCTTACCTTTTTTTACCAAAATCTCAGATTTTAAACTTTCTCTGTGGAAAAAATGGAGAACATTTATTGTAGAGAACAGGAGTTAACAGGAAATGATTGATGCTCTACCTCATGGGGTCTGTTGTCACAACTTGAGCGTGTCAAAATTCAGTTTTCATAGAACTACTACTCAGGAATGTGCCAATTTTTTTTAGGACTGATCATAGAATTGGTTTGGTTGGAAAAGACCTCAAAGATCTGTCCAACTGTTGACCGAACACCATGATGGCCATTAAACCATGTTTCAAAGTGCCATGTTGACACATTTTTTTGGACACCTTCAGAGACAGTGACTCCAGCACCTCCCTTGGTAGTCTATCCCAGTCCCTGACCACCCTTTCAGTAAACAAATGTTTCCTAATACCCAATCTAAACCTCCCCTGGTACAATTTCAGGTCATTTCACTTATCTGTTTTGCTTTATTGTGTCACCATTTTGTATTTATAAAAGAATCAGTGTTAGAAGTTAGCATTTCATTACGAGTTCAGGGCTTTGACAGCTGGTCCTGTTGATTGTTCTAGGTGTTTTGACCTTTCCTAGATACTTCACCTGTGGACTGTCAAAGGTGTGTGTGTATGTCTTCATAGCCAGCAAAAATGAGTATGATTGCTTTGAAAATTGGTGTAGATAAACAGATAGAAAAGCTTTGTTTACTAGGTTTTCTTAAGAGCAGAAAAACAGGCTTTTTTGTCTAGTTCAGTTATCTGTGCTGAAGGGTTTTTAGCAGTTATTGTTTCTTGATATCAATCAGTAAGCTCAGGAATAGTTAAGTTTTCCATTCTGCTATTGACTGAAAGGATAACAGACATTCCAATTTACCCTTTATGAAGTTACCCTCTTCTGCTTCTCTGGTCCTTCCCCCAAAGCTTTTCTGTTAGTATGCAGGCAAAACACTGAGACAGAGGTTAGGAAGTGACCATGCTGTGGCCAGTGTTTTTCATAACAAATGGTGCCCTTGCCAAGTAATCGTCTTGTACAGGCCAACATGAAGCATTCATGTTACAGGAAAACTTAATTTGTGGATTAGGAGAGGTGAGGAGTATAGCCAGATGCAAATGCTCTGTTCCCATGAAAATAACCCTAGCAGGTAAAAGAAAAGATGAGAGAAGACCTAAGCCCTGTACTTTGGACCTTTTTTCCTTAGTATTTTTCATTTTTCTTTAAAGAAAGAGCATTTGACTGTCCTTGACCAGAGGACAGAAGGAGGACAGTTGAGTTTAGTAATCTTACCTTGTCCATTATTACCTTAAGTGTAGTTGACTGTGAGATGATAAACATGAAAAATGATTCACTGTGCATACCAAAGAACCAGTCTAGGTCTGTGGAAGGCCTTCATGTTGTATACATCTGGTCTGTTAGTCTTTAATTCCTAAGGTGCTTTCATCAAAATCCAGGATTAACCTTTACTGTATCTGAAAGACTTCAGGTGTTTACTATTGTTTTGCCAATACAACTATGTGAAGGGTTGGTACTTGAATGTGCCTGGAGTTTCCAGTCTTGCCTGGGCTGAAGTGTTGGCGTCTCTTTCCTACCTATTGTTGCTGACATGGATTGGCTGTTTCTGCACCTGCCTCTTTTGAAGATCATATGCTACCTGTGGACTAACAAACACTACTAGTGTTCAGCATGAGAGCAGCCACTCTGCTGCTGGCCTCACATAGTGGGGAGCAATTAAAGCTCTCCTTTTGTTGCAGCTCTGCTGGTGCAGTGAGGAATAAAACATTCACAAGGCCAGAGATGATTGCCCAAGAAAGAACATAGTTGGAGGCTGGCAGTGGGGCTAGGAGACTGGGAGAAAGGGAGCCTCAGCCCTAGCTTCTACTTCAGGGACTGCTCTGGGATTTTATCCAGTGACTAGTTTGGACACAACTGAGTAAACACGATATTTAGTTTAGAATCATAGAATGGTCTGGTTTTGAAGGGACCTCCGAAGGTTGTCTAGTCCAATCCCCTCTGCAGTAAGCAGGGGTATCCTCAACTAGATCAGTTTGCTCAGAGCCCTGTCAAGCCTCACTTTGAATATCTCCAGGGGTGGGGCCCCAGTCATGTCCCTGGGCAACCTGTTCCAGTGTTCCACCACCCTCATAGTAAAGAACCTGTTCCTAACATCCAATCTAAATCTGCTCTTCTCCAGTTTGAAGCCATTGCCCCTCGTCCTATCACCACAGGCCTTTGTAAACAGACTCTTTCCCTCCTTCCTGTAGGCCCCTTCAGGTACTGGAAGGCTACTATTAGGTCTCCCTCTTCTCCAGGCTGAACAACCTCAGCTTCCTCAGCATGTCTTTGTAGCAGAGGAGCTCCAACCCCCTGATAATTTTTGTGGCCCTCCTCTGGACCCCCTCCATCAGGTCCATGTCCTTCCTGTATTGAGGGATCCAGACCTGGATGCAGTACTCCAGGTGAGTTGTCACTAGAGCAAAGTGGCGAATCACCTTTCTGGATCTGCTGACAAAGCATCTTTAGATGGAGCCCAGTATGTGATTTGCCTTCTGGGCTTCAAGCATACACTGTCCGCTCATGTCCAGCTTCTCATCCATCAGCACCTCCAAGTCCCTTTCCACAGGGCTGCTTTCTATTGCCTTATCCCTATGTCTGTATTGATAGTGAGGGTTGTTCCAGCCCAGGTGCAGAACCCTACACTTGCTCTTGTTGAAGCTCATGAGGTTCACCTGGCCCCACCTCTCCAGCTTGTCCAGGTCCCTCTGGATGACATCCCATCCCTCTGGTGTATCAACACCACACAGCTTGGTGTCATCTGCAAACTTGCTGATGGTGCATTCAATCTGTCTATATCATTGATGAAAATATTAAACAATAAAGGTCCCAGTGTGGACCCCTGAAGAACACCACTTGTCACTGCTCTCCATCTGGACTTCAACCATTGAGCACTACCCTCTGGATGTGACCATCCAGCCAATTCCTTATCCACTGAACAGTCTACACATCAAATCTGTCTCTCTCCAACTTGGTGAGCAGGATTTTGTGAGGAACTGTGTCAAAGGTCTTGGTCACTTTATCATAGAAAGCCACTACGTTAGTCAGGCAGGCCTTGCCCCTAGTAAAGCCCTGCTGACTGTCTTGAATGACCTTCCTGTCCTCCATGTGCCTTAGCATGACACCTAGGAGGATCTGTTTCATGATCTTCCCAGGTACAGAGGGGATGATACAATATTGCAGTAAGTAAAGTATAGTGTGGTAAGAAAAACAATTTTTATGGGGCTTATATACGTGGGTATTACTGTTTACAAACATAAAACTTGTGCTTGTTCAGCAATACATTTTATGAATTGCTTGGACTAAATGTTTTTGGTTGGTTGGTTTTGTTCCCTTAAAAAAATGAATATAGCCTCTGTTTAAAATATAACTTACAGCTTATACCAGCTAAAGTCAGCTGCTCCACTTCTTGCAGGCTTTCTGATTCTAAAAGGACCAGCTTTTCAGCAAAGGGATGAATAATGTAGGTTAGCTTGTTTCTGTGGGCATTTATTACAGCCACACAGAACAGTTCCTGGAGAGGTTTTCTATTTCTTATTTAGCAGCAGTGAAAATTGCAATTATTCTATTTACTTGGCTTGCCACTATGGCAGAGAGTAATGCTTTGGACTGTGAGGAAGAAATGTTTGTTTTCTCTGGCTGTTCCTTGCATATGCTGCTCCAGTTATAATTAAATATGAATATTTACTCATAAAATGGAGCATTTTTCAAGTTCAGTTTAACTGATTTTTAAGGTCCAAGATATAGGCATAGGCAATCCATCCAGTGTTTTGTCTAATGCTCTTCATTATACAGAACTAATAGGCAGAGTAGCGAATCAATAAAATATCACTGTGCACGTCAGATGAACATTATTGCTGTAAATTCTTCATCAGGAAGAATCTGTAGGGGAAAAAAAAAAAGGAAACAAAAAGCTAGATCAAAAGCGATGCGGGGAATTAATGCAGAGAAGATGAAAGGGAAGGAAACGAACAATAGGGTTGATGTAAGTGGAGGATTAAGTAAAGCAGAAGCAATCATTTTTTATGGGACAGATGAAAAGAAATTGAGAGTAATTGTTACGGGAGGTGCAAGTAGTGGCAAGTTGAAAATGACATCCATTTAATGACCGTATGAAAACTAGGGCTTGTCTGTGATTTGGGCTATCATTCATTTCCAAGAAGGAGCTTCCTAATAGCTCTTGTGGTATCATGTGCCGTTCTAACAATGGCATTCACAAAAGCTTACTGGAATCTTTTGGAAGTTAAAATACCATGCTAGCATCATTCAACATTATTTAGCTCCAGATAACAATTTTATTTAAAATATTTGAAGCCAACCAACTCTTCCATTCACATCTGCTCACCCTTTGTACACACACTAGGTTAACTGGCTTGCTTAAAAGGCAC
The DNA here is from genome assembly GCF_014839835.1 of Dryobates pubescens. Taxonomy (NCBI): domain Eukaryota; kingdom Metazoa; phylum Chordata; class Aves; order Piciformes; family Picidae; genus Dryobates; species Dryobates pubescens. The sequence goes on along the minus strand of NC_071618.1, from coordinate 14,677,716 downwards.
TTTTACAGGCAACTCCTTACTTGGCACAACTGGTAACATGCAATGGCAAGTTTTTCAGCTTACTCTGAAAGTTCCTAAAATACAGGGCAAACGGAAATTATTGTGAGGGCAAAATCATCTCTGCTTTTAAGCACAGTAAATGCTGTTAATAATGTTTTAAGAGTAAGGAAAGACTTCTCTTCCTAAACAGTGTATAAGACTGATGCACAGTATGAGGACTGCTTTGGGAAGAATCAGGACTGGACTGTTCCTGTGTTTTCTGTCTGTCCTTTGCCGCATCTTATCTCTAGCAGGGGTAAAGGAGCCCAGACCCTGGCTCTCAGATCTTGGGGTCATCCCAGTCCTCAGTAGTGCTGAAAAAAACATCTGTATCCTCATGCTTGTGGGAGACAGTAAAGGAAAATCTGAAGGGACAGTGCTATCATCTTCTTGGGTCTTTATCCCACAGCTAGTAGGGGAAGCACTGACCAGTGAGGTGGAAGTGGTTTGTTCCCAAGGGAAGTTTCTTGTTCATTGGCTTAAATGATTCTTCCTGATTAACCGTGTTTTTTTCTCCTTAATTGTATCCTGTTATTCACACCTGTCAAGAGCTATGATGATTATACTTGAAGGAGGTTTTCAAATCATTACTGTTATTTCTGCCTGTCCTCTGGCAAAGTCTGTCTGTAAGTCCTTCAAAGCATTGGACGTGGTGGTGTTGAAAGGGCAGCTGGTACGATGGTGTGGTATTATGTAGGTCTGTCCCTAATAATTTGAACACTAACCCTTTCAACTTTGGGCTGATTTTCATAGCAGTGTATTCCAGCCCACTTTCAGTTGTTGTGCATTCTGTGCTGCCCTCAATTCATTGCCACCTTTTGAATAATAAGACTTTGAATTATGGGTACATGATTGTACTAGGATCTTTATGGCCTTCTCCCTACCACTTATATGTTTGATTTTTAACATGTGATGTTAACTTTGTTGACATAGTTTTCTGGGTAGGGCTTCTATATAGAGAGGTACTATGATTTCCCTGCTCTAGGATCACATGCCTTGCCTTTTGACCTGGAGCTGTAGATCCAGCTGACCTAACAGCAGCTATATCAGCTTTTTATTGAGTCCCAAAGTCACTTTTTTTTTTGGTTTGCTGATGTTTTCTTTTAACTTTACAGGGTTTCCTCCCTCCCCCCAGTGTTTCTAACTTGCCTTTGGATTTTTTTTTTAATGTTGTTCAGCTTTTAAACACTTCCTGTCTGTTTCTTCATTTTTTATTTTACCTACTTCCACACAGGTGCTGTATTACATTTCCTCTTGATACCCTTTCATAAAACCTGTCTTCAACTTTTTAAAGATTTTAGGGATCTTAATATTTGTTTTGTTTTAGCTTTGCTTTATTTCATTTGCCATCTCCTAAATTTCCCATGTGAGCTACATTTATTCTTTGGATTTTAGATGCGGCCTGCTGAAACCCTGGTTCACCAAATATTGTCTTACGCAGTTATCTTTTCTCTTATTTTCTGAATTAAAGCTTGTACCAAACAAAAACTTTAATATTGTCTTTTCATCTTGTACCTTCCAGTTTCTGTGATGCTTCCAAACACTTTTTGCTGTTACATTGTCAAAATTAAATCTTGCTTCTGAGTAAGAGGGAGCAAATTTCATACTACTTGAAAGAATTGAAGATCAGCTGATTGCTTCCCCTGTATCACATCACTGAAGGAAAATGCCAGTTGTTTCTGCATTGTGTGTGTAGGCTTTTTTTGTAGTATCTGGTTGGACTGGCTTTAAGAGCAGGGATGCCTCTGGCAGAGCATTTACTGTGAAAAAAGGAGCAGAATTAGTTCAGAGACATTGCATTCCCTGCATGGAGCTCTTCTTTTCTTTCTCTTAAGAGAAGGAACTTACCTTATGTAGATTTTCCTGTTCTTTGATCCTTGACTGGAGCATCATCTCTGTGTTCTGGTGTGGGGACCAAATTAAATGATTGAGTAATGTATGAGGATCCCCATCTGCTATGTGGGATGTTTTCTGAAATGCATATGAGGCAGAGCCCAGACAGGTTCATTGGGCCTTTGTCTGAAGGTGCTGGGGAAAAGTAGGAAAATGGTAGTATCTCTGGGAACTGCTGAGCCTTTGGCTATGGAAGCATTATGATCCACAGAGGAATCTGCATTTTCACTGCTGGTTTGTGGCTACATTGGAGAATATGAAGTGATGGCTATTAGGTTGGAAAAAATATATATATTAATCATTGAGTTTCTGAAAGGTCCCAAAATATGCTTAGAGATAGCACCACAGTACAATACTGTGAAAGATAATCCTTGAGACAAAAGCTTAAAGAAAGAGTTCTGTAAGTGTCCTGTGGTATTTAAACCAGCAAATGCAATAGAAACAGTCATGTCAAGGTGCTCCTTTCATTGCTACCTGAGAAGCAGATCTCATGATTGTTCTGTAGTCCCATTTTCTTCTAATCTAACATCTCATTGATATCTAATTCATATCTCTGGAAATTCAGTGTTGTAGTAAATATGCAGCTTTAATATGTGATGGTTGCATGTTTTATTTAGGACAGGGTAAAACTTACCCTGAACTTGTTGACAACTGTTAAAAGATGTATATTTTTTTATTTGCCCAAAGTCTGAATATTTATAGGTGATTAAAATAAAGAGGTTATTTAGCAGGTGCTGACCACGTTTTTGTAGTTACAGTATTGTAATTGTTTCGTGAGATTTCTCAGTTGAGGAAATTATCTTTGTTTAATGCTAAAGGATGTGGGTAATCTGTCTCTAATGCCAAATTATTTCAGGGTGTGCACTTCACTTTTTCCCCTACATTTACGTAGAATGGAAAACTGAATGTTCCAAACAACTTGTGGAACAGTTTCCATGTCAACTTTTATGTGACAAAAAATGTAATTAAGACTGTTCAACCCAGAACATAAAAATGAATTCACATTAGATTACATTTTTGAAGGAAATACTGTTTCTTAACTGGTTCTGTTAGCATGGTGAATTTGAGTTTACCCAGATAAAAGTCAATAGCAAGACACTGTCACCTTTTAAAATTTAAGTTGCTGGAACCATGAGGAAACACTGAATTCAAAGAGGTTTCTATTCACAAACGGTAGTTTTATGCCTTTTGAGTGAATTCATGGTAATCACTTAGTTAACATAAACAATGCTGTCCTATTAACTGCTAAGGTAAATAGCATTAGATGTAAACATCCGTTTTACATTGCTACATGTCTTGGTTTGTTCTGCTTATGGAAACGCTTCAGAACTTTTTAGCGTCTTCTCTTTTGTGTGAGTGGCTTATGACTTCTGTGATATCTTGTCTCTGCTGTGTCAGCTTTGCATCCTTATCCCTTGTGCAGTGGCCTGTGCTCTTCCCTTTTGTATTTAACATTGACACCTCTAGAGCTGTGACATCCTTACTTTCCTGGGATTATTTTAAAAGCTAAAGGAGGAGTTTCTAAAGAGGAAATATGCCTACTATTACTCCTGGTAGTTCCTTACAGTTCTTTATTTCCCCTGCAAGATAGTTGGTGTGTTTTGATAAAAATATTGTTGTCTTGGTGCTGGTCAAATATGCCTAAGAGAGATGATTCAAGTGTTTTGCTTGGGAAGCTGGGAATGATGGAAAAGATTTATTTAAGCATCTGATGCTACTACTTCTGACCATCTTCTTAGAAGTCAGATAAAACACTTTGAGAGTTACTAAATTTGGAAACTACCTGAATGAGAATTTATTGTATATATTCTCCTTATCCTCAGAGCATATTGTCATTTGAGAAGTGAAAGTAGGTTTTTTTTTCAGTCTTTTGACTGTAAGAAATAAGTCTCCTACAACTACAATTTTTCTTACACTTGGGAAACCATATAGCTAGTCAAGTTGTTACAACTTCTTTCTTTTCTTTTTTTTTTCTTTTCCTTTTCTTTATCCAGTGGATTGATACAGCATACAGAAGTAGCTATTGGATTGAAGGGCATACACCGCATTGCAGATGATATCAAAATAGATTTGGCTTTAAAAGAATTTGGTTTGATTCTCTGATTCTTTTATTGTCATGAAGTATCTAGGGCAGTTTAGGGGGAAGATAGGCAACAGCAGATATTTTTCATGTAAAGCTTTTAGTTTAAGTAGTGAATAACCTTGGACTGGGGATATTTGAAGGACCAGTGCTGACCTATATCCTGTTGTGACAGCTGAGAGCAGCAGGTTGGAACTGCTGGATGAAATCCATACCCAGTTGCCCACTGTACTTTCTTCTTGTCACTACACAATGTCAAATCAAAGACACTTTTTAACTGTTGGTTATTCTAGCTCTTAGCAAATTTGAAAATGCAACCTTGGTAGTACAATGGGAAAAGTAATTGGAATCAGTGGCAGACTGTCCAGTGTGAGGTATCCGCCCTACAGAACTAGGTCAAGGTGGTTTGCAGCTTCCAAATACAACAAAATGATGCTTTTTTTTTTTTTTTATTCTTAGCCATTTTAGAGTCTTCTGATTTTGTTGGATCTCTGTATCCAGTTGTAAAGCATGTGTAATAAAATACTTCTCAGTTAATAGTTATGGTCCTTGTGATTTCTAATGCTCTTCAAATTGCTGTGGTATGCTTTGTTTAGACCAGACATGGACGTCTACCTAATGCATAATTCTTGGTTTAGAAAGGAGATAGAAAGGAAATGGTAGGAACAAATTTTTTGTTGCTTTTACTGTTGGGGATGTGTCATATGTTGGTCTTCCTGCCTTTCTTTAAAAAAAAAAAAAAAACCAACAAAAAACAACCTAATATATATTTTTGTGATTATTTTTCTCCAAATAGATATCTGGGTAGTGGTACTAGGAGTTCCTTGATAGCCAGTATTAATTCTCACCCCTCTCTACAATTAAGAAAACAAAAATTAGAAGCTTGAGAGTTATGTATGGCTTGTCAGCAGCACATTGGCAGTCAAGACAGGAATTCATTAATTCATGACTCTAAGCTTGACATCCAACTTCTGGTGATATGGTCTATTTAAAAGCAATAATCTGTTCGTAGCTTGTGCATTTTTATTGTAAAACTTTAGCTGAATGAATATATGTATTAGATGAATACTTAACACAAAGAATTTCTGTACCAAAACATGTTCTTTGTCTAAAAGGATACTATGAGTTTAGTCTGTCGTGTTTTGTAGTGGCAGACTTTGCTATGATAATGTCATTTTACTCAAGAATTTATCCTGTCAGATGGCATAGAGCTTGGGATCCCTGTGTGCCTCTGAAGTGAAAGAATGGAAACTGCGGCTGAAAGTCATTTAGGAAGTAAGATTGCTTAGTGATTTCAGTATAGAGGCATGACTCGTGACTCAAAAGCTACTAAAACAGTAGTATGTACCCTATTGCTATCTATTGTACCAATGTATTTTTAAGTCCCAGCATAATAGAATAGAACAGAATATACCAGGTTGGAAAAGACTTTTGAGATCATTGAGCCCAACCTATCACCCAACGCTATATAATCAACTAGACTATGGCACTAAGCACCCCATTCAATCTCCTCCTAAACACTACCAGTGATGGTGACCTCACCTCCCCAGGCAGCCCATTCCAATGGCCAGTCACTGTTTCTGTGAAGAATTTCTTCCTAACATCCAGCCTAAACCTCCCTTGGCTCAGCTTGAGACTGTGTCCTCTTGTTCTGGTGCTGGTTGCCTGGGAGAAGAGACCAACCCCCACTTGGCTACAACCTCCATTCAGGTAGTTGTAGAAAGCAATAAGGTCACTCCTGAGCCTCCTTTTCTCCAGGCTAAGCAACCAGCTCCCTCAGCCTCTCCTCATAGGGCTTGTGCTCCAAACCCCTCACCAACTTTGTTGCCCTTCTCTGGGCACATTCCAGCAACTCAACATCTTTCCTAAACTGAGGGGCCCAGAAGTGGACACAGGACTCAAGGTGTGACTTAACCAGTGCAGTGTACAGGGGGAGAATGACCTCCCTGCTTCTGCTGGCCACACTGTTCCTGATACAGGCCAGGATGCCATTGGCCTTCTTGGCCACCTGAGCACACTGCTGGCTCATGTTCAGCCTACCATCAACCAATACCCCCACGTCCCTCTCTACCTGGCTGCTCTCCAGCCACTCTGAACCAAGCCTGTAGCTCTGCATGGGGTTGTTGTGGCCAATGTGCAGCACCCGGCACTTGGATGTGTTAAATCTCATGCCATTGGACTCTGCCCATCTGTCCAGCCTGTCAAGGTCCCTCTGCAGAGCTCTCCTATCCTCTAACAGATCAACACCTGCCCCCAGCTTGCTGTCATCTGCAAATTTACTGATGATAGACTCAATCCCCTCATCCAGATCATCCATAAAGATACTGAACAGGATGGGGCCCAGCACTGATCCCTGGGGCACACCACTAGTGACTGGCTGTCAGCTGGATGTGGCACCATTCACCACCACTCTCTGGGCTCAGTCCTCCAGCCAGTTCCTAACCCAGCAGAGTGCTGCTGTCCAAGCCATGAGCTGCCAGCTTGGCCAGGAGTTTACTGTGGGGGATGGTATCAAAGGCCTTGCTGAAGTCCAGGTTGGCTACATCCACAGGCCTCCCCACATATACCAGGTGGGTCACCTGATCACTGAAGGAGTTCAGGCTAGTGAGGCAGGACCTGCCCTTCCTAAATCCATGCTGGCTGGGCCTGATCCCTTGGCCATCCTCTAAGTGCTGTGTGATTGCACTCAAGATGACCTGTTCCTTAATCTTGCCTGGCACTGAGGTCAGGCTGACAGGTCTGTAATTCCCTGGCTCATCCAACCGGCCCTTCTTGTGGGCCAGTTGTCCAGCTTCCAGTCATCTGGGACCTCTCCAGTGAGCCAGGACTGTTGAAAAATGATGGAGAGGGGCTTGGCCAGCTCATCTGCCAGCTCTCTCAGCACCTTAGGATGGATCCCATCTGGTCCCATGGACTTGTGGAGATCCAACTGGCTAAGTAGGTGTCTAACTACTTCCTCCTGAACTACAGGGGAACTATACTGCTCACTGTTAATGACCTAAATTCTGTCATTGATCTCTAGCCAGATGACATTTCAAGAGAGAAAACAGGAACATCCTCAAGATATTATCCTGTTGGGTGATTAAGGTTGGAGTGTGATGCAAATCTTGAAGTGCCCTGTCTGCACATGGTAGTAGTAATACTTCTTGAGCCATCTGCACCATTTTCTACCATCTACAAGTAATACCTGTATCTGGGATGGAGCATATTTAGCTAGACGCATCGGAGGAGTTTATCTCAATAGAAGAACTGGCGAAGGGAGGCAAGACATGCTCAATCTTCATCTCTTTCACACTGTTCCTATAACAGTAAATACCCATACTGCCCAAACTAGCTGCACTTTTTGTGTCCAAGACTGTTGCCAGCAAATGTCTGCAATTTTTAATAGCTGAATTGCTTGCTTTCTTCTAGCTTTTCTTTTTGCTTGCTTGCTTCTTTCTTTCTTTCTTTTTTTTTCCCCTTTTCAATTTCAGTGGGCTCAGGCAGATTACAAATATGAGATGTCATGTTAGTAATGACTACAAAGAAATCAGAACTAGTGAAACAAAGCATTAGCCACAGTGGAGTGTTTTTGTTGTGTCAGCCTCAAATGGTCACATTACCAACCTAGGTTTTACAGAGAGGATCACTTCCCTGGTGAATGCTTGAAGAAAGCCCTTGCTGATTAGGGATGGTGAGGGCCATCCCTTCCCTCTCTCGGTTTGTTTTGATTCTGTTGCTGTTAAGTTGAGGCGCTGATGCCTGTTGTGTGCTCCTCTCCTTGGTCTGTAGGCTGGCATGCTCCTATTTCTGAAGTGAGATATACCAAAGCAGCTAAAGGTAATTTGCATCTATAAATACTACTTTAAAGAAAAGAGAGATAATTTGGACGTGTGCACATGTGTTTGCTTTATTCTAATGGTTAGGGGCTGTTTGCTGCTCTTATGATTTAAGGACTGCCCATTCTATAAATGTCCTTAATACTTTGAAAACTTGAAAGAAATGATGGCACCCCACACAATGTCAAAATGTTCATTTGAAGTAAAAACCCAGCAATTCACATCATCTGCTCTTGTTCATAGCAGGTAAAAGGCTGCCTTGATGACACTTAGAGCAAATGAATTTCTCTCCTGCAGTCATGCACTGAATAAATTTCTTGATCTAGTTTGGTACAAAAGAACATGATCTATAAATAGTTAACGGGGCTTTCTTCAGGACAAGTGATCTATAGACTGGAATGCTCTCTTGGGGTCTTTTAAAAAAGTAAGTGCTCATATGAACAAAAGGAAAGTTTGTTTTAAAAAAAAGATAAAGAAAAAAAATCCTTTTTAATGAGGTTGAAACTCACAGATTTTAACTTCCTTTTGAAAGCATCTGACCAACCACTTCAAAAATCCCAAAAGCTAACCTTACAGTCACTTGAAGAAAGAAGTAAAAAAGGTCAGTCCATTAATCTGATGTGAATATTTTGTCAATAGCTACAAGCTAAAAATGCAAGCTAAAACAAGTGGTTAATTGGAATCAAAGAAATTGCTGTCATCAGTGAATTCAGTTTTTGTTTGATAGCCATTTTTCTGGGCTTAAAGGAGCTTCTCTTATCTCTGTGACATTTTAATGAGTCTGTCGATACACTGCACCATTGGCCACGGGGTCTCTCTGTCCTGTCTGCTCTTTCATGCACTTTTTTGGGCAGCTGATCTTGCAGGTTTTTAGACCGTTGCTAATTGTGATAAGCAAAACTTTTAAGATATTTTAGTGTGCTAAAGGAAGCATCCATCTACCAAGTTTCTTGATGTAGCATTCTTGGAAGAAAGCAGAAAAAATGCTCATCTATGGAAACAAAAGAAGCCTTCCTTTTTTATGGCATTTTCAGCTTTGATTCTTTTTTCACTGAGATGAGACCAGTCATCTTGAAAGTGGTATCAGTGTGGATTTCTCTGAAAAACCCTGTATGACCTGTGCAACTGAAACTGAGGTTTTAATGGCAGTATTGCTTGCAAGCAAAGGAACTGGTGCATGTTGCTGATGCGGATGCTAATTCTGTAGGTGTCCTCAGATACTTGCTAATGTCCATATGCACCAAGATGATCTGTTCCATAATCTTGCCTGGCAGTGAGGTCAGGCTGACAGGTCTGTAATTCCCTGGCTCATCCAACCAGCCCTTCTTGTGGATGGGCACCACGTTGGCCAGCTTCCAGTCATCTGGGACCTCTCCAGTGAGCCAGGACTGTTGAAAAATGATGGAGAGTGGCTTGGTCAGGTCATCTGCCAGCTCTCTCAGCACCCTAGGATGGATCCCATCCAGTCCCATGGACTTGTGGGGATCCAAGTGACTGAGCAGGTCTCTTAACTGCTTCCTCCTGTATCACAGGAGAACTGTACTGCTCCCTGACTCCATCTGCCAGCTCAGGAGGCCAGTTGTCTGGAAGACAACCTATCTTGCTATTAAAAATTGAGGCAAAGAAGGTGTTAAGTACCTCTGCCTTTTCCTCATCTTTTGTTACAATATTCCCCTCCATGTCCACCAAGGAGTGGAGGTTGTCCTTGCCCCTCCTCATGCCATTAATGTATTTGTAAAAGGATTTTTTGCTGTCCTTCACAGCAGAGGCCAGTCTAAGCTCTAAATGGGCTTTTGCCTCTCTATTTTTCTTCCTGCATGATGTAGAAACATCCTTAAACATTTCATGGGTTGCCTCTCCTTCCTTCCAAAGAATACACACCTTCTTTTTTCCCCTTAATTTGCTCAGTAGTTCATTGCCCATCCAGGCTGGCCGTCTGCCCTGGCGGCTCATCTTCCGGCACATTGGCACAGCCTGTTCCTGAGCCTTCAAGAATTCTTTCTTGAAGTAGGACCCTCCTGGAGCCCTTTAAAGGCTCTTTCCCAAGGTGCCTCTGAGTTAGTTCCCTAAGTAAACTGAAGTCCGTCCCCCGGAATTCCAGAGTGGAGGCTCTGTTGCTGCCCCTCTTAGCTTGACTGCATATTGAAAACTCAATTATCTCATGGTCACTGGACCCCAGACAGCCTCCAACCACCACATCTCCCACCAGCCCTTCTCTGTTGGTAAAAAGAAGGTCAAGCAAAGCCTTACCCCTGGTAGGCTCACACAGTAGCTGTGGTAAGGAGCTATCCTCTCTACATTCTGAGAACCTTCTAGACTGCCTCCTCTCTGCTGTGTTGAGTTCCCAGCAGGTATCAGGCAGGTTAAAATCACCCCTAAGAACAAGGTCTGGTGATCTTGAGACAGCTTCTAGCTGCCTATAAAATAATTCATCAACCACTTCATCCTGGTTGGGTGGTCTATAACAGACTCCAACCAGGATGTCTGCTTTGTTGGCCTTCCCTCTAATTCTCACCCACAGGCACTCGACTTGATCATCTTTAATCTCTAGTTCCATGGTGTCTAGAGCCTCCTTGGTGTACAGGGCCACCCCTCCACCCCTTCTCCCTCACCTGTCTCTCCTGAAGAGCCTGTAGCCATCAATTACAGTGCTCCAGTCATGTGAGTCATCCCACTACATTTCTGTGATAGCAACGACATCATAACTTTCCTGCTGTAACAAGGCTTCCAGCTCCTCTTGTTTGTTACCCATACTGTGTGCATTAGTGCACATGCACGTCAGCTGGGCTGCTGGTTTCACCCCTGACTCCAGCTTACCACCCTCAGACTCCTGTCAGGGGGGATTGGTTTTGGCCCCTTCCCCCTTCAAATCTAGTTTAAAGCCCTGTCAATGAGTCCTGCTATCTCCCTTCCTAAAACCCTTTTCCCTCAGTGGGATAGGCTGTTCTCATGTGCTAGGAGCTTTCTCCCACTCTGGGACAGATATGCTCCATCTGTTGCTAGTGGACCTGGTGCCATAGAAGGTTCCCTAAGATCAAAAAACCCAAAATTCTGTTGGTGGCACCAGCCTCTGAGCCACTTGTTAATTACACCTGCTGTCCTGTTCCTTTCAGTATTCCTTCCTGCAACTAAGGGTATTGATGAAAAAATTACCTGTGCCCCTGACCCCTGTTTTTCCCAGTTTCCTGGAAGGTGAACAGAATAGCCTGCAAGGAGGAAGGTTTCCAATGGGTGTTTGGTATAACTGGTTGATAGTAGTACTGGATGGGTGAACTGGTGTTGACACAGCCATATCTGTGACTCACTGGCAAGGAAGAACTTATTGAAGATGTGATAATCAGTGATGGCTGTGGCTGTGTCAAGTATGGACCAAATGATTTGTGTTCAGGATACTGAAAGGTGTGAGGAACAAAATTAGCAGGGTGTAGACCTCAGTCTTGGGGCTAGCATACTTCAGCTTATTCTTCATAGATTTGGCAGGTTGGGAAGGTTCCATGGGAGGCAGCTCTGAAGAGCAAGAGAGCTCGGGAAAGCTGGCAGGTCTTTAAGGACAGCATCCTCTAAGTGAAAGAATACTCAAGACAGTAAGCATCTGTATCAGAAAAACAGCATTGTTAAGAACAGGTGTGTGAAAAGGCAGCATATGAAAGGTTGAAGCAGGGACAGAATATAAAGGAGGAATTTAGAAGAATTAGCTGGTTATAGAGGGATAGTGTTAGGAAATCCAAAGCTTACCTTGACAGTTCCAAGGAATGTTAAGAGCAAGAAGAGCTTCTACCACTACATTAATAATTGTGGTGGGTTGAAATTGCCCCCCAAAATAAAACTGCTAGACCAGCTCAGTTGCAAAGTAAAATGAAGCTATATTTACAACAAAACTACAATCTAGAAATATGAAATGCAATTAATATGTACAAAATATACAATATTTGCATAAATTTACAATTTATAAACAACACAAGAACTTCCCTGGACAAACCAGGGTGTTACCAGCAGCTTCCCCCTCACTGCTCCCTTCCCTCACCCTATACCACGTAAAGGAGACAGAGAAGAGCAGAGTAGCTTGTTAGTACTTAGACACAAGAAGATGCAGCCAAGGTCTGCAACAGTTAAGCAAAAGCACCAGTTAGTATCTGCTAGAGCAAAGAAGCTGAAAAGAGAAGCATTAGTTTACACAATTAACTTTATGTTAGTAATTAGACCAGTGAGATTATTTAGACCTTATCATTATTTTCCCTTTTACATCCAATGGTAACTTATTTACATTCTACCGCTTTTGTGTTCATTCTGTGGAAAATTTTCCTAGGCACAGCCTAAAACTGCCACCACAATAAAAAGCTGAAAAGGAGAAATGCTGCATAAACAATGGAATCACAGGTGATTTGGTAACAGCTGGCACAGATGAGCCTGAGACACCCAATAACTTTGCTTCAGTATTCACCAGCAAGGTCTCTCAGGCCTGTGTTATTAGTGGAGGAGTTCAGGGAGAAGGCAGATGAAGATCAACTCAGTGATCTTCAGGGACACTGCATCCAAGAGTGCCTAGACAGCTGACTGATATGGGAGCAAGACTACACTTTATACAGTTGAATGATGGGTTAGATGCGATGATCTTGAAGGTCTCTTCCAACCTGGTTAATTCTATTCTATTCTATTCTATTCTATTCTATTCTATTCTATTCTATTCTATTCTATTCTATTCTATTCTATTCTATTCTATTCTATTCTATTCGTGGTCTGGCACTAGAACTTTTATCTGTAGTTAGCACCAGCACCAAGAGATTAGCACAAAAATCTTGATAGGCTGGACAGATGGGCAGAGTCCAATGGCATCAGATTTAACACATCCAAGTGCCAGGTTCTACACATTGGCCACAACAACCCCATGCAGTGCTACAGGCTGGGGTCAGAGTGGCTGGAGAGCAGCCAGGTAGAGAGGGACCTGGGGGTACTGGTTGATGGTAGGCTGAACATGAGCCAGCAGTGTGCTCAGGTGGCCAAGAAGGCCAATGGCATCCTGGCCTGCATCAGGAACAGTGTGGCCAGCAGGAGCAGGGAGGTCATTCTGCCCCTGTACTCAGCAGTGATTAGGCCACACCTTGAGTCCTGTGTCCAGTTCTGGGCCCCTCAGTTTAGGAAAGGTATTGAGTTGCTGGAATGGGTCCAGAGAAGGGCAACAAACTTGGTGAGGGGTTTGGAACACAAGCCCTATGAGGAGAGGCTGAGGGGGCTGGGGCCTTGCTTAGCCTGGAGAAGAGGAGACTCAGGGGAGAACTTATTGCTCTCTACAACTACCTGAAGGGAGGCTGTAGCCAGGTGGGGGTTGGTCTCTTCTCCCAGGCAACCAGCACCAGAACAAGAGGATGCAGTCTCAAGCTGTGCTGGAGGTGAAGAGAAAGTCTTCACAGAGAGAGTTGTTAGCTGTTGGAATGGGCTGCCTGGGGAGGTGGTGGAGTCACCATCACTGGAGGTATTCAAGAGGGGATTGGACATGGCACTTGGTGCCATGGTTTAGTAGTCATGAGGCCTTGGGTGACAGTTTGGACTTGATGGTCTTTGAGGTATTTTCCAATCTTGTTGATTCTATGATTCTATGAAGGTTGAGGGAGGTTTGTCATTGCTGGAGAAAAGCAAATAGGACTCCAGTCTTCACTAAAGGCCAAACCCAAACTCCGCCGAACTGCAGTGTGGTCAGCCTCACCTCAGTTCCTGGGAAATTCATTGAGTCTTCTTGGAGTACATTTCTGGGCATGTAAAGAAGGTGATAGGGCACAGTCAGCATGAATTTACTGAGAGCTGATCAGCCTGGCAGTCTTCCATCATAAACTGACAGGATTTGTGGATGAGGAACAGCAGTGAATGTCATTTACCTTGACTTTAGCAGGTCTTTTGACACCAACTTGTGTAAGCAGATGGATAAAAAACCTCTTGAGTGGTCAGGCTTGGTGGGTCATTGTTAATGGGTTGTACTCTACTCAGAGAGTACCAAGGGTCTGCAAGGGTCAGTATTGTGACTGGTCCTGCTCAACAACCTAATCACTGACTTTGATGAGGCAGTAGGAGTTCACTGTCATTAAGTTTACAGAAGACACAGATGTGAGGAAGCTGCTCAATACAGTCAAGGGCGATGCTGCCACCCAGTGGGACCTAGACAGGCAAGAGGAATGGGCAAATGGAAACTTCATATAACTAAACAAAGTCCGTGTTTTTTTCTTGTGGACACAATATCTAGATGTGATCTGAGTTTTGAGTAGAGGGGGCTTCCCTATATTAGCTTCTGTTAACAGAGCACAGGACGCTGTTGGCTACCTTTGCTGTAGACTTATGTTCAGTTGACAGGTCTGCCTGCATCTCCAGGTCCTTCTCCACAGAGCTGCTCCCCAGCCACTTAAGTCCCAGTCTATATCATTACAATGGGCTCTTCCGTTCCACATGCTGCACTTAATTCATCTTGAATGTCACAAAGTTTCCATTAGCCCCTTCTTGCCTGTCTCGGCTCTCCCAGATGGCAGCCTTGCCTTAGAATGTGTTAACTGTTTGCTACAGTTTTGTGCCATCTGCAAATGTGATTAGAGTACACTCTGTCACCTCTTCCAGGACATGATCGTGAAAAACGGCAAGTGCTTTATGGGTAGTCATACCCTGCGTCACTGGCAAATACAGGAGAAAAAACATCCAAGAAGGAGCTTACTTCATAAGAACTGCCCACATGGGAAATCTTAGGGGTTTCTTTGCATTTATGAACTACAACATGTGAAGTACTGTTTGGTTGGTATTATTTCTTAGTGTGGTAGATCTGGCTCCCTTTTTAGTCAAGGTACTTCAAGGTGAAAATTGTATAGGAAGACCCAATAATTTCCAAGACAACCCTGCAAATGACCACAAATGCTTACAGCCTCCAGGTGGCTTGTAATCATCATAACATGGAAGTTTATTGTGGTTATTAGCTTTGGGAATATACAGAGAGATGCAAGAGAGTATTTGAGCTCTCTTGCTGACTGGGAAAGAGGAGAATTTTACATTGAAGGCTAGCAAAATATTTTACAATATGTCTGGAAACTTCAGACTTGTGAACACCATAAGGGCTTTGCTCTCATACCTAAGGATACAGTATCATAGTATCACTAAGGTTGGAAGAGACCCCAAAGATCATCGAGTCCAACCTGTCTCCACAGACCTCACGACTAGACCATGGCACCAAGTGCCACGTCCAATCTCCCCTTGAACACATCCAGGGACGGTGACTCCACCACCTCCCTGGGCAGCCCATTCCAATGACAAACGACTCGCTCAGTGAAGAATTTTCTCCTCACTTCCAGTCTAAACCTCCCCTGGCGCAGCTTGAGACTGTGTCCCCTTGTTCTGGTGCTGGTTGCCTGAGAGAAGAGACCAACCCCTTCCTGGCTACAACCACCTTTCAGGTAGTTGTAGAGGGCAATGAGGTCACCCCTGATCCTTCTCCTCTCCAGGCTAAACAATCCCAGCTCCTTCAGCCTCACCTCATAGGGCTTGTGCTCAAGGCCTCTCACCAGCCTTGTTGCCCTTCTCTGGACACGTTCAAGTGTCTCGATGTCCTTCTTAAACTGAGGGGCCCAGAACTGGACACAGTACTCAAGGTGTGGCCTAACCAATGCAGAGTACAGGGGCATAATGACTTCCCTGCTCCTGCTGGCCACACTATTCCTAATGCAGGCCAGGATGCCATGGGCCCTCTTGGCCACCTGGGCACACTGCTGGCTCATGTTTCGGTGGCTGTCAATACATGGGACTGCAAAAAGGAAGGGGTGACAGCTTTGACACAGAACAGTTGTTCACTTTCCTTTTCCATGCCATGTGCTTCTCTGTTAGCTGGACAGTAGATTAAATGACATTTTCAGGAATTTTTGTGAAAACTGGGAACTAAAAGCCACTTTGTCTGATTCAGTTTGGCTTAGTCTGACATCACTGCCTCACTACTGTCTTACCGAATACTACTCCTTGCAACTGGATCTTCTGTTGCCACACTGTGCTATGAGTCCTGTACCCACCCTGTCTTCTGCACAAAAAGCAATACTTGTTCCTTACTTGACTCATAAAAGTGAAAATAATCTCCTTACTATTTTGGCACAGGGCTTGGTGTGTAGCAGTGATGGAGAGTTAAGAGGTTCTGCCTGAGACAGTTACTTTCTTCAGAGAAAAGGACATCTTGAAAGCCTGAGTCAAGTCCTCAAACGTGTGTTACCTCACGTGTACAACAATAATGCTTGATGGTGGTGTTCCTTCCTCTAAGTTTTCAGTTGGTAGAGTGCTTGCTGCCTGCTGGATATGCCATAGATTTACAGTTATATTAATGCCAGTTGAAGAGATTTGACTTCATGACACTGAATATTCATAAATGTTCTGTGAATAGTAATGCCTAATTTTCACAAAGAATAATATCTTCATGGACTCTCTTGGTCAGAGAACGATTTCAGCAAAGCATGTCTGCAGAGGATGACTTTTTCTTTGGTTGATCTGATCGAGTAGGGAATGCCATCACTTTTGCTACAGCAAGAGGCAGAATCAAGGGGTGTAAAGAGTCAGGTAGGGGTGGCATAACTCAATAGTTACACCAGGCGTTAACCCAAACCCATCAAGTTAAAATCGAGTTAAGCACCATGCTGAGAAGCAAAATTAGAACCACAGGATTAAGTAGGCAGACTTAAGTTAGTCAGACTCAGGGACTTCAGGCAAAATGCTGTGAAGCATCAGGCAGGAAACAAATGCTTGGGCTGCCCTCCAGTCTCCTGGAAATCCACCTTCATTTTCAGGAGAAAAGAAGTGACATGTGCCAGATGTATTTGAGACTCTGCATTAGTAAATTAACAGGGCTGTAACACTCAGGCTGGTGCTGCCTCCTTTAATTGCCTGACATGCATATAGAATGCCAAATGATGTTCTCTAAAGGAAACTGAATGCAGATTATGCTTTGCAGCTATTTGCACTATTGGCTAGCTGGTACCTATCATGCTGAACATCAGGAACTCAGTCCACAAGAGGTGAAGGGGCTGCTACTTGTATAGTTCAGATGCATGCCAGTGAAAGTCTGCGAAGTTGTGACAGTAGAATAAGCTGTTGACCTTTTTCTAGCATCACGTCTTGGACTTGTCATTCTTCTTTCTGAGACCTCATTTACAATAGCTTTTGAATTGGAAATAAGTGTAAAGGAGAGCCATGTGTGCTTTTATAATTTATGCCCTTACAAAGGGACAAAAAAGTACTATTAAAAAAAGTTTTTAAATCCACTGTCAATCCACATTGGTGTTGTGTAGCGATGGTTCAAACAACCATAATTACTAGAAACACAGGAACAAAGTAAACCAGGAAATAGTCTATGTAACTCTTCATTAGTGAGCATGCTGTCCCTCTTCACACCTCCAAGACTAAAGCAGAAAGGTCCTGGTTTTATTGCAGTATTTGTTAGATTCCATTATTGTATCCATTGCTAGAGGAGGAATGAAGGCAATGCACACTTCTAACAGGTTCTTTGAACACCTTATTTATTCCTCTACCTTCACCAACTAACCTTGCTAGGCTGTTGATTGCTGAGCTGTGGAAGGAAGATTTGCTTTGTGAAGTAAAGCATTGGTTTGATTTCAACCTCCATCTGTTTTTTGGTGGGGGTGTGTGCTCGTGTCACTCCCCACCCTCCAACTGTTTTCCCCTTATTTGTAGTGAAAGTAACATACTGTATGATAAATCTCTTACACTTAGTCCCTGTTCATTTTCTGTGATGGCTTGACCTTCTGTGGATTGAGCATCTGATAGCTTTGTCATGCTACCTATTGGAGCAGAGAGAGCCAACTTCCTTATGATCCTCTTGGCTTCACATCATCCTACCTAGCTGTGTATACTATGGTGAACCCACAATCCTTTATTCTTCCTTGAGTGGGAAAAGCGTAGTAGAGACAGTATATTATCATATTAGCTGCTACTTTTATTATTACCATAAGTTGCCACAGTGTTCACAGACCGCCCCTGGTTTAGTCCTACCATCTGACTTGCATTTCTTATTTTAGGATGGTTTCCACCAGTAATTTTTTGATACTAACATAATCTGGAATCAATGATGGCTAGACTCGTATAGACTTTTCTGATGGATTGTAAACAGATCATTTACCTCTGTGACACACTTTGTTTATCTTTCTTTTGTTCATATGCACAGTGTTGGAAAAGCTAATGGTTACATTGAGTTTGTTGTGGAGATAACCAGCTTGTATCATGCCCCTGGGACACCCTTTTCTAGGGCTACAGATACTGACTACAGATTTTCTGTGAGGTTGCATGTTAAGTCCTGCAGGGCAACAAGCATGATGTACAGCTGAAGGTTTTCTGGAGGCCATTGGCCTGGTGTGCTTTTATACTACCTGTCCTCTTTCCCTGGAAATACAGGGTAAGTGATGGTGTCACACCTAGGCTCCAGTGCAGACAATATTTCTTTGGTTATAGTAATAGTGACAGATGCTTTTTAAGTAATTGCCTTACCAAAGTTCAATTCGTAGTCAAAGTTGACACAGTCAAAGTTGACACAGAGCATGGGATTTGCTTTTGTGCATTTGGAAAGTCTTCAGATGTTTCTACTGTTCTCAATAAAGACAGTTTATGCTGATTCAGGTTTGCTGAGCAAGCTAGGTTCACCAGCGTGTTCCAGCTGCCTTGCAGAGCTCTGGCAATGCAAACCAGCTGCAGGTCTGGTTTAACTCAAGCCAGGTTTATGACTGTTTCGCATCATTGGAGCAGTGTAAAGTACCTGAAGCATGCCAGCTAATCTGGTCATTTGGTGAACTGTCATAAATTACTTGTTTTTTCTTCATGTTCTTTACATGTAACTTTATTTATAGTTAAAGCTGGTAGAAACTGAGTAGATTGTACCACTAAAAGGCTCCAAAGTCTGTAAAACTAGAAGGTTTTTTTAAGCCTAAACTTTTTCTTATCTGAAATAAAACTATGCATTACTCCTCTGTTATGGATTTCTTCTAACTTACAGTTGCTTGTTCTTATAAGATGAAAGCATAATTAGTCTGAAATCTAAAAGAGTTGGCTTTATAAGTTCAAATTTGCAAGTTGTAGGCTCAGCTTTTATTCTAAGTGCAGTAATTTTCCTGTAGTTTACTGAGAATGTGTGCAATATTTGTGTCATTATTAATATTGTCTATAATTTACCGATGAAAATATTTTGGTCAGTTTAAAAGAGGAAGGAAACCAACTAAGTGTTATTATTACCCCTCCCCCCCCCCCCCCCCAGTCTGGAGTAAAATATATAACTGAAATTGTATTTAGCTGCCTTGGATAGCATGATGAGTGTTCAGAACATGCCACAAATATATAATATTAATCATTCATTATGTTAGTCCATGTATAATACCTTTTTTCATAATCCAGCTCTTCCTCTTAGGCTCTTACAATACTGAACATGTGAAGTGCGTTTTTAAGCAGTATTATACAATAGAAGAATGACAGAAGTGTCATTAGAGCTACTCTGATCTACATTTTCTTTACAACTCAGGATTGTTGCTCTTTACCTAGAAAAATTTTTTTACAAATATTATGGGGTAGTGTTTTTAAGAAAGATTCTTTATGGATAAACATATTGATGTTCAAGTCAGAAACTGTATTCCTCTGATCAGCTGTATATTGTATATTGGAATAAAACATGACAGAATCTGCAAAGTTTTTATAGACTTCATGGCAAAACATCAAAGAATTAATTACTGCCTCATATTAATTAAGATAACAATGCAAAACCCTTCATTAGAAGCATAGGAAAAGTTCTTCCTTGGTCCTTGGAGAGAATATTATATGCAAGCCCTGTTGTGTGGGTTGCAAGGTGTCACTGGAATTTATATGCATTACTTGTCTAATTGCAGTAAATGTAGCATGTCCAGATAGGTTTAAAAGTTGGATGGCTGTTTGTTACTTGCTGGAAATCACTTGAAACCTTGCTACTCGGAGGCAGCTGTTCACAGGTCCTTCACCTCTCCCCAGAGATAGCTGGAAGACTGTTGTTGGACCCTGTCTTTTATGGCAGAAGCAGTAAACATGACAGGTTGTTTGGGAGCCATCTGTTTTAAAATGGTTGCTGCTTTGTATGCAGTAATGAACTTGAGATCAGTTTTCTGTCTGTCTTCATAGTAACAGCCTTGTTTGGTGTCACAACAGGTGGAAGTTGATGGGATGAAACTAAATGTGACCAGCGAGTGGAACCTGGCTTCACCCTTATTGTCTGTCACCATTGATGGTACTCGGAGGATTATACAGGTAAACTCAGCAGCATTTCATTTTTAGAGCTGAGGTAACCAGAAAGCTTTAGGTATACAGATAATACTGATATGTGGGGTCTAAACTTGCTACATCATTAAAATTACGTGA
The DNA here is from genome assembly GCF_014839835.1 of Dryobates pubescens. Taxonomy (NCBI): domain Eukaryota; kingdom Metazoa; phylum Chordata; class Aves; order Piciformes; family Picidae; genus Dryobates; species Dryobates pubescens. The sequence goes on along the minus strand of NC_071618.1, from coordinate 14,657,499 downwards.
TGTTGTGTGAGTAGCATTGTCTTTCTGCTAAAGCTTCAGCAAACTTGTCTCGAAGCTATTTAACTAGAATTTTCCATATATATCTTTTAAAGAGAAGTTACTTATTTTAGACATAAATTTACCTCAGTTTCTAGGACGATGTTAGGAGATACAGTTTCTTTATCACTTAAGAAATAAAGAATGAATTACTGGGGGGAAAAAGAAAACAAACAGCCTGCCACCAGAAACCAACAAAAAACTGATGTGGGGTCCTTCAGTAAAAGAATTCTCTTCCATGTTTTTGGATCAGGTGATTTTTCCACTTAGGCCTTTGCAATTTGAAAATCACAGGACAGTGTATCTCCCATGTAACATGGTTTTTTTAATATGCATTTAATATGATTTGTGGCATGGTTTGAGAAAACAAATATAGAAATCATCTCAAACTTGGTGGTGCTCTAAGAAAAAAGGACTAAAAAGATTAATATAGTTGTATATTCTTTCCTTGTAACCAGTAATGTGTTGAAAATAACTCTGAAGGGGTGTGCTTTTAACTGCCTCATAAATTTGCTGAATGTAATGCCAGTCAGGATTTACATATCTGTTGACAAATGATTGCTCTGTAAATAACTATTTATCCTGGCAACTGTAAAGTGAGAGAAAAAAACCCCAAACTTTTGAAGTTCTTGAAAGTATTTTGCTACATTCAACATTACCTATTTATTGTGTATTTAATAGTGATACAGTAGTCACATTTCTGATAATTGCAGTGAAATGTGTCTTTTGTTTTTGTTTTGTTTTTTACTCCTGGTAAATTACTCAAGTAGAGATACTGTTGTTTGCTTTGACTGAGTTTTAAACACTGTAACTTGAAGATAAAATTCTGTTCAAGGTTAGTATTGAGGGAAAGTGAAACTTTAATTACATGCCCATGTAAACTCTGTACTGAGGTTTTGTAGATTTTGTGTAAAGTTAACCCCAGCTGCAGGGCTTATACATATCCAAGATAATTTTGTAGTTTAAAATGTAGTTTTACATTTTAATGCTGGTCCATTTTGGAGTTATTTTATATAATAGAGTCCTAATTTTGAAGAGGAAACAATACCAATGTATGAATGTGTAAAATTTAGAAGAAAAGCTTTATGTTTAGAACAGGTAACTGTCAAGAAGGCCTCATTGCAAAGTATATCATAATTATGGGGTTGGATCTTAGACTATAACTAGTAGTAGTAAGACCAGTTAGCTAAAAGTGTAATATTTGAACTGTCACATAAAACTACTTTCAGAATTACTTAATGTGAGATCAGAACATGCTTTCTTCTAGGAGCTGAGCCAGCAGTGGTGTTACTTTCACTCCCTGAGTATGATCAGACTGTATGAAATACCGCAGGGCCAGCCACAGCAGCAAGGAATGAGCTGGCTGCATGGTCTCTATCCAACAGAATGTAGAATAAGCACATATGTTGCTTCTTCCTCAGATTTTATCTGTGGGTCCTGGCTTTTAGCAAAGAAACACAGTAACTTGAAAAGTTATTAATCTTTTAGTGTATATATGTAAATTTATGGGAACCTTAAACTTGACCTTTGATACCCACTCACTGGAATCTAAATTGGTTTTTTGGTTATGTATTTCTGTAGACTTGCCCCACTGCAAGAACCAAATTAGACAAGTGTATTCCTGTAGGTCAATTTGTCTCCAAAAGCAATTGACCCCTGAGTCTTGAAGTATCTTCTTTCAGCAAGACTTAGCCCTAGAGCCATTTAAGCAACAAATATGGATGAATCGAATAATTCCAGCTGTGCTTTATTAGTTTTCAACCAATCTAATTTCTCTTCATAGTTGGTTTCATTCTTCTAAACTTGCTCAACCAAATACAGTCTTTGTGAACACTGGATATCTTTGAAGGTTTGATTTATGCACCTTGGGCTCAATCCTGCAGCCTGGCCCCAGTCCAGCAAAGCACTTAAGCATGGAAGCTGGAAATAAATAATTTTTAAATGTTTTGGTTTAAAATGTATTTATGTAAATTACAGTCTAGACATTCAGATTGTTGCATATCTGTCACACATTTAAAAATAAGTAATTAAGCATGGTCATGTATTTCCACTCCTTTGGTGAAGGCTCAATGTGTAACAGAGCAAAGCAGAGCAACAACTCTGCCACAGCGTTAAGAAGGCCTGCGAGCTTACAAGGTAGGTTTTCTAAGACTGTTTCTAGAGTAGAGGACCCATGAATACATCTGAGTGCCTGAGGAATGGCATATGCCCTGGTCACAGTCTGTCTAGGGCATATCAGGGCACAACTAGGATCTGCAGCAGTCCCTTCCTTCCTGCTTTTGTATCCTTTGTGAGGAAGCCCATCTGCGTGAAGCAGATGGGCACTGTGGAGTGCCTGGCCAGGTCCCCAGATGAGAGAGGGACTAGAACCCTGGGGGATACTGCAGGTCTATTTGGCTGCAGCAGAAGGGCTTTGCAATCTTTGTGCTGCTTTGGATTACTGTGAAGTTCTTTACAGTGAGATTGGTAAAATAATGGAACAGGTTGCCCAGGGATGTGGGGCCCAGGCCCCATCCCTGGAGACATTCAAGATCAGACTTGATGTGTCCCTGATCTAGGTGGAGGTGTCCTTGCTCACTGCAGGGGGGTCGGACAAGATGACCTTTGAGGGTCCCTTCCAACACCATGCAATCTGTCAATCTGTGAAATCCATAGGGTGCTATACAGTGTGATGAAGTGATGAAAACTTGTAGATGGGCATCACATTTGTCAATCTCCAGTCAAATGTGACCTCCCCAGTTAGCCAGGACTGCTGATAAATGACAGGAAGTGACTTGGTGTGCACTTACACCAACATCGGTGTATGCTGTCTGGCCCCATAGACTTGTGCTTGTCTAACTGGTGCAGCAGGACGCTAACAGTGTCCTCTGGGATTATGGGGACTTCATTCTGCTCCCCATCACTGTCTTTCATCTCAGAGGGCTGGGTATGCAGCAAACAACTGGTTCTGCTACTACAAAGATACTGAGTACCTCAGCCTTTTCCTCATGCTTGACTGCTATGTTGCCCCCTGCATCCAACGCAGTACAGAGATTCTCCTGTCTTCCTTTTGCTGCTAATCTATTTGTAGAAGCATTTTTTTTTTTGCCTTTAACAACTGAAGTGAGATTAATTTCTACTTGAGCTTTGGTCCTAATTTTCTCACAGTATCACAGTATAACTAAGGTTGGAAGAGACCCCAAGGATCATCGAGTCCAACCTGTCCCGGTAGACCTCATGACTAGACCATGGCACCAAGTGCCACGTCCAATCTCCTCTTGAACACCTCCAGGGACGGTGACTCCACCACCTCCCTGGGCAGCACATTCCAATGACGAACGACTCGCTCAGTGAAGAACTTTCTCCTCACTTCGAGTCTAAACCTCCCCTGGCACAGCTTGAGACTGTGTCCCCTTGTTCTGGTGCTGGTTGCCTGGGATAGCATCACAATTTTGTAGTGCATAGCATCACAATTTTGTAGTTCCCCTGAGTGGCCTGTCCCTTTTTCCAAAGTCCATAAGCTCTCCTTTTTCACCTGAGATGCAATCAAATCTCTTTTTCAGCCAGGCCAGCCTTCCTTCCTGCTGACTCATCTTTTGGCACAGGAGGTTGGCCTGCTCCTGTGCCTTTTAAGAATTCCTTCTTGAAATATGTCCAGCCTTTTTGGACTCCAAGGTCATTGGGACTGTCTCCAAAGGAACACTGTTGACCATTCTCCCAGACAGGCCAGAGTCTTCCTGCTGGAAGTCTAAGATGGCAGTTCTGCTGATCCCCCTCATTACTTCTCCAGCAATCAAGAACTCTTACTGTTTTATGATCAATCTGCTGAAGACTAATGGGGCGGAGATTGGAGTCAATACAGCTGACCAATACGATCGAGTATTGTTCCTTTATTGTTCCAGTATTGCAGGCCTATGGTGCGAGTAAAGTAAAGCAAAGAAGAAGAGGAGAAAGGAAAGGCAGAAGTGCGTAGCAAGGGAACTTCTACAACTTATATAAACTCAGAGAGCCTCGTTGGCATGGCTTCATTGGTTCCCTATGAGTGACCACACATCACACTATTATAGATTATTGGTCCAACTATTAACGACACGCAAGGTTGTTGCTGCAGGTGCATGTCCTGTTGTCCCAAGATAACTTTCTGTGTTTATAGCTACCAGTGTCCGGTTTTAGTTACATGCTGCAGGCACAGCACTGTTTTGCTACACTGGTAGCTGGCTCTGCACTTATGCTGAGCATAGCCTACCACCATGTCAGGCTCTAGGCCTGCACTGCCAGATTGCTCACACTGCTCGTCGCTGGCATTGCCACACAAGACAGCCTCCAATTCTCACAGGTCCTTCTCTGTTACAAACAGCAGGTCTAGCTACCCTAGTTGGTTCTGTCAACAGCTGTGCCCAGAAATTATCTTCCAGACATTCTAGGAACCTCCAGGACTGTTCCCTCTCTGCTGTGTTGTATTTCAAGCAGACATCAGGAAAGCTAGCAATCTTAAGACTTTTCCCAGATGACTAAGAATATTTCATCTATCTTTTCATCCTGGTTGTGTAGTCTGTAACAGATTCCTACCAGGATATCTGCTTTGATGGCCTTCTCCTTGATTCTTACCCATAAACACCCAACCCTATTGTCACCATCATTAAGCTTGACAATCAAAACACTTCCTGCCATACAAGGGCTACCCCACTACCTCCCCTTCCTTGCCTAGCCCTTCTGTAGAGTTTGTAGCCATTGATTGTGGCACTCCAGTTGTGTGAGTCATCCTACCATGTTTCTGTGATGCCCGTTATATCCTGCTTTTCATGATGCACAATGGCTTCCAGCTCCTTCTGTTTAATTTCCCATGCTGTGTGCATTAGTGTAAATGCACTTCAGTTGAGCAAATGGTCCCACCATGTTTATGCAGGGAGAAGTCCTAATTCATGTAATCATAGAATGGTTTGGGGTGGAAGATACCTTTAAAGGTCATCTAGTCCAACCCCCATGCACTAAGCAGGCACATTTTTAACTACATCAGGAATTCCTACTTGACTGTTCTCAGATGCAGTGGTAGTTGCTAATCCATCAGTAAGTCTTGCATCTTTGTTGCTGCTTGGATCTCCATTCCCTGCCTCCACTGATACAGAAGACCAACAGACCTCACTAGCACAGCATCCTTCAAATACTGGTGTGCTGCCCTCAGGCTTATTTCTAGCAAGCCCAGTTTTGTGACCTTTCCCCTTCAAATCTAGTTTATGAATTGGAGAGTGAGTGGGAGGAGAGAAAGGAGGAATAAGCTATCTTTTTCATGGAGCTGAACATCTCTTTTTTTGAATGAATCAGAATCTAAGGGAACCTCAGGATAAACCAAATTAATCCATTAAGTACAGCAGATGCATGTAGGAGCTCCTCAGACCCTCTTTGCTTTGGCACTATTTGTGTTTAGGCGAGTTCTCAAAAAACATTCAAATTCTGATGCTGCTCTATGGCAACGCTACATGGACGAATCTTAAAACTCCTTAGTGCTGTTTAATGCTGTTTTTATTGATCCCATCAGTAAACACTCAACTCATTCTTATATGCCATTTATTTGCAGACAATTCCCTATAGTGAAAGGATTCTCAGACAAAATATCACCATCTTTTGCCAAGACTTTTGCACCTCTTTTTTGTATCATATGCACCCAGCCTGTTTTCAGCTGTGGGCATATTTTCAGCCCACACTGGTTTCACAGCTCTGCCAACTTGCTTTAATAAAACCTCTCACACTCTAAAGGTAGTGTAGGCATTCTGCCTGGATCCTGGAAAACTCTTGGTGGCTTTTGGCAGCTTCAGCAAAGCAATTTCACAATCTCACTGGCGATGCCTTCTCTTTGCATTTCCTGGCTTTCAGAGGATTGGTCTCTGCTGGACAGAAGCTCTGTAGACAGAACTCAGTTGGACAAGGTCCTGAGCAGCTCAATAGTACTTTGATATTAGCCTTGCTTTGAGCAGGGAACATGATTGCCTGATTTCCAGAGATCGCTTCTAGCCTAACTGTTCTGGGACTCTGTTGGACATCCCAAGCTCTACAGTAAAAAGGTTTTTACCAGTCTCAGCAAGATGTAATTAAGAGTGTGATGGATTCGCTAAACACGAACGTGGTCCTGTAAAGCTGAAACCATCAGTCTCAGGTTTCAAATGTTTCTGTGAATGAAATATATGAAGATTTACCAGTGGATTTTTCTCTACTTACAGCATTACAGGGAATTTAGTGATGGCATCACTACTATTTTTCAGATTTTATTTATTGTATCAACAATTGCAGCAGGAAGAGTATATCCTACATCCTGGGATATGATAAATTTAAGTGCTTTTCAGATACAATGTTTCTTTTGATTATTATTTTGGTCTCTAATAACAAAAAAGGCAAAAAAAAAAAAGAAAAACGTTGTAGGTTATGAAGCCTTTGTTCCTGGGAAATATCTGACATTCTGGGAAATGTCTGACAGGATAACAAAGCCTGTGCCCAAGTATTCATTTCCTTCAACCCCATGGAGATTTTTATTTTTTTTTAACATATGTATATATATATATTCTTATTACTTTTTAAAAGGACCCTTTTTTGGTTACCGTGTTGGGATCTCAGATGTAATCTGTGATAATGATATACAGGTTTCACATCTAAAGTACAATGACTTCACCACACTCCTTTTCTTAAACCATGGCAATGATTTTGGGAAGCTTTAGTGAGCAGTGTACGTGAAGATTCCTCAAGAGTCTGTTTTTCAGTGCTGTGCAATTACTGTACACACTCTGCTGTTGTCATTTACCCATGATTTCAGAATTATTTTTGCTAGGTTGTCTTCATAAGAGGGACACGTAATCATTTGCAAATAGGGGCAGACGTTTGAATATACTACATTCAAAGAGCTATACTGTTGGGTAAAGAACAGCCAGAGGGCTAGCGCCAGCACTAGATTCCTGGTGGTCCATATAGATTAATTGGTAGCTCGCTCCCTGGCTGTGTTTCAGCCTGTTCCAGTTATGACTGCCCTGAACAAATCTGGTACAGATTTCTGGCATGCTGTATAGACCGAAGCAGCAGGAGTAAGATAGCCATTGCCCTTTGGCTTTGGGAATAGTCATGAGCCCATTACTCACCTTTATTTAGCAGTATAGAAACACAAGCTGCCCATGTTTTCCTGTTTGCTCATCCAGCCACAGTAACCAGAGGAAATAGAGCGCAGCCTTGAAACTCCAAAAATGATGAGTGGATATGATACGGAGAAATTGATCTTTATCACCTCATTTGACACTCTCTTAGCATTTAGGACAAGCCCAAACAAGGTCTTAAATATCCTAAGTGAAAGGCAAGTACAGAAGCTGGTAGCATGCAATGTAGTATGCTTTGCTGTGTGTCAAGCTTGTAATTTTTTTTTTAAGTATTAATGTGTTAGTCAGGGAACTCTTGTTGCTGTTACTTCTTTCCCAGCAGTTGCACAAAGAGAATAATTTTACAGGCTGCTTATAGCAGCCTTATTATTGCCTAATGATTGCTGTGAGTAGTAGTGTCTGTGTTGCTTGTATACTCATTCTCACTCAGTTGCCTCTTTCAGTGCTGCAGATTTGTTCCTAACAGAGAGGCCTGGTTTTGTCTGTGTTGCTCTCTGAACATCTTCCCTTTCTGTTAGCTCCTTTCTGAGCTGTGGGGTCCAGAACTGTTCTGTGTTAAAAGCATGGTCAAAAACTAGACTTCTACTGTAACTTGATCATGTTTACTGATTTGTTAGCTGTTCTCATTACTAATTTGAAATATTTCCTGTGACTTTTTAAATCTGAGCTAAGCACAGAGCTGATGTTCCTATTTAATTATCATTTCTGGTTTGTAACAGCTGGGGTAGGCAAGGGAAGAAAAGATAAACTCTTGGCAAGAAGGTTTTGCCAGGAAGCTCTGAAGCTGTACAGCATTGTAGAGCACAGATACTGATGTCCTAATGCCACCCTTGGCAAATGACATAGCTGTTCTTGTGTGGAAGTAGATGAGCCCAGACACAGGAAAGTAATAGAATTTGTCATTGGAATGGGCTGCCCAGGGAGGTGGTGGAGTCGCCATCCCTGGAGGTGTTCAAGGGGAGATTGGACGTGGCACTTGGTGCCATGGTCTAGTTGTGAGGTCTGTTGGAACAGGTTGGACTTGATGATCCTTGGGGTCTCTTCCAACCTTAGTTACTGTGATACTGTGAAATTCTGAAACTTCATCAGTATACATGATTCAATACATATCTCCTATATGTACTTGGAAAGACCTGAGCGATCTGATTTAGATAATTAGTGGATAATTCAACTTGTTGAGTTTGTGGAAGGTTCTGTGCAAGAAAATGAGTAGTTATCTCATTTAAACTTCATTCTTTGATCATGGGTGATCTAAGGAAGACGTAAGAACACTGGTTAGGCCACACCTCGAGTACTGTGTCCAGTTCTGGGCCCCTCAGTTTAGGAAGGATGTTGACTTGCTGGAGCGTGTCCAGAGAAGGGCGACAAGGTTGGTGAGGGGCTTGGAGCACAAGCCCTATGAGGAGAGACTGAGGGAGCTGGGGTTGCTTAGCCTTGAGAGGAGGAGACTCAGGGGTGACCTTATTGCTCCCTACAACTACCTGAAGGGGAGTTGTTGTCAGGCAGAGGTTGGTCTCTTTTCCCAGGCAACCAGTACCAGAACTAACAGTCTTAGGCTGCGCCAGGGGAGGTTTAGGCTGGAGGTTAGGAGAAAGATTTACAGAGAGAGAGTGATTGCCCACTGGAATGGGATGCCTGAGGAGGTGGTGGGGTCGCCGTCATTGGGGGTGTTCAGGGCGAGGCTTGACAGGATGCTTGGTTGCATGGTTTACTTGACGAGGTGGTGTTGGATGATATGTTGGATGCGATGATCTTGAAGGTCTCTTCCAACCTGGTCTATTCTATTCTTTTCTTTTTTTTTTTTCCATCGGGTAAGACAATGAGTAACCCACTTCTATGCCAAATCAATCTCTCTGGAATTTACTACCTACTTTCCAGAGAGAGGTCTCCCACAATAAAACTCTATCTGCAAAAAACCAAACTTCTCTCTTTCTTTTACCTAATGGCATTAGTTATACTTTTTGCTACTTGAGGTGTTAACCAAATAAAGTTGGTTGTCACAGTTCTTATGCCACGTTTTGTTCCAAAGGATCTATCCATTTTAATGACAAACAATATTCAGGATGAATATTGTAAAGATTCTGTATGTGCTAGAAGACCAAAACATTGTGTTCAGTTGTTGACAGACGTTGTAGTTTTATGGTATCTAAACCCTGACAGACAAGGAATGATCCTCTTGAACATGGTTACATATTGTGAGAGCAAAGGGGAAGGAAGAGAAGAAGCATCAAAGCACTAGAAATGACTATGGATCTTGCAGAGAATCTCTTAGGGCTGTCATAAACATTATCAGATCTAGACTCACATGGCAGCACATTACCTGCACGCTGACTCCCCTAAAAGAGCAGAACATTTTGTGGCATGTTGAAACAAGAGCCAAGTTTCTAACATTTTTGGTAATTTAGAAGTTCACATGGAGGACTAGACTCTTCATTATTGCAAATAATTTTAAATAGCTAGATGTTTTGGGCTGGAGTGAGTGTTCCACACCAAATAAACTGTCTCTCCTGTGTTGTTTGGTTGTCGTTGTATTTGTTTTTCCTGTGCTTTTTGTTTGTTTGTTTGTTTTAAATTTGTCATCCACTGAAGTTTGGCAGAAAGAAGTAACAACTGACAAACACTGGGCATCATAACACCTGAAGAAATATAGGGAAAGATTTCTGTTCTCGTTTTTATGTTTATGGGATGACAGAAATTCCTAATCCATCTACTGTGACTAAATCCCAGGCATTTTAACAAAACAGTTCTTTAAAAAGTAGTACTCTTAGGAACTGTGCCTGCAACTTCATCTTTGATGCTCTGCAGGCTATTCACAGTGTGTTTAACATCTGTATATGCACTGTTTGGGAAGAGATTACATTTGATGCTTGGAAAAAGACTAAGGCACCTTGCAACAGGTTCTGGGGGAGGCCAGTATCTTGTCAGGATTCCACTTGAAGGAAAAGGCTGTTACTGCATAGTACCATTTACACTAGTTTTAGACATCTTTCACATGAATAAGTTATTCATACAGAGCAAGACTTGATCATCTTCTTCACTGGGTGACTTAAGAGCTTGAAAAAAGTGAATGTAGCCTCAGGAAGAACAACAAACTGAGGCTCCACATACTAAAAAATATGACCTAAACCTTATAATGGCTAAGGGTAGAACAGCAAGTGCACAACTAGACTAAGTTTCCCTCTGTAGCTTAATGTGCTAAGGAGAGGAAGTGATGGGATCACCAGTGGGGAATACTGAATTGTGACAACAGTAGAGTGATCCCTGAAGTTGAAAGACTTGTGAGGATATGCAAGTCTCAACATATAGTAAAATGTAGACAGTTTGCAACATACATGAAATCTTGGTGACATTACTAGTCTGGGATGACATCCCTAGGCTGGGATTTTGCTCAGTGGAAAGGGAGCACTGAAAAGAAGTTCTGCTTTATGCAGAGGTTCTAGGAGGAGAGGGGAAAGGAGACAAATAAACCCAGAAAAATCTTCATGTTTTGGCAAGATGACTTCCTGGTTTCACAGCTACTTCTGCAGCTTGCTCCTCCTTTCTGACCCACCATGGGGCTCCAAAGATCGAGAGTGACATAGGTGGTTGTGGTGGACAAAAGATTCTTTCTAGGTGTCCAGTCACCCTCATGTACAGAGAATCTCATGAATGAGATACTAACGGATCAATCTGCTGTAACTGTGTAAGGTGAAATGCAGTGTTTTTCCCCCCGACTTCCCTTTGGTGGGAATAATTTTTTATTTATTTTTTAAGATTAAATCTGTCTAGGGATGATTCTGGCTTGTGTTTTGCTAGGTTGGCTTTTCTAAAAGGTAGTAAATATTAACCAAAACATTGATAGCATTCTGCATTTCATGGCATAAGGCATTTAGAATTTCTAGTAGTAAGCAGTTGAAAGGAAGCAACTGGGGCTGGAAGAACTTCTGTGTTCTGAAAAACAGCACCAGGCTGGGAAACTTCATAGTGATCAATTCAAAAATTCATCTGTGACCTGTCTATAGGTTTTTCAGGCTTGTTTACTGTGGGTTGTTGTTTGTGGTTTTGGTTGGTTTGTTTTGGTTGCTGTGGTTGTTACGCTGTTGGTGGTGGTTGTGCTGTTGCTGGTCTGCATAGTCTGATGCATGTTGCCTGACTGTAGTCATGCTGTGGCTTGAAAAAGTTGCAAAAGATACAGGCCGTGGGACAGTCTGTTTATTTTCTGTAACAAATGCTCTCCAGCTTCACTATCAGCAATAAATAAAGGCAGCATATAGTATTCAAGATAAACATGTTACTTATATGAGTTCCTTTGCCAACTTGTATTCATTTTGACTTGGCATGTAACTTTTTCATTTGTGAGCAAAGCAAAAATTGTGCTTTTGATCTGTTGGAGTTTCTTTGTTTTGGTACCATTCCTTCCCTTCAGCTGCTTCCCTCCACTAGCTTGTAGAGCCCAAGATACCAGCAGATTTGTGGAGGCTACTCTTAAGATCCTGTTGTTTTCTAATGTCTGTGTCAGTTTGGAATCTCTTTCAGTATTATATATTTCATGTTTGGCTGAGCTTCTTTATCCTTCTTCATGTAAAGGTTGTTATCATTGTTATCTGCAAGTGCTCATCCACTGCAGGCTTAATGCAAAGCTGATTGTAACCCTACTGCATCTTACGATGAATAGATCATTGATACCCAACTAAGTGGAAATAATTTTCTATGGCAAAGCAGAAGAATTTAAAGTCAAATCACACTAACTTCTGGTAATTTACTGGGATTTACAGATTAAAATGGTTATTTGTGAAATTACTGTGGTATAGCATGCACTTAAGGGGAATCAAACACATTTTGTATGATTGTGTACACTTGACTATTTTTACATGTGTGCATCAGCATTTTGTTTGTATATATATAGCATATGCAGCATAGCGTACTGTAACCTGTGTGTGTAAAAGTACATATAATATTTATGTAACACTCACCCATTTGACAGCTTTGAGACTGCAGATAGATTCTTTTTTTTTTTGAAGTTATGATTTATGTATTTTTTTCCAGTTTTGATGTAGCTTGTTACTTTCCCATAAGGAAAAAAAAAAATACATACTTTTAACTCATATTATGCTAATTGAGCTAGTCTGAAGCTCTATCAGCTGTACCAGCCAGAAGAGCATTGGTTATGTCTAAGATCATATAGTTGATGCCAACAATGTAATGTTACTGTATTGGCAGGTAAATGTACAGTGATGTTTCATCTTTATGCAAGTGGTAGAATTCTTTTGCCTTTCAGTGTAAACCTCCTAGTAAATAATTTACAATTTATTAAGAAAACAATGACTGCATATAATTAACTATTCTCTTTTGCTACGTCTATTTGATTACTTTCCTGTTATCACATGCAATATGAAACCATCTATTATGTGGCATAGACTATGTAAATATCTAACTTTCCAGGAGAAACTGGAGACTGGTCCTTTTTCTAAGGAGGTGGAAAATAAAAGAATAATTGTTAGCTGTGTCCTTTCATTTGCTTGAAAACATCAATTACATTTACAAATCCCAGAAACACAAGCCCACCAGTGGAACAGAAATAACTCCTTTCAGTATGCTTCAAAAAAAATCTAATCACATCTAACAGCTAAAATTTATTTACAACTGTAATTTGAAACATTAATTACGATAATGTGCTGACTGCTTTTGTAACATGGTTCTCAAAAGCCTGGCAGTTCTCCTTTTGGTCTTGATGTAACGTATGTTTTGTGACTTGGAGAGTTTCTCTACCTTTCTTTCTTGTTTTTGGTTTTGAGTTGGTTGCTTGGTTTTTTGACACATACCCAGAAGGGAAATTACTTTCTTATTTGTTTGTTAACTGTTTTTTCTCACCTTCTCCATTATTTATTTTTCCCCACACTGGCTGTTAATTCAAGAGATAAATTTGAATGCTTACATTGACTATTAATACTATCAACAACTGAGTGTAATACTTTGTATTTAGAAACAGCAAACAATAGCAGCGAGAATTTAGAATTTACTATACTGTGATGCCAGTGCACTTCAGCAGCATCAGAGCAAGGAAGAGACTGCTTATATCTTTGTCTTGTCTTGACACGATGGCTTTAGAAAGTGCCTTCTTGGTACACAAGTATATTTGCCTTTATTAGATTGGTTTGGTTATTGTTCTGCTAGCTTATTCAGTTGTGAGTAAAGAAAATCTGTGTGAGGAAATACTTCAATTATTTGGTTTTCAGTTGCGTAAAATAAGTCAAATTGTCAAGATACCTGCCTTTTACTTTGAAAGCTGTTAAAGAAAATGACAAAAGGGCTCTTTTTATTTGGTTTTGTTTTGTTTTGAAGTTGTGTTTTTCTGTGTGGCAGGGAGATTAGCCAAAAAAATGGAATTTTTATTAGGACATGAAAAGGTCTCTAATGACCCTTGAAAGTGGACAAAAGGGTAGCACAATAAGTGACAGAACTCTAACGAGGGTGGAGGGCATTCCAGGAAAAAAAGAAATTAAATCCTTTAATTTTTTTCAGCTTGCCATTTTCTGACAGCTTATCAAGTGGTTGGGACTTGTTTTTTTTGGCATGCTGTTCGTTCATTGTAGGCAGCCGGTACTTTGTACTTCTTTGTGCTTTCCAAAACCTGATTGTGTTTATCCTAGACTGTGGGAAAAGTGTATATTCCTGTTTCCTTTATAAAAGTAAACATCAGGTTTTGTATGAAATTTTATTTCCCATATTTTCCATTCCATTAATCATTATTGTTGAAATATGTCAGGTTTTGGCACATCATCCTTTGTTTTCATATGATTGTACAGATTGTGGTGTCAGTGTGTGACCTGCTAAGTCAAAAAATAAGCATATTTGGGCTGTAGTAATTATTACTTCGTGGAGTGTAGCTGACGAACATGCACCATTATAAAAAAGGGACTAGGATTTAATTTATTGCTATTAAAATTATTTTGAGGGATATCTAGCTATTGCTGTACTGCACTTTCTCACTTAGTCTAGAGAAGGCAAGACTAAAGGGAGCTGTGACAATGACTTTTCACATAGGTGGCTGCAAAAAGAAAGGGAATAATATGTGTTTCCTGTCGGTGATAAAAAATAGCAGAATTGATGTGCTGCAGTGGCAGAAGGATTATTTTAGTCATATACCAGGGAAAAACTGATAAGGATTTTGAACACTGGGATAGATTGCTTAGGGAAGCTGTGAAATCTCTGCAATTGAAAGATTTTTAGAGTGGGTTAAACATGCTGGGAGTGACACAGGTGTATTTTGATTCTTCCAGGGGTACTAGACTAGAAGATCTCTCCAGATGATTTGCTAGGATTGCTGTTCCTAGGATTCATTGTTTTCAAAATGCTGAAGATCTCTGTGCAGCTCTTTGCAGTTTGTACTCACCTTCTCAAATCTGTGCTTCTTTTCTTACATGTATTCTCAGCATTGTGTAAGCGTTAGGGCTGTGTTCTCTGACTAGGACCCTGATTTGGGGTCTACATGTGGTGTGATTTAACAGTGGGAAGAAAAATGGTGAAAAAACTCTGCACGCTGAAGGACGAGACAGTTCACAAGAAGGAATTCTTTATGCATTTTGCATATTTAGATTATGAATGATACTGTGTTAAATCAATAACATCTTTTCTTTTGCATTGTCTTGTGGCTTACTGACAATGTAATATTTGAAGACCGTTTAATAACTTCAATCAACTCCTGAACCACAGTAGGTGACCAGACATTTCATAAGGTCATTTTTTTCTCCCTGTTTTCAAAGTGGCATCATTGGAGGTTTGCATTTTAAAGAGAGATTAAAATGTCTCTCATTAGGAGAGAATGAAGATAATACTAGATGTGACTAACAGGAATATGGAATCACGGACGTTTAGAGATGGCAGAAGCCTCATTATTCATGACCTTCATCTTTCTGCAAGCCCAAGGTTGTTCTGTGTCATACTTGGCCATATTTGTTTCCATTGTTCTTCAAAAGTTGTTGGGTTTTTTTTGAGTTGACTGAAAGAAATCTAAATTATGAGCTGAAATATGAATTAGTGAATGTACAGATTTGTGTACTCAGTTAGCTTTGATTAACTTACAGTGATGTGGCACAGCAAATGGTTTCAAATTGCAGAGGTGCTTCTAATGAGGTTTTATTTTTTTTATTTTTTCAGAGACTTTCTCGGAGTGCATCTGGAGAATCAAGCATTCAGTTCCTGGGCACAGTGGTAAGTAGGTGTAAGCACTGTCAGGAGTTACATTGGTAGAAAAATATAATGCAAATGAAAAATAAGTAAATTACACTGGCAGCACGTTTAGTCTTGTCTTTGTGAAGGTGGGTATTTGGTGTAAGTATTCTGTGCTTAGCAGGTGAATTTAGGCAAGTTTCTGAACCCAACATGCAAGGCATGATGCACAGTATCTGTGTTCCACACTTCAATTGATTCAAATCTGCCTTATTTTCATTTACAAGGGATTTAAGAGCGGTTGTAGATTTGTAAGACTCTTGCTATGTACTCAGGTTTGATCCACATCAGGATTAAACCCACTCTTTCACACCACCTCAGCTTTCTGATCTCTGTTGCTTCACCTTACCACGTACTGTCACATCCTAGAGATGGGTCACTAACTACCTTATGAAGACTATTTAGTAGTGCAAAGTGTTGTGTCCTTTTGTCATTCTAACCAAATGCTATAGCTCTGTAGGTCTCCTAGATTTTGTTTGCTGGAGAGAAGTGTGCTTAAAATCCTACTCAGATTTTATACTATTAGACAGAATTTACTCAATAAAATAGGGTTTGGGGTTTTTGGTGTGTTTTTTTGGTCTAGTGTTATTTGGAGCAGTTGTATAATACAGAAACTAAAATTCTTTTGTTAGGCATCATATAAATATCTGTGATAGAAGCAGCTTCTAATTCAGTGATTTGCATTAAGTTCCTTATACACCTAAAACTAGTTCTGAAAATTAAATTGGAGAAGAGGAGGCTCCCAGGTGACCTAATTGTGGCCTTCCAGTATCTGAAGAGGGCCTACAAGAAGGCTGGGGAGGGACTTCTCAGGATATCAGGTAGTGATAGGACTAGGGGGAATGGAATGAAGCTGGAGGTGGGGAGATTCGGGCTGGATGTGAGGAGGAAGTTCTTCACCATGAGAGTGGTGAAGCCCTGGACTGGGTTGTCCAGGGAGGTGGTTGAGGTGCCATCCCTGGAGGTGTTTAAGACCAGGCTGGACGAGGCTCTGGCCAGCCTGATCTAGTGTGGGGTGTCCCTGCCCATGGCAGGGGGTTGGAACTAGATGATCCTTGTGGTCCCTTCCAACCCTGACTGGTACTATGATATTATGATAAATAGAATTGAAGTATCTGAAGTTGTTTATCCAGATTGCTGCCTACAAGTTTCCCTGCAGTGACTGTACCAGTGAAAAGTCTAGGAATGAAAGGTTCCCTTTAGAATTTAGTCTTAACATCTCTGTACATTATGTTTTTTGGACAAAAGTAGATAAAGATTGCATGTGATAATGCTTTCATTCTTCTTGTGATTAGTCCTATGAAAACAGTTTTGGGAGGTATGATACAAGAGTAAACTTAACAAGAATACCTGTAGACTTGCATGTTGCTTTTTAGAGCTGAAAGGTGCCTGTAATATTTTTAGCTTCTATAAATATGTATCTCTATGTGCATATACACTTATTTGTCTGCTCTTCAGTGCCAAGCAGAGCAGCAGTTACAAATAAGATGTAAAGGTTTTGTTCTGCACCACTGTATTTGTAATAATGGTTCAGCTCTAGAGTTGCATCCTGCATATGAGAGATTGCTGCTATCACAGTGTCACAGTACTGTAAGATGTTGGAAGAGACCTCAAGAGATCATTGAGTCCAACCCCCGTGCCAAAGCAGGATCACTTAGAGTAGTCTGCACAGGAATGCATCCAGGTGGGTTTTGAAAGTCTGCAGAGGAGACTCCACAACCTCTCTGGGCAGCCATCTGACTGATCTGATGGTTTTTGTGTGTGAAGAAAATAATTACTCCAAGTAGACAGGATATAAACACAAATGCACTTGATAATACTGAAAAGATTTTCATTGACCCCCTGTAAGTGGGTGCTGTAGCAGAGAAAATTCTTAACTGTGTATTTAGTGACATTGAAAATCGAATTTGTTGTTAAATTAGGTAAGAAAATATTTTGTATTCATGTTAGAAGTGCCCCAGAGTCTCACTTGCAGACTACAACTTTTGTTCTAGGCCTTGTGCAACAGCAAAAGAAGGCAAAAGAGGGTACAGCATTGATGTAGTTTTACCTTTAAAAAGTTGATGATGAAATATCTAATGCATTCTACATATATCAGACATTGCTGATTATCTCATTTGTGTTTATTGGATCCTAGTTATTTTGTGAAATTAAGTATATGATTACAACTGAAATTCTCAAGAGAACTAAACAGTACTCTTTCCATAACCTTTTTTTATTTAATATAAATTATGCACATGTCTTGTTGATCAAGCACAGAATGAGAACCTCAGTGATCAGGGTAGAGAATCAATACTGAAGTCGACTTCCCAGGGTTTGCTTCAATACCAGTTTTCCTACAGAATCCAAGCCAGAATCTACACCTGTGTACCTATCAGTTTCTCTAGCCTACTGTCCTTCTCTTTCCTACTTTGTCCATTTATTTAATTTGTCATTTGCTCCTTTAACATCCTTGTACTTTTCTGATTTCAACTTAATACACTCAGCTTAGATAACGGTGGATAAGGATGGGTTTTCCTTAGGATGTTATCTCCTACAAATTGCGTACACAGTCCATATGTGTTTTCCTGCATGTGTATGTGTACACATACAAAAATGTAGGTGTTCAAAGAAAGAAAAGAATACCATCTTAATGATGGTCTTAGAAGTACATGTTGGGCTCACCATTATGTATCCCTTACTAAACTTTTGCTAACACAGAAGTGCAGTCAGGACAGTATGTATTTGAAAGACATATTTAGCAACAAGAAACTCCTGATTGCTCATTATCATTGTAATATATTGTTAATGTACCAAACAGCTTGTGAAATTATTGCTCTGCTCTTTTTTTTTATATATAGTAGAATACATCAGAGATAGCTCTGAGTGTTCTGTGCTACTTTTGACAGGGGCAAATGATGGCACTTCAGTGGTGGCAGGCAGCATGATGCTACTGAGTGTACACACTGCTGACCTGTCCATCAGTACATAATTTTAGAATCAGCTGATCAGGAGCACAGCTCCCTGGCTTGTCAGGAGGGCATCAGCTTTGACAAATGGCTTCAGTTGTTTTTTTGACATTGGATGATAGAAACAATTCTTCTGCTGATTTCTGATAAAACGTAAGACCCTGTTTCTGGAAGTGAGGTGACACACTGAGGAGAAGTGAAAGGTATGCTTCTCTATTAGAAACATCCTTGCTATGCCAGTGAGCTTGGTGAAGGACAGAGAAAACTACGTTGCAGCAGAAGGACAGTTTAATATAAATTCTGCTGCATACCATACGCTAAAATGTGTGGACAGTAGGACAAATGTTTTGCTTAGCGCAGCAGCACATTTCTGTTACTTTAGAGGAGAACAGGAAAAATCACCTTACTTTCCCCAGGGAAAGAATGCCTTTGAGTGCACACTGTTCGTGTCGTTCAGGGGTCCACACAGGTTTGTAATAATATTTTAATTTCTCATTCTGAGTAGAAATTCTTTGCTCCTTGAGCTTTTCTCTCATTTGAGATTGTGGTGGCATTAAACAGCTTATTTTCTCCAAACTGTTTTTTTTTTGGTAGAAAATTGCAAGTCTCATGTCTAATAGAAGGCTTATGCTATTTGAGGGTATACAAAGATGTTTCTGCCTGAAGAAAAGAAGCAACTTCTAGCTGTAAGAATTAGTTGTTGGATAGGATTTGGTTTAATTTTCTTGGAATGATAACATTTTGAGTCCTGATTAAATTATTTCTGAAAAGGTCATGAGCTACTGCCCTAATTGAGATTTTTACATGAGTTTTTACTCATTTTTCCTCTCTAATGAACTTGAATAGATACTGTGTGCTGGTGGAATTCTGCTATGTTGCTACTTTAGGAATTAGTTAGATTTAATAACACTGTTTATTGATAGTATTATCATAGTACCATTGTGCTATATATTCTATAAAGAAGAAGGAAGCAAGATAATACATTCTTCAGATTGATGCCCAAAACTGTGCTCAAAAGCAGGAGTACCAGGAAAGAAGGAAGCAATCCTTTGCAGGTTTTCTCCTGTGTGTAGGCAGCTCATGGAAGTAGACTTGCAACATAAAATCATAGAATCATTTAGTTTGGAAAAGATCTTTAGGATCATTAACTGGAAACCTCACACTGCCAAGGCCATGCCTAAGGCATGTCCCTAAGTGCCACATCTACATGTGTTTTAAATATCGCCAGGGATGGTGACTCTATCACTTCCCTGGGGGCAACCCATTCCAATGCTTGACAACCATTTTGGTGAAGAAATTTGTCCTAATATCCAATCTCACTACCCTCTGGTGCTACTAGAGGGTGTATCCTGTAATCCTGTTGCTTATGCCTTGTCAGAAGAGATTGACTTGTACGTTGCTACATCCTCCTTTCAGGTAGTTGTAGAGAGTGGTAAGAAAGTTGCCAGTAAGGAGAAAAAAGCAAATTATTATGGAAGCTACAAACATATTCATGTAATTGTGTCTGTGTAGAGTTTCAGGTAAAGAAATACTGTCTGTACACTCAGATAGTGAATGGCCTGGGTCCATCACATTGATAATGCCATTATCAGCTCTGGACTGCAGGCCATGTGTGACAGATGTGCTCTGCTGACCCAGTGGAACCCTTTCCTCAAAAGAGGCAGTCCCAGTAAGTGAAGGGTCTCTACCCACAGTGGAAAACTTCACTGTCCTCTGCTCATCATTCATGCTATTTCTTTGATGTTCTGTTCTCTAACATCAGAGCAGCAGTACAGAGAAAAACAATTACTTCTGTCCTCTGGGGAAAGATGAAAGAATGTCTTCCTGGCAGATTTTAGCTATGTTGCTCAGTATACTACCTGACAGTGTTGTTTCAGTGGTGACACAATATAGGAAGCCATGTAGAACAGAGTGGAATTACTCTGGCCCAAGGATCAAGCCCTCTTCAGGTGTTTCTGAGTTACCTGCACTGTTTTCTTGGTTCAGCTGTCTCACTGGTGTTTTATCCATTGCTCCTGTCTCATCCCTGATGGATTGCTTTTTCCCATCTTTGATTTACAAAACATTTGAAGCTTTACTGTGGAGGCTTAATGCTGTTTTATGACTACTGTTAGCCCATTAATGCTAGACTTGCTGTTCTTCAGCCTTTTTGCAGACCCATTTAAAACAATCCAGAGACCCAAAGCCACAACCAGATCTGCAGGCTCTAGGTTGAGAACACTGGATTTAAAGAAAACTAGGCTCTGTCAAGCCCTAGCCATATTTTTTAGGATAGTTAGGATACATTCTAGTACAGTACTGATCACTCAATAACTTTTAGATTATTCTTAAGCTACTTTGACATATATTGGCAGAACAATATTTCATGCACAGTGTTACTAGTTATGTATGTTGTGCAGGAAGTTGGTCAGAAATCAAAATCTTTTTTTTTTTTTTAAGAGGCATTCCTCAAAATTTTTGTCTTTGCTTCCTGGTTTATTGCCTATTCATCATTCATGTATCTAAACTAATCCTAGGATCTACAGGTCAGCATACTGCCATCTCACTGCTTATTCCTCTTTTTGCTCCCTCCTGCCATGACTTGGAAGTTAGTTGATGCAAAAGTAGACCACTTTCTGTCCCATTACTAAGGCTTACCAATTGTCCTGGAACTTTTCAGTCTGTATATAATCTAATCAGCTTCCAGACAGCTTCCTCCTTTTTTCTTTCTCCCTGCACTCTTACAAAGACCAATTAAATAGCAATAAAGATGGAAGCTTTGACTGTGTGAGTCTGATTTTAGTTTACAATGATAAATGTTTAACAACCTATTCCTTTCACCCTTACAAATCATTGCAGTTCTTAACAGGTTTTCTTTCTTTTTGCTATTCTTTCTATATGTGACACTTCTGAAACTATATACTGAAGCTTTATACAGATTTTTAAAACATTGGTTGAAAACCTGCAGGGGTTCCAGAGGTTGTATTTATTGGAATAAGCAGAGTATTAACAACAAGAAAATAAACACAGTCCAGTAGGCGTTTCTTTTGCAAGCTAATGTCTTTTACATTTTTTTGTTTGGTGGTTGGGTTTTTTTGTGTTTGTTTGTTTGTTTGGTTTTTTAGTCTTCTTTTTCACAAGCCTTAAGATTAGAGTCCCTGTTATTCTAAAGGGAATTCTATAATACTTTCTTTTCGCCTGGTTTCAGACGTACTATGAACCGTGGTGCTTCTGGTAGTATAGCTATTGTCTGTGGCACTTCAGAAGACGTCACTAGGTAAAATGAGCAGTTGCTTCTGGAAGCATTAACTTCCACAACTCCCTTTTCAACACAGGCAGTGAGAATCCTGACACTGCTGCTGCAGTATTCTGCAGGAAGTGGATAATTCATGCAACAGGAACTTCACTTGTGAAAGCGGTGATACTTCAACCCATAGTTAGGACTCAGTAGTGAGCATCATTTCAGCTTCTGCAACATGGGTGATCAGGTGCAGTCACATCTACATATGCCATTCTCATGTCCATTGTGTTAGATATCAGTGTGTTTCAAAGCAGTAAGTATAGTGGATATATTAAAGCTGCCCACTGAGGGCAAACTCAAAAGCACCTGAAAGATTTAGAAATGCTAGTGTTACTAAAACCCATGTCCTAATATCACTTAGGTTATTTTGGGACTCTTACTCCAGATTCCTTTGGAAGGAGAAATAAGAAAGCACTTGGCATTCTTTCTGAATTTTGTTTCTCTGACTTAGAAGAAACCGCAAGTGCCACAAGTTCTCCTGGAGCGAGAGGTGGTGGTGTCAAGGTGAAGCTAACGCTGCTTAAGTGCTTATTGGATGCCAGTGTGTAAATGCTGGCTGGCCAATTGGCTGCTGACAAATTTGCCTCAGCTGGAGTATGGATTTAGGTCTCTTGTTTCCTGAACACAGCCAGTGTTCTTCAGAAGATTTGGGGAAACATAGCTGTTGTTCCTAGTATAATTATAGGTAGCTGTGCTTTAACTACTTTTTCTTCAAATCCAGTAGAAATTGATCAGCTGGTTAAAATAGCATGTGTGGGTGCAATGGGATAGTGAAGGGTAATGAGTTTGGGTTGGGGACTGAGAGGAAGAAGTCTGGATTGCAAGCCTTGCTTTTTTTGCATAACCAGACTGGAAATGGGCTATTAGATTTTGATTCCAATGTTTTACTTTTCATTTGTTCACTTTTAATCTTGACCTTTTCTTCTATTTTTAATTTGCATAGGAAAAAAAGGTGTTCTGACATCAGAAGTAGATCAGAACGCCCATGAATATCCTCAATGTTGGTGGATTCTGTAGTGTATGTTCTATCTGTAATGTAGTAGTCTTTGGCTACAATAAATGACACCCCTTATCCTTCAGAAGTAAGCAGATGGAAAAATAAGGATTTCTGATTTTCCATACTTCATTTGAAAAATGGCTTTCTTACTGAGCTCAGTCATGGTTTATGGACAAATACTGAATTTGTTTGGCTAGTCTGTTACTTTTTGGAGCACAAATGGGCAGGTCTTCCTTGAGTAGACAAAGATTTGACAGTGTTGAAATAATTATTATTTGGTCACATAAGAATTGTTGGTTGTTTTGTTGGGGTTTTTTTTTTCAACTATATCAACCCTCCTACCTGCTAGTGAAGATCTGGTGTTTTCCTCTGAAGAGGACGTCCACTGCCAAGTAATAAACATACGTGTAGTCCATGCTTTTAAACAGCTTTTGGTGGCTGCAACTTCGGCATATACTCGGGAACTGTTTAGGAGGTTTTAATTTATATGGCTTTGAAACTTAACCAGGAATCTCAATGCAACAAAGGCATGATGAAGTTAGTAAAGCTAATTTAAGTCTCTGAGTGTAAATTTTAAATGAAGTTTTTATTGGTAATAAATATACTTTGTTTCTCATTAGTCTTCTAGGCTTCAGTGGTAATATCAGTAAAATAAACATGTTTTACAAAGATTTAACATTAAAAATGTTATTAATATGACCCTTGGTACACCAGCACAATTAGATTTCAAAGTGAGCATTTAGGATGTAACAGCGATTAATGACAACCATCGAAAACAATTTTGAACTCCATCAGTTTAACTCAGGAGGGTAAACTTAATATGATAATTTATCTAGTTGAATTGTATCAGCTTAGCAGGAAAGTATGCAAATATGTGACCCTTACCTAGAATCTAAATGGATGCTGTGCTGATAGATTTATCAGTTCCATTAAAGAACTTTAGGGAACTTTGGAATTTCAGCAATTGTTCCCTTGGAGGCTGAAAACCAAACCTGATCTCATACTGGGACCATTCTGGTCTGCATATTTCCATAATTTGCCTTTGCTACTAATATGACAGCAAGACGCAAATAACTGTTTCTAATAATATCAAATGGAGTTGTGGAGGACAGCATTTTAATGTAGTAAAAGACCTCCCCGTGGGGTTGTTATTGCCACTATAGAACAGCAGTTACACAGTTGCAACAATAGTCTCTTAATTGATTCGTTTAATTAGCAAGAGATGAAGCTTGTGCTGCATCTTGTCATCTGTTATCATGGGGATGGCTACAGAGGGAATCTTTGCATTTGTCACTCTTTATGGTCAGGTTTAAGTAGAGTAAAAGGAAACTTCCAAACGCATTTCAGCTGTAGAGATGAGCATTGGTTAAGGGTGTTTTGTGAGGGTGCCTCGGCTCAGGTTTTCAGCGTGTGGACATGTCTGGTTTAAGAACTGACAGGATCTCTGGAGTACAATTTATGACAAAACATTGTTTTACTGGGGGGGTGGAAATCTTAATCCAGCAATGTTAGGCTTTTCTAACCTAAATATGCAAATCTAAGTATTATAGGAATGGTGGATTATTTGGGACATCACTATTGTAGACTAGATTTACTTGGAAGAAATAGGGTCAGATTAGTGAAACCAGCCATCTGCCTTGTGATTGCTTTCTCATGGCATTTTTGTTTCCAGACTAGATAAACAATGAGTTGCATGAGCACATGGTCCACGGCATGTGTAAAAGAGGGACTTTGTGGTTGTTTTTCCCTAGAGTAGTTATGCATACAGATACAGTGCTGTGCTTGCTTCTGGGAGATGCAGCAATTTTATACGCAGATCTATTTTATTTACATTTTATATGTAAATAAATATTTTTTTAGAGGCATGTAAATATAAGCTTCAGTTTCTTTTCTCTCCTCGGCTTAGTTTTGTCTTCTGTTCAAGGTTATTCTCCCTTATGGAAGGAAATATTTCTAGAGGAGGACAAACTTCTTGTTAAATGCTAATTAAGAAAATGAAGGTTACATTGGCATATTTCCATTGTCATAGCACTGACCTAAAATAAGAGATCTCGTACTAATCTGAAATAAATTAGAGGGGGAAGCAAGTAATTCTGTGCATGTGAAACATTTGAAGTATCTACTCATGGTCTCTTTTTTTAAATGGTTGCACTTTGGGTTTGGGTTTTTTTGTGTTGTTGTTTGGGTTTTGTTTTCCACTTGCATGCTGAGGTGTTGGATGTGCCATCTGATTTTGGAGTACAATGGTGCTGTCAATCTGTGTAACAAAGGGACTATATGCTGTTAGAGAAGGCATCTTCTTTTTTTTTAGGACAGCTCAGATGAAGATTTAGCCCACTTATCATTAAAGATCCCATGGTAATTTCCACAAGGTTCTGAGATCGCTTCATATTCTGAGAGTCTTGGCCAAAGTCCACTTTGTGTAATTACCTTCTGTCTGCACAAATCCCTAATGCAATCTTAGATGTGTTGGGTATTTTTCACTTCCTGTTCCAAATAGTGAAAATATTGCCACACACTGCTCGTAATTACTGTAGGTTATCTCTTAAGTTCACATAAAGAGATTCCTATAAATTACTGTAGTGAATTTTGTTTTCCCTTTGTTGAAGCACCAGAATACATGACATAAGATGAGTAAACAGTAGGATACATAATTAAGTTCACAAACTGATGAAATAACTTATTTTTGGCTTTCCAGTTTCATTTGATTTTGGCTGTCTGACAGCTAAAATCTCTCTCCTGCTATGACTATCTAAGGAAAAGGCCAACTCTCAGACCATGTCAAAGGTCAAACTTAACACACTGCACGGTGCTTTGAAGCAGGTAGGAAGCTGGTGGTGGGCCTCTAAGTGCTGTCATTGTGTGCTCAGTTGGCTTCTACTTGCATTCCATACTTTTTTGTTCCCCCAGCTGAAACCCTCGCCTGTGCATTTGTCTCTTCACTAAAACTGGTTTCAGTTCCATTTTCCAGATGCCTTTTATGGACTCCAGAATGTGTTCAACTGTGCTGTCTTCAAAATGGTCTCCTTCTGTATTTTCCTTTTGATGGAATTTGTTGCCTTATACTTGAAGCTCAGACCTCGTGTCTTCATCCACAAAGCCTTACACTGCTTTGTTATATGCCATGTCAGTCCTTTTTTCCTGATATTTGATGTCTTCTTTCCATTTATTCTTTCTTTGATTTTTCTGCCATATTTATCATCTCCATCTTTTCTCAGATTGCTTCTCTATTACATTTTCTGTCAGTTTTTTTAAGGCATACTTAGGTTTTGTCTAGGAAGATAGATGGATTGAGATGGGAGATACTGCTGTTAATCCAACATTAACTTTCATGATTTTCTGTAAGTAGGATTTAGGAGAAGCATGAGGATAAAGAATGAAGTATAGAAAAATTATATCAGCAAGTCATACAGCTGCTGAAGTTGACGTGTAAGTATCACAGACAGGGAACACCAGGGGCTCTCGTAAGACAAAAGTCCTTTTTCTCTGTTGTGTGTCTTGCAGTATGTGGGTCCAGTTTATTAATTGCATGTAAAATCCAATACTACCCTTCAACAGATATTTTGAAGCTCTGCAAATTTTCCCCCTGTGTTCGTTGAAGGGAATTTACCAGACAGGAACAGACAGTTTCTTTTGTTTATTATGAAACTAAAGTTTTGCATAAATTCTCTTCTGTGTAAAGTACACCGAGAACTATGTTAACGATGTTTTAACAAAGATCTTGTGCATCCCTGTTTATCTGAGGGACAGCAATTCACACTGCTGCAAACACTCATCCTGGTACAAACAGGCAGCCTACATCTTCATGTCATTCATGCCATTCAATATTTATAGCCCTTCTCCACAGTAAGGCAAAGGGAGTTGAAGGGCACGGTAGTTGTAGTAGGGAGTATCATGCTTGTGTGACCATCTCCCAAACACCAGTCTTATGTCTTGGAGAGGTGCCATGTTGGCAGGGTGCACAGGAAGTATTCACATAGCAAATTGTGTTATGAGCAGCAGAACCACAACAAGGTTCTTCCTGCATCTGATGATAATTATTTGATTGGGGGGAGGGAGGGAGAAAAGGGAGGTCAGGGCAATGCAGATGAAAAGGAAAGGCCCGCACTATTGTAAGGAGAGTGAAAACAAACTGCTCTTGTGCCAAAGAGCTTCAATGTGTATGACACAGCAGCACTGAGTGGGATATGGGAACATTCCATTGAGGCCAAAAAGCCCTGTGGGTAGGAAAGCTGTGGTGATGTCCTGTGTTTCCACTGTTACCTCATTCTTCTCCCTATTTCAGAGCAATTTCTCCTCACATGCCCTCGGAACCAGTTCTTGCTGCTTGCTTTGATGTCAGTCTTCATATCAGGAAAAACAAAGATGTTTGAGTTTTAAAATAATTCCATTAGTATTCTAATACAAGTCTTTGGGTGTTCCTTGTTTTTTTGTAAGAGGGTTCCCTACCCCCCCCCCCCCCCCCCCCCGGTTTATATTATGGTTGTAAAAGACCTGCAGGGAAGTCCTCCCTTAGTCTCATAACTTACAAGCCCACTGTTAACATTTAACAAATACTCATCAAACAGAACAACTCAATGTGATTGCTGTACCTAAGCCAGATGTCGACACTGCACCAAGAAGATCACAGCTATGTTCTGAAAGGCATCTGCCCCACAGCCTGTTTGACACACTGACTAAGGAAAATAGTATGTGATAAAGCAAATGCCATATTTATGGAGGCAAGTGGTGGCTTTTACAAGGCACAAACTGTACTCAAGTTTTCCGTAAAGCTGAAGATAGCATTGAGAAGTTTAGGAAGCATCCCAAGATGCAGTGATTTTTTTCCACCCTTAAAATGCTTCTTACCATGCTGCAGGCAAGATGAAAACCCTAATTTATGTTGAATAGCTGAATATAAATGGAACATTACATGTGAAGGAACTGTACAAACATTCTCATAGTCTTGGAGAAGCCAGAGAAGACTGTCATACTTTCATAGTCATAGAATGTTTGAGGTTGGCATTGACCCCACTACTCCTTCAAAGCAGGGTCAATTAGAGCAGACCAGTCAGGCCCACATCCAGTTAGGTTTTGAGTATTTCTGTGAACTCCACATCTTGGCATTGTACTCAGTGGTTTTGCAAATACTTGGGTGTCCCCAGGGGCTTTACAGGGCAGTGACACAGAAGTAATATAGCTGGAGAAAATCAGGACAAGCAATTCCAGTTCTGTCCTAATGCTGAATGTAAAACGGAATGATCATTCTTTACTAGAGCTTGTATGGCTACACTGAGAAGTATCCAGTTGAGGATAGGTCAGAAACTTTGTTTCTAATCTGAAAAAGGCTGGGCATCTGTGGTGGAGACTTTGGCATGTAGCAGAATGTGCTGTGGTGGTGTAGAAGTTTGAAGACTCAGAGAGCTTTGTCAGGTTGGTGCCTCTTAACCTGAGAAAACCTATCTCGAAGGTGATAATGGAAGCTGTAGAGAAGGTTAAGAAGGGATTATCACCAGAAATTAATTGAAATCTCAAACAACCTACAATTAGTGTCCTAAAAGAATGAAGTTTTTAATAGAAACATCTGTAGGGTATGTAGGAAAGAGAGTATCTGAGGCAAAGTGTCAAGCAAAGGTAATCTGTAGACAGAGGACTTTGAGAATCTTAGATGTATGCCTCAATCACATGAGGGTTCAGTGAGAAGGGAAGAAGTAGGAGAATGCTATCAAAGCTGTCTTAATTTCCCTTCATGATCTGTGGGGTCAGTGCTTCATTGCTCTTTAAGTTATGATTTTTTTCCTTTAGTTAGTAGGACTATAACTGCTGCCTCACTTCCACACAGGTTTTCCTACATTGTTATTTGCTGTGCTCGAGAAGAAGCTTTACTTGTGGCAATCAGCATCTTTCACCCTTCTCCCTTTTAACCTCTAATCCTCGTTCACTTGTTGAGAGGCATAAGTACCAAAAGTCATGACTTCCATGGAATTTAGATGGGACTTTTCACAAGTGCATCACTGAATGATCCACCCTCAATGGCTTATCTGTGGAGACTGCATTAACAGTGGTGAATTTTTAGCTCAAGACTGAGTGATTTATATTCTTTTCAGGTGCCTTTCCTTCCCTGGGGAAGCTCTTCCAACTTCGTGCCAGATTTCAAACTGCTTTTCACATGCTTGTGATGTTTCAGTTTTGGTCATGTTGCAGGTGATACCAATTGTTTCCAAAACCACTCTCAGAACTGTGAGACTACTGGGAGAGCCACACACACACACCCCGCTAGCTGTAGAGAAAAGCTGCTATTCCACTTCTGATTTTCTTCTTCCTGACTTGGCTTGTGGTTCATGAAGTCTGCTTCTGTTCTTCTAGAATTGTTTGAACTGGCATCAATAACATGAGAGATGTAACAACTTACCTAACAAAGCATCTCATCTGAAAAATGCATTATTTTCACTAACAGATGGTCTTGTTGTGAGGCTGTGCTGTGTGCACGTGCTGAATTGACTAGGTAGCCTCAAACTGCTGACAACACTGTTTGGACTGGGCACTGGCTGCCAAGGAATTTGGATGTGCTGGGATTGGAGAATAGGTGCCCCAGTAGCAAGTCATGTTGAATGGAAGTAGAGCAGTCTAAGCTAAGCTCTCTCCCTTGGGCTGGAAGGAAACAGGTTGGACACACGTTATTGTAGATGCCCTACAGTGTCATTCTGGGTAGTAGGGAAGAAGGGACTGAGAAGACAAAAAAAACCCACTTGAGGTTGTAGTGGAGATATCAGGTCATTTGTAAGTCCTTTCCCTTACATAACTTTTGATGAGCAGAGTAAAAAATGTCTCAGATGAAAGTCAGGCTGGAGGCTGTGATTTCCACCTATTTTCATGTATGACAGTGTGAGATGTCTAGCATGAACAAGTCAGGCAGTTTTATGCATGGACTGCAAACTGAATGGCATATATTAGTTCTTGGCGTCACTGCAGACTGTCATAATCTCCAGGCCATTGTGGCCTCTGAGCAGCAGGAGATGAGCAGTGGAGTTCCCCTGCAGAAAAGCTTTGTACAAACGCAGCTGCATCCTAGGAAACTGACTGCCACAGGCATGCTCAGAGTAAGGATGGGGCTGAAAGGCCTAGCAGCTATTTGAGTGTTCTTCACTCTCTTGTGTCCAGACTGGAGCTGCTTCTCAGTGCTTAAAGGCTTTGTTTGTGCCTGATAGTTCAGAACTAGACCTCCAGGGCAGAGTAACCCACTTCTGTGCAGCCCTCCTGTGCTTACCCTGGAACTGCTGTTTTGGTTTTGATATTTTTTTTCCCCATGTAGTGTCAGGATTTCCTTATACAGCTAAAAGTGATTTTAAAATCCTTTAGCTTAATTGTGGTTTTGTTCCCCACCCCCGTGCTTTTATGTTTGAAGGCTCCGTTAGTGTCCATAACGAAGAGAGAGTAACACAGATGGTAAACATTTTTACCACAGAACACCAGCAGTGAACACCATATCACTGATTTAGGAGTTTCTGTGCTGTGCTTGCTCAGCTGTATATAATCACTCTCATTTCCTTCCCTTGGGTTTCTGGCTGGCTTAGGGAGACTTTACTGGCATGTTCATTGAATTCTCCCTGGCATCAGTGATCTGTTCTCAATTCTCATATATGCCACTTTGCAGAGCAAGAAGCTCTGTACTGGAGCTGGTAGTAGTTTTTGCCTGGCATGCTTTCTGATTTTCAGAAATGTATTTTCACTAAATGTACAAGGCTAAAATTAAATCTCTTTTGGGTAAGGACAGTATTTGCTTAGATGCCAAGCAGCCATAGTGCTTTTGAATACCTCCCCGATATGAAAAATAATAAACCTAGGGAACTGTGATTAGCCTTGCCTGAGTTTTGTGGGATAGTTGCCATGGTGGAAGCCAGTGTGCATTTGATACAAAGCAATGATGTTTTTTTAAGTTTCAGTTTTCATTTTGGGAATGGTAATAGAAAAACAAATGCTATGGATAAGGGTTGTTTGTGCTCTGCAGTAGTTTGAATAAAACTGTAACAAGTAATTCGATTTGGTGCAGCATTATACCAAGCTGACTAGCTGTGAGATTCTTGTTTTATGTTCCTTTTTATTTTCCTTTGTACAAACAAAATAGCAAACTTAGACTCCATCTATCCAAAATGCATGTAGCTTCCTTTGTACTTAGATGAGAGAGATAATCTCTAACTAAAATTTCACATTAGCATTCTGCTTGTAAAATAAAACAGTGTCCTCCGGGTCAGAGAATATTTTTTTTCTTAAGAAACAAGCATTCACTACAGTCTGTGTAGTGGTGGCCCATTTCAGTGGCTTGTTTACTGGTGTGCTTTCAAATCCAAATTCTTGGCTACAGACAAAGCATTCAAATACTTTTTGTCAAGAAAAGAAGATGAAAATTGTCTGAAACTGGAGCCAAGTTCACATTCTCTGGAGTACCATTTCAGCCTTTGGGACGACCGTCTAAAGTGCAGAGTAACTGAAAACTTGAGCTAGGTTTGTTTGAACAATCTAAAGTTAAAGAAGAAGCGGCAAAACAAATACTTTTTAATTCTTGTGCTTTTTGTGTTTACACTGGCGGTGTTGTCTTCCTCAGATAAAACGTTTTGATATTAAGCAGTTCCTCTAATTTTACTGGGCTCTGTTTCTTTTTATGGTAACACGCACTGTGCAGGAAGGTCATTATGCAGGAGAAAAAAGCTGTCAGCATAAAAGAGAAAGTTAACATTGCACATGTTGTCTTTGTTTATGGGGTTCCTGGAATGTGTTGTGAATCAAGCCAAATGATGGCTCAAACTGTTCTTTTGAATATGCTGGATGGCCTCTCCGTATGTTCTGCTAGTAACAGGTACAGGTTGTAAAATTATCTGTGAAAGCATCTTGAGACTTTCCTTTTTATGTTGCTGGTATTTGCTTTAAAGACCATTTATATTTATGGTACAGGTTGGGGGAATGTGGTCATTGGTGCATTCAATTAACATAACTGCGTGTGATGAGAACTTTGAAATTGGTAATGAAACATGTATTGGTTGTGTATGCAAAGCTAGTTTAGGTTAGTGCTGGTGTCAGTGTTGCCTGATGACTACATCACAGTGACCCATTGGTGATTTTTTGGTCTCATTCAGTATTGCATTAACATCTGTGCTACAAATGACCGTTCCATCAGCTGGTAGTTTTGTTTGAGTTCCAGAAAAAAGAAGATGCAGATACTTTACATTTTTTGAGTTCCATTCCCCAACAGTTTCATGTCTAAGGTTAAACCAGAGGACAGGAGTAAGGAACTTGAATAACTGTTAGGTTACATAAGCAGCAGTAAATACTTAAATGTTATACCTTATTTTAAAAAAGAATAAACCCTTGTCGTCTTTAAGCGACAACTACTGTCTTTGGTTTCTACTGGCAATGAGATTCCCTCATAAACTAATGTGGGGCTGGCCAGGTTATAATCATCTTAAGGATTCCTGCTGAACTAGTCCTGCACAGGGGTGGGGAGGGAGCCCTGATGACCTGGGACATGAGGGATCAAATCAACAATTAAAGGATAATAGTGAGTTGGGAAGGAAAGGGAAGATGACTAGCCAGGAAGGATTAGCTTGAGTCAGGAACAAATTTCCTGAAATTACTCAAGCAGGTGTTTAAAGGGAGGTGGGTTATTCTCCTAAGGAGTGATTTTCAGAAGTGTGTCAGCCAGCTACAAGGAGGTCTGAGAGGCCAGCGAGAAAGAAACTCCACTGGGGAAGAGAGAGATACTGCCTTGTAGGGTCAGAGGGAAAGTAGTGGAAGACAAAAAGATTTCTACTCTTCCTTGGGAGGGGCAATGTGTGTTGTACCATGAAGGAGGTTAATGTGCTAGCCTACAGACCCTTTCCATTGGGAGGGGAAAAGGAATGTTTAAAGAGCTACCATATGTATTTTCAGTGTATTTTCTTTGTATGCTATCACTAGATATAAAAAGTAAGACTTGCTGTAAGGAAGACAACTAGCTGGTATAAGCAAGAGAGCAAGCTCCTCAGGGAAAACCAGCATCATTTATTAGACCAACTGATGGTGCTGGGGGTAAAAAAGGTAATGCCTAAAAGTTCCTTGCCTGTCCCATTCTGCAGCTTCAGTAGGGAAGGGGAGGAAAAAGTTTTGTCTGAGACCTTTTACAAGCTCCATCCCTGTACTTTGACACTGGGGAGCTGGAACCAGTGCAAGGGACAAAATGGATGTCAGCATAGTGAGGGAGAGAGCTTGCAGTTTCTGCTTTGAAGAGCTGTAATAGCATGATCTGTTGGTGCAGTGTGAGCATCATCTCATGAAATGGTCTGGCATTAACAGCTACTTCAGCTACCTGTGTTTATTTTTATTAAAATATTCTCAGATTTTGTTAGCTCAAGTGCATGCACATCTGCCTTGTGAATCAGAATGAAGAGATTTGGTTTGGTTTTTCATTTTTCTATGTGTTTCATTACACTGCATTCTTTTACAAGCCAGGCTGGTATTTGTTTGGCTGAGTTCCTTTAGGAGCTGTAGAGGAATGGATACCTCAAATGCTAATTTCTGATTTTATATGTGCTATAACACCTATATAATAATCCTTTTGGTATTAGCATTCTTTAGGCAATGGTTTTGTTCAGGAGCAATTACATTAGTGTTCAGTAAAACTGAAACTGTGTATTTTACTCTCTATGAAGTATTTGCCAGAGCACTGGTATCCATTAAGCACTTCTCCCACCTAAAGGAAGAAGGCAGAGTTTGTCTGGATGTCAGTGGTTTTAACATACTGCTAGCTTCTGGCCTCAATCTAAATAAAAAGGAGTGAGACCTGCAAATACCAAGTATATAAAATTCCAGTGTATTTTATTGGACAAGGAAACTTCACGCTAAAAACGTGCTGTACTTTGAATGATTTCCAAAATGCATTGTTGGATTCAAAGTTGTGAAATGTAATTGTTTCTACATCCTGACAGAGCTACAGGATCTGGAGCGGCCTAAGAAAAAGGGAAGACTGATTTTCAGAGGCAACTTAGTCCCAATAAAATTAATGCAAGTTAGGCACCTAAATGCCTTTGAAATCTGGCTCCAAGCCTGTAGGGGTTTTTTTTTGTTGTTGTTGTTGCTGTTAATACTTTGGACATTTTCTTTATGCCAGCTCTTCAGTTCAACTCAAGGAACAGGAGAGGGATTTCCTGTGTCGGTCAGCAACGTGCTGTTTTGCACTGGAGCTAACCCCAAGCACAGGACTGGGCAGTGCTGCTCTGGGACTTGCTCTGCATTAATATTGCTCTAGTAGAAGTCAAAGTTTAATTGCTGATACAACATTTCACTCTGTTCTGAACTAGAAAGAAGTTCTGAAATAAGTAGGATGTCAAAGAACAACTTTGTCTTCTCTCCTCCCCACCTTAGGTTTTTTTTCCCCCTTGGGTTTCGATGTTGCTTCCCAGACTTGTTTTGAGAAAAGAACATATATATATCCCAGCAACATGGACAATATTGAACTGTGATTATTGTGTAGTCATAGTTTTATGGGTAATAATACCATGACATTTTTAAAGGGAGGAGCACCCTTAGAAAGTTAGGCTGGAAACTAGGTAAAAAAATGTAATTTTTTCCCCCCCATCAAATTACAGAACTATACTGTGCTCGCTTAAAGCACATAATGACTAGGAAGTGAGAGCTAATCTGTTTGGCTCTGTCTGAACCTTCATATTTCTATTTATCTCAGTGGGAGATTTTAATATTCTACTGAAGTTATTTTATATTTTGCTGACTTTCAGGTTGAGGTATTGGCACTTACAATCACATTGACTGCCTGAATGCAAAATCAGGCTTTATGAGAATTAATAAAATCATACTACAATGAATCTTGGAGATAGCACTAGCTGATATCAGTGGTGTCTGAAAATGATGTAATGAGCTGATTTTACCTTTATTTCAAAGCTCTTTTTCATCTACTTGAAAGGATTTTGCAAAGGTGCGTGCATATTAAGGCCTGTATTCTGCTTACATTAGTGGGAGAGTATCTCTAATTGATCTGACCAACAAAGCTAAAAGTATGAATGAAAATCCTTTGCAGTAGCTACTTTTATGATTTTAAATCACTTTTGCCTGGTATCCAGTTTGTTCTCTGATATTCCCTCAACACCTGCTGCCTCCCCACGACAGTTCCAGACCACAGTTGTTGAATATCCAGTGGCCTTGTGGATGATTCAGTGAGGATTGGAAAGAAGTTAGAAAGTTGAGCAACACTTGACTTAAAGTACTGACACATGAGGACATATACCACCATTTATGGTGTTGAAGAAGTGTAGAATGTGCTGGGGTGAGGAATACAATATATGAGCAAAGTAAACTGCTGCCCTTGTTGACAGCTCAGTGTAAGGCTGGAAAAGTGTGAAAACACACACACACAAAAAAGCTTTAAAAATTAATTCATCGTTAAAAATCTATTGAAATCTGCTATGCAAATACAACATTTAGTGTATTTGTTGTGAAACTTAGAATTATCTTGAAGAAGTCATGGAAACCTTTTGTTATTTTCTTCATTGTACCCTGCACATCCATCTTTATTTTGTGCATGTGTTACTAGGAGTGTAAGCTGACTGAAATTTAGGCACAGATTTAAACAGTTGGAAAAACTGGGGCGTGTTATGGGGGAACTCATGAATGAGATCCAATTCTTCTTGGAAGTTTGAAGGCAAACTAGTGAGAAATCTGCAGCAAGGAAGAGTCCTGGGGAAACAAGAGCCTGTAACCACCTCCTTCTCTCTTTGACTCCTAGTCTATCACCTACACGTGCGAGTTGGTAGGACTAGAAGCTGCTCACACATTGATGGCCCTTAGGAAACACTATAATTGAGCACCTCATTGTCCTTGAGAGCACTTAAAATACAGACATGGTTTCATGAGCTGAGCTCTGTATAGACATTTTTATCTTGATCTATCAAATAGTTCATTGTAGTTTTTGTTCTGTACTCAACCTACTTGAGTGGGATTAATTAAGGAGAGGATAATGGAACTCAGCCTCCAGTTTATCATAGTATCATAGTATATGTACTGCTTTTTCTAGTAATTTGCATTTAAATAAGAATTCCTAAGTAACAGAATTACGAAGGCCCAAGGAATCTTTCTCCTTTTAGAACAGTGTATTTTCAGGGCCATCTCTGCACTCCAGTTCCATAGAAAGCCTGTAAAATCTCCAGCAAATGACAAGCTTACAGTCAGTTTTAAATCATCAGAGAGAGTCCTTCTCCAGGTTCTCCAGAATCTCACTGATCGCCACTGGTACAGATTTTACAAGTGTGCATTATTTATCTGGGTGTCCTTATAAGTAGAGGGAATAATACGGCTGCAGGCATGTTAATGCCCTCCAATAGCAAGAAAAATGGTTACAGGATGGATTCTTTGTTTTTCAGAAGTCAGTACCATGAACTTGAATAAATCCATTGAATTTCTGTGTAGCCTGGTGGGGATACAAAACGAGTCACTTGCTCACACAGATGAAGTAGGGCTAGTTGGTGGTGGCAGACTTCAGGTAGGAGGCATGTATGGAATAATTCCATACCCCAAAAAAGCATTTTATTGGAGGATAGCTCTGCTTCTTTATGCAAGGAGAGCTTTGCTTTTATTTAAAACAAACAAAACAAAACCCATGAAAACTTCTTATGTTTTAAAAATGGCTCATAGGTGAACTGTAAAAATGTAATAGATAATGGAACTATGTCGTCAGATGGACAAATAAATGGAGATAGGGAAGAAAACGATTCAAATTTCTTAGTGTTTTATGATCACTTGTATATATGCCAGGTTGCACCTGAAAGCAGAAGACAGAACAAGTGGAGAAAATGTGCCTACTTGATGAAGAGTGCCTTATTTCATGTGAATCAAGACTCACTCTGCTCCTTAGTTAAGAAAGTACTGAGGAACTCATAGTTGTATTTTTGTGATTAGATTTTCCATGTAAATCAGTGGAAGTTGCAAATGGTTCCATCTTTCAGAAAACAGAATATTGATAGTTTAGGTTTCTGCATTGTCTCTCCCTTGGAGTAAGTTACTTTTTTCTCAAAGGAGGATTATTATGATCTTTTTTAATGTGCATTTGTCTGTAGCTTGCCAGGGACATCTTTTACTATGCAGGCATGTATGGTGGCCCAGTGGGAGTTTCAGTTCACTGTTGATTATTTCCCAGGCTTTGGCCAGAGAATTTCTCAGGCTTACATGGTTCTGAGCAATTGTTTCAGAGCAATCCTCCTCTTCACTGCACATCAGTGCCAGATTTTCAAAGATGCAAATGCATTATATTGTGTGACAGTCCTGCCTCTGCAGCTCAAATACGGGTATTTGAAGAAGCAGTTCTCTAAGTCTGGGTTTGATACTCCCGGTGATCATGGTGATACTACAGAGAAAAATAAGATCTTTGAACAACAGAGAGAGAGAGAGAGAAATGTTTTAATCAGAAGAACAAAGGAAACCCATGTGTACTCATCAGTACCAGGGTTAGTGGGGAGAATTTACTTTTTTTTAATTAAAGTGAAAAATTAAGTCTCACTGTCAGACTGCTTGTTTCTATTTCAGATTATGTGGCTGCATCATTACTTATTAATCGATGCTATTTTTCTGTGCACAAGGAACTTATTTATTGTATTTATATAGCACTGCCTGATGAACAGGGTGGCTGCTTACAGTGCAGTGATATTGAGGCAGTCTGAGTTATAAATATTTTTAATTATCCCTTTGTTGATGGATGGATTATTCCTTTCCATGAAGGCAAGGGCTCACCCAAGTAGCTGAAGAGAACAATTTGAGTGTCAGTTTCACAAGTGAAAAAAGTTGAAAAAGGAAAAGGAAGCAATTCATTCACAACGGGACATGGTGCAGAGGAGGATAACCTGCCTTCAAAGATTTTTGTTTCGAGTATTATAATGTTTAATAAATAGTTTACTTCAAAGGCCTTTGCTGGAGAAAAAATAAAATAAAATAAGCAGCTTTCCTGCTATTCTTGTTCACTGGTCCACTGTTGCTATAAGTAGCTCATATCCTGTCCTCTGTGGTCTCAGGTGGTTAGCTTTTGTTTGGGAAACTGAAGCTTCGACTGAAAGAGCTGTGCCACCAGTTAAATTATTAGGTAGTTGACAATATGTCTTGAAAATCAATGGAACTCTTTGTGGAATTAAGGGGGGGTAACTTTGGCAGGGGAGGAGGGGCGTTGGTATTATTTTGGGTGATGAGCAAAGGTGACAGATCAGATCATGTAAAAATAGAAGTTGCTAAGAAAGACCTCTAAAGTAAATTCTTCACTTCCATCTTCCCCCACAACACGCTTTTTTTCTCCCAAGTATTGTTGAGTACAAGATATATTGGGAGATCATTTGATCTCATTAGTGTCATGATGAGCTGTAGCAAAACTCATTCCTCTTTGAAGTTCTTGTGACTCATTCTGTATCCATTTCAGAATTTCTGTATTGTTTTGTTTCTGCTAAATGTTGTGCTTTGTATTTGTGTTCCATCAAGTAAAGAAATGACTCAATGCTTAGAGGAAAAGGCTTGGGTGTTTCCCAAATAGGTTTTCTAGTTCTGAGCATACAAAATAAGCTGCTGTTTTGTTTTCTTCCATTGTTTTAATTCTGAGTTGTTTCAAATAATTTGAGTATTACTCTGCTGCCATCCTCCCAAGCCTTGTATTTTTCCTTCATGAATTCCCATCTTTGGGGACTCAGTCTGGATCTGAACAAAAACATTCAGTCTCTAGGCAAAGGATCATGAAACAGAATTGCAGAGCTTCAGTCTTCAGTTTAGCCCATTGCAGCCAAAACTGTGGCAGGACTTGGAAGAGAGATGAGTAGTAAAAGAAAGGAAATTCTGCTGAGGCTACCTTCTCCCCTACTCTTAGATGAATGAATATGCACATTTTTTTACAAAGTTTATAGCTCACTCCTCCTTGATAATACATTTTCCTGAGATGACATCTGGTATTAAAGATCTGGAACATGTAATGATCAGAGCAGCTTGCTCAGACTGGGGATTTACTGGGATGACTTGAAGGGCTGCACGCCCCATTTACTTAGCCACATCAAAATTAGAAATTTTCATGAGTTTCTACAAGTGGCTAAAAGAATATCCCATGGATAACAAATTACTGCTTGATGGGAAAAAAAAATCAATAGCCTGTTTCTAGGAGTGTATGTCTTTTAGTATCCTGCACCTGCTTTCCAGTTAAATGGAAGCTAGTAAGAATGATTGGACTTGATGCGTGCTTCCTCGTGATAACATTCAAAATGCAGCCTCCAACAAAATGGCAGGAGAAAACAAAACATGTAAATGGATCAAGGAGGATGAGGAAGGTGCCTGGGCATGTTTCAGAGACATGTGCTCTGCCCCTGATTTCAGTGTCTTCCCTATGGAATATATTGCATTTCCCAACACAGCAACTCCATGCCAATGAAGCAAGGAATATTCTCCTCACTTATGACTTTGTCTGAGGAAAACTTTTTGTCACTTAAGATCAATGGGATAAGGAGAAGGCTGAGTCCAAAGACAAATAAAAGTTCTCCAAAACCAAGGTATTATGATGATCTGTAAGGAGGGCCTCAGACAGGAAAAATGGAGTCTTTCTCTAAGACAAAGTGTGTAAAGCATAATTTTGAGCTGTCTCAAAATCTGTTTTTCTATTCCATAATGTATGATCTGCAATAATATTCTTGGTTACTCTAGCTGGAGGAAAGCTGCTTTTTACCAAATTACATACATGCAGAGAAATAGAGGTGATTCTGATAATATTTTAGAGCTCAACTACTGATTTTTCAAGTTTTTGCTGTTGACTGTGCAATTCATCAGAGTCATTATCTGATGACTATGAAATACTTAATTCACAGAATGTGTCAAGGAAGCAATTACCTCAAATCAGCTCTCATTCAGCTTACAGCTAATGAATAACTATCACAAATGAATCAGCGCTGTAATGGTAATTAGTAAAGTGGGTAAAATAATTAGAAATTAAAGTGATTAAACTTTCCTGTTTGGAATTCCTTGTTGAGCAGTGAGCAAATGATGTATTATTGCTCGAATCAGAAACAATATATGATCACTTGTGTGGTTGTACTACTATGCCACTTGGACAAGTCCTCTGTACTTCAAGCAGTTGTTTGAAGGTAGAGGACAGACACTGCCAAGAAACAAGTGGAAAATGATGCCTTCTTGTAACCATGGGCCCTTTTAGCCTTGTCTTCATCATCTATGTACATGCTCACATTTTGCCAAGGTCCTGCCCCACCCCTCAAGCTTTTCCTTACTCAAAGACTATAAGAAAGTAGATGGGTCCTCATCTGCCAGCTCCACAGTTTAGAGTCTTTTCTGCATCTCCGGGTCCAGTAATATCTTCCTTCAGAATAAACTGCCTGTAGGAAATTCAGAAGCTCTTAATATTTTGTCTTAGTCAAATTCAACTGCTGGAGAATAAAGCCTTGAAGCTCTCTCCCAACCATCCATCCATCCATCACCACATGTATGAAACAGTAGCTTGCCTCATTTTTATTTTTTCACAGAAGGGCCTTTTGTGAAGAGGTTGTCCCTCTTATCCTACTGCAGTAAAACTACGTAGCTGTGCTTCCTTTGAAAGGAGAGTGTAGTTGTGTTTTTCTGTCCCGTGTCTCTTTTACTAATGTTTCCTGAATCAGGGGCAGCATTTTCCAGAACTGAAAAGCGCAGCAGTTTTTTACCAGTGTAATGAAAGCAGCCAAAAACTAGACATCATGGTCTGAAATTACTCAGGAGAGAGAATGGGGTACTTCCAAGGGTGATTCTCTTCCATGTGCTTCTCTTCTTGGTCTGTAAAGGGGACTATAAAAGAGTCAAAGTTCCTGTGTTGAAACTTTGAGACTTTCATGCATCTGTGAAGAGCTGACAGCTGTAATGCAGGACCTACAGGTGTTTTCTAGCAGTTTCCTACAGCAGCATACGGAAACCAGATGGGATATCTTAAATACAAAGTGGCAATGATACCTGAACCTCACCCCTAAAACTGGATGAGATGTTACAGGAAGTTTCTGTTAGGGTCTGTTGTTTACTGGGAGTATTACCAACAGAGTCTCTTTAGTGTGTGGATACCTTAACTGAAGAACAAAACTTCTTTAGGATGTGTTTCAGAAGGCATGAGAACGAGGGAAAACCTTGTTTTGTTCCATTTTTAATGACACTGATTACAGTAAGTGCCCCTCCACTTAACCCCCCAGATACATTCTTGCACAGGAAAAAACTCTTACAACTGTAAGAGAAGAGGTTTTATAAACCTCAGAAGAAAACAAAATTCTACTTATGTAAATATGTATATATAAACTGTACAGACACAGTATAGGTTTATATGGTCATACATAAACACTGTATATAAAGATTAAAGTTAGGTGATAAAAAGGAAATAATGTGAATATAAATGAATGAGCTGATGATTGCACTTTGTGTGTTCTAGTATTAAAGTTCTGCATTGATATGGAAGCTTATTTTATCTCCCCCCCATATGTAACTTTGTTGATGTGAATGTTAAATGAATTAGTAGAATCCAGTTAATAACTGGTATCTCATATTCAGTAGTCAAACATTGGGAAAATAAGGCTGAGAAGGATAGAAACAAGAAGAGAAAGAAAGAGGAAAGAAAGAGAGAAAAAGAAAGAAAGAGAAAGAAAAAGAAGGAAAGAAGGAAGGAAGGAAAGAAAGAAAGGAAAGAAAGAGAGAAAGAAGGAAAGAAAGAAAAGAATAAGTATTCCTTAGTAGTTGTTGTTGCCTGCAACATGTTAAACCACCTCACTTGCCCTCTGGCAACCTTCAGTGTTGTGGACTCCAGCAGCTACAGTACCTCTTCTGCATTGAACATATGTTGTATTTATTACTGTTTGTCACTATGGGCACTTGAAATGTAAATTAGAGAAGCTTCTCTTCTGCTCTTGTGGTTTAATATTGTAGGGGAAATAGTTTTAAGTGTGGATTGTTAATTGTGATTAAGTTTTATCTTTATTCTGTGAAGCTAGATAGAATATTTATGATAGGTTTAGAGAGAATTGTGGTAGATTATAATTGACATATGGAGATTTTTATGGAACATGGGTAAGGAGGAGGAAAGTGGATGGCATGTACTGACTTGCCATATTTTTTGCAAGCAGACATCAAAACAATGATAGATGTTATGTATGATCAGATTTATTTTTTTTTAAGGATAGGAGCAACTTTAGCCTATCATGAATTCACATTTTTTTCCAAGGAACTTCACTCTTAAAACACATGTGTAAAAAAAAGCCATGAAGTTGTAGTTGATTTCTGAAATATGTGAGTTCCAAAGACTGTTTATATTTACAACTGCCATGCACCTCTTTATATAAAAATGTGCCAGTGTTATTCTTAAGCTTTCTGCTTTTGTTTTCTTGGCTCTTACACAAACAATATCTGAATACCAAATTAACAGTAAAGCATGAGATCAAGTGTGCTGTGGAAAGGGCCTTTCTTCAGAGTACTCCATCAAATTTTCTATAAAGTAAAAGCAGGATTGCTCAGTGCCTGCAAAGGTGGAGAAACTTGATGGCAAGAAGGAGTGGTACCTTGGTAGCTGGGAAAATTACTTCAGAAGCAGTGCAAGTGAGGTTATTACTCTAGGAAAAAGATTGCAAAGTTGAAGTGTTGTGGGGATTTAAGGACATGTTTCATAAGGGAGAAAGAGCAACAGGAAGACCAGTTCTCACTGAAAGGGAGTGGTCACAGACACCCATATCTTTAATGTCTTCTAAAATTTTCTGTTCACATATTTTACTTTAAAATAAAGTTAAATTACTTCATCTAAGTCACTATTTTTAGTTAATTTTAAAGTTAATAGAGAAGTTATGTCAGTCTTGCAGACATTAGTTTTATTTTCAGTCTATGCAATTAACATGATTCTTAGCTTATATTAACTAATGTTAGAGTAGGATAGAATTAACCAGGTTGGAAAAGACCTTCAAGATCATCACCCAATACCATCTAATCAAATAAACCATGGCACCAAGTGCCTCATCCAGTCTCTTCTTAAATACCTCCAGTGATGGTGACTCCACCACCTCCCTGGACAGCCCATTCCAATGGCAAATCACTCTCTCTGTGAAGAACTTCTTCCTAACATCCAACCTAAACCTGCCCTGGTGCAGCTTGAGACTGTGTCTTCTTGTTCTGGTGCTGGTTGCCTGAGAGAAGAGACCAACCCCCACCTGGCTACAACCTCCCTTCAGGTAGTTGTAGAGAGCAATAAGGTCTGCCCTGAGCCTCCTCTTCTACAGGCTAAGCAACCCCAGCTCCCTCAGCCTCTCCTCATAGGGCTTGTGCTCCAAACCCCTCACCAGCTTTGTTGCCCTTCTCTTGACACGTTCCAGCAAGTCAACATCTTTCCTAAACTGAGGGGCCCAGAACTGGACACAGGACTCAAGGTGTGGCCTAACCAGTGCTGAGTACAAGGACAGAATGACTTCCCTGCTCCTGCTGGCCACACTATTCCCGGTACAGGCCAGGATGCCATTGGCCTTCTAGGTCACCTGGGCACACTGCTGGCTTATGTTCAGCCTACTGTCAACCACTACCTCCAGGTCCCTTTCTGCCTGACTGGTCTCCAGCCACTCTGACCCCAGCCTGTAGCACTGCATGGGGTT
This sequence comes from Dryobates pubescens, assembly GCF_014839835.1. Taxonomy (NCBI): domain Eukaryota; kingdom Metazoa; phylum Chordata; class Aves; order Piciformes; family Picidae; genus Dryobates; species Dryobates pubescens. The sequence continues at coordinate 14,614,297 of NC_071618.1, read as the reverse complement.
GTTGTGGCCAATGTGTATAACCCAGCAACCCCTCCTCTTGCCATGAATATATTACTCTAAATGGGCTTTTGCCTCTCTAATTTTTTTCCTGCATGACCTAGCAACATCCTTAAACACTTCATGGATAACCTCTCCTTCCTTGCAAAGATGATACACCCTCTTGTTTTTCCCTTAACTTGCTCAGAAGTTCATTGCCCATCCGGGCTGGCCGTCTACCCCAGCGGCTCATCTGCCAGCACATTGGCACATCCAGCCCTCCTGGACCCCTCTGTTTTTAAGGGCTGTTTCTCAAGGTACCTTCTGGGTTAGTTCCCTAAGTAACCTGAAGTCCATCCTCCGGAAGTCCAGAGTGGAGGTTTTGTTGCTGCCCCTCTTAGCTTGACTGCATATTGAAAACTCAATTATCTCATGGTCACTGGACCCCAGACAGCCTCCAACCACCACATCTCCCACCAGCCCTCCTCTTTTTGTAAAGAGAATACCAAGCGAAGCCTTACCCCTGGTAGGCTCATGCAGCACCTGGGATAAGAAGCTATCTTCCATACACTCTAAGAACCTTCTAGACTGCCTTCTGTCTGCTGTGTTGAGTTCCCAGCACATATCAGGCAGGTTAAAATGACTCATAAGAACAAGGTCTGGCGGTCTTGAGACAGCCTCTAGCTGCCTCAACAGCTTCCTCCTGGTTGGGTGGTCTATAACAGACCAGGATGTCTGCCTTGTTGGCCTTCCCTCTAATTCTCACCCACAGGCACTCAACTTGATCATCTTTAATCTCTAGTTCCATGGCATCTAGAACCTCCCTGGTGTACAGGGCCACCCCTCTACCCCTTCTCCCCCACCTGTCTCTCCTGAAGAGCCTGTAGCCATTGATTACAGTGTTCCAGTCATGTGAGTTGTCCCACCACGTTTCTGTGATGGCAACTACATCATAACTTTCCTGCTGTAACAAGGTTTCCAGTTCCTCTTGTTTGTTACCTATACTGCATGCATTAGTGTACATGCACTTCAGCTGATGGGACTTGGTTCAGCCCCTTCCAATCTAGTGTAAAGCCCTGCCAACTTTTTCCCTAAAACCCTTTTCCCTCTGTGGGATAGGCTGTTCTCCTAGCACATGCTAGGATTTTTGTCCTCCTCTGGGACAGATGTTCTCCATCTGTTGCTAGCGGACCTGGTGCCATAGAAAGTTCCCCAAAATCAAACCCCCCCCCAAATTCAGTCTGAGCCACTTGCTAATTACACCTGTTTTCCTGTTCCTTTCAGTATTCCTTCCTGCAGCTAAGGGTATTGATGAAAAAATTACCTGTGCCCCTGACCCCTCAACCAGTTTTCCCAGATCCTTGAAGTACTTTTTGATTGCCTTTGGACCTCTGGTTTCAACATCATCTCTCACTACCTGCATATGTATCACGGGATAGTAATCAGAGAACTGTACCAGATTAGGCAGCCTTCTGGTAACATCTCTGCCCCATGCCCCAGGGAGGTAGCAGAGTTCCCTGTGGGAAGGATCCGGCCAACACCAGTTTTTCTAAATGAAAAATTACGGCTTGGCATATCCTTCTAAGAACTACAGCTTTTCTTTCTTATTCTGTTTTGAACACCACAAGTTGAAATTAGTGTGATGTTCCACTCACAATAGAGTTGTCTTTCATGTGGTGTTCATGTGATGCTTTAGAGTTCAACAGTCATGTTTATTTCAGGAAATGCTGAAAATCTGAGCTATTTCTTGCTTGAGTTTCCTTTCCTCTGTATGCTCTCTTGTGTGGCATAACCTTGTCAGAGAATAATGATGCACTTGCGCTACTTGGTAATTTTTCAGATGGTTACTGTACTGTGCTAGTGCTGACTATGAAATTCAGGATCTCTTTATATGAAATGTAAGAAAAGTAGTAAAAAGACTCAAACAAGGCTCAGCCTTCACTTCAGTTACAAATCAGTCATATGCCAGAAAACTCACATTTCTGAGTATCGATTGTGTTCATTTACCACAGCAAAGTGCATTCATTGATAACTACCTGCTGATATTGAATCAATCTTATGTGAAGCACAGGGCATTATTGTCAGGTAGTGTAAATAATATTGATTCTATTTTAAAATAAATACAGCATAGCAGAAATTAATTTGATTCTATGAAGTCATTTAATTATGTTCTATCGACTATATAAGCAGTGAAGGTCATGTAATAATATGATATCATGAGGCAAGTTATAACAGCAAGCTCTAGCAAGGTTACCCTTCCATAATGGCAGTAAACACATTTTGGGTTTGTTTTGTATTAAAGGAAAAGGAGAAATCGAATGCCTGTTATTGATCTTAAAGTAGGATCCCAATTGCTACCAAATCCTCTGACACTGTAAGCAGAACTATAGTCTTCACTGACTGCAGAAAAACAGGTCCTTGGATATGTTGTAGGTCAGCAGATTTTTGAGCTCCAAATATTATTCTGACTAGTGTAGCCTGCCTTACATAGTGGGAGTGGTCTTCTTTGGGTGCCCTGTAATCACATTTGTAAATGTTTAAATACTGATCCTATTTTGAAGTATGGTGTGCTGAGTGGCGTCTTGATTGTCCTTTCTGTATATCTACCCTGCCTGGGCATGTGTGTTGCAATTTTAGTCATCTACTGATGAAAGTTCTCCTTGAGCAGCACAGGCAGGATTGGCTTGTCAAATTCCAGTCATGTTGGAAGAGAAGGGAAAGGAATAGAAGGGCATTTTATCAATAAATAATGTTATATGACCGATCTGTTCAGCTTTGATTTTATCTCACTATGAAACATTTCCAGTTCTGTTTCTCTGCAAATTTGGCAATAAGACTGGCAGGATTTAAAGCATCAGGATAATCTGCATGCTTCTTCCTAACATTGTCCTCAGTAGTGAGAGTACTGAGATGGTTAAAATCAGTACTAATTATTTCCAGTCTTACAACCTTTTCCTTCTCTTTGCCCTCATCTTACTCTACACAGCAGTGCTTGGGAATCTGTATTTCTCAGCAGTGTTCTTTGTTGCTTCTGGTTTATTTTCCTCTTCTCATATCAGTTTTATTTAACAAGTGATACACAGACTCTCTCAGGTTGCTATTTACATGAAGTGTGATTAACTGCTATGTTGAAAATAGGTAACCACGGATATGTTACCCTACCAAGTTATTGCTGCTGAACTTCACCTGACTGATTTTTATTTCATGGCCAGCAGATCCTGGAGCAGACAGTCACTGTATGATTATCAATGGGCTTAAGAATGAGTTTAGATTTCTTGGGGAAAATGGCTTTAGGTTTTTGAAGCAAGGAACCACAGTTAAAGAAATGTGATCAAGTTCTCTAGGAAATGAAATAATTGCACTAGAAGTTGCATTTCACCTTTTTAACCAGCAGAGAAATCAGCTTGGTGACCCTTGAAAATAGGGCTTCAACCAATAGTACTTGCAAGTGTAATGATCTAGATCTAGATCTACTGTAAATTGTCTGAGCAGTCATTCATTACACTCAGAAAAATGCTGGTGTGAGAAATAAGTAGTTTAGTTGCATAATAAGATGGAACAGATGTATAAAATGCATCCCTGAAAGAAATCCTATAATGGCAATTGCAAATATATTTCCCATGGCATAAAAAAAAAGAGATTGTTCAGTGGAGTGAAGAGTAGGACTGATAAAATATTTATTCAAAGTCCGTTATCTTTGCATTTAATTTACATTTAAAGAAATACTGCTAGCTTTCTTTCTCCAGTTTTCTTTAGGATCATCTGAAACAATTCCATGCAATCCTTTAATTGTTATGTCAAAAACTGTGTCAGGGACAGAGATGAAAATAAGGAGATCAATATACTCCGTGCTCTGAATGCCTCACAGAGGCTTAGTCTGATTTAAAAAAATAAATACTAAATCACCTCAACCAACAACTTCAAAATATTGCCCTGAGGACAAAGGCTAAAGCAATTATGAAGTAGTGGGCAAAGCTCATATGCTGATAACTGGGGTGACGGCTAGGTGTTGTTAACTGAGGTGCTGTAGTCCGATCGTTGGGGTGATTGCATTTGCCTGCCCTATCAAGGCTAATTGCATACAGTAGTGTTCATTACTTCATTCCCAGTCCCAAATCCACTGAATAATGTTGCTGTTCACTGAATAAATGGTTCCCAGGTCTCATTGAGCCTTTTACTTGAGTTTTGGGCCAAGACAGCTCAGTCATAAATTGTCTAAGATGTATTTGGCAATCGTTAACTTTGTATCAGTGTGAGTGAAATGTTTGTAAATATCAGCCTGTTTTTAAATAATGACTCCAATTCATCAGCAGGGATATGTTTGAGTACATGGGTGCTTAAACTTTTTGAGAGATGGCTGGGTTTCTTTCCAATTCTTACTGTTCTTTTGATCCCAAATTCGCTGCATTTTTCCTGTCTGCAATATTTTCCTTGTTCTGCAACATTTTATGAATGATATGTAATATCAGTTGAAAGAAATATGTAGACATGGTTCCTGGAGCAGAACTGGACACTACTTTCCTGACTTCTGGGTCACATCTGGGCTTCAGGAAGGAAGAAGCTTTTCTAGTCAGATGTGTTCCTATTGGCGCGCAGCCTACCGACTCGGTTCACACTGAATTGAAAGTTCTCGCTGAAGTACCTTGGGTGAGATAATGAATTTACCAAAATCAGCAAGACTCCTGACATAATCAAGTCCAGGACAAAGCCACATCCAGGACTTAAAGTCCCTCTATCTCTAAACTGAATAGTTATCCTAAATCAGTTACTGGACTGAGCAATTGCTGTGCTGCAAGAGTAGAGTGTCTGGCAGGAAGATGTATGGAAGGTATTATCACACAGTTTATGTAAAGCTGCAGCATCTTAGATGACTTGAGTTTTCATACATACAGTCATTCCTTTCTCATAGCTTCCTTTCATGGCCAGCTAGACTCCTGGTTTGAGCCTGCAAAAGCCTTACAAATATATCTGGTGTTGCCTATGTCCAGGGGACTTCATATGTTAACGTCCCTAAATATGTATGTCAGTCCAGAGAGCTTTGTAAACGGAATCAAATATCTGTAAAAAGGCCTTGGATTCCTACACACATATTTTTGCTCTCATTGTAGATGTCATTGTGCTACCTGCTGCACAAAACAAAACAGAAAGATGCTGTGGCTTACCAAGCAGTGTTTGGAAGTGCTCCAAGGCAAATTAACAGACCAAGCTCTAACCAGTGCTTGCCCAACCATTAGAAAACTTTGTAAGCTGTGAAAGAATGCAGTTTGCTCTGCAATTTTCTCCCTATGAAATGTACAGACTAAAACCATTTTTGCAGTCAGTAGAAAATAAGACCTATCTAAATGCCCTGTATGGTTGTAGATAGCCTTACATTGAATGAAAGTCCTCTGTGCTGTGCTTTTTCTGCCATGTGAGAGAGTGTCAAATGTAGTGGTGAGCTTGGAGGGAGGAGTCAAACATTTATTATTCTCTGGCCACCCAGAGAGGGAAAACATTGGTGTCTAGAAATTAAGCAGCATTTGCTTGACATGTCTGTAAATCAGTTCTACTCAACAGTGTTGTGGGTTTGGTTTTTTGTGGGGTTTTTTGGTCTTTTTTCCCCCTCCTCTCTCTACTGGGGGATATGTTGTGCCCCAAATCAGATAGTACTTTTCAGAATGTGTTTTACTGAACTTAATGAATAACTTGCAGATTTTAGTTAACTTACTAAATAATTTACAGCTTTTAGTTAACCAAAATGAGCTAGGCTGAAAAATAGTAAATAACCTACGGGCACTGGGTTGCTATGTAATTGTTACTATAATTTTGCACATCTTTGGTCTCTAGTCAAGCCAGGCTCTGCAGGTTGCTTTTGTGAGCCTTCTGCAGTTCGTTATCAATGGGCTTGCTTTATGTGGTTGTGAGAACTTATTATTCTAACAAGTTACTTTGGCACGGCATACAGAAAACTTGTCAATCACCTCTGGCCACTGCAGTTCATTGCAACCTTTATTATTAATTGGGCATCTAAATAATTCTTCTCCTTGGACAGTGAACTCCAGGACAGTGGACCCAAACTTCTCTCTTGGTCATGGTATCACAGTATCACAGTATCACAGTAACTAAGGTTGGAAGAGACCCCAAGGATCATCAAGTCCAACCTGTTCCAACAGACCTCACAACTAGATCATAGCACCAAGCGCCACGTCCAATCTCCCCTTGAACACCTCCAGGGACGGCGACTCCACCACCTCCCTGGGCAGCCCATTCCAATGACGAATGACTCGCTCAGTGAAGAACTTTCTCCTCACCTCGAGTCTAAACCTCCCCTGACACAACTTGAGACTGTGTCCCCTTGTTCTGGTGCTGGTTGCCTGGGAGAAGAGACCAACCCCCACCTGGCTACAACCACCCTTCAGGTAGTTGTAGAGGGCAATGAGGTCGCCTCTGATCCTTCTCTTCTCCAGGCTAAACAATCCCAGCTCCCTCAGCCTCTCCTCATAGGGCTTGTGCTCAAGGCCTCTCACCAGCCTTGTTGCCCTTCTCTGGACACGTTCAAGTGTCTCGATGTCCTTCCTAAACTGAGGGGCCCAGAACTGGACACAGTACTCAAGGTGTGGCCTAACCAATGCAGAGTACAGGGGCACAATGACCTCCCTGCTCCTGCTGGCCACACTATTCCTAATACAGGCCAGGATGCCATTGGCCTTCTTGGCCACCTGGTGATATCATTACCACTACCTTCAGTGATTTTCCAATCATAAGAACAGGAGGAGGACAAGCAGCTACTTATGAGGCAGCATATTTTTATTTTCAGAATACTAACACTTCCTAGCTACTCAGTCTATGATACAAGAGGAATCTTCTGGCAAATAAATATTGTAGACGTGTAAGTAATGGAGGCTCTAAGAGGCAGCGTGTCTTGACTGCTACTGAGTCTGCTCCATCACCTTAGAATACATAGAATAAATACATAGAAGGGACCTGGGGGTGCTGGTTGATGGTAGGCTGAACATGAGCCTGCAGTGTGCCCAGGCAGCCAAGAGGGCCAATGGCATCCTGGCCTACATCAAGAACAGTGTGGCCAGCAGGAGCAGGGAGGTCATTCTGCCCCTGTACACTGCACTGGTTAGGCCACACCTTGAGTACTGTGTCCAGTTCTGGGCCCCTCAGTTTAGGAAGGATGTTGACTTGCTGGAATGTGTCCAGAGAAGGGCAACAAAGTTGGTGAGGGGCTTGGAACACAAGCCCTATGAGGAGAGACTGAGGGAGCTGGGGTTGCTTAGCTAGGAGAAGAGGAGACGCAGGGGTGACCTTCTTTTCCTGCATGCATCCTGTAATAGTAGTCAGTAAAAGCTGACTACACTTTTTTTTTGGGGGGGGAGGGGTTGGTTGCTTTTGGGATTTGGGGATTTTTTTTTGTTGGTTGGTTGATTTGGGATTTTTTTGAGGGGGGATGCATTTCTTGAAAAAAACCAAGCCCCCATCTACTCATTCATTCTCTGCTACATGATGGAGGGAGAATTGCATTGTCATTACTGGTTATGTTTTTATTGTTACGTAACAAACAGATCAAATGTTCTTGCCAATTTAAAATACTTGTAGAAGTAATTAAATTTTTTTAATTGCTACATGTTAAAATCCACTGTCCGCTGGAGTTAGTCATGTTTAACCCCACAGTCTGAATATAACTGACAAGATACATATTTTTTGTACTACAGATCATATTTTGTATTTAGGGGGTATGACTTTATATTAGGCATGTGATTTGATTTATGTTAACATCAAGTCCTGATGGCTACCGATGGCCTGGCTATATGGGAAAAGCTAGGCGAAAGCCTGAAGGATTGGGGCACAGAAAGGAAGTGGTTGCTTTTTCTGGTGCAGATTATTTCATGCCCTTTTGCAACAGATTTTATTAGATAAATATATGTAATATTCCACAAGGAGCTTCTGGAGTTTTGAGACAAAAAGCAAGTTGCTATTGACACTGCTAAACCTTTTTCACCGAACGGTAAGTGGCAGCTGACCTGTTTCTAACCAGCCCACAGATGAGTTGAGGCAGTGGTGTGTTGTACGTGTGCTCCGCACATGGTACTCAAGGCCGTCCTCCCTGGCTTTTTCATTAAATAGCAGGTATAAAGTAAATGTTTGAAGTACAGGGTGACCGTTTTTGAAGCATAAGAGTGATGAAAGTGATGCATTATGTCACTGTAACATATTGACATTATCAATTACGTGTTATTAAACAGCTTAGCTAACTGAATGATTTACCTTCTGTTTAGCTGCCTTTTTCAATTAAAGGTAGCAAATGCTATAGGACTGGGGCACAGTCACAGAAACCATATATTTTCTCCTGTTAACACCAGCATTGCTGACATACGAATGATGTGAGTGTTGGCATTTTGCTGCAGGCTCTAATGGGCTAGTTTAAATGGTCTAAAAAAAAAAAGTGATTAATGATTAGGAACAGGACTGTTACACAGCTTCACAGCTCTTTTCTGCAATGCATTTCCATTTATGTCAGCCAGCCGTACACTTGGGAGGTGTTATTTCAAAGTAGTCAGCACAGGTTTTTTTTCTACTGCCATTTGTTTCTGTTTCCTAAGTTCCATTGGTTGGCCAGCTAC